>NW_024037047.1:31842271-33042271 GCF_015706575.1 Patiria miniata | reverse complement strand
TTGTTTCCTGAGACTGATTGACAAGTGTCTCTGTGTTTTTTGAAGTACCTGATGTGATGATTTGTTGTGACCACCATTAAGACTAATACTGAGGACAAAATCTTGACCGTTTTGTGTTTGTATTCAATTTTAACAGTGGAATTTAAAGAATTCTGACAAATAAGTACAAGTTTTAATTATTTTGTCCAGGTTTTCCATTGACAAGCTTGACGCCACCAAGGAGTATGAAGTAGATCTGGCCTTCTCTCTCATCATTGATGGCATCGCTACAGACTTCGCAATCATGGCTGACAAGATAATCCCAATACCTTTGTGCAATGCTAACCTCTCCCTGGCCTTGCCTGGGGATGGCTCAGTCAAAGGTTTCCTGAATGAGCTAGGAGACAATGTGGGACAGGCAGCTATCCAGCTGGTACTGACTAAACTCAACCTACAGGTGAGAGTGACACACTGGAACACCCAAAGAGGATAGAGTGTCTTTCAAAAACAAGCTGAAAAAGGGCTAAATTAAAAGGGGGCTAAAATATCATAAGCAACACCCCGTGTCACATTAGATCCACACCCTTCCCATCCACCCCTCCTTCTATGCTTTTCCAATTTGTCATGACCTGGTGGGCTGTCCCCAAATACAAGGCCTGGGTACACCACTAAATTGATATGATACTTTGCCAACTGAAATGTATACTTCTTGGACCTGTTGTAGGTCTGCTTACTGTGAGAATCCTTGATAACTGTAGCAGAATATTCTGGGGTACCACTGAGCATATTTCACGTGTCAAGGAATTTTGGCTTGTGTGCATACATGCATTCCCACGGAGTCACACAATTTCTTTGCAGGCTCTGTTGGCCAAAAAAGAAAAAGGTTAATGTAAGTGCAGAATATCTGTGGTTAGCCTTACCATGACATTGGGCACTTTGGTGTAATGATCAGAACTTTTGTAAAAACTGACATCTGCCCAGATAAAATAGGGATTATACTTGACTGTCTTTGAACCCTTTGATCTTTGATGTTTAGCCATGTCAAACAAATAAAGTACATACATGATGGCGCCCCCCCAAAAAAAAAAAACCCAAATAAACACCAACAACCTGAAACATCATACTTCCACTAGCTTGAGACTCAAACCACCTCTACTAATGGATGGAAAATCTTTTTAGAAGAAATATGATACCAAAATCTCTCGATTCGCTCCACTAGTTTTTGTTGCAGATCCTATTTTGTGAAGCACACATCTTTCATGTAGGTATTACTACATAACAATTAATCCCTCTATCCAATTAAATGAGATTCGCAGGCACAGTTTCCTAATTCATCAGAACAAAATGACTCCCAACTGTGTTTCACAACATGTGAAACTGTCTAATGGACCGAATCGGGCGATCTTTGTGTCATTTTCTTAAACAGAATTCCCCATGCAATTGTTTGAATCTCAGGGTTGCGGAAGTACGCCGTTCCGGTTTTTTTTATTGGGCCACCCAGTGTAAGGGGAAATTAGATTCTGACAAGTGCATTTGTCTTCTTAAGCTTACTTTTGAGTGAAAATGGAGGAATAGCCCTTTTAAAATGTGGCTGTTGTTATATTAGCAGGAATATCGCATTCAAACGCTTAATATTTGAGATACTACCTAATGCTACTTTTACAAGCATTAGGTCTGTGTAATCTTGTTTTACTTACATTTCTTACATGTGTGTTGTATTTCTTACATGATGATATACGTATTTTCTTTTTTGTACCTTAACCTCCTTTTTGATTTTTTTTCCCTCAATGCATAGAGTTTATTTGTATTTCTTATTGATCTGTCATTTTTTCAGGATACGATCATTGGAACGACATGCCAGTTGCCTTCACAGATAACGACAGGCACCCGTAAGTCTGTGTTTGATTGATTGGTTTCTGCTAAAGGCCCTGTCACACTGTCTGCGATCTTATATGCGCTCTCACTGCGTCCTTGGAAAATAGCTGGGGCGCAAAAACAATTACTAGATCGCAGCGACAACTACATAGGTCGCCAGATGGGCGCTAGAGGGTCTTAATGGTCTCTGATGAGCGCCAAGGTCTTTGAACATGCTCAAAACAATCGCAACACCTCTGCGCCGTAGCCAGGACGTCGTAATGACGCATCTCGGGCGCTGTGCGAGCGTGAATCGTGCAACATTGAAGTGGCATTGAGGCAGCCTATAGGCGCAAGACAGTCGATGTAGTCTCCATGAGAAAGTAACTCGACTGCGATGAACTTGTAGAATAATTTTGAAACTGGACTGTGTATTGACCGTTTTGTCGTGGTATTTATACAGCGCAAGTGACGTCACGTGAGCGTATTTTGGTCGAATGGAGAGCGCGACGCGAGCTACTAGGACGTATCAACAGCGAGCAGAGCGTTGTGTGAGCGCAGTGACAGCGCAGCGGCAGCGACTAGATCGAGTAATTGAGCTTGACGGGGCGCATAGAGAGCGAGTTGAGCGCATCGTAAGCGCGGGAAGAGCACAGTATAGTATGAGCGTAGCTTGAGCTTCTTTGAGACAGAAAGTTGTCATTTTCTTGCGTCCTCGCTGCGATTGATACATTTATGAAATATTTTTGGTCGTCGTAAGGTCTCCTATGAGATCGCATATAATGTGACAGGCCCTTTACCAAATTAAATTTTGAACATGGCCCAGTCAGTGGTGAACTCAATATTGCTGTAACAGTGACCTGGTATTCGTTGAGCATTTTTAATGCGTCACGTAATCGTGGCCAGGATCCTTGGTAATCAAATTTGCTACTAATTGTACATGTGCAATTAATCGGCAAGTACCAGCCACTTCATAAAAAAGACGAAAGATCAACAATTAATGTTTGTATAATGCACGTACATGTATACACGAATCCTGGAAACTTTTGATGTCAACACAACTCTGCAGATCTTGGACTTTTGGAAGAAGCTTCTGAAGTTGGTACATTGACAATTAATCCCTACCTACAATGTTTACAGTAATATTTGTATATAACTTTCCTGATATTTTGCCCATCCACCAGCCTCGGAATATTTTCGCAGGACTGTGTCAGTCTATATAGTTAGTTAATTGCGATCAAATAAATATAAATCAAACCGCACCCCTTGCAGACACTTATATCCCTGCACCTAAAACATCACTAAATGGAGTCGTGGAAAGAGGAAATTGAGACCAATTTGCCAGTCAAAGGACAGTACGGTCATTCAGTAAGCACGTGCTCATCTACAAGGGAATTCCCCAAGATGAGAAATAGCTTGCTATGGCGAGTCACGTTACGGCTCCACAGTACATGTGACGGGTGGTCATGCATTATGCATGTTAGTAGATCCATTTAAATTCGGTTGGACTCCCTGCGGCCTGGGGCAGCATGAATTCTACACAAGTGACAAAATTGATGTTACGTTTTAAAAATAAGCAGTGTTCCGTATGAAACATGTCTGTCAAAACAAAAACAGGCTTGATATTTCCTTATGAAATGTCAGAGACAAATTTGCTTCCCTTTGGCTACCAGGAACACCACCCTCGACACATTTCAATTCATTAGAGGCATAATTCAACATGGAAAGAGTCATGAAGACGTGTACAATGCGATGTATGACCCACCATGGCGTGCTCGGCATGCTTGCACCATAGAGCAAGCAACAGATCTAGCTTGCAGGAAGGAAAGATCCATGGTCTACACAATTTGTTTGTTCCTATCCTGCAATGAAATTACCTGTCCAAGTAAGGAAGCGTTTATAAAATTATCTTTTTTCTTTTTTACTAGAATGCCCATTGATCTCCCTACCCTTCCTGGAGAATGTCGTCCAGTGCTCCATTGACGATCGCTGCCTTGGCATCCAATGCTGCATCCATCTTGACTTTGTCATCACTGAACTCTTGCTGAGTGCAAGAATTCAAGTTGACCCTTGCAACTTCCAGCTGTATGTGGCCTTTGAGAACTGGGAACTGAACATCACTCTCTTCAGCTACACCTGGGGAAAGGTGGAAACGGTAAACATTGGAAACGCTGTAATGTTGAGGTGAGTTTGGTGCTTATGTTTCTTCTGCTTGTTAAGGATTGGAGAATTGGGGAAAAATCTGTTCTTTTGATTGTTAATTGAAGTTACCAAATTTGAAGATGAAACACTCCTTAATTTGTAAAAATGGACTCGAAAGATACAATTCAGAACATTTCAAAACATGATTGGGCAACATGATTGAGCAACTTTTGATTTGAAATTGAGATCCTAGAATGCTGTGTTTCTCAGATTATACATCTTAGATGTTGAACACTTTTGTTGCTTCAAACAAACAAAATGCACAAATTACAAATGATGGACTATGTTTTTAAAAAGCCATTTAAGATGTTGCATTTGAATTCCATTTCAACTATCCATGTATACAAATATGACAAAATCGGATCCTTGAAGCACTGATACACAAGTATAGGAAGGAAACTATTAATTAAAGTAGTTCTTTGGGCCGAGAACTTCTGGTGAGCACTACTTTCATTTATATGTCCCTATAAAAATATGACACTTTAATGCCAGTGAAAATTACCTTGTGTAATTTGCCCCCCCCCCCCCCAATAATTCAAATTTGTAACATTTGCTATTTTCAGCTATTGCCTTGAGAAACTCACAGCCAAGAAAGTCTTCTCTGTGACTTTGGGTCTCACGTTGTGCATTGATGACACCTGCACCATGAACCCAGTACTTGACCATGTCTGGGTTCCTATACCCTTGTGTAACACTAATGCTACATCATTCACCTTGCCTGGTGATGGTACAGTGGAGGGATTCATACGAGAGCTAGGCGGTCGCATCGGAAACTCTGCCATTGAATTGGTGTTGGAGAAGTTTGGCCTGAGTGTGAGTGTGCATAGTTTGATGTCTCATTGGCTTTTAATCATTGTCCTATCCAAGGCCATTGGTAATGGCTAATCTCTTTCATAAAATATTATAAAGGAATTGTAAAGGTTGGGGGTAGCCTACCGCCATGATCAGATTGAATTAATTGGAGTGATGGATCTATAGCTGTTAGAGGGGTTAATCCCTTCCCCCTTGCGCGCCAAAAAACTTATTATAAAAAGGTATGTATCCTTCACTCACATTCTCTTAAATAGCTTCAGAATGCAAATCACTTCTAAAAGGGACGCATGACTTCAATACCCATTCATAGCCTAACCTCGCCCCCTTGAGAAAAACCTGGATCCGCCCCTGTGTCTAGTTAGTGGAGAGGAAAAGGCAATCTAGACACAGATTGGCACAATACAATGTTCCATCGCTTCATATATACATGTACACACCTACATGTAGCTAATACATTTTGTAAAGTAGGTATAATCTCTTTCTGCTCTTAACCCCTCTGCAGCAATATCTGCAGAGTGTGCCTTGTGACAGGGGAACACCAGGCACCTTGAGGAGTGGTAAGTTTGATGCAGTTTTGCCAGTGGTAGTTAATTACCTAAATGGTATCAAAAACGAGAGTAGGACTCTTAAGAACAAACCGTGCACAAAATAGGGCACTGAACGTATTTCCTCCATTCAGACCGTTATACCATGAAAGACCCCTGACGTGTTGACATTCACTTCTGTTGTATACCATAATTCATACAAGAACGTCATACCAAATCTTAGGTTCCAAGAAGTTCAAATTGCTAATTTTGTAATGTTCCTCTCTGACCCAGCTCAGAGCTGTATATTGTGACTTAGCTGTTTTTGTTTTTCATAATTATTGTCTTTTAATATCTGTCAGCGTCTCCAAATCTAACCTCTACATAGTCACTGTCACTGTTGTTATTTGACACTGCATGATTCCTGTCTTTCCCAGCTTGTCAGGCATTGGTGTCAACTAGATTCCTGACTTCCTCACATGCAATGTCACCTATTACAGGCTGAGTCGTTACTGTCGCTGTCATTTGTAATATTTGTAATTGATTCTGTTTCTTTAAGAGTGTCCAATCATTGGTGTCACCAAGCTTCCTGACGTCCTCGCATGCAATGTCACCTATTGCAGGCTGAATCGTCACTGTCACTGTCATTTGTAAGATTTGTAATTGATTCTGTTTCTTCAAGGTTGTCCAGCCATTGATGTCACCCAGCTTTCTGAAGTCCTTACATGCAATGGCACCTATTACAGGCTAAATTGTCACTGTCACTGTCATTTCTAATATTTATAATTGATTCTTTTTCTTCAATGCTGTGCAGACATTGATGTCACCCAGCTTCCTGACGCCCTTACATGCAATGTCACCTATTACAGGCTGAATTGTCACTGTCACTGTCATTTGTAATATTTGTAATTGATTCTCTTTCTTCAAGGCTGTCCAGCCGTTGATGTCACCCAGCTGCCTGAGTTCCTATCTTGCACTGTCACTAACTCCTGCCTGGGCATCCGATGCTGTCTGGAAATGGACTTGATGATAACAACTCGCAGCGTCAGTGCCTGGGTCATCCTGGATCCCTGCAACTTCACCCTGTCTGTGGGCTTTGAGAAGTGGGAACGTAGTATCACTTTGTTCCACTACCCACTGGGTGATGTCATGGAGGAAGTTGTGAATGGCGTCCTGACAGTAAGGTATGACACTATATCTTTGTATCTTTGGAGATACCATTATCGTTAAATGCCGTGTTTTGTGCGTTTCCCTGGCAAACTGTCACAGAATTTTGAATTTTCTATTAGTGTTATTGCAAGTATCAGTTGTTCCCACAACGAAGCGTGGCAACTAGCTAGGATGCTCATACAGGATTCCATTGCAAATTGATTTTAAAGAAATGAAAAATCGCGTAAACCTTGCAACCCCTTGTTGGAGCTATTATAAAAATATTAACCATTCATTAACCATTCATTAACCATTCATTAAAAAGGAATGCATTCAGATCGGAGGAAAATCCTGAAGGGTTATTCCAGGGAAAGCCTACAGAATCAGGTAGGGATGGAAAAAAACCTATCCACATGTGGGCCAAGCGGGAATTGAACCCGGCTCACTGAGATGGAAGGCAAAGAGAGCACCACTGTACCTCCCGTTTTATTGTGTATTGGGCCATCCTCTCCATCAATGGTTGAAGGACTATGATGATTACACGGCAATTAGTTTAATACGTATATAAATGGCAATTCCCAAACTAATTTATATCTAATCAATCACAAATCTGTATGCAGTTTTACTTTTCTTCAACTTGAACACTCTTGTGACAGCTCCTTATAGTGGTGTGCATCGGAACCGGGTATCTGAGAAACCCCACCGCTGATGTCAGGAACCGGTTCTAGATTATCGGATCGGTTACCAGAAACCCAATTTACAAATCACTTGATTACTTCTCAGACAATTATGAAAAAAAAGGTTTTGAATGCCATTTGTCATGTTTGTGGCGATTTTCAAAATGAGAACTGGGATACATGGAGACCTAACATTTATGTGCAATTTCTCGCAAAACTTGCTTTCACCTTAAACCTATCAAGCCCGTCAGACAACTTCGAATTTTGGGATGAGGTTTCTTTTTAGGGGTACCTGGGTACTCGTGTTTTTATTGAATAGGATACCCGATTCCTGTACTAACCGTTAATACACACCACTAGTTCCTAATAGCTTATTTAACATTATTACATTTCCTTCTTGACTGTGTAATTTGCATTTAAACACGTAGATGGCGAGTGGCTAAGATCACCAAAGACAAGCAGTTTGAGATAGACTTGTCCCTAGTTCTCTGTGTAGATGGAGCATGTGACACCTTGACAGTGTTTGCTGGCAGTCGCCTTCCAATACCGCTGTGTAACACCCGAGATACATTCACTCTACCGGGTATGTTTACAGCTCACATCTATGACCAGTGACTTTGGGTTGTGATTTATTGTCATTGATCAATGGTAAAGTTCACAAATTCCATTGTGATGGCAAGTTAATTTTAACAATTTCATTTTATATTTGTTGCATTTCACATATACTTCCGAAAGTTTGTTTCAGTAAGGAGAAGGAATTACATGTAATAAACAGTTTTGCGGCACTGGTTACATTATATTTTCTGTGTATGTTCCCTTTAACCGGACATCAACACGATTGCTTCTTTGCACGTAAAAAAGACACTTGAAAATAGTCAAATGTGTTGTAGTCCCTTCACTGACACCCTAGTGCATGCACACCATCCTACACTCGGACTCTCCATAGATGTCTCACGGCACCATGTAGTGCATGCAAGGCATCCTTCACTCGGAATCTTAATAGTGGTCTCACAGCATCATGTAGTGAATGCAAGGCATCCTTCACTCTGACTCTTTATAGTGGTATTATTTTCCTTTATTGCACCCCATCGATCCATTAAGCCCTTCCCCGTGATGTTGTGTCACATAACAACTCAGAACACTGTCCAACAAATGTCCAACGATTGCATTTGCAAAAGAAGTTCACACTGTGAACATGTAGTGTGACAGTTGGGAGGTGCACTAGTTGTTGCCCTCGTGTCCAGTATGCAGGGTCGAATGGATCGCTCATCACCATCTAGTGAATGCAAGGCATACTACACTCTGACTCTCTATAGTGGTCTCACATCATCATCTAGTGAATGCAAGGCATCGCTCACTCTGACTCACCATAGTGGTCTCACAGCACCTTCTCGTGAATGCAAGGCATCCTTTTATCTGTCTCTCTATAGTGGTCTCACAGCACCATCTAGTGCATGCAACGTATCCTTCACTTTGATTCTCTGTAGTGGTCTCACAGCATCGTCTAGTGAATGCAAGGAATCCTTCACTCTGACTCTCTATATTGGTCTCACAGCACTATCTAGTGAATGCAAGGCATTCTTCATTCTGACTGTCTCTGGTGGTCTCACAGCACCATCTAGTGAATGGCAATACATCCTTTACTCTGATTCTCTGTAGTGGACTCTCATCGCCAATGCAAGACATCCTGCACTCTGACTCTCTATAGTAGCTTCACAGCACCATCTAGGGCATGCAAGACATCCTTCACTCTGACTCTCTAAAGTGGTGTCATAGCTTCATATAGTGAATACGAGGCATCCTGCAGTCTTACTCTCAGAAGTGTTCTCACAGCATCGTCTAGTGAATCCAAGGTTTCCTATACTCTGACATTCTATAGTGGTCTCACAGCATCATCTAGTGAATGCAAGGCATCCGTCACGCTGATTCTCTATAGTAGACTCACAGCATCATCTAGTGCATTCAAGGCATCCTTTACTCTGGCCCTCTATAGTGGTCTTACAGCATCATCTAGTGAATGCAAGCCATCCTGTACTCTGACTCTCTATAGTGGTCTCACAACACCATCTAGTGAATGCAAGGCATCCTGTACTCTGACTTTCTATCGTGGTCTCACAGCACCATCTAGTGAATGCAATGCATTCTTCACTCTGACCCTATAAAATGGTCTAACAGCATCATCTAATGAATGGAAGGTTTTCTTCACTCTGTTTCCCTGTAGTTTTCTTACATCACCATCTAGTAAATACAAGGCATCCTACACTCTGACTCTCTATAGTGGTCTCATAGCACCATCTAGTGAATGCAAGGCATCCTGCACTCATGCAAGGCATCCTGCACACTGACTCTCTAAAGTGGTGTCACAGCATCATCTTGTGAATTCAATGTATCCTTCACTCTAACTTTTTTAAAGTGGTCTAACAGCACCATCTAGTGAATGCAAGGCATCCTTCACTCTGTCTCTATAGTGGTCTCACAACATCATCCAGTGAGTGCAAGGCATCCTGCACTCTGCCTCTCCATATTGATCACACAGCATCATCCAGTGAGTGCAAGGCATCCTTCACTCTGTCTCTATAGTGGTCTCACAGCACCATCTACTGTTTCTGACGTGAATCCGCACGTGTCCACTATCACCAAACCTACATGCATTGTTGTATTCAAGTGTATCAGAAATCCAGTCAAATGTAATTACAAGTCAATTCACTTAAGTCCTGTCAACAGTAAAAGGGAATGAACAGTAACAAGAATGTCCTTATCATCGTACATTTGAATAGCGTGGGACTTAATCTGGAAATACATGTACTCTTATGTTAAGAATTGTCCGATGCACGTGTTACATTTTGTAACCTTTTTCTACTTCTCAGGTGACGGTTCAGTGTCAGGCTTTTTGAGTTACCTTGGTGGTAATGTCGGTCAGTTTGCCATAGATGCAGCCCTACGTCATCTTCATCTGACTGGCTTCCTCACAGGAAAGGCATGCAGCTATCATACACAGGGTATGTACAGCTAAATGCATTTAGAACGGACTCAAGAAAGTTGTCACGAATCTAACTGTGATTGTTGTTTATTTAGAGGAGATTTTAGATAAACCCTTTATGGAATGAATTTTGTGACCCTCAAATAGAAAACCAGTCGGAAGTCGTGTTTTGAAATTCCTGAAGATTTTTTAACACCCAAATGGATTGATCACTTGTTTTTCTTCCTCTCTAGATGTCTGTGCCAGCTCCACTAGTATCCTAGGCAACTGCACTGTGATTGGTGAGACCTGCACGGAGTTACGATGCTGCCTGGACCTGGACCTGAAGATAGCTGATGTCTCGGCCACCGCATGGTTCAAATTTGACCCTTGTGACTTCACTTTCTCGTTGGGTCTGGAGAAGTGGTCCTTTCATGGCTCTGTCTTTAGTTATCAGTGGGGTAAGATCTGGCTGTGTGTTGCTAGATTCAATGAGTGGTTTGGAGGGTATCAAGTAAAGGGGTTCCAAATTGCACAAAGGATTGATGCCCGCTACTAAGTCAGATGACAATTGAAAATTGATAACTATAATTTGAAAAAAAAAACAACTGTTGGCTGGCCTAGATATTTAATATAAAGATAAGATGTTGGAGATTTTGCCAATAAAGTTCATTGTATAAGATAAATGCAGCTTAAATACTAATTTTTATTTTTATTCAGGTTGAAATTAGGATTTCCATTTATTCTGTATAATTACTACTTGAAGAAGTGTGTCAAATTCAAATTTAAGATATACATTTGAAATTCAGGTTCAAGTGCAACATAACACGCTTTCTTTCATTTCTGTAAATAGTTTGTATTCTGAATCCTTGGTCCCTCTTCCCAGTTTCGCTCTCACCCCCTGAGCTATTTGGCCTCTTTTGTTGCTGTGTGAGGGTAGTGTTTTTGTACTGAATTTTTTTTGTTATTAATCTTGTCAAAATTTAAAAAAACTAACAGATGCTAGAGCATGATACTGTGTTTTTGAATTGGTAGGAAAAGAGATGACAGTCACAATTGCTTCAGGATTGAATCTGAGGTAAGTATGAACAATTCAACATAATGTCATTAGCACTGCATAGTCACCAACTTGCTTGTGATTTGTTTTCCCCACAAAGTTCAGGGATATCACTGAGTAAATGTTGTTAAAGTAATTTCATCAGCAAGGATTAAAAAAATAATATTATACTCAAACTCCATCTAAGTAGAAAGACACCCCAGTTGTGTGTGTGTATGTGGCACAGCTTCAAGTTTATTTTTTTTTTAAATCACCGGAAAACCAAAGCGTAGGACAAACAGGAAACATTAGGCGGTACTGCTGACCACCGTCAATCATCGATGAATAATGATATTTACAGGCGACATGTACATGTGTTCTGATAGTGATATCGATACAAGATTACCGGAATACAAAAAAGGTAGGGCAAACCGGAAACATAGACGTTACACCCAAACGCACAAAGGACTCAATGATAACAATAACAACTACATGAATGTGGATAGTGATACCCTTTTAATGAAGACCATTTTCCACACATGTACAAACCATCAACAAAGAAAGCAACAATGACCCAATGATAAAGGTAACCACAATATAGATAGTGATACCCATGACCACTATCCACACAAACCATCAAAAAGGAACGCAACAGTGTGAATGTTCTCTACTCAATAGGAATCGCTACAGTAAAACCATAGACCATAAAGGTCAACAAATTAGTTATTCCAGAAAACTTTCTTAGAATAGTAATTTACAGTCAATTGTTCCAACCGCTGGAACATGCAGCCGGTGTAATTCGTGTGGGATGTCACGGGCTATTTGTTACACATTTATGTTTACAATAAGAATAAACTCCCAGGTATGGTAGGGAATGGGCCGTGGGGCACATTACGGCGCTATATTGTTACATTACAAAATTACATCTAGCACATGAAACTTTAGAGGTATACGTACAAGCAAAATGTCCCATCCTATTGAAGTTAGCTAATTCCATATCCAACAAGATTGGGTGTTAGACTTCTTATTTGGCACGAACAAACGCCGCTTGTTTCTCAACCGAGCCAGTTGCAACACATTACAAAGAAAGGATTGTAGGGGAGGAGGAGGGAAATTATTTTTAAACTAACTTTAATGTTTGACACACACATCTATCAATATGTATTCCTGCCTACGAATTGGCCTAGCATTTTGGCGGCAACCCACTTACGATGATTGGCTGCCTATAATCCCAACGCTGAATGGCTGCCTAGAATCCGACTGCTGCTATAAAAAGGCGAGATATTCATATAACGTCCGCAATTGGATATACAACACGGCAAGCGTGGAAATTTGGCAGCACCAAAACAATGTTTTTCGTTGAGTATAATGGATTTTATCATTAACATGATAAAATTTCTTCAATCATGTTTAAATCCCAGTACATACCGTTATCTCGTTTTTACCGTTTTCGATTTCCTCAAAAACAACGAACCGTTGACCGTTTTGTTGTTTTACAGTTTTGTAAAATGTTAAGCGGTATTAAGTCACAAAAAAAACTATATTAAAAAAAAAAAAAAAAATAACCAATGCACCTTTGAATGTTAATGTGTCCTTGGGATCGAGTCACTGCCTGGGGAATTACCCTATCCTTACCTTTATGTCGTTCTCACGCCATAGTTTGCGAATAGTGGCTATTTGAAGAGCCGCGCTGACTTCCAATTTCCTTCAAAAAAACATATCTGCAACCTCTTCATAAGAATTAAGTCTTACCATCCTGTATCCTTGTGAAATTTCTGAAATTTCCCAGCGCCATTTTTGCTTGCAAATTTTAAAGCCGTACCAACTGAACCGCAGAAGATGGGGGTCAGGGACTCAGGGTCACGCCAGGAATCACACTACGCAATAATTATGCCTACAATGATACCCACGTTAAAACTCCTTCGTGCACGGCATGGTCCCCCTCCACACCCCCCCCCCTTGCCCACCGCTGCAAAATGCACCACGAACTGTTAACTATGACACTTAAATAACGAAAAACAGTCTGACGGTTTTGCCGTTTTTCAAAGTTATTTGTGAAAAACTGTAAAACAAAAATCATTGAGCGTCATGCTATAATGAATTATACTTAAATGATAAAACGAAATAACTGTATTTATCTGAACACCGTTTGACCGTTTTACAAAACTGTAAAATGACAAAATGGTCAATTGTTTGTTTACTTTTTTTTTTTTTTTTTTTAAGAAATACAAAACGGTAAAACGAAATAATGGTATGTACCGAGATTGTGGTAGCAGTTTTGACTTTAGATATGAAAACATGCACGGTTTTGACTAGGGTATTACTATTAATCCCCTTGCAGATACTCTATCAAAAAGAAGAATGATACTCATGAGTTTGAGATGAGCATGATGGTAGAATATTGCATTGATGGACTGTGCACTGACATCGACATACAGCATTACATTCCAATCCCTGTATGCAACCCACACTTCAGCAATTACAATCTATCCGGTGAGTTTAGACGGGTGTCTCATAGGTCACCTCTTCTAAGGGATTAAACTATGATTGTTGTTTATACACTGACCATAGTCACTGAAAAGACTTGTTAATTAATACCACTGTTGATTAATACTACTTAAAACATACTTATATATTACTTAACTATTCAATCACATCAAGAGTGGCATGTTCCATTCAGGTTAACTCTGTACCTACTAGCTTGGAGAACCTTAAATAGATTGAGCATTTGATAATAATAAGACTAGATTAATACACTTTTATTGTGACCATAACATTATAATGATCAAAAGCGCATTACAAGTGATTACTTTTAAAGTTAGAGCAGACAAGAAGAGACACAATTAAATTTGAGATAAAGTCGGGTCATCGCTTCAGAGCCCAAAACACCGTATGGGGATATGTCTGTCCAGCAATTAGCCTATCCCTGCTGACATTGTAGTGTTCTGTATTTCAAGGCCATTTTACCCAAAGTAAACGAAGTAAGTCTGTGTTACAATCTGCCATTTCACAGCTGTGACTTCAGTTTTCACTTCGGCACGTTTTAGTAAATACATACCCCTAGACGAAGTGACAGTTTCAGACACAGGGTAAATGGCAAAAATCTAATTAGATGTGACTAGCAAAAGGCACATTTAATAACGCACAGTCCTCATCCTCACAACACAAGGCAACTCAGATTGTCACTATTTTCGGTGTTGTTTTTCTCCAGTGGACGGTTTCATAGAGACAGTATCAGGACAGGTCATCCAGGGAGCATCGCTAGCCCTTCTATCACAGCTTGGAATCGACCCAGACTTCTTCAGGAGTCAACCGTGTCGCAACCCTGTGGGGCCTCAGTCTTATGGCAGTAGGTTTCTTGTTATCTATTCCTAATACAAGAATTGCTGAGGCTGATGAGACTCTGCCAATTTATCTATATGTATTGCAGTAAATAATGGCCAAATCTAATGAGTACCACTCCAGAATACGAGGACACCCAAAACCGGTTCCACTAAATTGAATGTTTTTTTTTTTTTACATTACTGGTGCACACGTGCCCCTGAGAGTCCATAAAGTAGTACACAAAGCTTTCGGCTTTGTCTGGGAAAAACATTTTTGTCCCGCTGTCAGACAGCTTTTATCTTTTTACTGGATTGGAATTCCAGTAATGGCAACATTTGCCATTTGCCTTCAGGGGCTCTTCGCTCGTATGAAACGGTCCATGTGAAGGGGTGTGCTGTTCTTTGAATTGTACCCCTGTCGTTAATAGTTGCATGCATTGTACTGTCCACGGTGCTGTGCACCATGCATACACGTACAGCGTGTTTGCTGCATGGGATACATTGGCGTTATATGGTAAAACCGTGTGGTGGTTGCTATGGCAGCATGCCCGAATACTGAATGTTGATATTTATAGTAGTGCCTACTACGACAACGAATGCTTGAAAATTTGAATGTTTTAGATTAGAAAACATATTCTACTTACCCATCTTTCCATGTTATATTCCTGTTTTCTCCAGATGAATTACGCGTAACAATGTAAGTAGTTACATTTCCATATTGCTCCCAGGATTGTTGACATTATGAGCTCATTTTTTCCCCAGATTGTCCTGGTATGCAGTTTCCCAGTAACCTGACCCCTTTGGCTCACTGTGGCATCCTCAGCACTTGCTTTGGCATACAGTGCTGCCTGGATGTGAATCTTGGACCACTACATCATTCATTCAGTACCTCTATGGTGATAGATCCATGCCTGGGCCAGCTGACGCTACAATTTGGCAACTGGCAGTACAGTAAATCCCTCTCACACCTGGATTTTGATACAAGTCAGGAGATCACTATCGGAAACTTTGTCATGCTCAGGTAAACTGTTTTAACTCTTTAAGAATCAACTCATCCTTTAGGCTCCGCCCACTCTGTATTCACTGTATAAAAGTCCACTGATATCATCATAAGGGCCATATGCTTTAAAAATGATTTTCAAGCTGTATGTTCTATGTATGAGATTATGGGACCCCAAAGTGGTCCCTAAATAGTGAAAATACCAATCGTGTAGAAAGTCTATGCGAATGTCTCCCTAGTGACCCATTCTCGGTAATTATTATCTGCTAAAATGAAATAAAATAAATATAATAAAAAAAAAAATCTTTTTTTGCACAGGAGAAAATATAAATTACAAGTAGTTTTTAATTGCCCATACTTTGTGTTATTGTAACTCTAGCACTCTATGAGAGCCTTTTTGAGTACCAAAATTTGTAATGTCAAAAGTGCTCGTATCATCTTATAAAAACGTTATTTTCACAAGATATATGTGTTTGACAATGCAGGTACACCTTGGAGCTCATGGATGGTGAGATATCAATGAGTCTGTCCATAGATGCATGCATCAATGGTCATTGTACAGGACAACTCATGATCTTAGATGGTGCAGTATCTCCTCTTCCTATGTGCTTCCCCAACGGAACCATCTCCTGGAACAATTTACCAGGTAGGACTAAATTGCATTCATAGAATGTTTATGTGAATTCCACTGGTTCATCTGGAAAAGTTGATTACGATTTATACTTTTTAGAACTTGAGTTTCCATAGACGATACGTCACTTTGTGTGCACCCGACAACATGAGCAGGCGTACAGATATGCTGCCACATCTTGTTGTCAGTGTTGGTCAATGGCCCTTACATTTGAGGTCCTCTACATCTTGTTTCAAGTTAGTATCCCCCTTTAGTCATGGAAACAGTTGGACAATTAATTTAGGGTCATTTCCATGAAACAAGTTTGTATATAATTCTGGTTTTAATATTTCATGGAATGGGTTGAGATTGTTTGAGGCAAGTGTCATCAGTTTCATTCTGAGACTCAGCTGCACTCGTACCTAAGATTTCTTTTCAACCTCCCGGACTCCTTATGTGCCCCCCCCCCCCCAATCACAACAAAACACTTTCCCCTTTTTGTCGTTTTTTTATGCTAAGTATATGAGTACTTTTTAAAGTACGTATATGAACTGACAAAAAGTAGTTGGCCGATCAATTAAGCCCTACCGCGCACCAGGTAACAACACCCACACCTTTCCATTGCACACTACATGTTCTAGCTGAGCCCGTCAATATTCACACATGCAGAAATGTCAGACTTTGTGCAAGCATATCAGACAGTTATCATGGCTTTGACTGGTCAGAATATCTTGAGGCAGGGCTTATTGTATCAGTCTATTGCTATACATAGTAGCTTGTTAATAAGAGATGGTTCTCCATGAATGTACCCAAACAGCTTAATTATTTTACCCAATCCTTTGGGCTGCGTGTGCGATCAAGAGAGGCTGCTTTTTAATTACTTTTGAGAGCCTAGTGGATGGGACACACGCGCGTGTGCAGACAGGTTTGTGCGTGTAAAGCACGAAGTACGCACAACTATTTTTTTTTCTGAACGTTCATTTAAGCTATAGCATCTTCACATGAACGTCAAGCATCACAGACAATCAAATGTCTCTCCCCAGTGGTCTTTCTCACCTCTCCCTATTTTACCATGGAGGGGACACTTGTAGACAGAGCCAATTGTGGTATGTTGACATTGTGTTTCACTGACATCAAATAATGCAGTGTTTGTTTTATTACTGCTAGGTATAACCTCAATCTCTCAGCTAGCAAGCTTAGATGCTGGATTTGAGGCTGTGGCTCAGGCTCTTGGCTTACCATCTCGTCTAGTCTCGGCCTCACCTTGCCCACCTGTGATTCAGCCTAGTCAGTCTGGAGGTAGGGGTATTAGTATTATCCCGTGACCATAACAGGGCTTTAAGTTAAGCTAATTGAGGTGCCCATTGGTGGATCGGTTTCTTCATCACTGTGATGCTTCAAACATCCAAAGCTTGCTTCCATAAGATTTCGCACAATGCTTGTACTTTAGTGACATGTGTTTATTGATATTTTCAAAGCGAACGAAATACACATGCAGATGGAAATCCGAGATCCATGCGATTGGCACTAGGGAGTGGAAGCCTTCCTGTACATTTATTAAGCTATCAAGAAATGTCAGAGTAGACCCAGTGGCAAAAGTGGATCTTTGTATTCAAATAGCCATCCCTATGTTTTATTACTGGAAAAACTCCATTTTATCAACTGTATCACCTATAATCACTTAGAAAAAAAAGAAAAGGGAGGCCATTTTATATGCAGGGGGCATCAAGGTGGACTGACCACCCTCCACCTTTATCTCATGGAATAAAAAAAAAAAATGTTTTAATCAATTATTAAAACTTCTGGCTCGAAGTTACAAGCTATACATCCACACCCCTTACAGGGCTGCCAGCTTTTCGGCTTAAGCCAGAATTTTGGCTTGTTCATGTTTTGGTTGAAAATCTGTTATTTTATTTCATTCCTTCACAGGCCAGACAAAATTAATCCTTGTGTTGCACCCACGAACAAAATAAACATAAAAAGTAGATCTATGTATGTTCGTGGTACAGAACATAGGGCTTTTCCACATTTTGAGTTTTTGTATGTTTGTAGCTTTTTTTTGCGTCGTAAATGATCAGTTTCATGCAAGACAAAAGTTTCATGACAATTAGATATTTAGTTCTTTATAAATAACATGTTATGACATCGTAATGACGTCACAAGTTATTTTTTACAAATTTGTGCTCGTAATCATGACCTATTAAACATGTTACAAAGTGAAATAAGATGTTAGCAGGATTTGTTTGCTAGGCATTCCTTCCTTGCACTGGCATTCCTTCCTTAGAGTTAAAGAATATAACCATGTTAACATCGATTTACTCACTAGGAGTGGAAGTACCAAAGGTCAGATTCCCTGTTTTCCAACAAATCCTGAATTTGCCGCTCTAAAAGATGGCCCCACTACCAATTTCCTGACAAAAAAATAAGGTTTCAGTTTCCCTTTTGGATTAAACTTAACTAAAAGTGTTTCAAAATCGACATCCTTGTTCACGCTGCTTTTTTGTTTTTCAATTTCACATTTTCATGAACTGGAATTGTGCCTCATGTTTCTCAGACAGTGAATAAACAAAATTACACTTGTGATTTTCATTTAACTTTAGTCAATGTTTGTTGTTTTCCCTCTTGTTTCCCGTAGTGTGTCCACACCTCCCCTCTTTGCCCACACTTCAATCAGGGGGTGTATGTCACTATTCAGATGCCTGCCTAGGGGTGGAGTGCTGTCTAGCAGTAGACCTCGGCATCATCAGTCGTACCCTGAGGGCCTGGCTGATTGTAGACCCCTGTGATTTCAAACTGAGCGTTGGATTTGAGAACTGGAGTTACAATGTCACCCTTTTAAGGTATGTAGTTTGTTGTGTCGCCCCAACGAATGTTTCGGGAGACACGTATACCAGTCATCAATTCTGTATGTTTGCCCATCCGTACGTCAGTATGTCTGTCTGTCCGTATGTTAAAGTTTACGTTTAAATTTTCAAATTACTGTCATTGCCAAAGTATTCATCGGAATTCCATTGAACCTTAGACACAAGGGTAATTGAGTACAATGCAATTCACATACGTTTAGGTTACGTTTTTCACAAACATGTATAACTTCTCTACGCTTTCATGGATTTTGATGAAACCTGGATGCAGTGACCCTTGGGTGGGAATTAGGCACAAGTCTTCATCGGATGATTAAGGTGAAAGGCCATGTAGGGGTCATTGTTGATGAAGCAATGGTACGTTTTCCACAAACTTGTATCCAGTGACCCTTGGATGGGAAGACATTTGACTTTTCTTCTGAACACAAAACACAAATATAGGGATCGCCCGCGGAAAAGGGCGACACATGCGGTCCACGGACCATTTGCTTTGTGGGCTATTCATTGCGATCGAAAATGGTAAACATTGAAGCCTGCTCGAAAAATGAAGTTTACTTTTCCAAATACTCAAAATTTTACATGGAGATAAAACTGTGGGTGATTGTAATACAATATTTTTTAAATGTCTGCAGTTACAAGTGGGGCAAAGTGACAAGGGAAAGACTGAGTGATGCCGTCTTGCTCACCTTCACAATCGACAAGACCACAGACAACCGAAACTTCCTCCTCTCCTTCTCTCTGCAACTCTGCATCGCTGGAGGCTGTGCTCCTGATATTGTCATCCTTCAGGACTTCACTTCACCGATACCATTCTGTAATCCCAACGGCACTTTGGAGTGGGCTCAAGACTTGGGTAATCTTAAAATACAGGAGGCACGGATCATGGGAAGGGGGATAGGTGACCTTGTATCCTTTCTAGGCGATTGCGGAAAGCATGTTTTTATTTGTTTGTTCCAAGAATTGTGAACAAAAAGAAGTTTCAAGACCCTCTTCACCACTCGGCATTTGCCTAGATGTCTAGCTAAACAAAATAAATCAACAAAAAATAAAAAATAAAAAAAATGACAGAACAAAATGCAGTCCTACACAAAATTCGAAGTTGCATATTATCGCTATTAATCTGTTTCTGAATAGGTGATATTGGGGATTATGCTAGTGGCCTTGTGGTGAACCGTCTAAGTGTCAGCGCTGATGTTCTCCTACCTCAACCATGCAGTGGTCCACCAGAACAAATCACACCAGCAACCACAGGCAAGTTTATGGCCATAGACCAAAGCACATGCATTATCAACTTTAGATAGATTTGAGGACAAGTCTATCCAAAGTATTAGCAGGCGCTGTGCATTGTGCTTATCTTTAATTCCTGCTGTCAACATTTATAATGGCTTGACTATTTATATGATTATGGTTATTCATTTATACACCTGCATTACGTTTCCATAGAGAGGGCCAATAAAAGCCCACCTATATTGCGTTGGAAGCATCCATTACTAGAGTGGGGATATTTTTCACTTGATCCATGCAAATATAAATATTCATATTCTTAGCCAATCAGAATGCTCCGTCCAAATCTAGTAGCAAGTCCCATGCGGTGTGTACAAAGCAGGGTACAGAATGGACTCTTCTCTACAGTGCTTTGCCCATATTGTTTTTTTATTTTTGTTCAAATGTTTAGTTTCAGCCAGCAATACAAGGGCACAGTTTGGTCTTTTTAACCATTATCTTGTAATACAGTATAAAAATGTTTTGTGTTTTTTGACAGGCTGCAGTTTCCTTGCCGTACCATCAGCTGTCGCACCATTCTGTTCCCTGGATCAGTCCTGTCTTGGGGTTGGTTGTTGCTTGAACTTTGACCTGGGCATAGTTCAGAGGTCATTTTCTGTCTGGGTCAAGCTGGATCCCTGTGCTCGCACTTTCTCATTTGGATTTGAGAAATGGAGTCATGTTGAGACGATTGCCATACAAGTACTGCAGAGTAAGAAATATTCCATTGTCAACCTTTTTGTTTCAAAAGATGTTTTTCCCAATTAAATTGTTCAAATAGTGTAATTAATATTAACCAAAAGACCTTATGATTGATATAGTGACCTTATGATTGATATAGTGATTTTTATAATGAAGTTCGCTCACTGATTTGCTAGAAAAATCCTGCTTGAAACATTTCCCTTTGTTTTCCTGGTTCTTGGTTGGTTCTTCTCCTAAATACTCCGCAATTTGTCTCCTGTCTACCTTTTGTTCTCCTCTTGCGACGTATTCCTGGCGCGTGTGTTGCTTCCATAACAATACAACACTTTCAACCTGTGTGCATTCATTCTGAGACTGGTTGCTTTTTTGTTGGATATATACAAGTGTTCCCAATGTTGTCTCTGTTGAAAGTGAACTTTTTCCAAAGAGAAACTTTCAACTAACACTTGCATAGTGGTTTGAGATCCCTGTTAGAGTTTAATGAGAAACGTTATGGTTATTTTATTTCTTATCTCCCCAGCTCATTCCTTTGAGAAAAACTTGGGAGTTCTGAAAATCAGGTAAGATCGATCATACTTAGGTATGGTATTTTAAAATGCGCCACTATCTAATTAAAAATGATGCTCATGGCGCAAGAACAAATGTTCTGTGACATCGTGCAAAATAGTAAATCAGTAAAATGTGCCACTCTTGCAGTGCATCATCCGTTCTTGATAAAACGGTATCCAATAATAGAAGATCACAGATCAGTTCAAAGATCACAGGAAAACGCAATTCACATGGTTTGGTCTAAACTTTGTAGAAGTACATGTAAGAACAATCATCTCGACAATTCAATACTGGAAGCTCTGTGGTGGAACTTAGTACTAGTGATGCGGGTAACGTATAATTAGTAACATAGCATGAAAGGCAAAAGATACAGTCATATGACAGGTGACGACTTGGTCTAAACGTTTAAGGAAAAAAATGAACCTTTAAGCTAGGAAAACAAGTAAGATAGGGGTAATATCAAACAAACTGTATGAGTATTGGAGGTTCAAATTTGGAGGCAGAGACAGATTAACTTGAGCAGTTTTTCCTAACGGTCTGTCTCTGACAGAGTCGAGTAGCCAAGTGAAAGGACCGGTCACTGAACTAGATATTCCCTCCCCAAGGACATGTAGTTGACTGCAAGTTCTGCCGCCCACTCACGCTGCCAAACAACGAGCCAATTCTTCATGACCCATCAACCTAGGCCGGTGCGGATTAAGAAATAAAAAATGGGGGCCATACAATTCCTTCCCGTTACACATTTAAATATAACAAAACCAAGATATTGTGAGTACTCTGGAATTATTAAGTCTTCAGGGCAACTTTATATTGAGAAACCGATGAAAGATTAGGAATAGCGAGAGGCAGTTTGTTCCAAATATAAAAAGAAATGTCACCGATGGTATCAGTGACCAACTTATGGTCTGCTTCACACTCAACTTCAGACCAAAGACAAGCAGAAAGCAACCAAGGATAATTTTCCTTTACAGGAAGGATGATATTAATAGCCTATGTCTTTCATACCTCTTTCTTCAGCAGTAATACTGATCACCAATCAGTCCAAGACAACTGGAACGTGTTCGAGTCTGAAATAACCACATGTAGCTTGATAAATAAGCACATACCTTCTAAAATGTCCAGGGCCAAATCAGTCAAAACCATGGGTTACAGGAAAAGAGACAGCTGTCAAAACAAAGACTGTATAACAAAGCAAAGTCAACCCAGATATCATGTGATTGGTGAAACTTCCGTACCTTCCAGAAGGAGTAACAGAAGAAATGCACATGAAACTATGGGTCATTCCAAAACAATATGTTCAGTGATAATTCTGATACGTCAAACAAATCATTCCGGAAATGTATTAATGCCAAAAAACAGGGGCCTACTACCATCTCTTCTTTTAAGGCAGGTGGCAAAGTTATCTTTGATAGCAAGGGAAACGCGACTGCATTTAATTACCAATTCCCGTCTGTTTTCACATGTGAAAGAGTCTCAACCATGCCAGAGCTAGGCCAGTCTGTATTCCTTTCAATGGACCATATAAATGTCACACATGATGGGGTTATCAAGCTCTTGCAATTTTTGGAAATCCAAAAGGCAACTGGGCCTGATACTATTCCTGTCCGACTGCTGAAAGAGTTCACTGATAAGATTTCTCCAGTCCTGACAGTCCTAAGGACACAGGCATTGTTCCATCAGACTGGAGCGTAGCTAACATTTCACCCATCTTTAAGAAAGGAGATGGGAGTGTGCCGTCCAATTATTGCCCAGTCTCAATAACATCAATTTTAAGCAAGCTCTTGGAGCGCATCATCTTCAGCAACATCATGGAACATTACAATCAACATCACATTCAACATGGTTTTCGTCCAGCGAATTCCTTTGAAACACAATTGATAATAATGACTGAAGATCTAACCAAGTCCATCAATGATTATGAACAAGTTGATGCCATTGTACTAGATTTTCCAAGGCGTTCGAACGTTTACCACATCAACGGCTCATTCGGAAACTAGATAACTATGGTATCAGAGGCCCTCTCCTTTTGTGGGTAGACAATTTCTTAACTCAACGATCCTAACGGGTTGTTATCGATGGTCAAACTTCTGAGTGGGTACCCATTACATCCAGGGTACCCCTGGGTACCGTGCTGGGACCACTCCTTTTCGACTCATTTATCAACGATTTGCCATCTGGTACCACCTCCAATACGAGCAGCAGAATTTTGGAGTCTTTGTAGACGAACAAGTCGGTTGCAGGGTAGATGATTCAATAGAGAGTTACAGAAATCCAAACGGTTGTAAACAGGGCAGGCACACATGTAATCAATCAACTGCTTGAGTGAGATTAGCTTTTTTAAGGCAATCATCACATGCTTGAAATGGGAGTTGGTCTGTGGGGTTACAAATTAAATTCCCTTTTAACTGCTCTGACTCTGCAACTGCTTAAAAACCGTAGTTTAAAAAAAAACACCTTGTGATGTGGTATTTGAGTGCAAAGATTGGTTATTTATATCACACGAGTGTGAGTGGGCCACAGAATAATGTAATGCGTCTGTGTCCCATATGCTACGAGCGTAAGTCCAAGTGGGATAACGAACTTATCTTTAACCTTCAAAGGGCCGGGTTATTCTGACCATCTCTCAGCCGGCTCCCCCGCCCCCAAGATATCAGGCATCGATTGGCGAAAACATTTAAATCTCACAACATGCATTGATTAACTCATCATAAACATACCCTAGACATTTCATAACTCTGGGTCAAAGGGTTTTGGACTTATGCTAATTAATTATTCATATGTACGAATGGTAATTCTGCTCTGTGTACACGACGTTTACGGGAAAATTCAGTTTTCATGGCGTTTTTCGTAGCGCCGGTTTCGCTACGCGGCAACCCGTGGTCCATTTTTTATGTTTTTGGTATCAAAGGATGCGCAAAGCTTGAGGCAAAAAAGTCACAACAGTTTGGGTAGCGAAAAAAATTCCAAGGCTATCATAGACAAAGTTGGTGAGGGGGACAGATTCCACCCCCCCCCCCCGGCTTTTTAGGGTTAAGAAAACTTGACACCCAGCAAAATGCAACATGCAAGCTGGGATAATTTTTTAGTGGTCATCCATTTACAGCTAGGCGTGCAAATGTTGCACGTAAACACATACATCTTGGAAAAGCACAATATACTGAGTGTTATTGACCATGGTAAGAGGATAATATCACACTAATCTTGCAATGCATCGACCAATAAGGATTGAGGATTCAAGGTTGCTAGAAAACAAAAATCCTTCTCACACCTACTGTATGATATAAGTGACAGACTTCATTGCTGACACGGGCGTTCTAGCCAGACGGACTTGTGGGGTGATAGCATTGTGTTCCCATTATCCCTTTTTCTAAAGATTCCCTTCTGGGGTGATGTTTTTCCATTGTGTAAAAAGTGGGGTGATGTGTCCTGAAAGGAACATCACCCCACAAGGGTGGTCTGGTCAGAACGCTTCACTCAGCGTACTGTGCCGGTATGTACATGACAGCAGCGTATGTCAAAAACACAAAGAATCCTTGACAGCGCATTACTCAATGCATGTGATGTGAACAATAAATATGTAAACTGAGGCTCTGGGTACCTTTTTTTCCCTCACCACAGAAAGAACACTTAGTTTCTTAATTTCCATGCTACATTTGACTTGAACACTCTTCTACAATTGTCTATATGCACGTAGGTATGATGTAGAGCGGCCCCACAGTACTATCTATGACGTGGATCTGGACATCAGCTTGTGTTGGCAGGGTGTGTGTGATGAACCCATCGTCATTCTCAGAGATGTGATGTTCTCAGAATCTGAGTGTGCTGTTCAAGGAGGAGGCAGCAGCTCGAGGAGGAAGAGAAGAAGTGCGGACGACCTGTAAGTGGACCAAAAAAGTGTTTAATCAGCACATAAGCTATTTCATTTCAAAAGTAAGGTGGACACTGCACACTTCTCATGAGCAAATGTGTAAAGTTAAAGGAATCTAAAAAAATAATGCAGCGTGACGTTGCGAACAAGAAAAAACTTGTTGATAACAAGTTTTTTTCTTCAGAGGCTATTGTTGTTGTTCGCATAAAGAGTCAAGCCCTACCTTTTTTGATATACATGTTATGAATTTTTATATGCCTCCACTATCTCTCCGCAATCTCCTACACTGTCACAGGTAAAGACCAAAATGTTAAGCCCAAATTTATAACACTGTATTGCATTGTATTTATTCCCTGAAATATTCATAAATTGTTCAGTGCTGGGAAGGTTTTCGGTGGTAGGGGGAGTAACAGGCAGGGTAAATTCCAGAGCCGTATATACAGAGACTTGCGACAAATTCAGACTCAGCGTGCGACTACTGTGTACGAATTATATATGTGCACTGATGCTTAATCCAAATAAATGGGTCTCATCTTTCTCATTGACTTCATTTACCTGTCTCTAATAATAGACATAATTTCCGACTTGAGTACCTATTTGTCGGTAGATACGTGCCTTATATAAGACTCCGGTATTATTATTAATATTAAGAATAACTGTCATTCACATGGTAAAGGATGTCATTTTAGGGAAGTTTTAGACAGTTTTTGTTAAGGTGGCTTGTCAAAACTTTTCACCATCACATCTCAGACCCACAGCCTGATTTGGAGGTATTCATTCTTATTACCATTTTCTTGGTGAACTCCATGTAATGCTAGTGAATCTGCTGAGGGAATAGACAGCATGGAAGACCTGTCAGCTAATCTTATAGACAAGGCCAGGGCCTACTTTAAGACCATTCTTAGTGAAGGTTCCACCTCATATTCAGCGGAGGATAACGCCATGACTAAGCTGCAGCCAGAGAAAGCCGTCAAGCCCAGTAAGTTTCATTCTTATTAGTCTGAAAAGAGTTTTGGTAAGACCTACAAATATTTGTATTAGCGGGTGTTGGACTCAGATGTCTTAAAGGGGATCTAAATTAACTTGGTGTAAAATTTTGCCATTCACTGCTGCAATTTATTAATGGATCAGCGAGAACCTGGCTGCATTAATACAGTCTTGCCTGACATGAAGTTTACGAATTTGAAAATTATATGCCAAGTTGTATCCCTGGGAAAATGTATTTGTTTCAGTAGACCAGGCCCGTTGCTATTGAGGCTCCCGACGAGCAACTCATCCCCCTTATGCCTGGAGCTGGCGACGGGGCTGCAATAGAGTCCATGCACAGTGAACTCCCATTAAGTCAAATTTGGATAACTCAAATCTCCATTTATCTCTGAGCAATACTCTCCATACCCCGTCAAGAGAATAGGATTTTATGTGAATAAATACCTCCGTTACTCGAAGTGCCGGTACTGGTACCTCCATTTATCTTAATTTTTTTCGCTGCCATTGTCATTGGAATCCAGCCCGTAACCGCAACAAATCCTAGCTTTCCAGTAGGCCTGATTGCTACCGCAGGCCCAATTGTAGCCTGCAAGCTGGCAGGCCAATTGCTGGCTCTTTCGGTAGCCATGTGGCCACGTGGAAAACATTTGCAGAAGCGCATGCAGCAGAGCCTGATCGCTACTGCTGGCCCAGTTGCAGCTGATGCGTCCTCTTACGATTAAATAGGCCCGATCATGTGAATGCAAATCGGAAAACTCCGAGCGTGGTGCGGCAATATCCATAAACAAACGACATAAAATAAAGAATAGTCACACGCAGTTACACAAATTGAATGGTTTATTGTTACGATTATCTGCAGAGCAGACGCGTTTAGGTAAGAACAAAATTGAATTTCCGTAAAATTATGATTTGTGACTAATAAAATTCACAATCAGAATTAAAAAAAACAGTCTAGCTTTGTCATTGTTACAGGGATTGCTGAATCAGGGACAGCAAGCCGTCGCTCCATGGGTCTTCTCATCTTTGGTGATGAAGATGAAACTCCAGTTACCAGGAGAAGAAGAAGGGACCTGTCACTCTCAGTGACTACAGGTAATGATACAAGATGAATGGAATAATGAGTGATGAGCAGGAGTCTGTATTCCATGGGGGTTTCTATTAACCCTGTTTGTTTCTGCATTCAATAGGGGGTGTTAAACAATAGAGGAAAATTGGGTTCCCAATTCCCGAAGGTCCCCAATTTGGCGATTTGTACAAAACATATTGGAGGTCGTCCTAAAAAGTACAAACAAAAGAGGGACAATAGGGGGTCCCCGATTGCAGGCAAATACACACTTGGATGCCTGTATAAACACTGCCTTGTGGGCTACCGGAACAATGGGAGGTACCCCACAAGGACATTTTGTGACCTTGTGGGGTACTAAAGTGGTACCCCACAAGTTTTTCACGAAATAGATATATAGATTTTACAAAAAAAAATAGGAATTTCAAAGGTGGGTTGATCCCTCCCAAATTAAAGAGTTATAGAAAAGGGATATTAAGTCTGAATTTCAGCCCATGAAATTAATTCTGGTTAAAATGTGAGCATTTTGAGATAAGTGCGCGACATTGCAAAATGTTAGTACACGAGAACAAAGGAAGTACCCCACTTCTATGCCTGTGTAAGGGTTGGTGTGTGTGAACGTATAAACACTGCCTTATGGGTTATTGTGTGTGTGGGTGTGCAAGTTTATCGTGTAAATCGAGGACGCACACTTGCAACACCATCGATAAATCGAGGGCAAAAACCAAATGGAGGACTCCTCGGTTTGGAAAATGTATACAAAACCAATGAGAGCTGTTGTGAAAAAGTTAGTAGTACAAACAAAGGAAAAGGGAAGAGGAGCAAAAGAAAATCCTCGATTAACACAATAAATAAACATGCTAGTGCGTGCGTGTGTTATATTTTGGTTAGGTTAACTCATGTCAGCACGATAACTTGAGAAATACTTCACTTAGGAATTAGAATTTTGGTTTCTGGGTTGTTCTTTGTAGTCTTATAAACCTATTCCTTTTGGGGCTGACAGGTCAAAGGTCAAGGTCACCATTTTGCTAAAACAATAGAAATCTTGTCAACGTGGTAACTTGAGAATTACTTTACTTAGGAACTTGGAAATTCGGTTCGTGGGTTGTTCCTGGTAGTCTTTAAGAAGCCTGTTGCGTTCGGGGCCGACAGGTTAAAGGTCAAGGTCACTATTGCTAAAACAATAGAAATGTCAGCACCAATGCTTGAGAAATACTTCATTTGGGAACTTCTAATTTCGTTTGTTGGTTGATCTTGGTAGTCTTATCAAGCCTAGTGTTTTGGGGACCAAAAGGTCAAAGGTCAAGGTCCCTACTGTAAAAACAATAGAAAGGGACACTGACTGAAAAAAACTGCAAGCGTGACAGGGGGATTGCGCAAGTCTCACTTGCAGTATTTGTTTACTATTTACTAAGCGTGAATGCGTAGTAGACTATCGCACTAGTTACCAGCACGCTAGTCTACTACGCATGCACTTTAGGAAGCAATCGTGGAACGCCTGAGCATCACTCTAACAGGTTGCAGCGTAGCTTCATTTGGGTCAGACATGCAGGGCTTTAATAATGATTCTCCAACCTGAGATGTAGCTGAAGCGAGAAATTAACCTGAAGTGAGAACATAATGAACTTGAAGTTTGGTAAATGTGTCACATCTGCTTGGTTACAGGTACAATTACATGTCAGCACTTTTAATGATGTACAGTCCAAGTGGTTTGCCTGTTTTCTTTCAGGAGGAGCTAGTTTGTTTGATCTTAGTCTTAGTCCTGGCGCTGACTCGGGCACGTGGCAGGGAGATGTCATTATTGGGGGAGGATTAACACGTATGTACATTTCAGTTATAGATCTTCAGCAAAAAAAGTAAAATGCATTTCTAGTGTACCAAAATAAGATTTTCCCTGCACAAAAAATCTCTCAGAGACTCAAGTTTGTTGCCAAAACATGTTCTTGTAAATGCATTAAAAGGTCAATGTTTTTTCCCATATTGTCATTTGTCAAACGTCACATGAGTCATTTCTCATTAAAACCAGTCCTGGCACTCATTTCTTATACAGATTTTTTTCACAAGGGTATAATTATTTCAATTTATTCAGTATTCAAGGTAATATATAACATTTGCAAACATAAAAAAACAAATAATTATGAAATACGTTACTTGACTGTGAGTGAATAATAGTCTCAAGCATCCTATAAAATCATGGCACCTTGCGTGGTCATTTTCAAGAAAAGTGGAATGTTTCTATCAATTTCCAAATATGGTTTGGCGACCATCTATGGAAAGAAACTGACTTTTTTTTACAAATACTGCCCCCAAATTACCAAATTTAGTAGTAATCGGCTACACTTTCGTGAACGGGTAAAAGCCAACTAGTGTGGTTCCCTGACCAGAAGGTCAGAGAACCAGACTTCAAGAACAACCTTTTTTTCTTGATTTTCCAGCATCTATGAGCACAATTTTCTAAACACGTCAGTGTTATTTGCTATAAAATATTAACCCAAGATCCATCCTTTTCTGAAAAGTTAATGATGTATAGTACCGTTAAAGTGCAGGTTATACATTGAAACGTCTTGTGATAATATGAAACGGATGCGGGATATAGATTGTGATGAGTTTTTCATATCCTTGGTGGTAGCGGCTTTTGCCGATCCTACGGAATTAGGTTTAATTTTATTGATCCACTGACCTCCAACAGAGAAAGGTTTGGATGCTCTTTGTGGACGTATTGCCAACATGACCATAGGGGAGTTAGAAGCAATGCTGGATCTTCAGAATATCGACCCATTGACTGTGGTTCAGTTGATGAAGGAACTACGTGCTCTCTTCAGAACATTTGTAAGTTAAAGTTCAAGTCTCTTCTAATCTACTTTCCGTAAACTGCAGACGTGTTCATTGGATAACACTTTCATTTGTAATTTTTGGTTTGCTTGTGCTAAACAGAGAATCTTAATTCAAAGGATGTATGCAAGCACAAAAGCCATAATCCTTGCTAACCCGCGAAATACGCTAAGAGTTGGCACTGAACATTTTGCCGTTGTGAGCTTTGATTCTTTGCTAATGGTAACAGAGCCAGCAATTTGAAACCCTTCATTTGCAATCATATTTTTTTTTGATTGGAAGATTGAGGAGTTCATCGATGTTATCCTCAACGGCAAGGCAGATGACAACTTTAAGCAGTTCGATGTCATCCTGAGTGGGACGATTCATTTCCCGAGAATACATGCCACGTTTTTAAAAGCGAGATGGGGCATGCTGGTCGGTGGATTTATCTACCTAGAATTTAGTAAGTACCATCATGAAGCGTGCTTAGTTTATAAATATGATTTAACATAAATTAACTAATTGCTCCAACTTTTAATTTTGAAAAAAATAGTCAACTAGCAAAAAAAACTGGTCTCGTTACCTGACAACAGGGATACTTATTGTGAAGTGCTTTGAGACCTTTGGTATAAAACGCTTTTCGCTTGAAAACGAAAAAGCATTGTTTCTGTTCTGATTTTTAAAAATCTTTTTAGCTGTTTCGGTGTACACACCTCAACAGCTCTTGTTTTTGTTATATTTTACTCTTCCCCTCCCCCCAAACTTTTTCCCATAGGAAGCGTGTTTTCGTTCTAAAGGTCACTTTTGGACTTTTTTCAAGCCTATCGACTTCAAACCTGGCACACACTTAGACCACCATCTAAAGACGTATGCCGAATCATGACGTCATCACGTGTTACGTGACGTCATCCTAAATGTGCATATTTTAAGGTCCTTTATCTACAGAACCGGATGTACGATTGGGTTCAGACTCGGTATGCAGATATTCCAGGACGTTGTATAGACAAAAAATGCAGTGACGCAACGATGATGTCATCATGTGATTTTATATAAATTATAAATGTTTTGACCTTTTTAGCCAATCCCATCAACGGAACGTGGTAAAGTTAAAATTCTTTTTGTAAAAGGTTTGTTAGGTCATAGATAGATGCACAAAATTTCGTAAAATGTGTGACGTCATCAAAAACGTTATTTTTTGATTCCATCGAAGGGTATGTTTGATCGTTATGAAACTGGTGGGAGGGTAGGTATTGATAAAAGAATTCAAATTCTGAAGTGAAGTCATCATCACGGCATCATCTGATTTTTTATTGGCTGTTTCGGCACTTTTGCCGAAACAGCCTTTGTTTTCGTTAAGATTTTTGGCTTTTTCGCAATTTTGCGAAAAAGCCTTTGTTTTTGTTCTCATTTTTTTGGCTTTTCCGCAAAGTTGCGGAAACGCCTTTGTTTTTGTTCTCATTTTTTTTTTTTTTTTTGGCTTCTTCTTTTTGTCGCCTAAACCCCGTAGACTTTGTGCACGTTTTTTTCTCAACGCCACTTTTGGCATTAATCTTTGTCATACATCATTCAAAGTTAGCATAGCATAGTCCCTATAGCAAAGATGTGTCCCGAAGATTGACGTCATGGTGACGTCATCGACTAATTTATTATAGATTTTTGAATATTTAATTTTTCCCATAGACTTTGTACACAGAAATTTAAAAAAAATTGTCGATTTGCAAAGGGCATTTTTGACTCTTTGCCAGTAGTTCGTTTACACCAATCTTTGTCCAAGCAACGACCCTAATTTAAACAACATTGTGTAATGATGACGTCATGATGACGTCATCAGGTGTGTATTTATAGGCAATTAAATTGTGACACTTTTAATATTCAAAAATGCATAAGAAATCAACCGTACGCGTCCGCAGCATTTTGTTGCTGGCAAGTGGTAGAATAGGTTGAGGTCTTTATTTCATTCAGTGTGCGTGAAATCACGTGACCCTTGCTTCCGGTCGAAAAAGGCCCAAACCGGAAGTGGCTTATCATTTAAAAGTGGTAATAGATATGAACTTGCTTTTAACGGTGTTAGTCTTTTGGCTGACAGTATTCTTCAAATCATCTACCGATGACGTCATGCAATCTTCGAGCGCCCTCTAGCGACAGGTTGAAAATTAGCAAAAATGTATTTTGAATAGATGTCTGTGGCGAAGTTTGTCGCAATCGCCTAAATATTGGTGTATATGATGACCTTGACCCAATTAAGACGTGTGCGAAGTTTTAGGCAAATGACGTCATCAGACCGGAAGTTACAATAAAAAGACCCTTTTTCATTTGAAAATTCCTGAAAAATCAACCATGGCAGTTTTTATATTTGTTTTTACTTTAATTGTCGATTGAAGAGTAGGTCTAAAACATGTTTCGAGGCGATAAGCAAACTCGAACATACCCTGCGCACGCTTAAAACTTCACGTTGACAATACCTCTGCTTCAAAACATGCACAGGACAGGACGTCCACAATGTACATGTATATGTACATGCACGTACGTTGTACATAGGCACATACATCGTATGTCAGTCAGCCTGCAGCGCACGTGTTGCTAAGGTCAAATCCTGTCCACAGTGACCGTTTTAGCCGATTTTCGGCTAATTTGACAGATTTTATGTTCATGCATGCGCATAGACAGGGACGTATTATAGCACTCTTGGCATTAATCTTTTTCAGATATCATTGAAAGTTTGCATAAGCATAGCTCCTATAGCCAAGACGTGTCCCGAAGAGTGACGTCATGGTGACGCCATCAAGTGATTTATTATGGATTTATGAATAATTAATTTTTCTCATAGACTTTGTACACAGCTTTCTCCACAAGTCTTTCCCTATACAACACTGCTATATCTTACTGAGTAGTTCTGAACTTCGGCTGAGAATTACTATGAGAAGGAAAAAGAAATTATATTTTTTTTACGCCTTTCATTTTATTGAAAATATTCCCAAGAGTTAGAATAGCAAGTAATATTTTATAAAAATGTTTCAGTTTAAAGGAAAATCACGCATTTAAAGGTGCAGTTTTTCTGCTGTGGGATTTTTAACCTATTGACTTTGTACACGTTTTCAAGCCACCATTTTCATATTTTGGCGATCTGGAATCGTCATCAAAGTTACAGCCAAGGAAGACCCTCATACAAAAATTATGCCAAGACTATGACATCATGATGACGTCATCATCAAATGATTTATTATGGATTCATGAATAATTAATTTTTCTCATAGACTTTGTACACAGCTTTCTCCACAAGTCTTTTCCTATACAACACTGATATATCTTACTGAGTAGTTCTGAACTTCGGCTGAGAATTACTATGAGAAGGAAAAAGAAATCGTATTTTTTACGCCTGTCATTTGATTGAAAATATTCCCAAGAGTCAGAATATCAAGTAATATTTGATAAAAATGTTTCAGTTTAAAGGCAAATCACGTATTTAAAGGTGCAGTTTTTCTGCTGTTGGATTTTTAACCCATTGACTTTGTACACGTTTTCAAGGCACCATTTTTATAACTTGGCGATCTGGAATCGTCATCAAAGTTACAGCCAAGGAAGACCATCATACAAAAATTCTGCCTATACTATGACGTCACGATGACGTCATCACCTAATTATTTATTGATTTTTGAAAATTTACGTACATATTGTGAAGTCTTATATCTACAGAAATGTAAGTCCGATTGGGTTGAAACTTGGTATGTGGCTATACCAGGATGTGTTATAGATTAAAAATGAAGTGACGTCATGATGACGTCATCCTGAGATTTTATATGAATATTTATTTGTTCGGACCTTTTAGCCATATCTCCCGAACGCAACATGCAAAATGCAAAATTCTTTTGACAGATTTTATGTTCATGAATATTCAGTGCATATTATTGATTAAAAAAAATCATAATGCGGAAAAGCCCTATGTTCTGTTGCAAACAGACAAAGACCTCTAGTTTTTTCTTTCTTCTTCTTTTTGTCGCCTAAATCCCATAGACTTTGTGCACGATTTTTCTGCTCACCACTTTTGGCATAAATCTTTGTCATACATCATTCAAAGTTAGCATAAGCATAGTCCCTATAGCAAAGATGTGTCCCGAAGATTGACGTCATGGTGACGTCATCGGCTATTTTATTATAGATTTTTGAATATTTAATTTTTCCCATAGACTTTGTACACAGAAATTTTAAAAAAATTGTCGCTTTTCCAAGGGCATTTTCAACTCTTTGCCAGTAATTCATTTACACCACTCTTTGTCCAAGCAAAGACCCTAATTCAAACAACATTGTGGAATGATGACGTCATCCTGCGTTTATTTATAGGCAATTAAATTGTGACACTTTTAATATTTAAAAATGCATAAGAAATCAACCGTACGCGTCCGCAGCATTCTATTGCAGGCAAGTGGTAGAGTAGGTTAAGGTCTTTATTTCATTCAGTGTGCGTGAAATCACGTGACCCTTGCTTCCGGTTGAAAAAAGCCAAAACCGGAAGTGGCTTATTATTTAAAAGTGGTAATAGATATGAACTTGCTTTTAACAGTGTTAGTCTCTTGGCTGATAGTATTCTTCAAATCATCTTCCGATGACGTCATGTAATCTTCAAGCGCCCTCTAGCGACAGGTTGAAAATTTTCAAAAATGTATTTTGAATAGATGTCTGTGGCGAAGTTTGTCTAAATATTGGTGTATATGATGATCTTGACCCACTTAAGACGTGTGCTAAGATTTAGGCGTATGACGTCATCAGACCGGAAGTTCCGTTGAAAAGACCTTTTTTTTTCAAAAATTGCTAACAAATCGATCCGTACAGATATAATCTTGAATTGCCCAGAAAATGATAGCGAACATTTACCTCAACAGTGCCAAGTTCCCAGCTTGTCAAATTGTTCACACAGTTGACGCGATGTCGGCAAAAAATACCCTTACGCAAGTTGCGGTAGAGAGCTGTAAAACATGCACAGGACTTCCACAACGTGTATAGCACATGCACGTACGTTGTACGTACGCACATACATCGTATGTCAGTTAGCCTGCAGCGCACGTGTTGCTGAGGTCAAATCCTGTCCACAGTGACCGTTTTAGCCGATTTTCGGCTAACTTTGACAGATTTTATGTTCATGCATAGTCAGGGACGTATTATTGATAAAAAAAAAATCATAATGCGGAAAAGCCCTATGTTCTGTTGCAAACAGACATAGATCTCTAGTTTTTTCTTCTTCTTTTTCAGCCATTTTGCCCATAGCATTTGTACACGTTTTTTTGTCACCGGCACTTTGGGCACTAAAATCAATCCGATTGACTTTATACTTGGCACACACTTAGACTAGCATCTGAAGTTGTGTGCCGAACATTGACATCATCGCGACGTCATCATGAGTCACGTGACGTCACATTATATGCGATTTTTCTGTTTTGACCATTTTCTAGCAGAATTCGGCTAGATCTGACAGATTGGGCTATATCTCAGATTAGGTTGAAAAATGGTATGGACCTAAACCGGAATGTGTTATAGATGAAAATTTAAGTGACGTCACGATGACGTCATCACCTGACATGTGACGTCACAATATAGGTGCATACTTTGAAGGCCTATATCTCCATGACTACAGGTCCGATGGGGTTGAAACTTGGTATGTACCTAAACCGGGATGTGTTATAGATGAAAATTTAAGTGACGTCATGATGACGTCATCACGTGACATGTGACGTCACAATATGAGTGCATATTTTGAAGGCCTAGATCTCCATGACTACAGGTCCGATGGGGTTGAAACATGGTATGTACCTAAACCGGGATGTTTTATAGATGAAAATTTAAGTGACGTTACGATGACGCATCACATGACATGTGACGTCGTCACGTGGCATTTGACGTCATATTCAAAATTGCATATTTTGAAGGCCATTATCTACAGAACTACAGGTCTGATTGGGTTGAAACTTGGTATGCACCTAAACTGGGATGTATTTTAGATGGAAATTTAAGTGACGTCATGATGACGTCATCATATGACATGTTACGTAGTATCGAATGTGCATATTTCAAGGCCAATATCTACAGAACTACAGGTCTGATTGGGTTGAAACTTGGTATGTAGTAAAACCGGAATGTGTTATAGATGAAAATTGAAGTGACGTCACGATGACATCATCACGTGACATGTGACGTCATACTAAATGTGCATATTTCGAAGGCCAATATCTACAGAACAACTGGTCCGATTGGATTGAGAGTTGGTATGTACCTAGACCGGGATGTGTTATAGATGAAAATTGAAGTGACGTCATGATGACGTCATCATTGGCTACGTGACGTCTCGTTAAAGATTAATAGATTTGATCTTTAAAAATCAGTATAAAATCGACCGTGACAGACCTGAACATGATTTTTGCGGGAATTGATAGAATTATCGAGGGTCTTCATTTTTTAAATATGTGCAAATAAATCACGTGACCTATTCTTCTGGTTGAAACCGGAAGTGCTTTGTTATTTAAAATTGGTGAAAGACGTGAACTTGCTTTCAACGAGGTTTGCTCTGGCTTAGTTGATCTTTACCATAATATTATAGTAATAGATGAAACTTTATGTGACGTCATCATGACGTCATCACGTGACATGTGACGTCATAATTCAAAGCCCTATGAGAATGGAATCACATGTTATATGCCACCATTTATTATAAACAGAACTACACATCCTTCGTTGATGGAACACATGTCACATGTCACAAAAAGCTACCGAAACAGCCCTATGTTTGTCCACAAACATATGTCTAGTTAATTTTTAAAATTTTAATAGTTTCTTCTAATTACCAAAAATTACATAAAATACGATCCGATCGACTTCAAACCTGGCACACACTTAGACAACCATATAGAAGTTATTGGTAGAAGTGCTATAATATTTGTCTCATACTATCGATGTTTCTTTTCCTTCTTGTTTCAGCCATTGAAGCAGGAGGATTCTTTGACATGGAGATACCACTGTCTGTTGCCCTTGTGTCCATGAAAGCACAGGTAGTATTAGAAAATTGAGACTATTTCATTCCCAGTACATTATTGCACAGGTCTTGTCGTTATAAAGATTCAAATTACACTTGAAAAAAATGAAAAAAAATAAACAAAAAAAATAAAAGATATACATCCTCCTAAACCGTCCTGATTTCAGGGTTTTTTTTCTCAAAATGGTGATTATCATAACTTTTCCTTTATTCCCCTACATGACAGACAAGAATAGGTTGATATCTAAATGGTAAACAAAACCCTGCAGGCTACACTGCTATTTAATGCATGAATTCTGGTGTATGGCCATTTTGATTCTTGTCCTATGTCACCAAAGAGGTCGAGGGATGTTTCATACTTGGGATATGGGAAACAAGCTCTTCAAGTTTGAGATAGAATATTCTGTTTTTATTTCTCAGTGGCGGCATGAAAGCTGAGCGCCAGCGCTGTAAAAACATTTCTTTTATCGGAGACTTTAATTTCAACATGTCTTCTCTTTCTGGTGGCAAACACAAAAACTGAACCAATCTAATCTAAACCACAGGATGTTGGCTATTGCCTCACATTTCCAACCACCTTTTGGTGTCTTATAGGAGTATATTTATATGCCTTTATCTAGCCTACACTTTTACAGACCCAAGACCGTGTACAGTGTAGCGTGTACTATAGTAGCATGCTGAGTATATTAACAAGTTCTATGTACATGTAAATGCTTTAGAGATATCCAGGAGCAGTTTTACTTTGACACAAAGAAGATAATTTGAAATGTTGTATATCCTTATACTTTCTATAGGCTGGCATAACACCTATGGTAGGTGCATATGCACGTGCTAGCGTTTCTATTGGATTCATCCTGCATGGTGAGTTGGAACTGACTGCTTATATTCTACACACTAGCTTCCCGACTGTAGCTGAGATTCTCTTCTCCAAGTTCCCACTGGATGTTGGGTAAGTGGAGTGGGAATTTGCAATTTAAGTATCCTGCAAAACCATGGGAAATTCTATTATTTTATTACACCTGTCACACCCCAAGATAAAATTTAATGTTTGACATAATCCTCACTGAAGAGCAATGACACCTTTTTCAAGCATATTATTTAAAAATTAAACACAGAAAACAGAAAAAATGAGAATTTAATACCCTTCTTTCCTTACCACAATATCAGATTAAAGATGGATATTGAAATGATTCCTCTGATCATTCGGCTGAGAGCTTTGGTGACGTTGAAGATCCCTTTCTTTGGAAGAAAAACTCTGTTCAAGAAGGACATATGGCGCTACCAAACTCCTGCTATACACAGTAATATATTTGCTATTCACACCAAGCAGCCTGATACATCCCCTCCGGAGATTGAAGCATACTCAACACCAGTGGTAATCAGTTATTACATGTACATCCGTGCTATTTTTTGGTCATCCCTGACCTTTGGCAACTTTAAACTTTGATCTTTGTATTCTCTTTCAAATGCTCCAGAGTTGTACTCAAGTCCTGGAATTTCAATCAGAAACCAATCACAAGTCATTTGGTATCACGTAAAGTTCTATTCAAAGGAAATTTGGCAGACGTATTCCCTTTTAAATTATGGCCCTACTTGTGATTTGACTTGTGATTGACTTGTGATGGACCCAGCTCAAACACAAGTCTGGAATAGCCTTTATCCAATGAAATCCTGGCTAGAAGAGACTGTAATGAGCCAACCCTTTAGTCGCTGATGCATGTAAATCATCCAGTCTAATTATTCCCTGGAGTGCCCAAAACTGCCACAGCACTCTGTGGTTTTATGAATTCATCAGTCGATAAAACACAATTTAATACAATGTTGTGCAGTTTACTAATGGGTTAAAATAAACATGCTTACACACAGAATTATATGGGAACATCAGGCATTCCCAGATTGTTTCCATGTTTTGTTTGTTCCGGTTTGTACATCGGTGGCTCTTTTGAAAATTGGTATCTCTCTTGAAACATTGTAACTGTTCCTGGTTTTTATCTGATTCTCCTTCAAAAGATAACGTCTTTGTTCCCGTATCAGTTTTTGAAGCTTTGCGTGAGTAATTACATTCAAAATAATTCAAAGTAAAAGTTCAAAGTACAAGTTCAAAGTACTTCCAATTATTTACAGGGATGTAAGTCCTCCTGCAGTGGACCTGTATAAGGGTACGCGGCATCTTGAAAATAATAGTGAGGCAAATAACTCAAACAAACATGGCGGTAAATGGATTACTAACCTCGAATTCCCTCGAAACATCAATCCAATTCAATTTCAACTCAATTCAATTCAAATCAATGTATTTTTAACCATCATGATTAAAAGCATGACATTTCTACATCCAGTGTGTTAAAAACAGTTTATTTTCCGTTTTCTAGGTAGGTCATGTCTCATTGTATTTTGAAGAAGGATCTTAGAATATAAAGGCCTCAAGCAGTGGCCGAACTGAAGTTTCCGTGTAGTACTCAATTGTAGTTAATGCTGCAGCACCGCCCTCAAACTTCAGACTTTCTGTTTTCACATTTCCATCCATGGCGTTTATTTGGTAGGAACTACTTACATTACAAGGCTATCCGTAAAATGTCATTCGCAAAGGACTTGTCGTTTCCCATAAATAATTAAGAGGAACTGGAGCCTGATGCGAACATGAAGACATTTCTCAATGGTTGAGTACTGTACCTCAAAATGATACGGGCCTTCGAAACACCCGTCTATTAGTTGAACTGATTTGTAGTCTACTTACACGGAAACTTCAGTTTGGCCGCTGTTTTAGGCTTTATATTCTAAAATGCAATAAGAAATGACCTACATATGGGTCATTCTATAAATTTAGGGTTCAAAGTGTGACATTTTTCCTGTCCCTGTTACCATGGTACTTTGTAATTTGCCATTCAAGTATCATTAAAAATGACTTCAAATGATGTTTTAGTTGTTGGGTAGGTAGTTCGCTGTTCATAATCACTCTTGGAGGACGACTGCATTGAGGAGTGAATTAAAATCATAAATCATAGATGTCAGATGTAACAGGGACAGGAACAAAGTGGACCCCAAATTTATAGAAAGAATTCACATTGATGTTTCGAATGAATTTGAGCTACCATCCATTTATAAGATTGTCAATCTGCTGTGGCTTGGCGAGAGTCATTTTTTCACTGTAAACTTTATTAATGCCACCATGTTTGTTTACTTTATTTGCTTCGCCTTGATTTTCAAGCTCGCGAACCCTGATAAAGGTCTATTATTTGGCACCAAATATATGTGTGTATATGTATTTCTGTAAAAATGTCAAAGTCCACTCACATCTCTGTATTAAGTTTTTCCCCTCGAAACTCATTCTTCTTTTTCTTTATAGCAAAACTCAGTAAAGTTGTTTTAACATTTTTGTCCCATGAAGGACACCTCTGGATCCACTAGGTGGAGTGCAGCAGGCACAAACTTGTGTGGTGTTGAGCAGGTTCCTGGACTAGACTACACAGAGCCAGCCTTCCAGCTGGAGATGGTAGCAGCTGATGACAAGAGCTTGGTGACGTTCTTCTATCAGGTTGGGACAGCACCTGGAGGAAGTGATGTGGTCTCCAAGACAGAGTTTGGTGGACCCTCAGCTATCATTTCACAAGTAAGAACTACCGTAGGTCAAGGGAAAGTTTGTGCCCAAGGTCTTAAATCTTGATTTAATGAGGGAGAAATGTCTGGAATGTATTAGTAATGGACCTGTGTAAGAAAATGTTTGCGATTTGTCAACTTATTCAATATTTGTCATCCACTTGATGTTATAGTCTGGATTGTAATAAAAATACACTTTCGCCTCAACTACATTCAATATTTGGTGGCATGGGCGACTATTGCGTAGGGCGCGCTCCCCTCTTACCACTGTGGCCATAGTTCGAATCCTGAGTGCGGACCATATTGAGTAGAGTTGTGCGTTGGTTCTCACCTGTGCCACGAGGGTTTTCTCCAGGCCCTCCAGTTTTCCTCCCTGGGGAAAATTCAAACACTTTCAATCTTAGGCTGTGCTCTGTGTTCATATATATCGGTCGATGTGGCCGGCAGCCATAGGCGCCTTTACATGACTCCGGCTCGATCACGTTATAGCCGCGTCCTTTGCAATTCAGCTTCTCAGCTGCGAGTAAGAATGATTAATTATAACTATTAATTTGTCATCGGCTCAATTTTGTAGAATAGAGTTTAAAGTACATGTAGCACACTCTATGAATAAATGTTGTGTTATTCATCAGATGGAATTTGTGTAGGAGTGATTTAAATTTAATATTAGGTTTTGCCCTTCAACGATGTATTTATATCAACACTGTATTAATTCTCAGTGTTGTCCCAAGTGAATCTGAGAAAAAAAATTACTTGGGTGGGACTCGAACCCACGACCTGTTTAGTGAAGAACTACCAATCCAACGTCAATCCCCATAAAATACTGAGTCAAAGATGATAACCAAACAAATTTCAACTTATTAATTCCTATAAAAACTTGAATCCTATTCTGAATTGTTATTGTTTATTTTACACGATTTTATTGAACGTATTTATAATGAAAGCACAGGGTGTTTTCTACCGGCAATACTGTGTGTGCATGTTGTATGACAGGTGAACATGCATGAAAGTGCATACTGATATCATGTAGTACGAACAGTGTTGGCAAATATAATATCCATGTACATGGGTTGACTATTCCTCCTATTTGAGTCATTCAAGTTAATTTGTTAATGAAATTAATGAAAGCCCATTATTGGCTTCAAGAGACACATGCTTGTGGTATTCTCCCGATTTTAAGGGCTACATGTACCTTGGAGCAATGACGGCAGTCAAAAATCACTGGAGCAAATGACAGCTATGCCATAAAATATTTGCTGGACACTGTTGTGTTTCCTATTGCAATTTTCTTTTGTGTCAAATTGCCCTCTTTACTTCACAGTATGAAAGGAAAAATATGAAAGTAAGAAAGAGTATAAAATTAACTCGAACAATTGTCAATTGTTTAGTCCTTATTGCCGTATTGTTTATAGTGTTTACTAACACAGCTTAAACATGTATATTTTTAGGGACATTCAGATTTTAACATTTCCTTGAATGATTTTTTTTTTCTGTCCATAGATTCTTCTAGGAGGACATCCTCTTTACTTCACTGTTTATGCTATGAACAATGGTGGAGGCACTTCCACAGCTACCTGCAGCCTCCCGACCTTTGACATCACCTTGCCGACAGGTCGCATCACGCCAGACTTCACCTCCACCAGTCACCCGTACATTCTCCGTGCATCGGCCGTGGTGTATGATGATTCCGTCCTCTTGATGCAGAAGGAAGGGGTCGGGTTCGGCCCTGAAATCTGGGGCGATCAGATTGTATCATGGAATACCATAAATATCACCGAGAGGCCGAACCTTGGCGATTCAAGTAAGCAGAATCTGGAAGATTTACTTATCTTCTGCATTAATTTATGATGCTAACCAACTCCTTTGAAATAGGTTTTGTACTATGGCATTGAAATGGAGGGGGAAGGCAATTGTGCCTTGGTTATTCCTTGAAAATTAGAAGATATGATGGCATACCAATAAGAATAACATACAAAAAGCAATGTTTCAAAACTGCAGGGAAATGGTAACAGTAGTGTTTGAGCCACTGTTGCGTCTTAGTGTTATCAAATCCAGTAGAAACACAAAGTCCTTATGAAGAGTTTCTGAAAAGTGAATTTCTGAAACTCCTTAAATTATTGTACCCTTATTACCTGAAACAGTCAATGACTTTCACTACTTCACCGCTGCCAAGAAAGGCCGCCTCATCTCCAAGCCAACATCGATCATCATCCATCGCAATCCCAACTTCTGTGCGCGGGACTGCCTGGCCCTCCCAGAAATCAAATGTCTGAGTATCAACTACGACTATCAAGACTTCACCTGTGAACTGCTGGAGGAGATTGAGGGTCATGGGGTCGAAGTTCATGAGGTAAAAACGAAGTGTCACAAAATAATTTGTATCTGCACATAATTCAGTTTGTTGAATACAAGATGGACCCGTGAATGATATAAAAGTATTATTGTGGTAAATCATCTTGGTTTTTGCATATGTTTTGGCAAGTTTGGTTCCTTTTATTTGTATCAGTTAACTTTTTTATCAGTTAACTTCTTTTTTTAACGCGAAAAGCGTTAAGTTCTGAATAATGTTCTTGTTTCCCCCTTTCGTTTTGTTTGAAACCCAAACCCCATAGACTTTGTACATGTTTTGCTCTCTACAGCACTTTTGGCGTAAAACAGTATTGTTCTTTTGATACTTAACAGAGACAAAGACCATATGACGTCATCATATGTCATGTGATGTCATCTTAAAGGTGTATATTTTCAGGGTCCTTCGATATCAGAAATTCTGTTGATCGATATATGTTTGAACTAATATCGAAAATATTCGATATAGTAAACAGTATTTCCAACGCACATCGCAAATTTAATTCTTGCTGACCAGGCAAACAAACGTGTATCAGGCAAATTGAAATGTACGCAAAAAAAAATCTTCTATGGCCATTTGTCATACCTAACATTTCTCCAAACAATTTTCTCATGTCAACAACAATAAAATTTCTGCTGTGTGACGTATTTTTAATTTTTTTTTTAGAAAATCTTATTGTCATGGAACTTGGTGGAACGCTTGAAAATGTATACATACTAAATCCAAAGTGAGGTCATGATGCATCATCGATTGAGTTTTTATGATTTTCAATTTTTTTTATAATTTCAATCTACTCACATAATAAGTCATTGTTTTTGCTCAGATCAACTCTAAACTTGACATCAACTAAGACGACATTATAAATATGTGTATTGACAAGTGCCGTCGTCATTACGCCATCACAGGCCATTTGACATGATCATAAAGGTGTAGAGTACTAAAAGCCCGATTGCATTGAATCAATGCATGTTATTAGATAGAGATGTTTTGTATATAAAATAAAGGTGACGTCATTATGACGCCATCATGTGATTTTATATTTTTTTGCAGTTTTGATGATCGAAAACAAAGAACATCAAAGAAAATGGATGAGAAAACAAAGCATAAATGTTATAAAGCTTTCAATTACGGAAAATCCGTCCGGAAAATCCGTCGGACATAAATCTGTCCTTGTTTGTGTTTTGCTTCCAAGCAATCCAATAGGCTGACTGTCATGAATTTATTATGACAGTGGTGCTGGTGTAAATAAAACCATCAATCCCACAGGCAATTTAGCTGCAGTCAAATATTAATTAATTATTTTATACATGGTCACTTTTAATACATGTTCATTTCAGCATGGGTGGGATGTGAACCCTGGAAAACAAAGGTAGAAGCGCAAGATCAATCACCAGATTCCTGTCTCGTAAAGGATATGTATTCTTGTTGTGGATAAGATCATTGAAACTTCTCTTTCATTTCAGTCTGGACTCTTCACCCATTATGAGCGGCTTGGTGTGGGCCACGCTGTAGAGTTCAATCATGAATCACTCCAACTCGTCCACAACAACCTCTACTACTTCAACATAGAGCTCCTGAACTACGTGGCGTATGAGAACATCATTTCATCCGTCGGTATCATAGCGGACTTCACGACACCAGAACCAGGGCTGATCGTGAATGGGACCAGGGATGAAGTGGTGCGTGAAGCGTGTGTGGAGTTCACACCAGAGGAATGGGAGAGACGATGCATTGAAGACACACCGCTCATGAACCACCGGTAGGTGCTGCTTAAAGTGATGCTTAGAGTGAAAATGAAACTAAGCGAAAAAGTAGGATGATATCAAGGTAATCAATAAATGACACAAATAATAACTGTTGAGGAAATTCTGCTATATAACCAGTAATTTAAAATTCAGTTACTGACAAAGGCTTAAGTTTTAAATCACAATAAAAAAAGTGCTTTTGTGTATGACAAAGGTGCATACCAGAAATGAATTGACTAATTTGAAACCATTATATAATTTCATACAATTTGAAACTTTTTTTTTTTTTTTTAAATAGTCAGTTTTGAGTATTAACTAATCCTGTTTTGTGTGCCACTCTGCATTGACTTCTTAAAGGGACTTCCTTTCATGACAATTTTTTTTTTTAATTTGCTTTTTGACAGGTTGATAACTTTTCCGAAATTTGAATGTTCATTTGTACCTTCTGCCTGGTCAATGCAGTCTTGTGTATGTCACATCAATGAACGCAAATCTAGTCATGAATTCAGTTGTATTTTGTGACATTTACTCTGACATTCGATATCTTATGACTTGATTACAGCTATATTACAGATGGTCCTGGTTCTATGACAGTGTTTAATGGCCATGAGGAACTTGTTGACATGCTGTATACAAGAAGCAATACCTTCATGGCAGGTAAGGATGGATGGTACCTCATAGGAAAAAAAGGCGCACTTGTTATATCGTAATAGCTTAATAATAACATGGTGTATAGTTTTCACGTCGCTAATTTGACAATTTATAAAAATAACATGAGAAACAAATGTCCCCGTCATATTTGCCTGGAGCAGTAACATTATGACCGCTAGGTATGGGAGCAGTCTCATCAGAGAGGGATAATGCCTGTGCTCTCTTGGTACAACCTTATAGCTCTTTTTAATGTTTCTTAGTGGCTCATTAAGCACAGCCAAGAAATTTGGCCCTACAAACACAGTGTCACCACAGCACTGTACTTTACTACCAGACATGTCTCGACAGCTGAACCTTGTCTTGACTGACATCTTCCTAAGTAGCATTCTCATTTCTTTACAGCCAACTGGGAAGGTATCCATGACAATGAGACTGGTATCCATGGCTACACCTGGTCCATTGGTAACGCTGTCTGTGATGATGATGTCAGCATGCATATTGATCCTCATGCTCATCTGTTTGATGAGTCTGAGTGGACTCATCAGGGTCTTGTTGTCAATGTCAATCTGCCAGGTACATCTGCATCAATTATCTAATTGACCATGATGGAATACAGGTAGTGACTGCTTTCAGTGGTATAGTGAAACTATTCAACCAAGGGGTTCAATTAAGTGTTCTATATTGATCCTCCTGCTCATCTGTTTGATGAGTCAGAGTGGCCCCATCTGGGGACTTGTTGTTTTCCATAGTATTAGGCATTCTTCAGTGGAACATGATAGGATACAACTATTGACTGTTATGAGTGGTAAAGTGAAGCTATCTCCCAAAGGGGTTCCATTGCGTGTTCTATGTTGATCCCAAATGCATGCTCTTTTGTTTGATGAGTCAGAATGAACCCATCGGAGGACTCGCATGTTAACTTCAATCTGCCCAGTACTTTGTCCTTCGTTCCCAAGTGCTGGAACATGAGAGAGATAATAGGGTATCGAAGCCTGACGTCAGCTGTCTTTGTTCTGGTTTGCTCTAATTCGTGTGCTAATGTCTTCACACGCTTAATCTTTGCGTGTGAACTGGAATATTCGAAACACTTCGGAACTCTGCTAGTAATTGTGGCTGAGGGCATGTTGTCACACTTCGCAAAGTTTTATCTCACAATAAAAGTTCTTGAAATATTCATTCCACGAGAAGTTTAGGTGACTGTTTGGTAATGTGTAAATTCTTCTTTGCTGATAAATGGGGCGCTTCACCCCGATTAAGACTAAAATCACTGAATCACTGGTACACTGCCAAAAATAGTTTTCCTACAATCAGAACAAATTTATTTTAACTTATAAAGGTATCTTCATGAATCCAGCATTTGTTTATATAAAAAAGGAACAAAATCACATCTGCCAATAAAGTTATTACCAATGGTCAGCTATATTAATATCTCACAAACAAAATGCCCAACTGCAGTCCAAGATAAATGGGAGACTTTTTGAAGTTTCAACGATTCGGACTTGATTTCAAGATGGGTCACATATTGTGTAATGCAAATTATGTTGCTCAACAGATGGTGCGTATTACATCACTGTACGTGCTCTCAACAAGGTAGAGTTTGGCGGTCCTATGGCACTCACTGTGTGTCACAGCACCCCTCTGATTATTGACAATACTCCGCCCATCATTTACAGCATCGATGACATTACCTATGACTCGTCCAGTGGTGTAATTGGATTGAAGGTCAATGCAACGTGAGTTACTTTTTTTTTCAACTTGTAACAAAACTTGAAGATTAGTCCAGTGGTGAATCAATCAGTCAGGAATTGTTGATAGTACTATAAATGTGTATCTCTTTATTTTGACATGTAGTTCTGTGTGGTACTGAGAAGAACGAGTTGAATTAAATGTTCACACCTTGCGCTGTTCATCTTTAAAAGAGTATTTCTTACGTTTGAAAGCTGAACTGAAATGAAAATTGTTCACTCACGCCAACCCAAAGATAAAGTAGTCAAAAAAAATCATGACATGGTGTATTTATTTTGCACTATGCAGAAGGTTGTTGGTTTAAATCCGTCTATAGTTTAAAAAAAAAAAGCCGGTTAAGGTTTTGTTCTTACATTAGGCAATAAACAAACGACAGCTGCAACCAATTACTGTGGCTGTGGCTTTCGAAAGTTTGTCATAAAATCTCTCTCTTTGGCAGTGTTCAGCTGCCCTCAAGTCGACTCTGTAAAGACACAGATCAGTCGGCGACTAACTTTTCAGGATCAAACTGCGCCTGAGCCACGATTGTCGGAAACATATTAGTCACCAAATTGTTGTTGCCCGAGTGTAATTGCTATGACACTAAGACGATCGGAATCAGTCGGAGCTAAAAACAAATCAGCAGTTGTAAGAGTAGGAACATTTCAACTTCTATGACGTGTCCGACTTTTGGGAATCAATCACAGTCGATCTGTGTTTATTTACGACACCGTGCGGCACGATGTCTTAAACTCGTGCTCGAATAAAGATCATCTTTTTCATTGTGTAGCCAATCAGCACACTACACCAGTGCTCTGCGTTCTGTGCCAAATCTCGCAATACGCGCCATTTAAGAAGATTGCTTCCCACTACTCGCGAGAGGCACATACCACACCATAGCGGGCGGGGTGTTTAAAAAAAACATGAAGGATAAAGGTTAAACAAAAAAGTTGGAAATTTATAATTTCTGACTTGTTTCGACTTTTTGAATCAAAGGTGTTCAATGCGATAACAAGATATGTTTAGTACCATATCAGGGGAATGCGCGCTGATAATGGCCCAAGCCGAACCGGCCAAGCACATACTTATTCCATTATTGTTGAAGAAGTCTCATGACTGTCTATGCCATGGAATCATCATGGATCTTTGCGTATGGGGGACATGAGCATGGTTACGATTATTTTGTGTCGAGATTCCGCTTGTTCCAAGAAGATCAAACGAATTCACAGTTTGTTTACCTTATTATTATTATTCTGCTTGATGCCAACGGTTCCGTCACAGCGCAAACAAGTCGGCGGCCGACCTGAGGCCGGTTTAAAAGGGATTATTTTGCTGGAGTCTATAATAATAACATTTTTAACTTTCTTTGTTTGAAATCGAGCAGCGATCCTGAGTCCAATCTGGTGGAGTATCACCTAGCAGCAGGCAGGACACCCAGGGATAAATCACTGCGTGATTGGGAGGCTCATGTCTTGGCTGAACAGCTCTACATGGACTTCAAGATACCCAATGGCATACCCTGCTGGGTTAAAGTCAGAGCAGTCAACAATGGTAAGAAAACTTTCACAAGGTTAAACACTACCATAATAGATGTACACAAATTAACTTGATGATAATGTTTGTTTATGTTAATACATGTCTTTGTCTTTTTTTAGTTGACCTACGCACCATAGTCCATGCTGATGAGCCAATTCTCGTAGACGACACTCCGCCAGTCGCAGGAGACTTGTTTGATGGACCCTACGCCGGTGAAGATCTCGTGTTCACCAAAGACAGAAATGAGGTAATGGACTGACTCTCTGAGTGAATGATACTGTTGAACAATTATAGAGTATTCATATTCACCCAACTGAAGCTGAAGGCGATGGAGATGTATACAGTTTTATATTTGGTTTTGCTAACATGGCTAATTGCCAACGTATTTATATCACTGTATACTCGGTGTTCTCCTGGGGCTTGCGCGAAAAAAATCACAAGCTTACCCAGATGGGACTTGGACTCACGACCTCCTGCTTACTGGTGAAGACATGAACCCACGACTGGAACCCATACGACCTCCTGCTTACTAATGTAGACGTCTCACCACTCGACCACTAAGCCTGCCGGGGTCTGCTGGTTGGTGTAATTGGATAGAGTTCATTGATACTACCTTTATAAGAATGCCTTATCTGTGAATTAACAGTTGGGACTGTTTCTTTATTATTATAAGGCACAACTGCATGCCTTATGTTCTCACTGCCATAGTAAGAGGATACACACTAATGCTAAAGGAAGTGCAAATAATTAGAGAGAGATTTATTTGAACGTGAGTCCGGACAAAAAAAAATGCCATGCTCTTACAAAAAATTACATACTGTATCTGCCATAAAGGAAAGCTTAGTTTTACTTGATTAGTGGATTACGTCTAATTTTTGTTTTACTTCCTTGCATTGTTGGTTAGATTTGTGCCAATTGGCACAACTGGTTTGACCCTGAGTCTGGGATCTTCTTCTACCTATGGGCGGTGGGGACCCAGCCTGGCCTGACTAACGTGATTGACTTTGTGAAAGTGTCTCGTCAAGAACACGGCGCCTGCTCTGGCTACGTGACCTTACAGCACGGGGAGATGTACTACTCAACACTTACAGCCTTCCATGGTGGATATGATAAACTCAACGTGTCGGCTTCATCAGATGGAGGTGAGTGTCATTGTCAATACATTGTCACAATTGTAATTATTCTCATCGTCATTAAATCATCATTGTCATCATTGTGATGGCCATCGTTGTTACAGTCACAGTTGTTACCACTTCATCACTATCATTATCATCACTATCATTATCTTTAAAATTACAATTATAATCATTGTCATCACTATATTGCAGTCAGATTATCATATACACCATTGTCATCATAACTGTCTGTTAATGTTCATCATCACCAATATTCAATATTAGCATCATCAAAATTATGCTCTAATGTGTAGCAATTACTATTTAACTTTTCAGTTTACTGGCAATCTAAATCTGCTGACACAGGGTGTCTCAAAAAATGTTTCAATCAATCCATAGATATTAAAAAATACTAACACTCTCTCTTTTCAAAACTTATCTATATAGTCTAAAGGTGTAGTAAATATTATAACACCTCACCCACATTTTCTGTGTCTTGATTGGCCGAGAGCGAGTCACATGTTACTTTCTAATTTTGCTATCTTTCTGTGCACGGCCAAAAGTACTATGCGCATAGCAACCAAAGTACTATACCATTAGCAACCAAAGTACTATTTCCACGGCGCGGTATTTGTGTGCAAATGCATGCTGGTGTGCGCGTTGCGCGTTGTGCGTAGCGCGTATTATTCCAAAGAGAGTGCGCCGCAGACTTGGGTTCAAACATTTCGTGAAGGGGTAGTTTTTAAGAGAGAAATACATTTTCCACCAATTTTGTATTGAAATTGAAGTTTATTTCAGCTGTGTTCAGATTTAAATAATTTAAATACTACAATTAAGCAGAATCTGTGGGTGAAGTGTTATAAAACAAATATTGAATGCTTTATCTCGTGGTAAAGTAAAACTAGCCTCCCTCGGTGATCCATGGATCATTCTATTTTCCCTCGGCTTCGCCTCGGGAAAATAGAATGTTATACAAATATTGAGTGGCTCAGCGTGGAATGGGAGGAATATTATCGCAAGGTAAAATCTGGACTTTTCCATTTCACGAGGCGAAGCCGAGTGAAATGGAAAAGTCTGGATTTTACCGAGCGATAATATTCCTCCCATTTCACAATTTAAAGCCACTCAATATTTGTTTTATATAACTGACATATAGTTCCTTGTCATTTGATATATTTGAACTTTTTTTCTATACAAAACTGGAGGAAAATGTATTACTCTCTTGCAAACCACCCTTTTACGAAAATGATTGAACCCAACGCTGTAGCGCTGGCTCTTTGGAACAATACGCGCTACGCGCAACGCTGAACGCACACACCAGCATGCATTTGCACACAAATACCGCGTCATGATCCTAACTGTTGAATAGTATTTCCCATTCCCCATGGGTGGATAGTACTTTTTGAGCCGCGGCATGAATGGGAGCAATAACGAATGTCACGTGATGTGAGTTCCACCAATCAAATGACAAGGATCTGTATGTCGGTAATATAACCATGGATCACCTTGGGAGGCTAGTTTTACTACACCACTCGAAGCATTCAATATTTGTATACTCTACACATTGGTCTTTATCCCATTTCATTTGGACTCCCTACTTCAGAGGTACAGCTAATTATAAATAAAACGACTTGAATTCCAAGCTGGGCCACTTGCTATCTTATGACACATACCAAGAAGGTGACAAAAATGGCATAAACAGATTTTGACAATCCTTTATGCAAGCTTTGCCCTAATCTCACAACAAAAATCCAGTCAAGCGTAAACAAAAGAACAAGGAATACGATTTGGGTTTCTCTGGAAAGGAAAGGTTGTTTGGCTGCTACATCTCGTTTTAGACTCGCTATGTAAAGACGTCTCTGTAATATGGTTTTGCCATCATCATTTTCAAATTACAATCATCATAATCCTCATTTTTATCTCAATCCTCTATCCTCGCAAAAATAGGTGAACTCAGCCCATAAAAGAAATATATATATATCCTCACTGTGGCAGTGTCGAAAACATTTAATTTGTGGATTTTGTTTACATTGTCACAACGATGAATAGCCATAGTTGCAAACAAATTTGTCCATTTCAGACACAACCCATTGTCATCATATTAATATAACCAGTCATATGGGTCATATATTGTTATCCTCAGTGACTGTGGATCTGACTCCACCGATACAAGGCAGTGTCTATGATGGCTTACTGCCAGAACATTTTGGACGTCTCCTCAGTTATTGGTATTTACATCATTGTATCTTTTATCTCCTCAGTGTCTGTGGATCTGACTCCCCCGATACAAGGTAGTGTCTATGATGGCTTACTACAGGGACCTACAGATCTAGACTTCTCCTCAAAGCCAGCTACGGTGGAGGCTCAGTGGCAAGGATTCTCAGATCCTGAGTCTGGTATCGAAGACTACCAGGTTACAGTCTATCGCAAGCGTGATGACAGGTTAACATTTGCTTGAAATAATTTGTACTTCCATTTAATGTTAAAGTGGTGCAGCATAGCCACAATATGCTAAAGTATTGTACAAATTGCGATAAAAGCATGAAACCTCCCATGTTGGTTCTTCATGCCATATGAAACATTTTTCAGATATGGAAGCATTTCATATTTGACCTCTGGCGACCTGGAGTGGTAAAAGAATCTGTGGGTCTGTTTTGTAGTGGAAAATTTGCATATGTCAAGCAGTATTAACTCGTTTGCGTCTGCCCTCATATATAGGAAAATTGAGATTGGAGGTCATGCAAAAAAAAATCATTGGGGTCTGACTTCATGACGCGTTGTAGAATAATTACGAAAATACACTTATTTTGCTCTAATAAGACTTCGGTCATGAAAAATGGCATTTGGAAGATTAAACATGATAAATAACGGTAATCAGAATACACAAAGTTTATTGACCTCGCAAAGGTCGTCAGAGGTCAAATATGAAATGTCTACATATCTGAAAATTCATATCATGGCAAGAATACCCCAAATTTAGATATGGGTTATAAAAAGTGGTGTTTTGAATAGTTAATCCTCTTAATATCTATAAATTAAATAGGATGCGCAAAGTTCATTGAACCATTGAAGGCCATCAGAGGTCAGATATGAGATTCCCTATATATGAATTTCTTTCCATAGCATCAGCCACTTAACATAATGACTTGGGGCTTGACACAACATTGTGGTTTTAAGGGTATATCGTATAAATAACTATAAACAGAGTTAGTGCAGTTAATACAAATGTCATTGACCTCTGGAAGGTCATCGAAGGTCAATTGTATTTTTTTTTGCATTTGCTCAATATTTACATTGCATGAAGATTTTACAAAGACTTAGTTCATAGGAAAGTTATATTTTCAAGAACAATAGGTATAAATAGAGTATTCAAAGGTTTACCTGGGGTCAGATATGAAATTCCTCCATATCCGAAAAAAATCGCCATGGCATGAAGAACCATGCTTTTATCACAAAATGCACAATTCTGTCCCCATGCCGCACCACTATTACAGAAGTTACTGTTCTTTGATATTGAATACAAAAGTTGGGGTTTTTTTGAGGAAATTTTTGAATTGTACTGGCTACTTATGTGATAGATGTGTAGATACACTTTTAGCAGAAATTGTTGCGATATAACTGGTTGGAGTGCTGTGGTCCAATTGCTAGGGTGTCTGACTCATGTGCAATGAGTTTTATAAACTTAGAGTTTTATAAAAACAAGCCACTGAATTATTTTCAAGTTATTTCAAGGAAGTGACTCAAGTCGAGGCGAGTTATTAGGTTGAGTCGAGTCGAGTCACAGTGTGTTGTCAAGTCGAGTCGAGTCAAATTTATGCTTGAGTAAATTCGAGTCACCGATTTTGAAAACCCATCTCATTAATTATAGAATGGTAGATTGAACACAAGGCACCAGTTTGTAACGAACATCAAGGACTTAAAATATTCTGCAGGTATCCAATACACAGTTCCTGCTGGACGGTTCTACCAAATATTTATGTAATAGTTTACAAAGAGTGAAACTTCGGTTTTAGCTCTGGTTTGGCTTTGGGTCTGGAATAATGTTTACGCTAATAAGATCAAAACCAAATTGCAACATACGAAATTGTTTCTGACATAGAAAATATATAATTATGTTTGAAAGCATGACAGAAATTTTGCAATTTTGAACGCATTTAAAGTTTGATTCCAGGGCAGCATTAAAGTATGAGATGGGACTGTTAAAGAGTCCGTATGATGCAACGTATATTTGTACAAGATAAGCAGCCACAACTTGACGGTAACGCAAAGTTTGCATGTAAACATTAACGCCTTTGTATCGTAAGTCACTGCTAATACATTTGAACACTTCTTTGAAGACTCAAGTGTTATTAGCCTTGACTCAAGTCGAGTCGAGTCTTCCGATGAGTCAGTTACCAGTTGGGACTCGAATCGAGTCGAGGCACCAACAATTGTGACTAGAGTCAGACTTGAGTCGAGTCATTACAGCTGTGACATTACTGCAATAGCCTCTCTCCACAGTACAAACGGGTACATGTGAGGGTACAGACCAATTTGGACTGATCTTGAGCTCCTGAAGAAAACTGATCTCATGAAAAGGGGTAATACTTGCTGAGTGCTTTGAGACTTCGGTATATAAGCACCACATATTAATATCTTTCTGTGGCGAGAAATTAGGTTTTGTTTAAGAAATGAGGAATTTTTCATTTTGATAATTTCATTCTATTCACCTTGTGTAGTACAAATCACACAAATGAGTTCGAGGTCATCCATGAGACAGAGGCAGTGGGAAGTGAGACAGCCTCCATTGAGTGGCATCACTTCCATCTGTATCACAAGGACCAGGTCTATGTCAACCTACGCACCATCAACCAGGCACTGAATCACATTGATACTCCGACAAATGGGTTCTTGATAGACCTGTCACCTCCAATACTGAGAACACTAGGAGATGGGCTGGTGATGGGTCAAGATGCTGACTTCCAGGTGAGTTAACGTGATCTTGTAGGTCCAGGTGTGAATCATATAAATACTTGAATGAAGGGGTTCTTGCTACAAATTTTAGGAAATGGGATGTTTGTGTATTGATTAGATTTGAAATTTAATGATGTAGTAAATGAAGTCTTGATGGGTCTGACACCAAAACCATTGAAGACTGGCTGGTGATTGGTCTTGCAGGTGAGTTGAATACTGACTTGCAGGTGAGTTGCACAATCGTAATTGCAAGTGAATTCTTCTTTCCTGGACTAAACAGTTCTTCCTTATGTTAGTGAGCACATACAAACCATGGTAATGATGGTCCATTACTGAAGTAGAAACCTTCATATAATGCACATTTTTAAAATTTGAGGTTTCTTTATGTAGTTGTATTCTTCCATTATCTCCCTAGTCGCATTCTGACCATCTTGCTGTACATTGGGACTACTTTGATGATGAGTCTGGCATCGAGTCCTTTGAGTTGGCAATCTATGAGATGAAAGAAGGAAACAAACACAAGATCTTTCCATTGGGTAAGTCCTGCTTTCTGAGATCCAGTAAAAACATTGCAGTTAACCACTATTCCTATTTGATTTTACACCAAGATGAGTGGCTGTAACATAGTATGGCATTTCCTTTTTGTTTTCTTGTGTTTCCAGATAAAAACCCGAATAGCTTTGAACTGATTACTGACATCACGGCTCAATCCCATGTACAAGATGGGCTGACACTGCAACCAGGGGCCCTGTATGTGACGCGAGTCAAGGCCAGGAACCAGGCCAAACTAGTTGCTTCTCATGAAACCAGTGGTATCAAGGTGGACCCTAGCCCTCCTTTGGTGAGTAGAGTTAAGATAATAATGATGTGTATTTAGAAAGTGCACGTTTTAGTGTGTAGAGTTAAGATAGTGGAAGCAGAATGTCATGGGCCAGTGGTTATGGTCCAGTGGTTTCTGTGTTTGCCTCATGTACGATGGTGCGTGGATTCGATTCCTGCCAGGAACGTCGTGTTTTTGCCCTTGGGAAAGACCCTTAACTACAATTGCCTCTCTCCGCCCATGAGTATGTATGGATACGTGGGAGGATAATGGACCGAATGTGCGCTGATATCGGCTGCCACGTGGTCTTGTGGCAAAAAGAACAAGGGTTGATACGATGGAAAGCACTATAGGCATTTATCATTTAATTATGATTTAATATCTAGATTTATTTGATTTAGAGAAAAGGGTCTTTTAACAATTGAGAAAACTTCTATATACTCTCATTATTTACAACAAAACTGGATCGGCCATTATCTTAACGAGTTCTAAATGAATCCGTTTTCTAGTTCGGACACACTATATTTTTAATGAGTGATAGAACAAGAAAGTTGCATCGTTGAAGGTCAGAAGACGAAGGTTGCCAATATTAATTGTCCTAGGACATTTTCGGGACATTGGACGCATTTGACCTTTGCCTTTCACATGTTGGAATGTTGGTGTAAAAAACTAATGTACATTGCTTTTTGAAGTTCTGTTCAAGCTAATTGACTTAATTTGTAGATTATGACTATAGTTAAGTTTCAATCAACTGTAATTGTCAGGACGGTGAAACCTTGTCATTAGTCCCGACACAAGAGACAACCATTGGAAGTGATGATTATCATTTCAATTGACTAGAGTCTTACATACTAATGTAACTTTGTAGTATGTAAAAGATTTTGATCCATTTGATTTTGATTAAAGATGAGATATGTCCGTGGAGGCAATCTGGATGGAGAAGTGGAAGAAGTCATCAATGGATATTTGTATCAGAACAGTCTCAGCACTATCCAAGCCTCCTGGCTGGCTGTCGATGGACAGAGTGGCATCAAGAGCTACTGGGTGGCAGTGGGAACTGCTCCAAGTCAGTATTACTTTTTGTGTGCATGTACAGTTAGCTTTGTGTTCAACAAGCTAGATACACTGGCTGAATATGGCTCCAGTTGGAGACGATGAGCTGTTATATATATATCCATTTTGTTAATTGATCACTGTTCTAAGTGTACCGTAGCTATTTGGGATAATTAATTGCGTGTCCAAAAAAGATACAATGTGTCTAAAAGGTTGGACACAGTCACGTTTTCCTTGTGGTTGATGTGATGATCATCATAGAGTAAGCAGAGTTGTAGTTGAGTCCTTCATATGTCATATCTCATGTCCATCACAAGTAAAATCATTAGTAACAGGAGATGAATTACAAACAAACAAATGCCTTTTGTCATAGCTCAGTAGAATATAATAGACTTAAAACTGAAGGACTTACGATTCTTGTGTATGGAATTATGAGGATGGTTGTCTGATATTTTGATATTTTGTTCTAGATTTTGAAGATATCCAAACTTTCTCCTCCCTGGGCCCAAAGAGCGAGGGTATCCTATCAGACCTGAATCTGCAATTGACCAACATATCAACATGCAGTGAAGAGGTATTCACTGTGGATTGTCAGCCCGTCTACTACGTGTGTGTCAAGAGTCAGAATGGTGCAGGAGCATTCAGTGACGTCATTTGCTCCTCACCAATCAGAGTGGTGGAGGAAGATCAGACAGGTTGGTTTTTCATATTACAATTTAGCAAAATGTGATATGATCACTCTCAGGGCTTGTAAATAGGCTTATTGCCATGTAGGGATACCAGTTTTCCAGCTAGCCGGAATTTTTGATTTTTAATGTGGAATCCGGCCAAAAAATAAATCCTCGTTGCACGCATATATAAAAAAAAAAATTAAAAGGAAATACAACAAAAATCTGTTACACGTTGTTTGATCGTCGCTCATGAGCCAATACAACAATTGGTTGCTTGCTACGTGGCAGCGTGCTAGAATTGAACCTAGTGCACTCGATCAATTGTAAGTTTTTGCATAGATTCATATTGTTTTCTGGCCCTGGTGCAAAGAATTACTTTCTGCAGCCTACTTTCAGTAGGTAGGAGCAAATTGCTTCATCATTAAGTTTGAAGCACGAAGAGGCAATCAGACACACAAACACACACCCGGTCTGGTTGTACTCTACTTCTGTGGACCTTATTATTCCCTTCTTCTATTCCTATTGTTTGGACTTTTAAAAGTTGTCCCAACATATTGTTACTCTTAACCATACATGTATCTGCTCAAAATCAACCAGGCCATGTACATGATGTATCTGACTTTGATTGCTTATAGATATGATAGACCATTTGCCATTGGTGCATTTTTTCGTTGTAAGCAAATAAAGTACTCAAAATCTATACAACTAACCTGATTAAGTTTTAGCTCTGTGAATGTTGTATATTTCTTTGATTATATTTCTTTCATTATATTCTTTGATCTCGTTCTCAATTCAAAATTTGCGGAGTCATGTTTTGTTTAACAGATGAATAATAGCAACCGTGCGGGGGTGTGCGTCGTGTCAATAATGCGGGCACCCATTCATGGATGCGCTGCATTACAAAACCAACTACTAATGGAAATTTCCAACAATGCATCACTTGACGCGTTGTTGGAAATGGCCTTCTTGTATTGTTTTCTTCAAAATGAGAGCTTGCCAGAAAGAATAATTTAAACCAAGTAAGCTTTTCAATAATATTTTTTTCAGTTACTTTTTGGATAGCTGCAAATGATCTGCTCATTTGCTAGCTTTTTAAGGACCTAGACGTTGCAATTTGGCCTTACAGTTCAGTTATGCGTCTGACATTCCCATCAGTTTGGTTTACTTGTACGAATAGCTTAAGATTTTTGCAGATTTAGTAAAGTTCACAGCTTTGGAGTAGTTTGTTTTGGGTACATTATACAATTCCCTCTGCCCACTTTGCTTTTGGTAGGTTATGTAACTGATGGCCCACGTATGGTACAGGATGTAGATGCACAACAAGAGAAAACAACAGTCTCCATCTGGTTTGATGACTTTGAGGTAAAACCTTTCTCTTAATTTCAGTTCTACTGCGCTCTACTTACCCGTAGAGTATTACTATGTTCATTTTTTTTCCTAGAGGATGCTAGCCATTCGCTCAGTTTTATTACCCAAAGTACGGTACCTTGCGGCCCGGCCGCTATACTTCCTCTTTTCTCTAAGCGGCGCTGCGGGAAAGACGTATATTTTCAGAGCTCTCGATTTGCTCATTCTTAATCTCCTCAGCCATTCATTATAGCTTAGTTTATGGTTTTTATTCAACTATTTTGTCATCTGTTGCTATTTCTACAAGTTGCGCGAGATTTTGTGAAATTTGGTTTTCTAACGTTTTCTTCGTGATATTTCTTAGTCATTACTGGTACATTTCGGGAGCGGTCGCTCACTCCCGTTACACGATCTTGACGAGACTGTGTGCCTGACGGAGGCGCCGCACAGGCTGCAAGTAACTCACGCCGTACCCAACTAGCGAGGCTTTGATAGGTTGCAAGGTACCCACTTCCCACATTTACCCGACCATTATTTGACATGAGTTTTCGCACATAATGCAAGTAACTCACGCCGTACCGAGCGAGTGAGGCTTTCTACAGGCTGAAAGTCACTCAGGCTGTACCGAACGGACAAGGCTTAGCACAGGGGAGCGTTGCACGAGTTGCAAGCCACTCTCCCACTTCTTACCGACCCATCAGTGTGATGTTTCGCTACTTAGCACATCCCTCACACTGCACCGAATATTTGGTGTCTTAGTCTTCAAAACGGATGCCGTTATTTAATCCGGCGATACCCTGTTATTTATCCGACAGTTCCGTTGTCACACAGCTGCATTGCTGCAAACGTGTGAGACTTTACACGGGGCGACCGTCGCACGAGTTGCAAGCCACTCACCCCTTACCTACGCTACAAGTTACCGACCCATCAGCATGAAATGTTGCTACTTAGCAAACCCCCCACGCTTTTACCTTCACAACAAACGCCGTTATTAACCGGCAGTTTCGTTATTTCAAAGCCATACTGACCCATTGCAACGAATACTTGGTGTTTTTTATTCAACACGAATGTCGCTATCTAACCGGCAGTTTTCGTTACATCCTGATCATTTTATACGGGCGTTTTTCCCCTGTTCTGAAGTTATGTCATCCACGGGGCCCCAAAGAAGAAGTCGTTGGTGATTTCAGAAAACAGGAACACCTCAAAGATTCACCCAGGTGACGCCCGCGAGGAGCCGATGGACGGCCACGCGACGCGTCCTACAATACCCAGCTGATCCACGGCCCCAATACCCAGTGATCCAGTTGCCAGGACCCCGTCTGCTCGGGCCGTGATTCAACTTTGCTCACCCCAGCTTTTGGTTTCTCTGAGTGGTTTATTAACATCAGAGTTCCAGGCTGCTTCTGGAGTCTCTTTACAATCTGAAGCTGATGCTTCTCCAAAAAAGAAGAAGAAATGCAAGTTGACAGATATGTCCATTGACAGCTCTGTCGGCCACAAACGACATAAATCTTCTCATAAGGACAAAGCCTTACTTCAAGCAATTTACAACTCGTCTGAAACCTTGTCAGCCTTCTCCGAGCAGCTAGACTACCGCGGCTGATCCGGGCTCGTCGCCCCCTTATGAGCCTTGAGCCTTATAAGCCTCCCAGCCGTCCAGACCCAGTTGTCCTCAGCCACAGCCGTCAAGCCGTGGTTTTCGTTCCACCGCTTGACGCCCTGCAAATCCACGGGCCACCTCCAGCCCGTCAGCCTCAACTGCCGCCTACGGCAGCGGTTCGGCTGGCGGAGGTGACTCACCAACAACCCATCACAGGACCTGTGGGAGCCCATTTAACCCATTTCGCCGGGTCCTTGGACCAAATCACTTTCGACCAGTGGGTACTCGCCACCATCTCAGTCAGCTACCTCCTGGAGTTTACGGGTGGACACACATGTCCACCCGACTTGACCGCCCGGCAATTCACACAAATCCCAAGCACTTGAAGATGAAATAGCGGTATTGTTAACAAAGAACGTTATCAGAGTTGTACAAACCCGAGAAGGACCTTCTCCGGGTTCCGTTCAATGTTCTTTCTGGCACCCAAGAAGGACACACAGTTGTGGTGCCCGATCTCGGACGCGTATTTACATGTTTAGATCCACCCAGACCACGCCAGTCTCCTTCGGTTTTGCTACGAAGGCACCACGTACGAATTCCAAGCCCCTCCTTTTGGCTTGTCCACGGCCCCTCAAGTCTTCATCAGAATTGTTAAGACGCTAGCCATGCAGTGTCCTCCATCGTCAAGGTCTACAGGTGTGTTCATTTACCTAGACGACTGGCTCATCATCATCGAATCGCGCCCTCTATATCAGCGATGGTGCGTGATAATGGTTTTGGGTTGATTGTGCGCTCGTTGAATAGAAACACAAGGAGCGTCTCGGACCTGAGACTAAGGCTGCATCCGAATCAACTGTCTAGAGCTAGGTCTAGGTCCGCGCCCATTGAAAATACGCGGGGACGCGCTGACAATAGACGTAGCCGTAGCTCTGGAAGCCCATTTCGGACACGGCCTAACTTACCGTAGAGTGCCCACCCGCCTCCCCACTCTCACGTAACGCGGGTGGGCCATAAGGTACATTGTATCGTGGGAAATAAATCCAAGCGAATGGCTAGCGCCCTGTATTGTATAATGCATAACTAATAATACTCTCTTGATCCCTCATGATGTGAACTAAGCTTCAGTGAACTGATTTTTCATGGATTAGTTTAACAATATCAGTATTATGGAAAGCAAGAAATCATGATAAAAAAAGGAAAATAATGTGGAAATCTGCATGGCTTGTGTGAGTAACTATATGCAGTAACTATATATGGTTCTAGTGGTTTCAGGAAATAATTATTATCTTAGTTGTACATAAAAATTGTCGATTTTTAAACGCCAAAACTGATTTTGCTCAGAAACTATTTTTTATTAATAATTGCAGAGTTAACAGTAGTATGCAACAATGAGGGAATTATCTACAAAAAAAGAGTGATATATATATTTGTTAACTACAGAGCAAATTGCATGGCATCTCTCACTATGAATGGGCAGTGGGTACATCGCCTGGGGGTGAGGACATCCAACCTATGACCTCTGATGGGATAGTGCCTGAAAATGATGACGATGTGCAAGGTATGGTTGCCATTATATAACTGACATACAGATCCTTGTCATTTGATTAGCGGAACTCACATCATTTGGCATTCGTTATTGCTCCCATTCACGCCGGGGCTCGAACATTCACATTCTCCCATGGTGAATGGGATTTACTATTCAACAGTTAGGATCATCCTTGTTCCATGGCGCGGTATTTGTGTGCAAATGCATGGTGGTGTGCACATTGAGCGTTGCGCGTACTGTTCCCAAGAGCCAGCGCAACAGACAGAGTTGGGTTCAATTGTTTTGTGAAGGGGTGGTTTGGAAGAGAGAAATACATTTCCCACCAATTTTGTATCGAAATAGAATTTCATTGTTTATCAAATGATAAGGATTTATATGTCGGTACTATAAAACAAATATTGAAAGGCTTTCAATTGTGAAATTGGAGGAATATTGTCGCTTGGTAAAATTTTGACAGGCTAATCCCTGTCACGTAACTCCCTGAAGGGTTGACATGTGATAATTTCTATTATGAAGGATGTTTGGTGTGCATGCAATGTCCACAGCCTTTTTACATTGTGAGGTAGGATGAAAAAATAGACTAAAAAACATTGGGTGGGAAAAGCGAAGGTGGGATGGTTTGTTCACAACCCCCCTCCCCTTCCCCTTTCCCTCAGTGTAGGGTCTAGTGATGATGTCGTCTGCTAAGGATCAATTATACAGGGTTAGCCCTCGGCTAAATATAGTTGAATGTTGACACTAAGATAAAGTTGACTGAAAGAGCAGTGAAGATTTTTAATTCATCTTCCAAGCCGCACAAAAATAATGATTTGTGCCTTCTCTTGTTCGGAGCAATTGTCATATGGACCTGTCGTTTTGTACAATAGCTTACACAATGCATGGGGGACCATTGTGATTGTATGGTGACTCTGTGCCTTGATTGGCCCATATCTTAATGTAGGTATGACAACATTAAGAGTACTGAAGGTTGATGGGAATTTTCCATTTTAAGTTGAGAATAAAAATTGTGGGAATCAAATTATCTTCAGATAGTACTTGTTTAAAAGTTTTGTTTTATTTCCAGGGTACGTGTGGCCATGCAGATTGGTTGGATATTTCAGCTTGAAATCAATTACAACTTGCTTTTTTATTTATTTGAATCATGAAAAGGGACAATATACAAATACATGCCTACATAATTAAGTCATCCAACATTATGATACAGAATGCGATTGTATATAGCTTGTTAAAATATGTGATGCTGATGCTGGGACATGCAGTGTCATAATGTCTATTTCTTATATTATAGGATTGGCAGGTAAAGGCAAGGCCCAGTCCCCTCTGCCCCTCCAGCATGGAGTGTCTTACTACAGCACACTACGAGCCATCACCAATGCAGACAATGTCTTAGAATCCACCTCCAATGGCTTCACAGTGGACATCACTCCACCAGAGATTATGATCACCGACCTGGGCCTGTATGATGCAAGTTTGGACCTGGTAAGTGGATTATGTTAGCTGTCGTTTAGCAGAAATCCAACATTCTAAGCAACATTCTCACTTTACTACAGAGTGCTTCAACAGGAGGAATGTTGCCTATTGGTTAGGGTTAGCTACTCATGTTCAGAGGGTCAGGGGTTCAAATCTGTCTCCTAGTCATATGTGGTGTCCTTGGGCAAGCCACTTCACCCCACTTGCCTCTCTCCACCCAGGAGTATAAAGGGGTACTGGCATTAGCGGGGAGTAACCTGCGATAGACTGGCATCCCATCCAGGGGGAAGAAAAATGTTCCCATTCGTTTTGTGCTACTGAAACCGGAGATAAACGCCGACCTGATGAGCCACATTGGCTCGTGACAGACTTTACTTTACTTTTACTTCAACAACGCTCAGGAGCTCCAGTAGGATGGACACACCACTTGGATTAACAGTTTCCCGTTTGTGTTATGCAAAGTACATGCACACACAACTAATTGTCATCTGAATGTGCACAAACCCAGTAATACATTTTTGCCTGCAACAGTTGGTTTCTCTTAAAAAAAGTGTACCTGGGAAGCCAAGTCACTTATCATGCTCTATAGACTACGGTCTCTTTGCATTAACAATAAATATAAATGATGCTTTGCCACCACTCATGAGAGATCCATACAGGATCCATTGACTGAACTAACTGCACGCCCCGACTTGAAAATGTAGTTTATGTGGACAGCTTTTTAGAGTTTACTACAGTTCAGTTCCTTTATTAACTTATTTAAGAGAAGGGTACATTGGCTTGGCTTTCCGTATGACACATTAAAAGTGTCCAAGGTTCATATTCAGTCATGGCTTGTTTTTGCTGTATTAACAGAGTTTAGACGGTGGACTTCACCTGTATCAGTCTAACACAGACTCCATCGATGCCATGTGGGATGTGAATGAAGGAGAAAGTGACATCATGACTACTTATTTCTCCATGGGTCGGTACCCTGGGAATGAAGATGTCTTCCCTGTGACTGCAACTAATAAATCCTACATTCCATCAGCGCTGATGACTCCTGCTGACCTAGGTACAATTGGACAGTTCTTGTTTGTTGTCAAATCATTCGGCTGGCTTGAAACCTAAAAGTGGTTGCCAAAGTAATTTGGAGCCAGATGAACATTTATGCTATATTTTTTTAACAATTGTTTGTGTGTGTGTTTTCGCCAATCCCAAAATCAAGTTGTTTATGCTTTATATTGTATTATAGTTTTATTGTATTATGCCTATAGTTTTCTTCGAGTCCGCCTTATCATTTTCTTTTTAATGATGTATAATGATTGTGCTGTCTGCAATATTTTTGTGTCATACTTTTACTATGATTTCATTGGATTTACTATTTGGGAATGTATGCAGGGCCCCAATGATAACCAGTTTCTACTTCGTATCAAACACCTTGGATAAATAATTGTAGTAAATGACTAAATAAAAAAAAATTCTTGTGCTGTCAGACGTCATGCTTTTGTAGACACATGACAACGATATTATGCTCATTAATTTCATTAGATATTTGTTTGTTCTAGGAGTGCCCAATATTTTGAGAGTTCAAGCAGTCAACAGTGTTGGGTTACGGAGAACTATCTATGCCACCAGCTTGACCGTAGATAATACTCCACCTACTGTTGGACAGGTATGGATTAATCAACTCTCTTGCTTATGACAATCAAAACCACAGCCTAATACAGGATCCCACAGTTAACATTAAGATGCTGCACACTAAAGGTAATGTACACTATTTACAAGCATTAACAAATGAAACTGCCAAATTATTATCATGCAGATATGCAACTTTCCCGAAGATCCCCTGATTTCCGCGTTATCAACAATCCAGTCGTGAAAAAATCTAACATTGCTGTGTATACGTATATAAATGCATAACAAACCAGAACACAGACTCAGTAGGCATTCTCAAATAGTCTGGCTGTTTTACGAATGAGCATGTCGCTTTGGGCTTCGTGCACAAGTACCCTTTTAACGGCCAGAAAAAGATCGAGAGTTGGGCGAGACCTAGACTGGTTCTCGGTCCATCCACTGTGTATTATGAATAATTGAAGGTTATTGGGGGCGGGGATTAGTCTGAGAGACCATCTCAAGACAAATTTGAACGCACCCGCACGCTGACAACGCCTGATGCTCACGTGAAGACGCTGTGGCTAATCGCTTTGGCTCATTCAGGAAGTCGTGCGTACTTCGCGCATGAACCAGTGCAGTACAGTACGCACATACTGTGTGTCCCGTACACGAGGCTCTCAAACAGTGGTAAAAATGCGCTCTCTTATGTTGGCGCATGGAGCCCATAGAGCCCTCTATCTATCCTGAGCTATTAGTCTGGTTCCGTAGTTTATTTCATATGCATGACTGCATTGGAATACATACACCACTGCATAGGCAGCATTGGTTGGAAAATCATGGTACATAGTGTAAACTAGTCAACTTTGACATCGTACAAATGTCACAAAAACTTTGGTGGAGAAAAAAGATGTCGGCTATTAAAAAAAAATGCAGAACTTGATCCCCCTTTTTTTGTAAATGTTTGTTCAGCTTTGTTTTGCTTTGGTACAGACTGTGTTGGCCAGTTTCCCTTTTTATCATCCAACTTACGGCTGTCTTTTCCTGTCTGTCATTACCATTCAGGTTCAGTGTCCTGCCTTCATCCATGCCAATAGCGCCCTCTTGTGTAGTTGGACTGGTTTCTTGGATGCTGAGTCTGGCATTGATCATGTGGTTTTTCTGGTTGGGACATCTCAGGGACAAAATGACGTGTTTCAGTCTGATGATCTGCCTGGCTACCTCACTCACTACAGTGTTACAGCAAGTGAGCAACAGACATTTGAAACTAAACATTTGAACAATGGAAGCTTTCTGAGGGTATCTCCAAGAAAGTGCTTTCATCCATCACAGTTTTTTTTTCAAATTATTGTTATTGATTGTCCCCTAATTCCCATGAATGCTGAATGTCAGTGGTGTAGTTTGAGCCATCTCAAGTCCTCATAAGTCACCCAGAACCAAGTTACAAGCTATTTAAATATTCTGTGACAAGGCATTCCTTTGCGGTTATCTATCCCCAGCTACATATGACTGGATTCATCAATGGGTTTATTATTGACTTGAGACCAGACGCGTGATTGCGTTCACTAAAATACCACTGAAAGTTGGTTGTTGACGCTTCCAAATCACTTAAAGTCTATATTCCCCGTGCTCTTCAATAAATTCCATTCTTTTTTCTCGCTTTCAACTTGTATGTTTTTATTTCATTCAAAATTTATTTTATTTGTGGATGTCAGTATCGCTTTAAAAAAAGATTGTGTTTTTCGGCACAAACATCTACTTTACAAGCAGACTGCCTTCCGATCAGTACATTACAGATACTGAATATGGGGCAGAAACCAGCCTACCCTGCCAAATGAAATTCTTTTCAGGCAGCCATTAATTTTAAATTGTAAAGTAATAATTCAATGACTATAAAACAAGGGCTGGTTTGTTTTGTTTTGGGTTTTTTTTGGACGATGTCTCATTTAAAAGTGAATAATTTTTGTTGTGCTAGAAAACAAATTGAAATTTAGGAAAGGAATCTATTTTTTTTCGGGATAAAACTTGAAAATAGCATGGGGAACGCAACTTTCAGAATAACCCGACCCCAAAGATGTTATATTGTTTTTATGGTTATGTCTCAAATGAATGAGCTAATATAACTAACTTTGCTGACAGATCTGAATCTGATTCACAACAAAGTCTACTATGTCACTGTGGAGGCCTTCAACGCTGTCAACCAAAGCACGATGGCATTCTCTGGTCCTATTGAGATTGACGATACACCTCCAGCATACGGCCTTGTAGTGGAGCTATCGGGTGTGCATAGCTTCAACTTCAGTGATCCTATCGAGCTGCCAGAATGGGAGTGCACAAACGATGAGGAATGCTTGAGCTTGGACGGGGAGTGTCTGGAATCGCTTACCCAAATGCAGATCCTATGGCAGCCGTTTACTGACGAAGACACTCAGATCACAAAGTATGAGGTTGCCCTTGGCACCACACCAGGAAGGTCTCAGATCAAACCTTTCTATGAGGTGTCCAAGGACCAGACCTCAGAGCTTATTACCAACATTGATCTGAGCAGTGTCCGTAGAGTCTTTGCCACAGTTAGAGGCTACAATGAAGCCGGCCTGACCAGCACTGCAGTATCCAATGGCATCTATGTCAGCCGGTTCAGTGCTGGACTTCCACCACTCAGACCATTCCAGGTGAAAGATGGAGTCACCGATGTAGACTTGGAAGACTCAGACTTCCAGACCTCACTGAATGAGATGAGTGCATCCTGGGATTTCAGCGGGGATCCATGTCCGATGAGGAAGTATGAATGGGCCATCTTCAGAATTGATGGACAAGAGATTCAACCATTTACCAATGTTCAAGGTAATAACACGACTTTGCCATTGAACTAGACACACTTTTTGCTTAAAGACCATTTTGGTATACATCGTCGGGTGTACCATGAAGTGGCGTCTATGGACTTTGTGCACACTATACGTCACATCATAGTGCGACCGACGACATGTACAAAATATATTATTTCTTGTGCTGTTTTACCATTACCCCAATATTACTTTATTTTTAATAAATGTGATGAAAGAACATGCCATCCACGAAGTCATTTTGTCTAGTTTTTGAATGACTATCAAATATAGCCATGTCTCTATATGGCCCGACTTTAGATCTTAAGCCATTTTCTTCACTCATTCATTGTATGTATGCATAGAAAGAAAATGCTTTATTTTGCTTAACACAAAGTGTAACATTCAGATGAAAATGGATGTTAAATGGGAGGATATATGGTTGTTTAAGGGCATGTAACTTCCGGGTTATAAATCTAATTTTAATTTCCGCGTCTGCATGGATTTATGTTTGACGTAGAGCGAACCTCAGACACCAACACAGACATTCGAATGACAGATGGTGAGACCTACAACACCCTGGTGCGGGCTACTAATGCCCTGGGCCTGGCTGTCACAGTCAGATCTGATGGAATCACCGTCAAGCGTGATCCCTTGATACCCGGCCAGGTCTATGATGGCCTCCTAGTGGGCTTTGATCTGACTTACCAGAAGGAGACTGATAGGATATCAGCAAGTTGGAAGGGCTTTGGACAAGGGATGCCGATAAAAGAAACTGTCCATCACACAGGTATGTATTGACAGAGTGAATGTCGATAGTCTTCTGTTTATGGGTTCGAATTTTAGGTTAAAGTCAACTAGATTAGATGGCTAGTAGCTTGAGAAAAAAAAATGTCTAGACCAGAAATAATTTAATTATACCAGTACCAAAACAAGAAATGCATTGCTGAAGTATTGCCTCAACATTCGAGTCAGTAGGCTCAGGCGTCTAATGAGGAGATTGATGATGGCCAGGGCACGATGACTTAAATGTTAGCTGTTGTCTAATGCTCGTTCTTCTCAACAAACATTTTGAGTAAATCACTCACGAAGTGTGCTGCAAACTTCTCACAGGTTGAGGATAACTAGTGATAGACTGGCATTCTGTTCTAGGATTTACAGAGATGGACTGTGGTGCTTATGTGTAGAGAGACAGGATTTCAGGAAGCGCTTCTTCATTTCAACTTAATACAATACTCTTTAGTATTAGCGGGCATGCACTGCCATGGCAATAATTACCTAATTCGCACATCATCACGACGACTAATTGTTAAAACCTCTGGGGAAAAAAATACAACAAAACAGAAAAAGTACATACACAGAAAAAAACACGTATTATGTTTTCATAAATGACTAGCCAAAGTCTTACTGCTAATTAGATCATAACAAACACTGTTTTGTGACGTATTTTTATGTTGTTGTTTAAAACAATTCTCATCTGCCACGCAGGCGCGGTTCTAGAACCAATATTTTCAGGGAGGCGTGCTGAATTGTAGACCGATTATTTTCTCCAGACACTTAGGCCTCCGAAAATCAATAGGGGGGAGGGGGGGGGGGGCTTATGCCATATTTTCAATGGGGAGCGCCAATAAAATCCTAAAATCATTCACACTATATTAACTACAAATGCACCCTTGTCACGACTATATTTAGGGGGAGACCGTTCGCATGTACATCACAATCCTTCTTTTGCTAATGCAATTTTTTTACGGAATTTATATTGCCCCCCCTCTAGCCCCCCCCCCCCCCACCCCCGTAGAACCGCGCCTGCTGCCAGGTTGCCTGAGCCCAGTTTTGTTGACTGGTTCATGGTTTTCCATTATCACTCTGGCTATAATGGCGTTAACAAGTCTGCAGGATGTACCAAAAAGTTTCAAGCATTATTGACCTCCAAATGTAGTTGAGGAGCAGTTTGTGTCGGACAAAAAGAACACAAATTCTGAAATGTTTAATGTATTTGTACCTCTAATTTTGAAGCCTAAGAGAATGTTGGATATAGCTGAATGTTTGTACAGTGATGTTCATTATAGCAATCCTCAACTGTAATGCTTTAGACTTTTTAGTTCATATTCCTTCATTCATTGCCCTGAATCCCATTCAGGAAATGCTGAAGTCAACAAAGACCACATCACAGAGCAAACTGTGGATTACTACGAGGCCGCAGTTGGAACTGACCGTCGCTACCCTAAGACCAGAGACAACGTGGTGCCCTTCACTTATGTTGGACAAAACACAACAGTCACTTTCACTAACCTCAACCTCAAGGCACGAGACTCAACATATTACGTTACAGTCAGGGGATATAGTGCTAGCCTTGCCACAGCTGAGGTGACATCAACAGGGATCAATGTTGGTATAGACAGCACAGTGCTTGGTAGGTTATTCTTCCTCTTGACTTTCCTTCTCTTGTGTTAGGGATATCTAAGCAGAGGGTAAAATTGGTATTGGACATAAGACATGCACCATATTTGTCCCAAAAGAAGTATATACGAGGTATATACACATGATTTGGAAAGTTGGGTGGGGGTATATTTCATTCTCTGTATGTGGAACATAGTATTTTCAAGTCAAATAAATTCTGTCATGAGAAATTTAGTTTTGCACAGTTTTTGAGGGCAGTTTCAGACTGATACTTTTTATTTGTCATTTATTTCCTCCTGTTCAGAGATGGTCCCGTAATCAGGGTTCTCCCCAGGATTTTGTTAAACCCGTGGGGAATGTTTTCTTGTGGTTCAACAACTTGCAAATCTACGGTCTGGGATTCGGGGCCAGTCAAGGTTTTTTTTTTTTATTTAGAGAGCTCTCTGGTGCATTCTGGAACAAATTTGGGGGAATGTTAAGGTAGAGTTTTCCTTAAAATCCAAAGGACATTTATACAAAACAATTGAATCAAAAAGAATCAACATTTCACAGACATTGCAACTTCCTGAACTGGAAGGTATGGATTAAAAGTAAGTTTCAAATTGAAAAAAATGGCCAAGAAAAGCAAATTGCTTCTGCTTCTATAACATACCTTTTCAAAGTATAGTCAGTAGGTCAGAAAGGTTTTTAATTTGCCATTGTTTTTTGTGGTGATTAAATGGAGTATTCAATCATTCCTATTTTTGGCCTGGAATATTTTCGTTTGTGCTACAAAAGTTGTCAAAACTGGCCCTCAAAAGGGATAAATACCTGCCTTAATTAATGTAAACATTTATTAAAGGTGGATGATTCTTTAAAAAAATGGAGAATTTAATTCGTGCAGACCACTAACAAGATATGCTCAGCATTAGTCACGACAACATTAGTCACGACAGATTAGGCACTGCATGACCTGCCGACCGCACGACTGGTTCATGGCAAAAGGAAATATTGGCACGTGAATTATAATTTTGCATGTTAATGAAGTGTGTAATAATTAAACTGTGCTTATCGGGGACTGAAAACTGTGATGTAATTTTCGAGGCAATTTTTGTCTGCAATTCCAATGTATCGGGCCAATACGCACATTATTATGTTGGGAAGAACCCTGCCTGTACTTAAACTTTGCAATAAAAGATCTATTGTTAGATATATTTTAGATCTACCAAACTTATAACCTACATGTGTATATGTACTGTCTTTCATTTTCGAAAATTAGAACTTGCTTTCTGTAGTTCATGCTTTAATTTGTGTTCTGCATCCAGTAAGTAAGCTTATTGTAATTTTTTGTGTATCCGGGAATAACGCACACGAGAAGAAAATGTCTCTTGATTGTTTTTTTTTTTTTTTTATATCTGTTCAGGAAGTGAGGTGGAAGTCCCAGAGTATGTAAACTCTGTCTCTGAGGTGCAACTCATGTGGGCTAAATTTCAATCCACCTTCCCCATCCTGCTGTACTACGTTGGTCTGGGTGAACCATCCACTTCCTCCATCCCACCTGAAGATATGGAATGCCTGGATATGCTGTTGGGGACAACGCAGGCCCTAACTACATTCCATGAGAGGTCGATGCATTTTGTTGGCAAAGACACCTTTGTGGAGGTCAAGGGCTTGAATCTGACGCAGGAAGGATCCTATTTTGTCACTGTTGTGGGTGGGTGAATATTGTTACTCGTTGTGCATTTTAGATGGGTAACTTGAGTGAAAAACTTCGAGAGAGAGGATGAGTTGTGAAATATTGACTGTGTGTCATAGCGCAACGTTTAACTTCTGTCAGATGAAAGCAAAATGTTGAAGCCATTGCTGACCAGTCTCAGAATAAAGCTGATCAGACTTGCCTCAACAGTATTAATCCATTTCATGGCAAATTAAACCAATACAAACTTATTTCATGGAAATGGTCCCCAATGAATTGCCCATCTGTTTCCCTGACTCATGAGGGAGATGCAGTTGGAAACAGGATGTGGGGGACCTTCCATGTGGGGGTCATTGACCAACACTGACCATGAGATGCGGTCAGTGCAATAATTAATTCTACTCACGCACATGTATCCTCCCTAGTAGTTCACTTAAATGAAAATCAAAGGTGATATCTTTTAATGGAAAACGCTTCTCATGCTCCTGTCTTTCTAGGAATGAACGAAGGAGGACAGTGTAATGCCTCCACTAGCTACTTCTCTGTGGATATCACACCACCTATTGAGGGTAGGCTGCGTGTTGGACTTTTCTATGACATGGTAAGTCATCGGGAGATAAGTGTATCGTGTTTCTGTAATGTCGCATATTCTGCCATTAAGGTTTGGTTGCATGCTGGACCAATCTCCTACATGCTTTTTACACTCATTATGGTAATGAAAAGGCTGGGGGTGTTTTGGTCATGCTATAGTAATCATCCGAACCTGTAAGCTTACAGAAGCGATGCCCAGTTTTAATTTAAATTTGACATGAAGTGTTTTTCAAACATCGTCCAGTATGTGCATGAAATTCAAATTTTAACAATTTGCTGCAATCATTTATCCCCACTCCTGAACTCAGAAGTTTAATAACCAGTGCCACACTTTTTAACAAAAATAAATCATTAAGTAAATAATAAGAACATATATCATCAATGTCTCATGCGTCATCATCTAAAATCATGAAGACATTACCAGCATCCTTCTGTGCCTTTTTCGCTAACAGCAACAACTATATTTTTTTCCTTGCTAATATTTCATGCAACTGACTAAAACCCACCAATCACACTCACGCTGTATTACCTGCCTGTGACATTTGAATCTTGTATTTGCAGCCTGTTGCCTATACTGACAGCACCGAGTCTGTCTCTGTAGTGTGGGAGGATTACAGAGATGATGAGAGTGGAATCAAATCCTACAACCTCCGCCTTGTGCAAGCTGCATCATGTAATGAGGACGAGGATAACCTTACTGTGGTAGCCAACCAAGACTGGCTGATACTCGGCCCAGGCATTAACAATTTCACATTCGTGGACTTGAACCTGATTGTGAGTCGAATTTGCCATTGATTTGTAGTTATATGAGTAAGTTATTTGTTTGAAGCGTATTAACGTGAGGTGAATACCCTTTTAAAATCCTGGGCCCTTTGCACACCAGGCTTTCGATGTTTATCCTTGACTGAGCCCAGTGTAGCATATCCCTTAAGGCCATCAGTTACACCACAGGAGGCCGCAGTCCACATGGTAGTGTATGTAGTTCCTGCTGGATCTATCTTTTGGTAACGCTATACATGTTACATATGTACAGGCACAAGTCTGACAAATTCATGATTTCCGTTAAAGTTTGTGCATGAATTTCAGTAGTCTAGATGCATTTAGGCGACTGACGAATGATTCAGGCATGTCCAACAAGTCAAACAGTCAAGCGGTACTAATTGGGTCCTGCTGGTGGTAGGCATTCATTTGGTGCTAAAACTGCCCTAAGGAGATATCATCTGGAGACAAGAGAGATTGCTAACCCTGGTTCGAAAACCCGAATATAAGGGTTTCGTTTTAACCCAGAAAGCAACCTTTTGTCTATTGTGTGTTGATTTTGTGCACAAACTGATACACTCTGGTTCCCAGTCCCTACAATTGTTTTCTTCTTAATGTAAAAACATGTAGTTCAAAATTTGTAAAATAATTATTCCATAACTAAACATGGGCCGATGTATTGTATTGCTAAAAAAAATAGCAATTATAAATAATGATCTATTATTTCAGGGTAAAACTTGAAAGTGGTATATAAGCTATTGATGCGTGCATCGTTGAAACAAAAGTGTTTGAATCATCAGTCATACATGCACTTTCCCCATTCTTATTTATTCAAAGATTCTACTGATCGGCATTGAAACAATTGTCAAGGGCATGATTTGGGTTGTACTTGCAAAGCTCACCAATAAAACATTTGAAATTATATTTCCTTTCTGCACAGACAAACCAGCCCTATTTTGTTCAGCTGTCGGTAGTTAACCATGCAGGAGACAGTGTTCTATCCCAAGTAGGACCTGTCTTTGTTGACTCGTCTGAGCCGACAGCAGGACTGGTAGTTGATGGAATGGACTTCAAGATGGACATAACAGACAGCGCATACAGAAGCCAAGTTACTGGTAAAAGGAAATTGCTACATAATTTAACTATTGATCTTGTATGAATAGTTGAGCGAATTTAAATGTGAACTACGGTTACCCATAGTTTGAGTACCACTCTAGTCAAGTTTGGAATGTACTTTACCGCATGATTCCATTGCCTGTTGCCATGGATATCATTATTTACAGCACGGAGCCAGGACCGAGAAGTATTGAGATGACTGTTTGAGGTACATACAACTCAACTTCTAATCTGAATGTGCACAAACCAATGATCTTTGTGTGGGCAATGGAAGTATATCAGCCATGGCTTTCAAGTGTTTGTTATGCAGTATTGTAGGACTCCAGTCCAGAGTTCGGACTCATCAAGTCCGCCTCGAGTCACAATTGGCAAAAGATTCCGGCTTGTGACTCACGAGTCATGCATTTTTCTACCAGAAAAAAAATACCTTTTAACAAGTGGTGTTAATTTTTTGTAAGTAACATTAAAGCAACTCTACGGAATGTTAAACACACGAACTGTACCACAGAACTTTGCAAATAATGTTGTTTGTTATTAAATCGTCGGCTATTAAATCAGCGCATCACTAACATATCCCTTACATGTACACGTGTGTCCATGTACATGCACATCTGTTTCATATAATGCATAATCCTACCATACACTGCCTGGTACATGTACATGTACACTTGTGCAAGCTTTGAGTAAACATGCTTTCATGCATCCATCACGTCGCATGGACCTATTACGTACTGCAAGATCATTGTTGGGTACAACACTAAGATTTATGCTAGTATTATGTGCTACCTTATTGACAATGGTTGATGATGAACCAGCGATTTCGGCTTTGAACTGACCGGCTAGATTCCTACATATGCCTCTAAGCGGTTTTGCTGATATGGCCATAGATATGTGTACCACTTTGGTTTGTGTATTTACCCACTGTTTGCAGTTTGCGTGCTTCATGTTTTAGCTCTTTGAAACTCAAACAGCCTGGGGCCAGTTTCGGACTCGAAGACAGATTAGAACCAAGTGACTTGCAATTTAATCTCGGAGTCAACCAAAGTGACTCAAGACTATTACGCAACTCATATCTCTGTCTTTTCATCAGTGAGGGGAAGTTTGTGTGGCCAGAGTCTATTCATAAACGACACTATTTTACGTCCTTATCACAATTTTAAATCTATAAATTCATATTGACTTGACTTTTACAGGCACAATCCTACACTTGCCCAACCCAGAGGGCCCACCCTGTCCACTGAGAGACATTCCCTTCACTGATCCACGGTGGTCAGCGATGGACTTCAAGGGACTCTGGAACATGAAGAGGGAGAAGTGGGACCTGGAGTATCAGTCACAGCAGGTAGTCTCAAGAAACTTCTTTCTGATAAAAGTATGGACTAAGTGGGGGAACAGAAGATATTGCGACCACTATAAGACTCAACATGTGGGACACACTGCACATGCACTAAACCTTACATGCACTAAACCTTACGTATTAAGCTCCAACCACTGCACGCATGGGCAACAACATGTGAGCTTCCCCAATGTCGCACCTCATGAACTTATCCCGTACATCATATGCAAGTGCACGCATGTCCAACATTTGAGCATGCATGTTGGACATTATACTCATGTTTGTGATTGGTCAAATGTGCATAGGGCGAGCTTAGCGAATTGGTCTATTATCCCTCCCCTCAAGTATTTTTTCTTGTGGTACACTATCAAATAAAGCTGGACATGTGGGATACCATTGTTCCATTTCATAGAGTAACCCACAAATACCGTCTTACAAGAATAACCTTGAAATGTTTAAGAATATATATATATATATTTATTTATTTATAGAAAATCCTGAGGTTTTTTTCAGGCAAACAGCCCAAAACACGTTCATTTAACCCCTTTGCTGTTGATAACCAGGTACTTGCATCTGATGAGAGTGTGATGCTGATTATGGAGAGAGATACAAGAGGGCCTCGTATGCTGTCTGGAGCCTACGTCACCAATGCACTGATTGTAAGGAGCTCAGAATATGAGGTCAGTACTCATCCAGAAACTTTGAAATAGCAGCCCCTCACAGCTATGACATCAGTGGCGTGATTAATGCATCAGATGTTCATTTTGTGCCCAACAATTCCTGAAAAGAATTTGCTTCAATTTCAATTCATTTCAAAGTGTAAAAAAGGCTATTGAATTCATTTTATTCCTGTTTCCATGTACATTTTCCTTATACTTAGTATGTTTACTTTCTGGTTAGTTTTCCATCGTGATTTTATTCTGAGTACCAGAGTTGTTCATTATCAAATTATTCGTCAGTCACATATAAGGCAGGCATGCAATTTGATAACCAGAGACAAAGAAATACCTTTGTTGCAGTTCATGTTAAAAGCTTGTTACTCAACCAAAGACTGAATGACGGCTTCGACTCTCACGTCACATGCACACAGTGGAAATGACCTGCTATGCCAAGTACCCCAATAGTCTTCCACTACCTTTCTTTTCTGACATGATAGTTTGACTTGAAAGCTGCCTCACCTGACCTGCACAGTGTGACCAGCGTTCTATTCTGGGATGGCCCGGATGGAGCAATAGGGGAATATGACTTTGGTGGACGGGAGAACTGGCAAGAAGGGATCTGTCAGTGCTGTTATGACCAACCCTTCAACCAAGTAAGTGAGGCAAACAGATAGAGGGGGTATAACTGCAACAGTGTTTTTTCTTATACAATGGTTTAAGATTGTGAAATTTCATTGGTTGATGACTGTTCACACGGTCATATTTCATAAGTTTGTGTCTGACTGACTTATGGACTCCACAGACAAAACGTACCCTGCATACATCACCTTATACAGTCTTATATAAACACATTTGACTATTTTTATCCCTGCGCACAAGGTAGGTAATGTACCAGTGGGTCTGCACGTCTATATATTAGAAATGCATTGGAGTGTCAAAACCAAAATTATTGTTTTTACAAATAATTACTGATTTTTTATGCTAGACCTTTACTTTTCAACAGTCTTTGTGTCCCCTGTGTGACTGCCTGGATTTCTTGGGGACATCTGAGGACAGCTCAACATTTGCCAGCACCACATATAGATCACATGAAACCAAACCACCCAATGAGTACACAGTCAGTGAAATGACTGAAGAGGCTGAAGTGACCAATGTGAATAGTACTTCACTAACACCGATGGGCTCCGTCCCATGGACTATCCACAAAAAGGACGAAGATGGGGACAGCGTGTCTGATGATGAGAGTGGGAGATGGATAACACAGAGAGCTTGCGGCTTCCAACTCTATCCAAGTAAGATAATAGATCAATCCATTGAGCCCCTCCCCCATGGTGTTCCGACCAATCACAGCCATGATTTATGTCTGACATGTCAAACTTTATCAAAGTACGATAATAGACCGATCCATTAAGCCCCGCCCCATGGTGTTCTGACCAATAACATCATTGTTTCATATCTGACATGTCCAACTCTTTCTATGTAAGATAATAGATCGATCCAGTAAGCCCCGCCAAATGGTGTTCTGACCAATCGCATCTGCTGATTTATGTCTGACATGTCCAACTCTTTCCAAGTATTTTAATAGACCGATCTATTAAGCCCCTCCCCATGGTGTTCTGACCAATTCCAGCTGTGATTTATGTCTGACATGTTCAACTCTATCCAAGTAAGATAATAGACCAATCCATTAAGCCCCGCCTCATGTTGTTCTGATCAATGACAGCTATGATTTATGTCTGACATGTCCAACTCTGCCCAAAAGACCGACCCAGTAAGCCCCATCCCAGGGTGTTCTGACCTAGTCTGGCATTGCATGAGAGAAAGAAACTGTTTCGTTGTATGAAACAGGAGCTGTCGCAAACAATAAAATAGTCTGAGAATGCACTAGCAGTACAACATTTGCTGAGACAATAATGGAAATGGTCAGTAAGTGTCTGATGACTGACGTTAAGTCAAATTCTTGTGAGATTGAAAGCCACCAACTCCACTGATATGAGATGATTATCTTTTCGTTAGCGTTTGTCTTTAAGTGAGGATATTGATTGTTTCAAATGTACTCGTTTTATTTATGATTGGCTTCCAGTGGTAACAAAATCATTCCTAATTAGCAATATTATGTCAATAAAGTACCCGGATGAGGACAATATTGTTTGATATTGTATTCATCTGGACACTTTAACAAATTTCGCTGGTTTCCTCACAATTAATAGTGACAACTAACAGTTGTCAACAAGCCAACAGAGTGTAGCGCATGGTACCAACGCCTGCGGACGCAGCAGGCAACAGGGTATACGCACACTTGTATCAACAACCACAATGGCAGTTCCAGGCGGCGCGAAATTGCCTTAAGAATAAAGTGAAGAATATTCCATGCAATTTGAGAAATATATTCCAAAATATATTTCGTGCAGATCAGGTCAGCCTGATTTAAATAATAATAAAAATATTGGATGGCTTTTTTGGGGGGGGGGGGACATAAGATGCAAGATACAAGTTATAATAAGATTTTAGGGACAATTGCCATCAATAATTGTACCACACACCAAGATGAAGCAGAGGCTGCGTGTTCTTTTCTAGATGGTAGTGCATCTCAAGCTGTTCTGTGGTGTCGTTATTTGGAGGATCTCTGGCAAATGACATCGGAGGTTATAGATCTTGACTTTGATCCATCAATAGAGGAGCATCATTTTTCAGTCCACATCAAAGTCGAGCCGTTTGATGCAGAAGAGGTATCATTACCATTAATGTGCTTCCTGTAGCCCTTTAGCTACTTATAAGGAACATCAATCGTACAAGTGAAACATTAACAATTATATTGCGTTATATTTGGCACGGCAGTGATATTTTGCGCTGGGGTTTTCCCCATTTGCCATCACCTATAAACATTTCACACATGCAACAGCAAAATGTTGATTTGGAGTCCTCGAGGTATAATTAGTATGATGATAAGCAGTACTTAGTGTAGCTTATATAATTATATTTAAAGTTTCATGTTCTTGATTCAAAGTAAAAAAGAAAAAGAATCAATCATGGAAATCTCAGTTATGATAGCTTTTTATCGTTACAGGATGAATGGTCCTTTGAAGTGTACGTTGATGGTAAACTCCTCTCTTCACTGACTGGCATACCAGTCCTGTCCTCATCTACTAAGCTCATCCTTCACGTCTTCAATCGAGACAGCTACATCGCTGATCTGCAAGACCCCTTCAATCCTCCAGCTGTGGCAGCAACACTCAAAAACTTGAGGTCTGTACAATTTTCTTGTTCTGTTTCAAGCAATTTTTTGTATCTAAAGTGCGCTTTTTTAATTCCTCTTTTATGGGTCATTCAATAAATTTGGGGTCCAATTTTGTGTTTCCCTGTTACATCTCATATATAAAAAATTAAATTTAGAACACATTCTGCAATGCCTTCTATCTCCAAGAGTGATTATAAAAAGCCTGCTACGTGAATATAAAATACTTTGAAGATCAATTTTAATAATACTTGAATGGCAAATTAGTGAGGTGTAACAGGGATTATGTGCCTTGTGGGAACGTTACACTTTTTGACCCCACATTTATGACATGACCCTAACCATTCCTTTGGACTTTTTGCTAAACTAGAAGGGCCAGGCTATAGTCCTCTTACCAAGCATTGGTCCAGCTTGACTCAACAAGCCTAGTCTCATTGTTTACTGGTTTTATCACAGCATTTATAACCATAACATTGTTAGAATACTCTGTTGCTTTCTTCTGTTACAGGATGCCGCCTGATCAGAGCAATCTGTGTCGTTACGGAGCACCATTCAGGGCTGGAACCAGTCCTGTCTCACGCTACTTTGCTGGTGTTGGCTCAGAAGCAGGAGCCACAGATATTGTGCCATTTGAAGAGGTAATGCCAGACAGGAACTTTAGCCTTTTTAATGGATGTTTTGTTTTCCAGGCATTTCCAGTTTCAGCATTTTTTGTGATGGATATCTGTATCTGCAAGCTACTGCACAATCGCCTATGGTGGGGCCATCACGTGCAGGTAACGCACGTGATGTCTGCATCTTCAAATTTGTCACTCCGCGCCGCAGATGATAATAAAGGAATAAATGTGTGCTTGGCAGGTTTGAAACAATATGTTTAAGACTGATTTGAGTCTGGATACTGACTTGAAGGAGAGGATACATTATTAGCATCCAGACTCCAAACAGTCGTAAAACATACTGTTTAATACCGGCCAAGCACATATTTATTCCCACTCGTAAAAACCTTTTCGGTCAAAAAGAAACCAGAATTTTTCTGTTCAAAAATTCAAAACAACTAAAAATTATAAATTCCAAACGATTTTGTTGGGAATGTATCAAATTTACTTCATGTTTTCGGGATACACATTTAGCTATACTATGGCTGTACCGGTGTATTGTGAAGTTAGAACTATGAAACACTGACTCACTGGTAATATTGCACATGCATACGTGAGGATTGTGAACGTTCAACCAATAGAACGGTAAAAGGCATCGGATTGCATAGTAGTCCAAATTTCATGTGACACTGGAAAAGAGTTTAAGACCAGCCAGCCGGTCTTTGTAACCGGCCACGTGACGGGCTCTCGACCAATATGAATGGGTGAACTATCTTATGTATTTATGATTACTTTAAACGATAATGGTGCTCTAACCAGTTGAGGTCGGGTTTATTTTAAAGGAACGGACCAAGGCATGGGCTTAATATTCACTTGACCGTAATGCCAGTCGGGTCGAAGCCATCACCCTGGGACTGCATATTTCCGGCCTCTGTCCTGCGGGTTTTTCAGTCATCCGATCTGACTTCGGAAAAGTTGTGTGTGTATTCACAGCCTCCGGCGCGAACTGGTTAATGGCCCTTTTTAAGAAGGTAGCTGAGCATAGAGACCAATAATATAGATCAGGTTGATAAACCTATATAATTATAACGTGTTTCATTACTTCCACCCCAATTGACAGTATCAACCATTAAGGGAACAGATCACATTAATGCTTTGAATGTTCTTCTTACTGTTTTGGACACACTCTCTGTTTGTACAGATTGCCAGGCCATGCGTTCCTTGCATCCATCCGTGTGATCGTTACCAGTGTGATACCTCATGTTCCCTGGAAGCTGTTCCCATCACCTTCACATTGACCAACCTGACTCTGCCAAGACTGGAGCTATCCAATACCACCCTTGGCGATGATGCGAATGCAACAATGCCACCTTCAAACCAAGATGAGGGATCACTCCCATTCTTCCTGACAGGTGAGATAAATGGAATAAACCTAAAGTTGAAAGGTTTTCCCAAATGGTAACATAACTTTCCTTTGGTGGCATGGTTGGCTTGTGCGTTTAGCGATCGCCTCTCACCAAGGTGACCATGGTTTGCATCTTGGCTGCGGATCACATGTGAGTAGAGTTGTGCGTTGGTTCTCTCCTGTGCCACGAGGTTTTTTTTCTTGGCCTTCCGGTTTTCCTCCCTCCAGAAAAATCAAACACTTTCGATCTCAGGATGTGCTCCGTGGTCAAATATGGGTCGATGTGGCCGGCAGCCATTGGCGCCTTTACTTGCCAGCAGCCCGACCACGTTGTAGCCGCGTCCTTCGCAATTCATTATACCAGCTGCGAGTAAGGATGATTAGCCTCGAAAAATATTATTATTATTATTATGACTGTATACAGCAAGAGTCACATACTTACTCAAAAACATGTTTTATTACCAAAATGTACCTATCAAATCACATGTTGTTTAGAGACAATTTCTTATTGTGTACATAGTGCAGTAGATTGTTTCCTTTTAACTGTTTCTGATATCATATTTTACATGAGCCACTTATTATCATTTTTTGCAATCATCCCCCTCCCTCAGTGAAAACTTTCTTAGGAAATGGGAAATCAGTGTCAGCATCCTCCAATGGTTTCTACGTTGATGACACTCCAGCACAGCTGGATCTTTTTTTCTATTTGGACGTCATTGTAAACGAGTCTGTGCCAACATCATTCCAGTCTTCAGACTCTACCATCAGGGTGTTCTGGAGTTTCATTGACATGGACAGCATGGTTAAGGTAAATGATCAGCAGAGTGTCACTTCAACAATTGAGCAGTGTATTATTTGCTTAAGAGGGATATACGTTTGAGCAAAGAAATTGACCAGAGCAGAATTTGAACCTGCAACCTCCAGAAGACTGCACTAATGGCGGTCTCTCAATCATACACTGTCTGTTAATGGAATGCTTGTCAGATGTTATGACGTAATTTTCCAATGTGCCAAGGGATCACATATCCATGCTGGGAGCTCATACCGTTGCTGTTCTAGAGTCAGGCTTTTCAGTGCAAAACTTGCAAAACTTTGTGCACCATTCACTGTAACAATTGGTACTGTCGCCAACAGAGGACCACTATTTGCATGGATTTCATAGCAATATTATCTGCAATTATGTTTTTAGGAGCATCTCTGGGCTATAGGAACATCCAAAGGCGCAACAGACCTGCAAGACTTTGTCAACGTTGGGTTGAACCAGACAGCTACTAACAGTGGTCTGAAGGGATTACTGCATCACAACACTACATACTATGTGACTCTGAATGCTATCAATGGAGCAGGCTTGGAAACCATAGTAGAATGTGATGGTAGGTAGAGATAGACTGTCATACAGACAAAGCAACAGACAAAGTGACAGTGATCTAACAGGATTACTGAATCAGAAAATACATACTATGTGACTCTGAAGACAAACAGAGAGACAACACGACAATGATCTGATGGGATTACTGCATTACAACACAACATACTATTTGACTCTCAAGGCTATCAATGAAGCCAAGGTAGAATGTGATGGCAGGTAGAGATAGACTGACATACAAACAGACAGATTGACAAACAGACAGATTGATAACAGCTATGTAAGGAAGTACTCCATCACATTTGGTAACTCCGAATGCTATGAATAGATGGAACCCAATTATGATGCCCAGACTGGACCACAAAGTTATTGATTTACTATTGGAGACCTTTGTTGATGACCGTACATGCTTGTATTTTCTAGGTGTGACTGTCCTTCTGTTGGTAACTCCGAAGGCTATTGTAGCGGAAAGTGTAGGGACTTGTAGCTAGTTTATTTACAACGTCATTCCTATTGCACTAACGTAAATTCACTGTGTGTTGGTGACTGGGCGGAGCGTAAGAGCCTAGTGGCTGAATGCGCGTACGCTATTGGTTGCCTAAGGCCCATAGGTTTAGTACATGCATATGTGTTTGTACGGCGTATGCTTGTTCACGTGAGGGCTACTCACGTGATCGCGCGGAGGAGTTGTGCTGTGGACAGCGGACGGTACGGTTGTGTATTGCTCGCGTTCTGTGTTTTGGATAATGCTGACGCGCACTGTGTAAGGCGCTGGCCCTGACTGTGCTGAAGTTACGCTGTGTGATGCTGACGCGCAGCCGTACAAGTGAATGTACGGTACGATGCTGACGCTAGCTTGCATGGGTAAGGCGTAAATCAGGTTAAGGCTGACAGCGTGTATTACTTACATTGGCGTGCATTGCTTACATTGGCGTGTGTTATTTACATTGGCGTGTGTTATTTACTTAGGTACATTGTTTACTTAGTGTACATTGTTTACTGAGTGAACGTTGCTGACTTAGTGTGCATTGTTTACCGTAGTGTACATTGTTGACTTAGCCGTGCATTGTTTACATTAGTGTACGTTGTTGACTTAGCCGTGCATTGTTTACATTAGTGTACATTGTTGACTTAGCAGTGCATTGTTTACATTGGGTGCATTGTTCAAGCGTGCGCGTTGCTGCTTAGTTGAGGCCGCAGTTAACTCCCAAGTGTAATTAAGTGACCCTGATAATTAACAACCCCATCAAAACTCAATCACTACTGCATATTTCTTGATTATTGTATAATAAATTACGATTATATTTGTGGTGCCGACATTCCTGTTGTCCATGTGTATTTTGTGTTGGTTTATTGTGCAATTAACAGTGGGTAATCACAATCATCATAATCGGCGGTATATTTCCTCCAAAACGGACCTGCTCCCTAGGCCTTGAGGTCGCTCTGAGTGGTCTCTCGTCTTGGGAAAGCTTGCGTTCAGGAAGATCAGCTACACTCTAATAGGTGTCAGACTTGGTCCCAACGAACTTGGGTTTGGCCCGGGGAGATTCCCGCCACACTATCAATATTTGAAATTCCATCAATAATGAAGGCTTTGATACACGTCATTAGAATTTGATGATACTTTATGCATATTTCATGCATATATTTCATGCATATCCAATGCAAATAAAGTTCAGGAAGACAACCCGGTATCCTTTTTTGCTATACTGTTGACAAGGTAGTAAGGGAGCTTTTGTTTTGGTAAAATGTGTTTTTTTTTATATTCATCCTTAACCAAATAGCACTCTCCTATTGTGTCCATCATATATCAAAGGCTAATTGTGATGTCCGGACTGGACCACACATGTATTGATTCATTACTTGGAGACCTTTGGTGATGAGCGTACATGTTTGTACTTCCTAGGTGTGACTGTTCTGCTAGAAGAGCCCACTGCAGATGATGTCAACACCACCTCCATGTTTAGTAAGAAGTTTGAGGAGGATGTTTACCCACCCAATGTGGAGAAAAGCGAAGACCCAACAAAGACTGGTACCTCCTGGTCCAAACCACAGGATGAGTCTATTAATCACTATGGTAGGACATCTTGCAATTGGTAGAACGTCACATTGGGGGACACAGGAGAACGTGAAAATACCTATAGCAACACTGAACGCTTCTTCTAATGTCTCACTCTTGACCATTATTATGCATGTAATTCTCTAACACCCAATATTCCTGCATTTCCTCTCTGAATATTTGTCAATGTGACCCCTCACTGTTGGTTTATATGACCCTATTTGACCACCAATTTGTCAATCATTTCTAACAGAGCATTGGGCAAGAAATTCCATAGTGTCACCTTGTTCTTGGCTGCCTGCCTGCTTTCACAGACTACCCTATCAACTACAATGCTAAAGGCCATTTGAAGTGGTAGCTAAAACAAAAACAAAACTCATGCATTTAAAGAGAAAGGAATGATCTGTTAAAATAACATCAAGCTCAAATACTGCTATCAAGAATGGGAAACAGAGGTCCAACAAAAAGTTAGGAGGAGGAAACATGACGAAATATTTCATAATACCAGCCTTTTGAACATAAATGGTATTTGGATGAAAGCAGGCAGCAAAATATAAAGATTCCATGTAGGTCTAGATACATGATTGGAAATAAAAGCTGAAATTCTACCTTTGCCAGCCACTGCGAACCCAGTATCTCAGATCATACCAGTGTCTCCTTCCACCCTGCCCTATAGAATACTGTGTGAGTAGTTCAGCGTCGCTCCTAGATGATGTTGTACCCTGCATGGCGGTTGGAGGCAACTCCTCCGGTTCAGTGACCATAGAGGATGCAAAGATCATTGTCCGTGCTGGTGGCAATAAAGAAAGGTTCAACATCACTGACTTCAAGGCACCGAAGGACTCTAGCGAGTGGGAAATGATTGAAGAAAATGCCAAGTTTAATATGGAACCTGGGAAGTAAGTTTGTGGGCCATGTTGCATTGGATACAAATAATGATACTTTATTAAAGAAACGCAATTTTAAGGGTTTATAAATGACACCCCTGTCTTTGTCAGACAGCTAATTAACACAGTCTGAACATTTGGCATGGTCAGTGTACATAAACTTTGTTGAACTGCTGTATGTGCAATTTTAGTGTAGGTGTCAGAAGATCCCTCTTGAAGTGGTCTAGTGTAATGTGGGTGTCGCTTGTTTGCATAACTTTTCTTGATGCTCGTTACAATGTACCAGTTGAACAAGGCCTACGGATTTGGACTTGATATTCGTGAATTAAATAGTTCATATGTAAAAATGTCTTCTACATGTATAATTCGCTTTAACCCAAACTTATCAGCGACTTATCATTACATATATTTTTGCGAAATTCTTTATGATTTGAGGGCCATCGTCAAAATAAGTGGCCTGAGACTTTGACCTGGACTAGAAGCATTTGACATGTACTTGTGATTACACATGTAGTTATTGAAGCCTCTGCCCGTAGACCCGTGTTTGCCTGTTATATCCTATTAATAAGGGATTTGATAAAAGGATTCGCTATACATGGACTCCTTTAAACCATTGCTGTGTTTGTTTGTTATTTTACTTGTACTTTAGATGCCTTTATGCCTGGATGAAGATGTGTAACCCAGCTATGCTATGTGTCACAATACCAGCAGGAACTACTACAGTGTTAGGTCAGTATCAAACACAACAATGAGGTCGCGATATCAGGCTATTGCCATTGTTGCATGCATGTGGAAAACAAAACATCAGTTTGACTTCCCGGTGTATTGGTTAGGGTTTTAGTAATATCCATTAACTGAACTGGAAAGCAATGTCCGAGGTGGACATTGGCAATTGTAATGGAAAGCCCCAGTATCTGAAATCTATTTGCAAGACTCGGTTCCAGGCAGAATGTGACTTGTTTTGTAGTCTTTGAGAAAATCACTACTTTTTCATTAGGGGGTATAAGTGCAGCAAGTCAGCTTAATAAATCTGCCAGATACAGATCAGTAATAGTTTTTATTACTTTAATAGATCGTTTAACACGATGAACTATTATTATAATAATCAAAAGGAGACAGTGATATGATGATGACATCACCCAATGGTACAGACCTTGTTCTGACATCACCAACAAGCCAGAGAAGGAGGAAGAGGGCCATAGATAACCACTTTGATTTCACTGTGGCTACAAAGGGAGGTAGGTTATTATACAACATACAGTAGACTCTGGCTAAACCGACGTCGTACAACTCGTCATATCGCTCAAGTCGGCCGTTTGACTATAAGTTATGCACCATAGTTTGGCTTGTCCTATGGTGATGACTGATTTGACTACCTCCTGGGCCAAATTTCATGGCTCGGCTTTAATACCGTCGACGAAAAATCCGAGCTTAATGTAGCAGAAAACTCTGAACTTATGGTAAATGTATTTCACTGGTAAGCAAGAACTTTTAGCTGATATGCATCTATACATCCTGTAACTGAGGATTCTGTGCTTACATCGTTAGCCCAGCATTTTCCTGCTAGCGCTCTTGGCACAGATTGGTGATCGTAAGCATGGGATTAAGTGGTGAGCAGAGCCGTAAAATAGGGCCCTGACGTAAAAGGGAGGGAATTAAAGAAAAGCAGCCAACACTGAGATAAAACAAGTTGTATTTGTTTTATTAACACCTCGCATTACAGAACACAATTCTGAGGAAATATTTCCCGTGGAATGCATGTCACATACAAGGTGTGATGTCACATGTTTCTGTGCAAGGGGTCCATACTACTATCTGCTTCACTTGCTTTCACAATTCAATTTAGCCCTAACCACCTAGGCATGTGAAAAAAATGAGCATTGAGGACTGTCAAGGGAAGTAGAGGACTATCTGCACTTCCACCTTACTTGTGTTATTGCAGGTCTACACCAGGGTGGCTCACTCATCCTAGGTCTGCTGGATGTCAATAGAACCAACCAGGAATTCACCTCGGATGCTGCCAGGGATTATAAACCATACATCACCAATCCACTCTACACCATCCAGTTTACATCAAGACTGCTCAGACACAGGTTGGTTTGCTGCACACTTGTGTTTCCCTTCAAAACTGATCAGACTAATTCCTTAGAACTGAGGCACGAAATTTCCTCTGGAAGTAGTCTCAGAGTTTTTTCAACAACTAGTCTCAGAATTTCTTTAAGTTCTTGTTCTTGTATAGATATAGAAGATGTTCTGCAAAGACTTTATTCAGAATATCAGGTAGTTATACAGTCGTTAATATATCAGCACATTTTATCCTACATAAAATCTGTAGTCAGATTGGTTGCATACTTTTATCATTAATTTGTTTTTTTTTTCTGTAAAGGTTAATATAAACAGATACAAGGGCTTCCTAAAAGAAAATAGAAATAAGTGTGTCAACACCATTTGAAATTAGAAATACATTGTCACTTTGTATTCCAGGATACGTTTCGTGTATGAACCAACATTTTATATCACAAGTCTTGGTCAGACAGAAGTGCAGGGTCCATTGGTGATCAACATGAGTCTAAGCACACCAAGTAACTGGACAGAGGCAAAACCTAGACTTATCTACTGGGACAAAGGTGAGTCTACATAGGCGTAGCCAGCAGCGGGGGGTAAGGGGGGTATTTACCCCCCAATATTTTGTAAAAACTGCCTTTTTTCCATTCAATTTCCTTTTTTTTCTGAACAAGTGCCCTTTTCCCAAAGAAGAAATGGTGCCCTTTTTGTGGCATCTGCCGTTTTGGGTGCCTTTTTTTTTTTTTAAATTTCGCACATGTATCGCCCTGAAAAGCACCATTTATTAGCCCTTTGTGCATAATTGTCGGTTTTGAACAACTGCTTGCTTCTTTTATTCATAACACAGACAATATCTTTGGTAATAATTCGTAGAGCCATATTTCCCCACCCCCACCTTCTTGCCAAAAGGTTAGATATGTTGTTTGTGGAACATGAAGACATTGTAGTTATATTTAAGTGTCATCATCTCATATTTTTTTGTTTAGGTCACTCTGAATGGCAAGATGCAGCTAAGACATGCAGTGATGTGGATCAAATTGCATACCTTGATGATGGGAACCAAGTCAGTGTTCAGGTTGGTCATGCAATTTAAAGATTTCACTAGGTTATATCTTTATTTCAAGTAGTCTTGGCCCAAGTCAGGCATCCAGGCCATGGCAAGTGTAGACAACCCCCATGGCCATAGATGAATCAAATCCAGTTCTGGGAGTTTCAGCACTCTGACTGACTATGTTCTTCTTAATGTGTACGCTTGAGCTTTACTTAAAATGCTCAGGTTTGAGTGCAAATTACCCAGACTGGAAGGGGTTCAAGTTGTTCATAGCAACCTGCTGAGGGGGTTTTCAAGCCGCTTGGATGTAAGGGGTAGACTGGTTGCCAGTCCCTTCATCATTTTTTGATGTTGGGACCGGTACTTCCCTATGGAATTAATAAAGACTGGGAGGAATTTTCCTCCCAATGTATATATCAGTATTCTCATAATGCAATGACACTTGGGTACTCGATCTCTTGCGCAATATGGGATGGGATAGGGACCGTTAGATCATTCCAACCTCCTAGGTTGCTGTATTTATCGGAGGTTTAATGCCTTGGGTGTATGAATTGTGCACATCGTTTATATTTTTTTAGCGGGCACACTTAGCGTGATATTCACATATGTTCATGTTTACTTTAACTAGCTTGCATATGACTCACACAACTTCGTTTTTCCCTTCACGTTGTAGGTTTGCTCCACACAGGCTCCAGCCTCGTCATCCTCAGAACCAGGTCGCAAGCGGCGTGCTTTGCAAGAAGAGTCAGTTCCTTCCAACACGACATACTTCAGCCATGAGACTCATTTTGCATTTGCTGTTGTCTTAGACGCCATCCCCAATAACCCACCAGTTATCACAAACTTGGTAGAAAATATGTTCATGAATGAGGATGAAGGTAACTTTACCTTTATGATCAAATTAAAGTTTCCACCATAGCTATGAAAATGTACATCTAATATTTTAATTGTATTCTATTGATTATTGAATAGCAAAGTGAACTTTATAAAAATACTAGATCAATTTGTTTTCATAATGTTTCATTTGTTGTCTGAATGATGTCATAGCAATGTGTCTCAAATATTGTGTTGTATTATTTCACTTGTATGTGGTACTTAATTTGTCACCTTTTCTGATTTAGGACTTTACATAATATGCTGTATACGAAACAATCTAAATATTACACAACACTGGCAGTACAAATTGTATTGAATGTCGAATATCAGTTGTTGTTATTCTTCATGGTTTATATTTTTTTCCAGGAACTCTATCGTACACATTCCAGGCCACTGATCTTGAAGATGACATTTTGGTATTTGAGCTTGGTAGTCACAGTGACAAGCAAGGCACAGCAGTGATCACAGAGACCGGTGACTTCAGCTATACACCTTGTACTGATTGCTACGGTACTTTTACTCTGCAAATCACTGGTAAGAGTCTCTACAAGATATTGTTTTCTTAAAGATCATTCTGGAAAAAAAAATAAAATATTGTATATTGTTATCGCTGCAAAATGAACAAAACACAGTCATTTAAAAATATGTCATAAGAGGAAAAGCCTCAGGAAGTAATTAGACTTCAGATGTTTTGAGATACAGTTCTCTCTAAGAGGCTGAAAAATTAAGTTAATTTTCATTGCAAAGCATGTCAGATTAGATAATTTCTTGGCTGGTAATTATCAGGATGATGTTTACTGAATCTGTGATTTTGCTCAGTAGTTTGGGATATCAGTTGTTAGTTAATTATAAATGGTCCTATACAAGTGGTACATTCGGCTGACTTTGTTCTCTCTCTTTTCTTTTTTATTCAGTAATGGAGGTACAGACCTTCCATGAGATAGAACCTCTATCTACCACTGTTAATCTCACCATTGAAGTCCGACCAGTCAATGATAATCCTGTGTTATACAGTGCACATTATGGCCAAGTTGTTGGCAATGGACGCATTGCTTTGGTACATTAAGTAGTATAATGTTTATTTTTTTTTAATTTCACGTGTTTATGCGGTGGTGCTCCTTATAATCAGATAGGGGTTTATGGGATTCATAACATGTGCGCTCCTTTTCACTGAACTTCTTTTTAGTTTGTATGCTTCCTTACAGAAATTCATACAGTTGAGAACAAATAATGCAAAAGCCACAATCTTATTTTACAACTGAAACCACTCTTACCACAAACTAAAAAGGCCATTGGTAAATGGGCAAAGAAACACACATCAAATTTCAATTTGAGTTATTCCTGATTTAAATAAATAGCGATTTAATTCACGACAATTCATGCCCTAAATCGCTCCAAACTCTTATCTTTTAAGTCTGACTTTACAAATAAACTTGTAGTGATTTGTGTAATATTTTTAATTGATTTAATCCAATTTTATGACATTAAGATTTGCCTTTTGATTTGTGCTCATTTTATGAACGTTTACCCGCATGTTTTGACTTTTATAAATGCAGTTAACTGTTGAGCAGAACACGGGGTCCAATGTTGCCTACAAGGATCTGACTGCTCTGCTAGGAGCATACGATGTTGACACCAATGATGTACTGACCATTATGACCAGGCCCCCGACGTATGGCACCCTGACACTGACAAGCCAAATCAAGACTGTGCCGTCCATTCTGAATTGCAGTGAGCCCTCTGTAGGCAGTGAAGAGCCAATCATTCCTTGTGGGATTGAGTTGCCCCATAGTGAGGTAACAGTTGTGATGTTAAGGAGGTTGTTGAAATTTTGGCCTCACCTCCAGCTTTGGTTTATAGCCACGGGTTTAGAATTACATAAAGCCTCCAATGTCAAAATCAAATGCTCTTAACTTGGCCTTTTGTAAAGGATTTGAATTTCTTGAATTTCTTTCTTTTTATCATTTGGCAAAAAATACGAACTTGTTCACAATAGCATTTTGCATTTTACATGTAAAAACAAGTTGTTAAAATGACTACCTTAAATCCATTCTTTTAGCCAAATAACAACAACAGTTTGTGGACAAATAAAATATATTTTACCATATCAAATGTCACTGCCACATCACGCAAATGGAAGGTCTTGTCCCCTTTAATTTGATACCACACTTCAGGTTGTGATGCCTGCAATTTTGAAGATTTCATAAATTGTTTTCAGCCATTTAGACTTTCTCATGGAATTGCCCATGTGCTTTAAGTAACATCTGCACTTGCCAGTGCAGTGTAGCAAAGATTAATATCTGGTATTTTATTGATTCTGAATACTAGCAATTCTTGTGTGCAGTTGTTGAATTGAATAGTTCCTATGGTACTAGCTTAAGTCAGGCTGGACCTCTGTATTTGGACAGGTGTCTTTATACCCAGGACTTATGTGTTCAAAGGTACCCTGCAGATGTGTTGTTGCTGTCTCTTTCATACAAATAATTAATGTTTATGAGTGCAATGGTAAGAATATTTTCATGAGATGACAGATGACATGTTCCATTCTACAAGGCGAAGGCGAGTGGAATGGATCTGTCACCAAATGAAATTATTCTTTCCATTGCATGAATATGAAACATTCATTATTGTTTTATACACCACCTGAATAAATCCTCGTCATCTGATTGGTCAGAGCCACCAATAGTGTGACCGGGCCATGAGTCGGTACGAATAATCCATGTGATCAACGAGCTACCAATGATATGACAGGGATATATTCAGTTGTTGTATAAAACACAATATAGTTGGTGATGTCAGAGAAGGCCCCATTGAATCACCCTGGACAAATGACTCTGTCATCAAGTTGTGCATTCGCCATCCTCGTTGAGTTGCAGTGTGTTTTGTAATTACATCTCCAATCAAATTAATAATAATCAAATGTATAATTCCCCCCAGCGTTGTAGTCGAGTACCTTCAATGTCAATTCCAGTCACAACCTATTCAAAAGAACTTCAACAAACGATTCAGTACTTTGAGACATGGTTTGTGGCTGGTTTTGTGAATGGTCTTGTGCTTGCTCTACAATTGGTCTTGTTTCTGGTGTTTTGAGGATCTCGACTTCAACACCGAGTTCCACATGTTTCTCTACTTGCCCAGTAGGAAAATCAAGTCATGGCATCATCCCTATCAATGCAATTAAGTCCAACTCTGAATCTAGAGTTCTCAGAAGGTCTTACAAGTCATACCAAGTCAATACAAGTCACGCTTCCTTAAGTCAAGTTACAATTTATTATGATCAAAGTCTGTATCAAAACATTTCTATTTCAATGTTCATCACCTGTGAAATTTGATTTCGGACCCAGAGTCATTTTTTTAACATGAGAATGAGAATTTGTTTTATACATTTAGGAGGACTTAAGCTGGACGACATCCACATTCACCTATGCTCCAAACCCTAACTACCATGGCAGGGATAGTTTCCTTGTCTTAGCAGAGGACCTGTCCGGAGCCATGTCTCAGCGACTGGAGGTACAGATTGCTGTGCTGGTCAACCCTTGCATCCATGAGGGGGTCTGCAGAGGTGGGTGGCTCACACAAAACCTCAGCCATTTCTGTTTAATTCCTTGGCTTGTCCTGTCCTCATTGGGGTAACTGAGGAAAATCTGCCGCTGTACAAAGAAGCTTACAGTAACAGGACATGAATGCAGTTTCAAGTTAATGAACAATTCAAGGCACAACATTCCATGTAGGACGTTTACTACAGTAGAAGGCAGAATTGTCACAACACATAGCAACTTGTTTGTACTTTTAGATTGTTAAATGAGATCAGTAGCAGATTTAATGAAATCTTACGCTTGGTTTCGGTTCAATAAATTACATTAATTGCACAATAAAATTATGACTAATTTCACGAATTTTGCAACAAATTATTACACAATTATTGAAGGTGGCCTAAGTCACGGCATTCATGCCAAATGTAAACGATTTTACTGACTAATTGTTATTGTTGTGCCCCTCATAGTCTAAATTATCAAGATTTAAACCAGAAATTCACAACTTTATATGTCTAATAAGATGATAATGGAATGCTATTTTACCTATAACAGAACTTATGACACAATTGGACAAAACTGTTCTAAAATTACGAGCGGAACCGATTCAGTAACTGTTGTGCCTCGTATTTGAAATTATACCCAACAGCCATCATAAAACCTGTGACTATCTTCACCAATAGGTATACCTCTAATTTCATGCAAGTTTATAATCAGACATATTTTTTTGTTAAATTAATCGCACTAATGCCATAATTTGCACACTAATTTGTGAAATCAGCTGCAAGTTCCAAATCAATCACTGATCAGACATAGTGATTCTTCTTATTTGTGTTGCTACATGTACCTCTCTACACACAGGACCTGTTGAGGATCCTGATTGTACCTCCCCTGCACGTAGCAGTGGGTTCGAATCCTACTCCTGCCACTGTCAGCCCGGCTGGGTTGGTGACATCTGCGAGATTGATTATGATGAGTGCCAGTCCACGCCGTGTGCATACCCATACGTCTGCTATGATCGCCTCAATGGATTTGAATGTGCTTGTCCATTGTCTGATCCACTGTGCGATGACCTTGACTGGAGGTCAGCATTGTTTATATAAAAAAAACGAATTATTTGTGTTTTATTGTTTAGTTTGTGATATGATAGCATAGGTACTGCAATTGTATCCATGCAGTATTTTTAGAAACCAGTGTCTAAATTTTGGAGAGTAAATACATATATAATTTAATGTCCGTGTGAGCACATTTACTGATCTTTACTGTTCTCTCTGCTCTTCAAGTTTAATAAACAACAACATTATCAAGTCAAGAAGTTAAATGCTAAACTCCATTTTACTTTCCATTCACTATTTTATTTCATGGCCTTTCACACACAAGAAGTTTGTCGTCGATGTTTAGTAACAGTCTATAAACTGTCAGTTGATGATTTCACTGAAACTGATGATTTTTACCAATCATGACAGTCTAAGCCGTTACCATGTTTTATATTTATCATTTTGTGTATTTACTTCAGAGTCAAAGTTATAATAGCTGTGGTAAGCTGTCTGGTTGGTTTGTTCATCGTTGCTGCTGTGGTCTTCTACTTGTACAAGAAAAAGCACAGCAAAAAGTAAGTGTAAATGCTGTTAGTCCTGTTGATAGACACTATTTTGACCTCCAGGTGTTATATGCCATACCTCCATCACCGTTTTCACGAAGAGCCACATAATTATGTCGATTTTGAAGAAAAAGCGTTTTCGAGATAATCGCAAAAGAAGTTTCTCATATTTTAAAACCGCAAAAAATACCAATTCCAACAACTTTGTGCAGCAAGGAAACCATCAAACGATTCTACGAGAGCTGAGTTTTTACATGAACCCAGTAATTAGACTTAATACATCAGTTAGTTGGTGAAAATTAATTAGTAAAGATATGTGGCTCTTTTTCCGAGATATTGGCCTTTTCTGTTCAACGTGTTTTTCCATAGGCGCGCGTGAGCACGCGCGCGCGGCTGAAAATGTAACAAAGATATTCGTGAAAGCGCAAATCTCATTTGACCTACTTGTACGTATGTCCGTGCAATGGGCTTTGTACGCGATCAAAGGGCCAAAATGTATGTGGCTCTTCGTGAAAATGCAAAATGCATATATCTAGATTTCTGCCCCTTGCAACATTAATGTAACTTAGAAATTAATGATGTTTTGCTTACAGAAACATGTCAAAATGGTTAAGTACATTGTTTTAATGCGAAATATTAAAAAAAAAAATGAAAATCGAAAAAATTGTAATTTTTGACGTATGTGGCTCTTCGTGAAAACGGTGACGCACTGAGGTGTAATGCCATTGAATTATTTTATTACGCATGAATACAGATTTTGTCCAGTTCGCACTAAAATTGATATTTTGAGTTTCTTTGTAAACCTACAACCTAGCATTTCCTGGGGAAAGACCACATATGAGATACTTTACTGTTGATAGGTCTCCCCTCTTTCCTCTTCTATCACCAGTTAAAACAACATAGAAGCAGTGAGGATTAAATGATTTGTACTCTTTCACAACAGATTACAAATCCATCTATTACCGGATCCAGATGATGATCAACTGGTGTCATACATAAGTGGCAACACTCTGCAAGCCTTTGACAATCCTGTGTTTGAAGATGACAGTGGAGATCAGACAGATTCTGACGAGAAGGACGAGAACCAGGCTAGCCACAGCCATCCGGATGACTCCTCAACAGGAAGACCGCCCTCTGCTTTCTCAACCCGTTCGAAAAGCTCCTCTTCATCAGGCCTCAAGAAAGACAGGCCCTGGTCGGGTCTTGTGCGTTCTAATGCTGTTGCAGATGCTTGGCCTGCAGTGGCTGATGCTGTCTTCGTGGGTGGTAAATCATGTGATGAACCTCCCCCTGCCAGTCCAACAGTGAGCCCTGCCAATGCTGAGATGTGGGCACAGTCAACCATGCACGTGCAGAAGGATATTGATATTAAAGATCCAGGGCAGATGCTGATGATCCAGAAGAGGACTCCGCCATCTACCACAGAGGAAACCCCTAACTGCGTGACTGAGGTAGGTGTCATAACCTAGGCCCAATCTCATGAAACTATTCAGCAGAAAATCTGGCTTTGCCTACTTATAGGCCGAGCAAAGCTTATTATTTCTTGTAGTGGAACTAAGGATTCCACAAGATTCCATAAGATTGCCCTATGCACTGTAATATGCCAGGCCTGAAAAAAAAAACAGTATTGAGAAGATGAAGAAGAAATGTTAGCTTGTGGAGATGGGGCAACCTCAGATAGTTTTCTGAACACCATTAAGTAGGGAATAGAAAGTAAGTCCACATGGGTGGGACTCAAACTTGACTTTCCTACGAGTGAGATTAGTTGAGAACTGATCAGAAGCAATAAACATGGCAATACATTTCGGTCATTAAGCTGTTCAAATTATGGTTCAAATTCTGGTTTAAATTCTTGGCCACACAGTCACTTTCCTTGTTCAACATTTTTTTGTGTGTAATTGCAAGTAAATGTGAAGGTTTCTGCTTTCCTTTTATCATCCAGCTTACAGGATCCCTTGTGAGATTCACTGATGATGAACAACTTCATGACGTCAACGAAACAGTGGTGTAAAGATCCAACACCACTATGTCTGTTTACCCTCGGCACTAAATTAAAGTTATTGTAACACTTCACTGAAGATTAAAAAGGAAAATCATCTTCTAAGATTGGTCTGAATTATTAAATGGTTACCTTGAAGTACGTGTCTGGAAAGAATATTGGATGTTGTAATATCTTACAAACACAAGCAAAAGGCTGTTAACGTCACGTTACAGCGTTTTGTTTAAGGATGAGCTTGGACTTGCACAAGCATCGTGCATGTGCCCTAAAGCGGCATGACACAGGAAACCAAAATCAGTTGAAACTGTTTTCACCTTTGCTTTGTTTTGACAAGATGTAAAGGCTGATGCATAATAAAGGAGAACTGATTCATTGGATGTACCTCCAACTACAAGCAGTACTGAAAGTCATATTTGTCCTGGTTTGGTTTCCCCAAGGGAATGGGGCAGCAGATTTCTATTAGCCAGACATAAATGAATTCATAACTTCAAACACATTTTTAATAATTTGGCCATCGGTTCTAGTATCAATACCTGTATCTTTTTTCCCCACTGTAAATTCAAGAATTATTTTAAGTTGTCTAGATAATGAGTTCATCCTCAGACAAAATAAGAGTTTATTTTTTTGTTGAACAATTCTTTTTTCTTTTTTTTGGTCCGCCATAATGAGACATAAAATCGCAAGTACAAACACATTTCTTTTAATTTTGCCATGATTTCTATTATTGAGATGACTTATGTTTACTGTTTTCTGTGTGTAATCAAGAAACTGTTCAAGTTGCCTAGATATTAAGTTCAGACAAAAGATTGGCTTAGCTTTTGTATATGAAATGTTTTACCCAGATTATATTTCGCTCTTGTGATAAGTACTTTTGCTAATGTAGTGATTCTAATGAAGTCTGCAGTGTGAATGACACCCTTCATGAACCTAAAACGTTGAAATTGGAAGTTCCATGGTGTCTGACTTACTTCGGGACAATTCAACAGTGTTCATTATAAATGTTATAATCATAAAGTGGATTTTTATGATGATAAAAACGTCTCAGTTACAACAGTGATTTAAAAAATGTTTTCTACATCCATCTGTTTTGCTGTAGTTGAAATTAGCTTGAAGCACCATGGTGTCGGACGTACTCAGAAAAATGATGTTTTGTGTACCTATTGATTATTTAATTTAGTTAAAAGTAACAGCTGAACTGTTGAACATTGTTAGAAATAAGCTATATTTCAGTAAAATACAGATAATAAGATTCCCAATGATACACATTTCATTTGTCAAACTGAATGTGGTTTTGTAACTTTAGTGCATCATACAAGTATGCATGTAATTTGTTGTTATATCCCAAATGTTAATTACTCAGAAATGAACATCTGTTGCAACGCTTTATTCTTACCAGATGTGACATTTTTGTATTTAAGGTGAAGAATAACACAACAGAATATATTTAGTAGGTTCTTGGACTTTGAAGCAGAATATACTAAAACATGAATACGGCTAATATATAAGAAACCAAACTTCAACCCTGTAGTGTTGCAAATACATGTGTTAAAATATTCTAAATTCACCGTGACAGATAAACTACAAACATTCATAGTGAATTCTATCCCTCAGTGATAGTTTTTAGAGTTCTTCAGAAGTTTGTATCGTAGTGTTAATGTAGTGACAAATCGCATGTTCATACCCAGATTTCCTTTGGAAATGAATGAAGTGTCAAATGTATTGTACTCAGATTGAGAGAATAAACTTTGTTGCTGCAAGTATTCTCGGTTGACGTTCATTGTGTATGTATTTTTGTAGATACTATCACAGACAAAATCCAAACTAAAGAAAGTAACCTACATGTACATTGTATTTTGTCTTACTTTTGGCGTTTGTAATGTCCGTTGACAGCTCATACTGTCCAGGTATAAGACCCGCTATTTATAAAGGTTTTCCCGTTTATATCGTCGGCCTAAAGGTATCTGAGCCAATGTATTTGGTTTAATAACTCAAGCAGTGTTTTCCTGATATTGATGTAACGGTGTTGTTGAGAATGGGCTCTTTTTTCTTTCTTTTCTTTTCTTTCTATTCTATTAATCGATGTCCAACTTGTCTTTTGTATTGCAGCCCCCCCCCCCCCAACAAAAAAGTATATACAACGCATTGTATATGAGACAGTATATATGTATGCAACGCAGTGTATATGAAGTAAACGGTAATTGTTGTTTTATAGACTCTAGACAGGTTTTAGACCAATGAAATTACAGTATTGAAAGACGAGATATAACAATGGAATTATACAACCCTGACTAAATTCCCGTCATAATATCCCCGTCGCAGAGCTGACTATCCGGCGAATCGACCATTTGGCGATTTATAAATGTTGCTCCTTTAAGTATTTATGTCAAAATTCTTAATTCTTGTCTGGATTTTGAGATTCAGAGCCCCGCCTGTGGCGAACCAGTCATAATAACAAATACAATATTCGACATGGTGACAAATACGAAATTTCGATGGTAACCATCTAGTGTAAGATGTGTTACTGTGGTTGTCAAATATCACGTAAAAGGTGACTTTTTAAGACTCGATTCATTGAACACTTCTCATTTATGATCAAAATAACATTGCACGGTATGAATGCATAAGATTTTCCCTTAAAGTTGATAAAACTAGTAGTTGTAGTTGTGCTATATGTTTTCATTTGATCGTAAACGTATTCTTTAGTTTGACAAATTACAAAATATCGCCAGTTTGTCGGATTGCAACTCAGTTTCGAGCGCGCGCACGAAAGTTTGAATTCGACAAACTGAGGAATAGCATACAAACAGTGTGAAGAACAATCACCTATTGGATATGTTGTACTTTGACAAACTGACGCATACGTTTACGATCAAATAAAAACATATCACACAACTTTTCTGATTAAATAGGTAGCCTGATGGATACTACGTTTTCTATTTTTAATTCAAATATACACCAAAAGGGTTATTATCGAAATATTAAGGGTGCACTACGACGCCCCCCAAAAGTCCAACTTTTAACGCGAATTTGCATCACGATTTGCATGCCCTCCAATTTTTCAGCATTTGAGCATGTTGTGGGCCATGATTTTGAGAGTTTGTAAAAAACTAACGGTGGAAGCCGTGTACAGGACCGTGAGCTATAGCGCTATATTTTGCAATGGAGTGTAGGCACCGCTTTTTTTTATTAAGGGGTGATCATCTTCGTGTGAAAATTTCTCCAAAAAAGTCATCAGAGTAATCCAAAAAAATTGGAAACAAAATAAACGATAATGAAATAACCTTTAATTTGATGTTTGTCTCAAACACCTAAGAGAGTTGTGAGTATTTTTCCTGAAGGCTGAAGTGGGGACATTTATCGTTGGGGGTATATGGTAGTTTATTTACTGGTCTGCACCCATGCATAAACTTCGGACATAGAGCTGTGGTGTGCAGAGACCCGTAGATAATGAGTTCATTATAGATCAGGGGAATGAACCGGGTTACCGGCGGTTACCCGCCGGTTCGATAGATATCTGATCCCTAAACAAAGCACGTCAACAGTCTCACTTATACTACCACCACTGTTTCTCCTCTTTTGGTAGATCCAAGATTTGCCTCGGCGTCCTGTAACTATAATATCTGAAGGCCAAGTGTAAGAACGTCAAGTTGTGGGGTGGAACCACCCAGCTAGTTTGGTGGGTGAGGCCCAGCAGGGTTGGTGTAGCGACAGGGAGTTACGGATGCAGATGTCACTGGACAACTTCAATAAGTAAATAAAGTCAAATCATATCGTGTCGTTTTGTGTCATGTTGTGTTGTGTTGTGTCATCCACTTTTATTTGTTTAATTTGAAGCTTGTTAAGGGGGAGGCTACGGGTCCCTTTGTAACTATGTTGGCGTGGTGGACAGTCTTGGGTAACCAACGATGACCGACTCAGCGATATTAACCGGATGTCGGTGATGGCGCTACACTTCGAGCAAGTGACACGTTCAGGATAGATCATAATTTATACCACTTAGACGACATAAGATTTTACATGAGTACCCATTTATTCAGTCAGGGAAACCCTTACTTAATTTGAATTAAACAACAACTTTTTATCATAGCTGTGATTTTAAAGCGAACTAAGGCTAACGCAACAGGTAATGCAAATAAAAGAAATACAAGTAAAGTAAACGTGGTTTGCTGGAGTAGATACCCATGCACTACTTGTTAATTTGTAATCAGAGTCAATAGCTTAAAATGTTATGCGAGTACATAAATGTATACAAATGAATTAAATATTTATATTAAAGCCAACAAATCTCGACACCAATCATTTCATAATAAGGTGAGGGGGAATCCCCATCGTGTCACCCTTTGGTTTTCTCTATACGTTCTTCATTCATGTTCTTTTTTTTTTTTTTTTAAATAAGTCGAAACCCCCTCCCCCCCCCCCCCCCCCGCTGCGTCGGATTTGAAAAGCGCCCCCTATTGAAATATGTTACCAGCCATTTATGCAAAATTTATGCAAAGAAATATACGTATACAGGGTAATTGCGATACTGCAGAGGGATCCATTTAGAAAGCACAGCTTGTATTCAATGGTTCCTAATTGACATGCACGTGCATTGAGACAGGAATAAAAGAATGTTAATCGAACCACTCAGGTCCGTGGCCGATGAACCAATGAAAAAAAAATGTATTAGTAGGTCTCAACGCACATGTTTGTTTGCAAGAAAAAAAAGGAACAAAGACAATTTACCACTAACATTTTTACAAGAGTGTGGACAACACAAACAATGGACGAAGACTACAGAGCGACAGCTACATAGAGGTCTTATCAGATCAGCAGATAAAGTGGGTTAGTATGTAGAACAATCAACAATAAGATTCCAGTAAAACAGATTTAAAAATACGTTTGAAAGAAGAAATATTTTTGAATGCTTTGAGCTGGTCATTTAGCCTGTTCCAAAGCATGGGTCCCTCATGTTTACTAGTTTTATGAGCTAGCGAAGTACGGTGTAATGAATGTGGAAATTGGTAGCTTGACGGGTAAAATGGGCATGAATTTCTAAATTGCGAGAAAAACTAATTTGGATAGAAAAAGGTAAATTTTTACAAGCAAGCTGAGGGACCCAAGCTGATGACAATAAATATCCTTTACAAAAGGGGATCTGCATGTGCTTTAAATCAGTAACATTTATAATTCGAAGAGCCCGTTTCTTCAAAAGGAGGAGTCTCTTCAGATTAGTAATAGAACTAGCTCCCCATGCAAGTATCCTATAGTTAAGATAAGACACAATTAGTGTGTTGTAAAGTGAATTAAGAACCGGTCCAGGAAGAAAATGTTTAATCCTGTTAATCACATCAGTATTTCTAGCAATGATTTTGCAGGCATAATCAACATGACTATTCCATGTTAGTCCGCAGTCAACAAAAAGGCCCACAACCTTACAGCAATCAGTTTTTGCTATGATGGAGTCAGTAATCTTGATAAAACATGGAAGGTCACTGGCTGAATTGCTAAACAACATGTATGTGGTTGAGTGTTTTCTAAGAAAATTAAATTGTGAATTATTCAAAATATCAAACTTATCCAGAAACTTAATGGGGCGGGCATAAACACATTTTTCAAAATTTTTAGAAAAACATGAAAGAATAGAAATTGGTCTATAATCATATATACAGCTACGATCGCCCATTTTAAAAGCTGGGATGACTTTAGCAATTTTCAACTGTGAAGGGTCAATGCCAGTCAAAAAGGAAGTATTGATTATATATACAAGCGGTTTACATATAGCAGAAATTGACTTCTTAATAATAGAAATATCAATTAAGTCATGACCAGAGCTTTTTTTGTTTTGCAAATTGTTAACAATGTACATAATCTCATATTCATTAACTAGAATACGAAAGGGTCTTAAACACGTCAAACGACCGAATCATTCCTAAAAACAACCAAAATACAATAACTCGCAAACCTTCCCCCATCGAGAAGTTGCCACTGTTATCCTTCACTCTTCTAAAACGTCTACTCGTAACATATTTCTGCTCTGCGTATTTTTAGTTGATTCAGATGAGGAAATCGATATACGTGAATTTAATAAATCGCTGCAGTAAGTGAATTATACGCCTTTGCTGCTGATCTTGTTCCTCGTTGTCTCGCTTCACTTGTTTAATCTTTCATCTTAGCGAATCTTTCATCTTTAGAATCAAGATTTTTCATTGTTGCTATCGGCTTGTGAGATTAAATGACGTTTACACTTGCGTTTTGTTTTTGAAAGTCATGCGGGATGACATCCCATATTCGTGTCTCTTCTACCATCCAAAAAAGTATATTCGTGTTAAATATAGTCTGTTTTAATTAAAATCAGGCTAATTTTCGTCTTGACTTTGTCTAAGCTTGAGAATAGAATGTGCTCGAATGAGGGCGCTTAAACGATGCAAAAACAAAGTGATTGACGTGGATTTACACAAATTGCTACACTTCAAAAGTTGCACTTTACAATCTGTAATAATTTTTATTTAGATTGAAGTGAACCTACCACACCACCACTCTGTGTCTATGATTCGGCGTCGCTATACATATTCAACACGCCCTTTTGTTGGAATATTACATGGAATCGAACATCCACGTCTTTTCAGACACACACAGATCCCGACAACAGAGACCACGACATCAATCAACCCGAGGCAACAGAATATTATAGCAATGATGATAAGTCCCTCAACAACTGTAGGCTGTCCCTCGACTGCTGCAGCTGTAGACTGTCCCTCATCAGCTGTAGGCTGAGGCTCTAGACATAATCGATACAATGAGTTGTTTTAATTTAATTCAATTCAATTCGGTAGACATATTTTTTAATTTTCCAGTAAATCAATACAAAGTGGAATATTATATAGTATACTACAGTGTTAATAAAAAATAAAAACAAAATAAAGTACCACCAGTAACAAAATAATACTTCAAAGCTAAATTAAACTAAACAGATAGGGACATTAATTAGAGTAATATAGGAGAGTACCAGGCTGTAAACATAAGCCAAGTTTGTAGGTTGAACAGCCTAGACAAGCTATACAACAAAAACTCAAGGAAAAAAAAACAGACACAGTCAGACACACAAACAAAAGATAAACGAAATCAACGTAGTAAAGTCATTATTATGAACCAATACAAGATGAATAAAAAAGCACAGAGTTAAAAATGAAAACGATGGAAAAACCTGAACAATGAATATTAAAAAAAAACAGTAACCTTGTAAATAGGTATGGCAAAATACAAAAACAAGAACTATATCAGTTGTTTGCTCCAAATTTACCATGAGATTCTATATATCAAAGTGATTAAAACGGTATTTTTAAACTTATTTTTACTGTTAAATATCATTTAAACGATGTCAAAATTGTTTTAAAAATACTTTTTGAAGCTGATGAGAGTGAGGAACAATCACTACAATTATTCATGTTTATCAGCCAGGTGAAGACGAGGATTAATATCACTGTGAGTTTGTGAACTCCGGCCTGTATGAAGAAAGGGTTAGTGATCTCATTTGAAAAAAAAAAAACAACAGCGAAATTCCCCAATAATTTGTGAGGGTGTAGCAATTTTACAAAGTCATGACATCGAGGCAAGTTGAGTTACCTGAAAGTGTAATGCTCACCTTTGATTAGTACATCCACATAGGATCTCATTAGCAATTCGTTCTCAGGGAAGACGTGACACCAGTACCTGACGTCATCTTCTTGAAAGCACATGTTCAGAAGTAGTGCGCCCTCTTGAGATATGGAGAAACAGTTGATAGTTCCCAGATCTGACATCGTTTTGGAGCTACCTGGTATGTTCAGACTCCCGATCACGGTCGTGGTCGTTTGATTGTCAGGATTGGCAAAAGACCAGAACACAGTTGCTGGACTGCCGATCTCAATCAAATTCAATACAGCTTGGCAAGTGAGTGTGTAATTTTCCCCAGCTTCGAAGTCGATTGTCGAGTTTGCAAACACCGTTCCTCCGTCCAGTGGGAGTTTCTTATCTGAATAATTCCAATATTGAAAGAAGAAAAATGAATTATCTGTGGTTTAACGAAATCAAATATTACAAATGCCCGTCTAACGAACCATCTCGACAAACAAAACCATTCACCAATTATAGCGAAACAGACATTTAGGGGATTCCGAGCATCTTTTTTTTATCCACTGCTTCTTGACACGATCAAATAAAGAAATACAAATTAATGCACCTATCACTCTGACTGCAATATTATCTTCACTGATTCCTCCGCCTGTATCGCATCTGTATCTTCCAACATCTTTGCCATCAACTGATTTCACGATCAGGCCGAAATCGCTGGTGAGTTCGAAATCCGATTCAGCATCGACGTCGTTGCTAGACAGTAGAAAGTGTCGACCTGCCCTGTCGATCTTGAACCACTGTACCTCACAGGTTGCGACACCGGGGGTCCAGCTCGAGCATGGAAGTGTCTGCTCTCCACCCTCAAGAAGGTAGAACGATGTCGAGGATGCCTTGAGGGCGTGATTGGGTGTCTTTTGATCTACATTTAAAAGAGTAATTAAAAAATCATGCTCTCATTGCTGTCAGTGCTTCCTACTCTGCAATGCAAACCATGCAACGTGACTAAAACATGCTCCGCCCCCAACATTGGAAGTCAATAACATAATTGAGCAACTGAAACTGGGAACTAGACTATTAGCTCTTGTTGTTTGACACTGACTGATAATTGAATATGCATTTATTTATTTAAACACACGAAAACACAATTTCTTCAAAAGCAACATTATTTTGGCAATTGCTTTTAGGCACTGAATCAATGTTTACTACCTGATATTTGGACATCGACGTCGCAATTTCTGAGAGTACCATCTGATTGGATCACGTGACACCAGAAACTTTGTGTGTCTTGTACATGTACATCATTCAGGGAGAATAAGTGAAGTGAATTGTCGCTACCAATGCTGTAATCGGCACCGTGTTCAACCTTCAGGGTAGTACCATGAGCGAAACGTGCACCAATGATTTGTGTGTCTGTAGTGACGCCTTCTCCCTTTGACCAATACACTACGGAGATCGGCGCGTCTGGTGTTAGTGACGCGCATCCACACGGGAGCGTCTGTCTGCGTCCTCGATGGAAGCTTGCGGTGGAAGATGCCTGACTACTGCCTCCTGGAAAGGTATCGCCTGTATTTTTTGAAATTGAAAATTGGATAATCCGGTTGTATCCTCGATGGTAACTTGGTTTCTTTTTTCAGGCATTCACAGAATATGTTTCCTGTAGGGCTTTACGGAAAATGGATGTGGTGTTGTGTCTATCCCCCTTTGATTTTGTGTTAATTCTTCTTTTTATCATGTTTTGTGTTTTAGAGAAAACAACGCATGAATTCAAACTTGGTATGAGTATGAACCATGCAGGAAAGCGCTAAGATATTAAGACTTTTTAAACAAGGCTGACCGTGATTTTATTATTTTCCTCTTTTGTGGTTAAGTTTATTTATTCATTTATTTATGTCTGAAATAATGTTGGTTTTCAGGCCTATTTTTCCGGTTGCTTATCATTTATTATTACTCGTATTTATTTTGTTATTGATACTTTTGTTGTTGCTTTTCTTGTTCATTGGATGGATATATTTTTTTCTCGCATGTCGACTGTATTTTTTACTTTTCTCTATCAGGTTTTTATTGCTTATTATTTATTTTTTAAATCATTTTAAATTATTTTGTTTACTGTATCAATCTTTCGTTCTGTGTTTTTATGTTGTAGTGTGGTTGTTGTTGTCTTGTCTTGTCTTGTTCGTTTGTTTGTTTTTTGTTTTGTTTCGTCTTGTCTTGTCTTGTTTTGTTTCGTTTTGTCTTGTCTTGTCTTGTCTCTTGTCTTGTCTCTTGTCTTGACTTGTTTTGTTACATTTTGTTAAGTCTTATCCTGTCTTGTTTTGTTTCTTTGTTTGTTGGGGTGTTTGTTTGTTTGTTAGTTTTGTTCTGGCTTGTTTGTCTGTTTTTCCACAGTCTTGTATAATCTGCAGTTGTTAGGTTTTTATGCCAGCTATTCTTGCCTTTGAGAAAACTGTTGTAACTGTAATCTTTTAAATCTAATTATCTTTTTAAGTATTATTTTTAAGGCGGTCTTATTTTTCATTGAATTTTATACCTAATTTTTAATATATTTTGTATGTTACATGTACCATTCAAGTTAGGATTGACAGGCTTTCGAGTCACAGTGTTTTATTATACTTTTGTCAATCCTGGCCAGCTTGGATTGGATTGTTTTTGTTTAGTTTTTTGTTTACTTTTGTGAATTGCTTGTTGTACCTTGTAATTTGGCCGAATAAATAATAATAATAATAATAATAATAAAGTTATACAGTAAATTACAAGACTTATTCAATTCACAATTGTAATCAACAATAGTAAAGGAACGTTTTCGGTCCACAGTTCATTTGAATGGAATTAACTCAGTTGGACTAGATGGCATGTGATTGACTTGTACAGCTCATGTATATGAACTACAACAATGACGTTTTTACCTATGACTTGGACGTATACTCTGTCGACCCTTATATCGGTAGCTTTAGGAATAACCTGGCAAAGGAAACTCCCCTCGTCCCTGTCCTCGACTCCCTGAATGACAAGTCCGTGATTGGACGTCATCGAGTACCTCTTGTCGGCAGGCGAATCTTTGACGACGCTTCCTCGCAAGTCTCGGCTGATCAGACGCACCGTTGATAGGTCGTGTACGTTGGACCCATAGTACCAGATAACACCATCTAAACGTTCAGTAGGGCTGAACGTCGGACAAGGAATTCGGTGCCAAATACTCTTTTGAATGTACCTTGAGGCGCCGAAGACATCGTGGATACTCGTTTCTGAAAGCCGAAAATCGTTTCTAATTCATAACTTGTTTAATTTATGTCAACTTTACATGCAACATTTGAACATAAAGGGCCAATGAAATGTGTGTTTTTATGCAATTCTTGAAAATGCACCTTTGGGTCTCATTTAACTGACTTTTTAGATTTTATTTTGCCTTTTTTGGCTTCTATGCTAATGCGAATTTCCATATTCATAAGCAAAATCGTGATGTCATATCAGGCAGAAACCTCAATGTTGCAATTGTTTTGTGCCAAAAAGTTGCCAGAATTTTGGATATTGTGCCGTTAAAAAAATTCCTTCTTCGGTGATTCGTTGTTGTGTTAGTGCATGGCAGTAAGCAAATGTGCAAACCTTTCTCATATATGTTATCAATGAACAGATATTTGGGTTAACATTTGTACACAAAACCCCTAAACTGAACAGTCTGTCCCTGAATTGACATTACGGCAACAGCGCCCCAGATGTCGAGTTGTAACCAAGTCATTTTCCCCAGGTCAAGTCAAATCTCGAGTAAAAAAAAATAGCGACTCGAGTCCGACTCGAGTCCGAGTCAGCGGCTCGAGTCAACAACACTGCAGCGCCCCCAAGTGTCCAAAAAAACATAGAAAAATTTAAATGTTTAAAGAAGTGCACTTTTGAATAAGATAAACCAAAATGATATGTCAAATAGTGTTCATACATTTAAGAAGAGCAGAGAGTATCAGAAAACGTGTTTTTTGTTCAGAAAAAAAATCATTTCATGGACACTTTATTATGTACCGGTATATGAAAATTGTTTTTCTCTATTCTGTCCCTATAAAACTGTGTGACTGCATTTTTAACACTCAAAAATTGATATAATTTGAAAAACATCAAAAATGAAACTAATTTTGTTTTACAAATGATAAAAGATAGAGCGCGATCAATGTGATTATGTGTACAGTACAATTCAAGATTACAAAGGTCCAAAAGAACCTTCATTATTTTGCTTTACCCGTACACGCACACCCCCAAAAACATCCATTCATGTGGATAGATCAAGTACCAGTAGAGACTTAAATTCCAGTTGTTCGCTCGCCGCGCACAGTGCATGCGTAGACAGATACGCAGTCTAGCGTCAGCTAGGCCTTCTATACCGATTCGTCCTCAAGTTTAATGTTCAAAGTTCATCAAGTCACTCATTTTACATAACACCATTATGCAGGTGCACGTATTTGACCTGATTGAGTACTTGAGTTTGAACTCGCTGCGGACTTTGTAGTTGATGAACAATACAAATAACAGCCCTTTCGTTCAAGGTGGAAATTCCCTTGTGCACGCATGCATGCATCATGAAATACGGGATTCACAGAAATTCCTTTACTTTAGCCAGTTCTAAAATAGCTCTAGTGGGATGATAATTTGGCAAAAAGCCACATCATATGCCTACTTGCTTCCAATAACTGTTTACATCAAAATAAAAATGAATCTTTGGCATTTGAAATTTTAAACAAACCAAACTCCTCCACCAAAAAAAAAAACCCATGAACCCAGTACAACACACTAACCAACACCCCGACGAGCAAACAATCACATTTGTCAACTCTGTCTGGGTTTTAAGGGAGCATAACTATGTTAACTATTACTCTCCTCTCCCAGACAATTTCCTGCGGTTAATATCAATGAACCTATGATCAAAACGTTTGGCTCATATTATTACAGTTTCTCACCAAAATCGACGGGACACATGTTGTATTTTGCAGCACAAAACCCCAGCTTTGAGTAACTCAACAGCCCTACCAATACCAGGGACCAGATCCCGAGTACTGACATGATGAATTCCGTTACCTATTGATGGACATTAAAAAAAAAGTGTTCATACAGCAGACCAATCTGTCAGAAATTAATGTATACGGTTATTATAAATACTTGGCATCATCATTCTTTAATGAGCCAAAGTTGATAAAGTACAAACTTCAAAGCTAAAAGTGAGCCCTCCTTTCGTATTTTTTTCAAGAACTCTTTCTTATAGACAGTGGCGTAGCCAGGAATTTTTAAGGGGGGGGGGGGACGGGGGGGGCTGGAACATTTCATGGGGGGGGGCGTCATGTAGATCAATGATATTTTTTTTAGAAACTCAAAATATCAGGGGGGGGGGGGGCGACAAGGTTTCAGGGGGTGGGGCGGTCACTCCCACGCCCCCCCCCCCTTGGCTACGCCACTGCTTATAGACAATAGCTATATACGAATTCAACCCCTGCCTAAAAAAATATGATATTATGGATTGATGGTAGGAGTGAGTACAGCCATTAGGGCTATATAGACTGTGGCGGCTCCAATCGATATACAACATTCTAGAATGTTCCTTGGACAAGAAATAAACACTGAACATTTCTACATACTCACCTATGCCAGCAAAACGAGTAAAAAATTTACGATGGTACCGGTTTCAAAAGGTCTGAAGCTCAAAATGTCAAATACTCGTTTGCAAATAGCATACGCTACCCGTTTTGGAAACTTGGAATAACCCCGGATGCTATTTTCAGCATCAGTTGTCAGAACGGGCATTCCTCGTGGGTGTGATGTTTAAGCATGCGGGGAGCTCGAATTACTTGCGTATAGAGGGCGCCTGCTGATTGCATAGATATCAGAAGAATATTGCAAAAGAAGTGCACCGTGCATACAAGGGCAGATCGGGGGGGGGGGCAAAGGGGGCCATGCCCCCCCCCCCCCTTTTTGTTTGTTTCATGTAACATTTCAATAAAGGCAGGCAATGAGTACACCACCATCTTTTCCTCAAAAAAAATTGGTTAAAGTGGTCAGAAATTGCCTCAGATCGCACCACTGAGCATCTAGAATCCAAAAAAAAAATTCGGGGCCCTTAAGCGGGCCCTGTACCCCACGCCGTAATTTTTTTGACCCACTTTTTGGGGGGACCGATGTTTTTTGGGCCCCCCCCCAAAAAAAAAATTGTGTTCTGGATCCGCCCTTGGGCATAATGTAATTTTGGTATTGTAGTGAAAATCGGTGTGGAGTCGAGGTTCAGGGGTGATGATTCGATCACATCAAATGTATTAGTCGTCTATCTCCCATTCATCACAAAAAAACCAGCCAGTGCACGGGCTCCAGGGCTGTCTCTCCTTCCTCTGGTGTCTAAATATACATCCCAGCCATCGGCTGTAGGACTAAATTAGTCTGATATTGCTAAAGCAAGTTTTCTGCAGCTGTCAGAAACGCAGACCTCGTGGACAGTGCCCACCAAATCCGCTAACGTAAACAGTTGTTTGGTATTAAGGCGTACACGATAAAAACATCATCTGCTCTATCCTACATTCACATATTTTACACTACTGCATCATATTCAATTCGGCCGATAGTCTGGTTCCCTGACCCCACTGATGTGGGGGGGGGGGGGGCAACCGCACATCCGCGCCGGACACTTGGCCTCCGTAGAATAACAAAGCGGGGGGGGGGGGGGGGGGGGGGGGGCGGCTGGTATTCCATACATTACACGAACTCCGTTTAATGAATGCAAATGCAAACTAAGACAGTTTACCCATATCCCTATTGGTCGAGGCTCTTTACGTGGTTTAAAACGCTGATAAAACAGCAGTTTGTTTTAAAAACTTTATTGGACTTTCCCCTAGTAAATTATAAGTTTTGCGCAACTGGTTTTTGAGGCAAGAAGCGAAATCGGTCCATGGAATATACAAATGCGGGTTACTTAATGGTACAAACATGCAGGAATACTTTCTTTTATTTTCTCTAGGATTATTGTCGCTTTTTCTTTAGAGAAGCCTCTAAAATAGTCATAGGCAGTACTTTCTGGTCAAAGTGTTTTTTTTTGGGGGGGGGCAAAAAAAATTAAAATAAAATGTGCTTTAAAAACTGTGCACTGTGGGGTATCCATCCGCCAAATTACTGGCCAAATTGCGGTCGTGAATCGTGCCGGGCTGAACCGTGGGTTGAATCACGGTCTGCGCCGGTACAGGTACGTGCCATACGAAAGATGGACCCCTATGAAAATCAGCCTTTTTATACACTTTTATTGGTTAAACCCGCTCACGAGACCGGTCACCTCCTAATTCAATTATCTTTGCTTAGGCATGCGCAATACTATTAAAAAGTCCATATTTCATAGAAACCCAAACCATATATAAACCATAGAAAATGAAATGAAATCGTGTGCAAAGAGTTGTGGCAACAATCTAGGATTTATTATAATAACATGCATGGACGGTAAAAGTAAATCTGCTTCCTGAAATGCAGTATTGCCTGAAGAATAAAGAAATACAAATTTCCAATTGCCCAAAAATACTCTATTTGTGATTTATAGACAATCTGGATCACCAGCTACTAGGGTTACAAATTGGAGCTGTACATAATGTAAACATACAGAGCATAAACACTTAAAGAAAGTTGTTGTTTATGTATATCGTAGCCAAAAGTCAAAAACGGATAGTTTGTTTGCTATGGTATTTTTCTGAATCTATAAAGTTCAATAAAAAAAATGCCCACTATAGCAACCTGTTTATACATGCAAGCAAGCGTCTATGAAATGCAAGCAGATTCGAATAAAGCAAAACAAGACAGCGTATTGACCTCGAGATTCTGACCATTCAGCGGGCTCCTCCTATATTGGGTCTTCGGGAAACCCGTTGTTTTATTACAAAAACATGGCATCCAAATTGATCAACCAACAGTCAAATTATTAACACACAATTAGTATGTTCGCAATTAACAAAAACTTACTAGAAAACCGTTACATGATAAGCAAAACTTAAACGTACTAGTTTTACTTATATTTTGGACGGGAATTTGAACTTGCGTGCCAATAAAATCAAACTTAACGTTCATGTGAAGAACATAAAGCTCACATAGCTCAATCACGGAATGTTATCATTAAAGGGGCACTAAAAAATGTTATGTTTTGGATTGTTTACTTAGCCTATTTCAAACATCTGGTTGAAAGGAAACCAACCTAATGTCTTACCGTTCCCGAGAAAAGAAAAAAAAACCGCTTGTTTACATCGGACATGACGGAGTACGAATACGTTTTTCGTGTCGTTCTCATGTACGCTTTACACGTTGTTTGTCTCGGGAACAGCGCGCAGTGACCAAGCACCAATGCAAATCATTGTAGTTTCTTCAACGTCCGCAAAAGGCGAACACTTTACGCGTACGAATGAAATCACAACTAGCATCCAAACAGCTCGAATTTATGGGGTCGCCCAAGTGGACCCCGACATTCGTTCTCGCACGCATAATACAGGAATAACACAAAAACGCCCAGTTTTGAAAGAATAGTTGTGTGGATGTTTGTATCCTACTTTTAAAAGTTATTTCCGATTATCATCATCTCGTTCAAAGCGCGTTTTGTAGCCCAATTGGGCTGTTCCAGGACCTAGTGTCCCTTTAAGTAGTAAAAGCGGAAGGTATCAAAACAAACAACTGCCGAAGGCCTTTACCCGCACGAAGACTAAGCTAGAATAAACAGATGAAGAATCGAGTCTCGATATCACTTTTCTGAAACAGTAGACATATTCCTACTTCATTTGTATAAGAATAGGCCTATTGAAGAAAAGCAATACAAAACACTGTGACCAGCATGGCGGCGTTATTCGTTATTACTGCGCTACTTTTCCATCAAACAACGGGTAAGAGTTTTTTTTTTAACAAAATGAAATATTGTAAACACTTTTATTTAAGGGAAACAGGCCGCCCATGGTTAAGGAGTAGTGTGGCCAAAATTCACGTTACTATTTGTCATCAGGAACTTCTTTTTTGGTTTTTGCATCACGCATGTCGCACTGAAAAGCGCCACATACTCCCCCTCCCAACTATTTGATTTAACGTATAGGCAAGTGTCCAGAGCAGAGGAAAAAGTGTCTACATTTGAGCATGGATGTGCGAGTGCCCTATTTCAAGAAAAGTGTCTACATTTGAGCATGGATGTGCGAGTGCCCTATTTCAAGAAACGTTTACCCCCAATAAAAATTCCAGCCCTGCCAGTATCCTCTTTATACTAACAGCCTGACTGCCTCAACTTGCAAAGCCTTGGTCAAAGCGTTCATCATTATTCGTCCGTATGCAGTAAACGATCGGCGGCATATGCGAATACATATAAGTGTAGGCGGGGCTAATATGTGGAGTATCTTTGGAAACTCTCGCCGTCATCAAATCATTTGCAGCTGTTTGCCCTTTGCGATCGTGTCAGAACCCACACCTTTTATGCATCGGTCCTGTGTGTAATGTGAGACATCCCCTTATAGAAAATCTATGGCAAAATCCTATGTTTTTCCTATTGAAAAAACATTTTTAACTTATTTTCTCCTAGAAACTAGGAACAAAATATATTTTATTCCTATTACATCAAAAATGAGTACATGTTGCCAATCTATTTTATTTCTATTTTTAAAACTGCACGCTATTTAATGACTTTTTTTGGAGACTTAGACATTTTGTGTGGTCCACAGTCTATTTTTTGTCTATTTTCTGGACACTAACACATGTTTATGAGAACCATGGACTATTTATTTGCTATTTTGTAGACATATGCTCAGTACAACACAATCTGAAGGCCAAGCACTTAATTTGCATACCAGATTTAAACATCCTGTGTGTGTGGCAAGTTTGAAATTTGTCAGTTGCATTCTGAGAGCCCTTTGTGAAGCACAGCTGCAGTAGAGATGTGTGCAATGGGGGCAAGTATATCTGGGGTTAAAATGCATCCAAATCACTGTAATGGAGTGCATCACATGGTTAGTAGATTTTCCAGGACAATTATGAGTAACATTCTTGTACCTTTTTCAAGCTGTATTTTGCTGAAAAAGCACGCACACCAGTAGCATATTGAACCAAACTGTTTTAATAACTTGATGGTGCAAGATGTATGTGTATGTTAATTGTTTGGACACTGTGTTGTCACAGCATTATTACTAATCATGGTAATAGACATACATGTATTTTCTCAATTATTCCATTCTTATGCAGTCATATTGCTTGCTCACTTCATGTACTGTATGTTTGAGGACTGTTAAAGATGCTTATTGTCCACAAGGACATATGTACTATTAACATGCATGTCCACGTATTATAAAACAGTTGTTTGGACAGACGCCATTTTGTATTTTTAAAAATAGCATGCTTTTTTTTTAAAATAGCAACCTATTTTACCTGTATTTTTTAAAAAGTTATTTTTTCACTATTCTATTTTTTCGCTATTTTGGGGGGTGTCGAAATACAATGGAAAATAAATATTTTAAAATAATGTGTTTTCAATAGGAAATAAATATATTTGTTCTCTATTTTATTTCAACCTGGGTCGACACACAACGTATGTTTGTATTACGTACACTAAATGTCTCGCTGATACCGCTCACTTACTATGTGAAAATTTCCACGGAACGCTCGACCGATACGAAAACGATTTTTTTAAGGTTAGCTTATACTATAAGCATAATGAGCACCATCCCCAAAACCAATATAATAGTGTTTGCACTGTATTTTAATGCACTGCATAACGAAGATATGCCGACGATCGTTTATCGCGTACGGACGAATAATGACGAACGCCTTCGGACTATTGTAAGCACTGAGGCAGTGCCACATCGTACTGGATTACTTTGTGACATCAATGTATCCAAACAGTACAGTACTGTACTTTTTGGGGTCGATTTTACCGGGCTTGCCGTGTCTTGAATGTTCATGAATTTCATAATCCATTGCAGCCTCGTCATCTCTCATGATTCTACCCAGACTTGAAGTGTTGGCGTCAACGGACACAAATGTAACTCTCACTTGCATAGTGGACGGAGACGCAGGCCTTCATAATCTGACACTCAAATGGTTCTTTGAGAATGAAGTCCGGGCTTTATGCCATTTTTCACGTGGGGAGTTTCTTGGACATGCAGCCTTTGAGAGGCAGTGCAACCTAACAGTCGGGCCAGGGGGGGGGGGGGGGCTGGAACATTTCATAGGGGGGGGGGGCGTCATGTAGATCAATGATATTTTTTTTTAGAAACTCAAAATCTCAGGGGGGGGGGGGCGACAAGGTTTCAGGGGGTGGGGCGGTCACCCCCACGCCCCCCCCCCTTGGCTACGCCACTGCTTATAGACAATAGCTATATACGAATTCAACCCCTGCCTAAAAAATATGATATTATGGATTGATGGTAGGAGTGAGTACAGCCATTAGGGCTATATAGACTGTGGTGGCGGCTCCAATCGATATACAACATTCTAGAATGTTCCTTGGACAAGAAATAAACACTGAACATTTCAACATACTCACCTATGCCAGCAAAACGAGTAAAAATTTTACGATGGTACCGGTTTCAAAAGGTCTGAAGCTCAAAATGTCAAATACTCGTTAGCAAAAAGCATACGCGTACCCGTTTTGGAAACTTGGAATAACCCCGAATGCTATTTTCAGCATCAGTTGTCAGAACGGGCATTCCTCGTGGGTGTGATGTTTAAGAATGCGGGGAGTTCGAATTACTTGCGTATAGAGGGCGCCTGCTGATTGCATAGATATCAGAAGAATATTGCAAAAGAAGTGCACCGTGCATACAAGGGCGGATCAGGGGGGGGGGGGGGGCAAAGGGGGCCATGCCCCCCCCCCCCCCAAAAAAAAGAAACCTTTTTTTTTGTTTCATGTAACATTTCAATAAAGGCAGGCAATGAGTACACCACCATCTTTTCCTCAAAAAAACATTGGTTAAAGTGGTCAGACATTGCCTCAGATCGCACCACTGAGCATCTCGAATCCAAAAAAAAAATTCGGGGCCCTTAAGCGGGCCCTGTACCCCACGCCGTAATTTTTTTGACCCACTTTTTTGGGGGACCGATGTTTTTTTGGCCCCCCCCCCCCAAAAAAAAAAAAAAAAAAAAATTGTGTTCTGGATCCGCCCTTGGGCATAATGTAATTTTGGTATTGTAGTGAAAATCGGTGTGGAGTCGAGGTTCAGGGGTGATGATTCGATCACATCAAATGTATTAGTCGTCTATCTCCCATTCATCACAAAAAAACCAGCCAGTGCACGGGCTCCAGGGCTGTCTCTCCTTCCTCTGGTGTCTAAATATACATGCCAGCCATCGGCTGTAGGACTAAATTGGTCCGATATTGCTAAAGCAAGTTTTCTGCAGCTGTCAGAAACGCAGACCTCGTGGACAGTGCCCACCAAATCCGCTAACGTAAACAGTTGTTTGGTATTAAGGCGTACACGATAAAAACATCATCTGCTCTATCCTACATTCACATATTTTACACTACTGCATCATATTCAATTCGGCCGATAGTCTGGTTCCCTGACCCCACTGATGTGGGGGGGGGGGGGGCAACCGCACATCCGCGCCGGACACTTGGCTTCCGTAGAATAACAAAGCGGGGGGGGGGGGGGGCGGCTGGTATTCCATACATTACACGAACTCCGTTTAATGAATGCAAATGCAAACTAAGACAGTTTACCCATATCCCTATTGGTCGAGGCTCTTTACGTGGTTTAAAACGCTGATAAAACAGCAGTTTGTTTTAAAAACTTTATTGGACTTTCCCCTAGTAAATTATAAGTTTTGCGCAACTGGTTTTTGAGGCAAGAAGCGAAATCGGTCCATGGAATATACAAATGCTGGTTACTTAATGGTACAAACATGCGGGATTACTTTCTTTTATTTTCTCCAGGATTATTGTCGCTTTTTCTCATTAGAGAAGCCTCTAAAATCGTCATAGGCAGTACTTTCTGGTCAAAGTGGGGGTTTTTTTTTGGGGGGGGGCAAAAAAAATTAAAATAAAATTTGCTTTAAAAACTGTGCACTGTGGGGTATCCATCCGCCAAATTACTGGCCAAATTGCGATCGTGAATCGTGCCGGGCTGAACCGTGGGTTGAATCACGGTCTGCGCCGGTACGGGTACGTGCCATACGAAAGGTGGACCCCTATGAAAATCAGCCTTTTTATACACTTTTATTGGTTAAACCCGCTCACGAGACCGGTCACCTCCTAATTCAATTATCTTTGCTTAGGCATGCGCAATACTATTTAAAGGTCCATATTTCATAGAAACCCAAACCATATATAAACCATAGAAAATGAAATGAAATCGTGTGCAAAGAGTTGTGGCAACAATCTAGGATATTATTAACATGCATGATATAATAACATGCATGGACGGTAAAAGTAAATTTGCTTCCTGAAATGCAGTATTGCCTGAAGAATAAAATATAAATTTCCAATTGCCCAAAAATACTCTATTTGTGATTTATAGACAATCTGGATCACCAGCTACTAGGGTTACAAATTGGAGCTGTACATAATGTAAACATACAGAGCATAAACACTTTAAAAAAGTTGTTATATATGTATATCGTAGCCAACAGTCAAAAACGGATATTTTTTTGCAATGGTATTCTACTGAATCTATAAAGTTCAATAAAAAAATGCCCACGATAGCAACCTGTTTATACATGCAAGCAAGCGTCTATGAAATGCAAGCAGATTCGAATAAAGCAAAACAAGACAGCATATTGACCTCGAGATTCTGACCATTCAGCGGGCTCCTCCTATCGGGTCTTCGGGAAACCCGTTGTTTTATTACAAAAACATGTCAGCCAAATTGATTAAACAACAGTTAAATTGTCAACATACAATTAGTATGTTCGCAATTAACAAAAACTTACTAGAAAACCGTTACATGATGAACAAAACTAAAACGTACTAGTTTTACTTATATTTTGGACGGGAATTTGAACTTCGTGCCAATAAAATCAAACTTAACGTTCATTTGAAGAACAAAAAGCTCACATAGCTCAATCACGGAATGTTATCATTAAAGGGGCACTAGAAAATGTTATGTTTTGGATTGTTTACTTAGCCTATTTCAAACATCTGGTTGAAAGGAAACCAACCTAATGTCTAACCGTTCCCAAGAAAAGACGAAAAAACCGCTTGTTTACATCGGACAATGACGGAGTACGAACACGTTTTTCGTGTCGTTCTCATGTACGCTATACACGTTGTTTGTCTCGGGAACAGCGCAAGGTGACCACCAATGCAAATCATTGTAGTTTCTTCAACGTCCACAAAAGGCGAACACTTTACGCGTACGCATGAAATCACAACTAGCATCCAAACAGCTCGAATTTATGGGGTCGCAAAAGTGGACCCCGAAATTCGTTCTCGCATGCATAATACTGGAATAACACAAAAACGCCCAGTTTTGAAAGAATAGTTGTGTGGATGTTTATATCCTACCTATATTTCCGATATCATCATTTCGTTCAAAGCGCGTTTTGTAGCCCAATTGGGCTGTTCCAGGACCTAGTGTCCCTTTTAGTATTAAAAGCGGAAGGTATCAAAACAAAACACTGCAGAAAGCCTCTGCCCGCACGAAGACTTAGCTAGAATAAACAGATGAAGAATAGAGTCTCGATATCACTTTTCTGAAACAGAAGACATATCCCTATTTCATTTGTATAATAATAGGCCTATTGAAGAAAAGCAATACAAAACACTCTGACCAGCATGGCGGCGTTATTCGTTATTACTTCGCTACTTTTCCATCAAACAACGGGTAAGAGTTTTTTTTTAACCAAATGAAATATTGTAAACACTATTATTTAAGGGAAACAGGCCGCCCATGGTTAAGGAGTGCCAAAATTCACGTTACTATTTGTCATCAGGAACTTCTATTTTAATTTTGTATCTCCTACATCACAATTTAAAAAGCTCGTCATGAGTCGCTGTAGGATGCATTTTGGTTAAATTAGTGTCTGTGGTAAACTTCATGCAGGAAACAATAATACCACTTCTATATACGCCTCAATTTTAGTGTTTGTGCTGGTCCTATACAGGTCCAGCAATAGGCATAGCCAACCGGGGGTATTTACATCCCAATAATTTGTAAAGACTGTCCTTCTCCATTCAAGTGACCTTGTTTAAATTATTGACCTGTAATGATGTGGTGATAAAATTCTCCATGTGGTTCCACCGTGTGATTTTTTTTATAAGCTGCTCCGAGGGTTCGAATGCTCTTTTCTTCCAAACAAGTGCCCTTTTTGTCCAAAAAATAAACGGGCCCTTTTGTGGCAGTGGCCATTACGAGTGTTTTTTTTTTTTTTTTTTAAATTTCACGCATATGTCGCCCTGAAAAGCACAACTATTTGATTTAACGTACAGACAAGTGTCCAGAGCAGAGGAAAAAGTGTCTACATTTGAGCACGGATGTGGGAGTACCCTTTTCAAGAAATTTGTACCCCCAATAAAAATGCCAGCACTGCCAGTATCCTCCTTATACTAAATGCCTGACTGCCTGAACCTGTAAGCAAAGCCTTGGTTAAGGCGTTCATCATTATTCGTCCGTATGCGGTAAACGATCGGCGGCATATGCAAATACATATAAGTGTAGGCGGGGCTAATATGTGGAGTATCCGGTCACACCTTGGTTACTCTCGCCGTCATCAAATCATTTGCAGCTGTTTGCCTTTTGCGGACGTGTCAGAAACCACACCTTTTATGCATCGGTCCTGTGTCTAATGTGAGACATCGACACACAACGTTTGTTTGTATAACGTACACTAAATGTCTCGCTTGTACCGCTCACTTACTATTTGAAAGTTTTCACGCAACGGTCGACCGATACGGAAACGATTTTTTTTCAGGTCAGCTTAGACTATAAGACGAATACGAAATTTAGACTATAAGACGAATACGAAATTTTGATGGTAACTATCTAGTGTACGATGTGTTACTGTGGTTGTCAAATATCACGTAAAAGGTGACTTTTTAAGACTCGATTCTTTGAGCACTTTTTATTTGTGATCAAAATATCATTGCACGCTACATGTAGAATGCATAAGATTTTCCCTCAAAGTTGATACAACTATATGTAGTTGTGCTATATCTTTTCATTTGATCGTAAACGTGGTTTGACAAATTACAAAATATCCCATAGTTTATTGTTCGCCAGTTTGTCGGATTACAACTCAGTTTCGAGCGCGCGCACGAACGTTTTAATTCGTCAAACTGAGGAATAGCATACCAGCAATGTGAAGAACAATCACCTCTATTTTGTACTTTGAAAAACTGACGCATACGTTTACGATCAAATAAAAATATATCGCACAACTTCTCTGATTAAATAAGTAGCCTGATGGATACTACGTTTTCTATTTTTAATTTAAACATACACCAAAAAGGGTTATTATTGAAACATTAGGGTGAACTACGACGCCCCAAAAAATCCAACTTTAAACGCGAATTTGCATCTCGATTTGCATGCCCTCATTTTTTCAGTACTTCAGCATGTTGTGGGCCATGAATTTGAGGTTTTGTAAAAAAAAAAAAAAACAAGGGCGGAAGCCATGTACAGGACCGTGAGCTTGTATGTCTGTGAAATTTTGATGACATTGGGGCCCTTAAAGCGCTATGTTTTGCAATGAGTGTAAACATAATTATTAAAATGGCGATGGGCTTCAGGACTATTTTAAAAGGTGATCATCTTCGGGCGGAAATTTCTCCCAAAAGTCATCAGATTAACTCCAAAAAATTGAAAACAAAATGAAAGATGATGAAATAACCTTTAATTTGATGTGTGTCTCAAACACCTAGGAGAGTTGTGAGTATTTTTTCCTGAAGGCTGAAGTGGGGACATTTATTATTGGGGTCTATAGCAGTCTATTTACTGGTCTGCACCCATGCATAAACTTCGGACATAGGGCCGAGGTGTGCAGAGACCCAATGAACCGGCGGTTACCGGCGGTTACCCGCCGGTTCGATAGATATCTGATCCCTAAAAAGCATGTCAACAGTATCACTAATACACCCATCACTGTTTCTCCTCTTTAGACAGATCCATGATTTGCCTCGGCGTCCTGTAACTAATATCTGAAGGCCAAGTGTAAGAACGTCAAGTTATGGGGTGGAACCACCCAGCTAGTTTGGTGGGTATCAGGTGAGGCCCAGCAGGGCTGGTGAAGCGACAAGGAATTACGGGTGCAGATGTCACGGGACAACTTCAATAAGTAAGTAAAGTCAAATCTTATCTAGTCGTTTTGTGTCAAGTCGTTTCGTGTTGTGTCATCCTTGTTTGGGGGGTTTAATTTGAAGCTTGTTAATGGGGGCTAGAGATCCCTTTGTAACTATGTTGACGTGGCGGACGGTCTTGGGCAACCAATGATGACGACTCAGCGATATTACCCGGCTGGCGGTGATGGCACTACACGAAAGGCTCTACCCATTTATTCAGTCAGGGAAACTCTAACCTAATTGTAATTAACGAAAACTTTATATCATAGTGGTGATTTTAAAGCGAACTAAGGCTATCACAACAGGTAATGCAAGGAAAAGATATAAAAGTAAAGTACACGTGGTTTGCTTGAGTAGATAGCCATGCATTACTTGTTAACTTGTTATCAGAGTTAATACGTTAAAATGTTATGCAAGTATTCAAATGAATTAAATATTTAAATTCAAGCCAACGAATCTCGAGACAAATCATTTTTATATTTAGGCGAGAGGGATTCCCCATCATACCGCCCTTTGGTTTTGTCTATACGTTCTTCTTTCATGTTCGTGTTTTTTCTTCTTCTTGACATCAATTCTCCGCAGCTTTCCTTTAAAACATGTTGACTTCATCATTTATCCAATTACAAGCGATTTAAATTCAAACAGTAACTGTTTTGTTTCAATCATAGGTCTTGAACAAAAACAAATAATATTCACACTTTATGATGTGATAGACCATGCCTTGATGACCATTTTATGTTGTGTATACGTACAGTCGCCTGACCTTTACTTTCGGTGTTAATAAGGTCAAAGTTAGGTGAATTCAAAATACCGAATGGAACGTGAATATTAAACGGAATTTCTTCCAAAGAGTCAAGGGATGACTTTGACACTTTATACAAGCATGCAACCTTGTCCGAATATGTGACAAAAAATGTTGACGTCATCATGACGTCCTCACATATCAAATTACAAGCGACTTATGGTCAATACTGACATGATACTTCCAACTATATCTCTTGAACTGAACGGATTACCAGGTTCAGTTTAAGTGAGGTGGTAGATATTTTCTTGACATTATTTGGTACCCACTGGGGATCATCATTATTTCCAAAATAACGATATCAGCTTCATCATTGACGATTGGTAACCTGATATTGGGTAGTCATCAAATCGGAAGTTAGGTGCAATGATACACATATACGTTTATGATATTTTATATTTCCAGAAGTTCTTTTTACTTTAAGCCAAAAAAAAAAAGTCTCCGGTTTCTGGTATGAGACTTTTTTTGCTTCAAATGTCGACTGATGACTGCAAATGGTGCCCGACTAAACTTAGTGCAAACATATGGGAGTCCAGAGAGGCCACATAAAGCTTATTGTCGATCATAACCCCATCTAAAAACACGTTAAAACCAGTGAGTTTGGCGGTTTTGAGACATCATTTTTCATTGAAAAAAAAACTTTTTCATTTTGCCGACGCGCATGGCTACGGCGACGCGCGCGCATACCAGAAACCGGAGACTTTTTTTTTTGGCCTTATGTAGCATAAGTTGTCTTAACTATATCTTAACTAAGTATATACACAAACTAAACCCATGACACTATCAAAACAGATATAACGTGTCATATTAAATCTGACTTGAAATATATCAATCCTTAATGTATTTGCTAAAATTAATAAATGCCCTTATATGTTCAACTGAATTACAAAATGTCGAATAAACTAGTTCAGCGCCAATTAACCCACGTTTGTTACAAAGACAAACGCCAACTATCAGTTCAGGTTTCAGGTTGGTTTATTTTCCACTGTATCATTGAAAGAAAATCAAATACAATTGTACACCATTTTACTAAGTAAATTTTATGGAAAATGAATGCTAAGAAATATATATATATACAAGGTAATTTGTGTACTGCAGAAAGACGAGGGATCCATTTAGAAAGCACAGCTTGTATTCAATGGGCCCTAATTGACATGCACGTGCATTGAGACAGGAATAAAAGAATGTTAATCGAACTACTCAGGTCCGTGGCCGATGAACCAATGAAAAAATGTATTAGTAGGTCTCAATGCACTTGCATGTCTGCAAAAAAAAAAAAGGAACAAAGAGAATTTACCACTAACATTTTTACAAGAGTGTGGACAACACAAACAATGGATGAAGACTACAAAGCGACAGCTACAAAGAGGTTTTATCAGATCAGCAGATAAAGCGGTTTAGAATGTAGAACAATCAACAATAAGATTACAGTAAAACAGATTTAAACATACGTTTAAAAGCAGAACTATTTTTGAATGCTTTGAGCTGGTCATTAAGCCTGTTCCAAAGCATGGGTCCCTCATGTTTAATAGTTTTATGAGCTACGGGTGTAGGGAATGTGGACATTGGTAGCTTGATAAGTAAAATGGGAATGAATTTCTGAATTGCGAGAAAAAATAATTTGGATAGAAAAAGGTTAATTTTTACAAGCAAGCTGAAGGACCCAAGCTGATGACAATATATATCCTTGACTTTTAAAGTCTCATGATTTACAAAAAGGGGATCTGCATGTGCTTTAAATCGGTAAAATTTATAATTCGAAGATACCGTTTCTTCTAAAGGAGGAGTCTCTTCAGATTAGTAACTAGCTCCCCATGCAAGTATCACATAGTTAAGATAAGATACAAACAGTGTTTTGTAAAGTGAATTGAGAACCGGTCCAGGAAGAAAATGTTTAATCCTGTTAATCACACCAGTATTTCTAGCAATGATTTTGCAGACATAATCAACATGACTATTTCATGTTAGTCCGCAGTCAACAAAGAGGCCCAAAACCTTACAGCAATCAGTTTTTGCTACGATGGAGTCAGTAATCTTGATAAAACATGGAAGGTCACTGGCTGAATTGCTGAACAACATGTATGTGGTTGAGTGTTTTCTAAGAAAATTAAATTGTGAATTATTTAAAATATCAAACTTATCCAGAAACTTAATGGTGCGGGCATAAACACATTTTTCAAAATTTTTAGAAAAACATGAAAGAATAGAAATTGGTCTATAATTATTTATACAGCTACGATCGCCCATTTTAAAAGCTGGGATGACTTTAGCAATTTTCAACTGTGAAGGGTCAATGCCAGTCAAAAAGGAAGTGTTGATTATATATACAAGCGGTTTACATTAAAGCCGAAATTGACTTCTTAATAATAGAAATATTAATTAAGTCATCACCAGAGCTTTTTTTGTTTTGCAAATTGTTAACAATGTTCATAATCTCATATTCATTAACTAGAATACGAAAGGGACTGAAACACATCAAACGACCGAATCTTTCCTAAAAACAGCCAAAATACAATAACTCGCAAACCTTCTCAAATCCTCCCCCCCCCCGAGAAGTTACCACTATTAGCCTTTACTCTTCTAATACGTCTACTAGTAACATACTTCTGTTCTGCGTATTTTTAGTTGATTCAGATGAGGAAATCGATATACGTGAATTTAATAAATCGCTGCAGTAAGTGAATTATACGCCTTTGCTGCTGATCTTGTTCCTCGATTTCTCGCTTCACTTGTTTAATCTTTCATCTTAGCGAATCTTTCATCTTTAGAATCTTTCATCTTTAGAATCTTTGCTATCGGCTTGTAAGATTAAATGACGTTTACATTTGCGTTATGTTTTTGAAAGTCATGCGGGATGACATCCCATATTCGTGTCTCTTCTTCCATAAAAAAAAAGTATATTCGTGTTAAATATAGTCTGTTTTAATTAATATCAGGCTAATTTTCGTCTTGACTTTGTCTAAGCTTGAGAATAGAATGTGCTCGAATGAGGGCGCTTAAACGATGCACAAATAAAGTGATTGACGTGGATTTACACAAATTGCTACACTTCAAAAGTTGCACTTGACAATCTGTAATAATTTTTATTTAGATTGAAGTGAACCTACCACACCACCCTGTGTCTATGATTCGGCGTCGCTATACAAATGCGTCGCTATACAGGTGCTGGAATATTACCTGAATTCGAACATTCACGTCTTTTCAGACACACCCAGACCCCGACAACAATCAACACGAGGCAACAGTATACAGCAATGGTGATAATTCGGAGTCCCTCAACAGCGGTAGGCTGTCCCTCAACAGCTGTAGGCTGAGGCTCTAGATATTATCGATACAATGAGTTGTTTCAATTTAATTCAATTCAATTCAGTAGACTTTTTTTTTTACTTTCCAGTAAATCAATACAAAAAATGAAAACGAGGGAAAAAACCTAAACAATGAATATTAAAAAAAAATACAGTTACCTTGTTAATAATTATGGCAAAATACAGAAACAAGAACTAGGCCTATATCAGTTGTTTGCTCCAAATGTACCACGAGATTCGATATATCAAAGTGATTAAAACGGTATTTTAAAACTTATTTTTACTGTTAAATATCATTTAAACGATGTCAAAATTCTTTAAACATATTTTTTGAAGCTGATGAGAGTGAGGAACAATCACTACAATTTTTCATGTTTATCAGCCAGGTGTAGACGAGGATTAATATCACTGTGAGTTTTGTGTACTCTGGCTTGTATGAAGAAAGGGTTAGTGATCTCATTTGAAAAAAAAAACCCAAATAAACAAACAAACACCCCCAAAACCCCGAAATTCCCCAATAATTTGTGAGGTTGTAGCAATTTTACAAAGTCATGAAATCGAGGCAAGTTGATCTACCTGAAAGTGTAATGCTCACCTTTGGTTAGTACATCCACGTAGGATCTAATTAGCGATTCGTTCTCAGGGAAGACGTGACACCAGTACCTGACGTCATCTTCTTGAAAGCACATGTTCAGAAGAAGTGCGCCCTCTTCAGATATGGAGAAACAGTCGATTTCTCCAAAATCTGACATCGTTTGGGATCGACCCGGAAGGTTCAGTCTTCCAATCACAGTGGTCGTATGATTGTCAGGATTCGAAAAAGACCAGAACACAGTTGCAGGACTGCCGATCTCAGCCAAATTCAATGCAGCGTGGCAATTGAGTGTGTACTTTTCCCCAGCTTTGAAGTCGATTCTCGACCTTTCAAACACCGTTCCTCCGTCCAGTGGGAATTTCTTATCTGAATAATTTCAGTGTTTAAGAAAGAAAAATGCAAAATCTGTTGTTTAAAGAGAATATACAACATTTGCGAATATCAACTAGAGGTCTATGTCTGTTTGCAACAGAACATAGGGCTTTTTCGCATTATGTTTTTTTTTGAGGTCATGTTTTTTCTGTTTTGTGCAAAACTGTGTGCATTTACGTTTTGTCTAACAAACCTCATTCAAATGGAAATTTGATTTTGGCATATTGCATTTGTCATATATAAAATATATATATAATCACAAGATGACGTCATTATGACGTCAGCTCAATATTTATTTGTAACACATCCCGGCCTGCCCCCATACCAAGTTTCAACCCAATCTAAATCACTGTTGATGAGATATAGGGGCTTAAAATATACAAACGATGACGTCACATGCCTAATGAATACGTCATTGTAACAATATTCGGCAGTGCTCGTTATTCTATTGCGGTTTTAGTCTGTACAAAGTTTGAAAACAATCGGATTAATGAAAGTGTTAAATTTTGTAAGCAGAATAAATTGGCAATATTAAAAAATCGTAAACAAATCTACTGATGACGTCATCTTGACGTCATTTAAGATATTGTGTACTAGTGTTATTATCTACCCACCCACCAAGTTTCGTGACGATCGGACATTATCTTATATGTGTTTCAAAAAAGCGCATGTTTGATGACGTCATCATGACGTCACACATTTTTCAAAATTTTGCACATATACCTATTGCCTAACAAACCTAATACAAAAAGAATTTTAAATGTAACATATTGGGTTCGTGATATATGGCTTAAAGGTTCAAAACTTCAGAAATCTATATAAAATCACACGATGACGTCATGATGACGTCACCTCAATATTTATTTGTAACACATCCCGGCCTACCCCCATACCAAGTTTCAACCCAATCGGATGTACTGTTCATGAGATATAGGGGCTTAAAATATACAAACGATGACGTCACATGTCTAATGAATACGTCATTGTAACAATATTCGGCAGTGCTCGTTATTCTATTGCGGTTTTAGTCTGTACAAAGTTTGAAAACAATCGGATTAATGAAAGTGTTAAATTTTGTAAGCAGAATAAATTGGCAATATTAAAAAATCGTAAACAAATCTACTGATGACGTCATCTTGACGTCATTTAAGATATTGTGTACTAGTGTTATTATCTACCCACCCACCAAGTTTCGTGACGATCGGACATTATCTTATATGTGTTTCAAAAAAGCGCATGTTTGATGACGTCATCATGACGTCACACATTTTTCAAAATTTTGCACATATACCTATTGCCTAACAAACCTAATACAAAAAGAATTTTAAATGTAACATATTGGGTTCGTGATATATGGCTTAAAGGTTCAAAACTTCAGAAATCTATATAAAATCACACGATGACGTCATGATGACGTCACCTCAATATTTATTTGTAACACATCCCGGCCTGCCCCCATACCAAGTTTCAACCCAATCTAAATCACTGTTGATGAGATATAGGGGCTTAAAATATACAAACGATGACGTCACATGTCTAATGAATACGTCATTGTAACAATATTCGGCAGTGCTCGTTATTCTATTGCGGTTTTAGTCTGTACAAAGTTTGAAAACAATCGGATTAATGAAAGTGTTAAATTTTGTAAGCAGAATAAATTGGCAATATTAAAAAATCGTAAACAAATCTACTGATGACGTCATCTTGACGTCATTTAAGATATGGTGTACTAGTGTTATTATCTACCCACCCACCAAGTTTCGTGACGATCGGACATTATCTTATATGTGTTTCAAAAAAGCGCATGTTTGATGACGTCATCATGACGTCACACATTTTTCAAAATTTTGCACATATACCTATTGCCTAACAAACCTAATACAAAAAGAATTTTAAATGTAACATATTGGGTTCGTGATATATGGCTTAAAGGTTCAAAACTTCAGAAATCTATATAAAATCACACGATGACGTCATGATGACGTCACCTCAATATTTATTTGTAACACATCCCGGCCTACCCCCATACCAAGTTTCAACCCAATCGGATGTACTGTTCATGAGATATAGGGGCTTAAAATATACAAGTTAACAATGACGTCACGTGTCTAATGATGACGTCATCGTAACAATACTTGGCAGTGCTCCTTATTTTATTGTGGTTTTAGTCTGTACCAAGTTTGGAAAAAATCAGATTAATAAAAGTGTTGAATTTTGTAAGCAGAACAAAATTGGCAATATTAAAAAAATCTTTAAAAATCGACCGATGACGTCATCGTGACGTCATTCAAGATTTTGTGTACTAGTGTTATTATCTACCCACCCACCAAGTTTCAAGACGATCGGAAATTCCCTTATATGTTTTTCGAAAAATCGCATTTTTGCTGACATCATTATGACGTCACACATTTTTCCAAATTTTGTGCATTAATCTAATGCCCAGCGAACCTAATACAAAAAGAATTTTGAATTTATCATATTGCGTTAGTGAGATATGGCTTAAAGGTCCACAACTTTAAAAATCTATATAAAATCACACGATGACGTCATGATGACGTCACCTCAATTTTCGTCTATAACACATCCCGATCCACCTACATACCAAGTTTCAACTCAATCGGACTGACAGTTCTGTAGATACAGGACTTTGTCATATGCATATTAATGATGACGTCACGTGACCCATGATGACGTCATCATGACGTCGCTCGTCCGCACACATCTATGCTGTATGGACTATGTCTATGCAAACTTTGAACGATATGCAACAAAGTTTAAGGGCAAAAGTGGCGTGTAGAATAAACGTGTACAAAGTCTATGGGGTTTGGGGGAAAAAAGAAGAAGAAGAAGAAGAAGAAGAAAGAAACTAGAAATGTGTTTGTGGACAAACACTGAGCTGTTTCGACCGTTTTATTAATGACTGCCGTAAAGGAGTTTCATCCAGGTCGAATGAACATGTACATGCGTATTCTATACAAAAAGTGTCTATCCTACGTCCCTGACTATGCATGAACATGAAATCTGTCAAAGTTAGCCGGAAATCGGCTAAAACGGTCACTGTGGACAGGATAGACCTCAGCAACACGTGCGCTGCGCGCGGGGTGACTGACATACGATATGTACAACGTACGTGCATGTACATAAAGTACATGTACATTGTGGACTGTGCATTTTTTAAAGCAGAGTTATTGTCAACCTGAAGTTTTAAGCGTGCGCAGGGCATGTCCGAGTTTGCTTATTGCCTTGAAGCTTTGAAATATTTTAGACCTACCCTTAAATAGACAATTAAAGTAAAAACTAATATAAAAACTGCCATGGTTGATTTTTCAGGAATTTTTTAAGGAAAAAGGGTCTTTTCATTATAACTTCCGGTCTGATGACGTCATACACCTTAAACTTTGCACACGTCTTAAGTGGGTCAAGGTCATCATATACACCAATATTTAAGCGATTCCGACAAACTTCGCCACAGACATCTATTCAAAATACATTTTTGAAAATATTCAACCTGTCGCTAGAGGGCGCTCGAAGATTGCATGACGTCATCGGTAGATGATTTGAAGAATACTATCAGCCAAGAGACTAACACCGTTAAAAGCAAGATCATATCTATTACCACTTTTAAATAATAAGCCACTTCCGGTTTGGGCCTTTTTCGACCGGAAGCAAGGGTCACGTGATTTTACGCACACTGAATGAAATAAAGACCTCAACCTACTCTACCACTTGCCGGCAACAGAATGCTGCGGACGCGTACGGTTGATTTCTTATGCATTTTTAAATATTAAAAGTGTCACAATTTAATTGCCCATAAATAAACAACGGATGACGTCATCATGACGTCATCGTTACACAATGTTGTTTGAATTAGGGTCATTGCTTGCACAAAGATTGGTGTAAATGAATTACTGGCAAAGAGTCGAAAATGCCCTCTGAAAATTGACATTTTTTTTTAAATTTCTGTGTACAAAGTCTATGGGAAAAATTAAATATTCAAAAATCTATAATAAATCACGTGATGACGTCAGCATGACGAAAAGTTTCGGCGCACATCTTCAGATGGTGGTCTAAGTGTGTGCCAGGTTTGAAGTCGATCGGATTTGAAAAAAGTCCAAAAGTGCGTTGTAGAACGAAAACACGTGTTATCCTATGGGAAAAAAAGTGGAAGAAAAAAAAAAAAGAGAAAAAAAAAATAACAAAAACTAGAAATGTGTTTGTGGACAAACACAAGCTGTTTCGGATATTTGAAATACTCTTTGCACAAGATGAACATTTCATGAAGTCACTTCGAATGTCATCTGCCAAGTGAAAAGTCAATCAGACATATAGTGCCAAAGTATGATTTGAAGAAAAACGTGTACCGGTACAAAACCTATGGGGAAAAATACATCTTTAATGTGAAGTAACCTTACACCTCAGATGATGTCACGATCACGAATTTCTTCTAGGACCATCTGTGGTTGGTAGTCTAAGTGTGTATGAAGTCTGAGGTCGATCGGATGTACGAAAGTGCCAAAGTGGAGTGTTTTAAAACGTGTACAAACCCTATGGGGAAAATGCATCTTTAATGTGACGTAACCTGACATTTAATGATGTCACGATCACGAATTTCTTCTAGGACCATCTGTGGTTGGTAGTTTAAGTATGTATCAAGTCTGAGGTCGATCAGATGTACAAAGAGGCCAAAGTGGAGTGTTTTAAAACATGTACAAAACATTTGGGGAAAAATGCATCTTTAATGTGACGTAACCCGACACCTGATGACGTCACGGTCACGAATTTCTTCAAGGACCATCTGTGGGTGGTGGTCTAAGTATGTATCAAATCTGAGGTCGATCGGATGTACGAAGAGGCCAAAGTGGAGTGTTTTAAAACGTGTACAAAACATATGGGGGAAAATGTATCTTTAATGTGACGTAACCCAACACCTGATGACGTCACGGTCACAATTTTTTTCTAGGACCATCTGTGGGTAGTGGTCTAAGTATGTATTAAGTCTGAGGGCGATCGGATTTACGGAGAGGCCAAAGTGGAGTGTTTTAAAACGTGTACAAAACATATGGGGAAAAATGCATCTTTAATGTGACGTAACCCGACACCTGATGACGTCACGGTCACAAATTTCTTCTAGGACCATCTGTGGATGGTGGTCTAAGTGTGTGCCAAGTCAGAAGTTGATCAGATTTACGAAAGTGCCAAAGTGTATGGGTAGAAGAAACGTGTGCTAAACCTATGGAGAAAAAGTCTGAAAAAGGAGAAAAAAAAAAGAAAAGAAAAAAAACTAGAAATGTGTTTGTGGACAAATACAAGCTGTTTCGGATATTTGAAATACTCTGTGCACGTGATGAACACTTGATGAAGTCACTTCGAATGTCATCTGCCAAGAGAAAAGTCAATCAGACATATAGGTCCAAAGTAATTGAATTGAAAAAAAAAAGTGTACAAAACCTATGGGGTAAAAATGCATCTTTAATGTGAAGTAACCTTACACCTGATGATGTCACGATCACGAATTCTTCTAGGACCATCTGTGGGTGATGGTCCAAGTGTGTGCCAAGTCTAAAGTACATCGAATTTACGAAAGTGCCAAAGTGGAGTGTTTTAAAACGTGTACAAACCCTATGGGGAAAATGCATCTTTAATGTGACGTAACCTGACACCTAATGACGTTACGATCACGAATTTCTTCTAGGACCATCTGTGGGTGATGGTCTAAGTATGTATCAAGTCTGAGGTTGATCGGATTTACGAAAAGGCTAAAGTGGAGTGCTTTAAAACGTGTACAAAACATATGGGGAAAAATGCATCTTTAATGTAACGTAACCCGACACCTGATCACGTCATGGTTACGAATTTCTTCTAGGACCATCTGTGGGTGGTGGTCTAGGTATGAATTAAGTTTAAAGTCGATCGGATTTACGAAGATGCCAAACTGGAGTGTTTTAAAACGTGTACAAAACATATGGGGAAGAATGCATCTTTAATGTGACGTAACCCAACACCTGATGACGTCACGATCACGAATTTCTTCTAGGACCATTTGTGGGGGGTGGTCTAAGTATGTACCAAGTCTGAAATCTATCGGATTTAAAAAAGTGGCAAAGTGGACTGGTAGAAGAAACGTGTGTTAAACCTATGGAGAAAAAGTCTGAAAAAGGAGAAAAAAAAAAAAGAACTAGAACTATGTGGTTGTGAGTGAACAACCACAGAGCTGTTCCCAACATGTTTTTGATTGTCTATTGCACAGTAAAAAATGATTCAATGATTTGTTCTAAACACGCAGAAGATAAGGCTTTTCCGCATTATGATTTGTTTTAATCAATAATACGTCCCTGACTATGCATGAACATAAAAATCTGTCAAAGCTAGCCGGAAATCGGCTAAAACGGTCACTGTGGACAGGATTTGACCTGAGCAACACGTGTGCTGCGCGCGGGCTGACTGACATACGATATGTACAACGTACAACGTACGTGCATGTACATGTACATTGTGGACGTCCTGTGCATGTTTTCAAGCAGAGGTATTGTCAACCTGAAGTTTAAAGCGTGCGCAGGGCATGTCCGAGTTTGCTTATTGCCTCGAAGCTTTAAACTGTTTTAGACCTACCCTTAAATAGACAATTAAAGTAAAAACTAATATAAAAACTGCCATGGTTGATTTTTCAGGAATTTTCTAAGGAAAAAGGGTCTTTTCATTATAACTTCCAGTCTGATGACGTCATGCAACTAAAACTTCGCACACGTCTTAAGTGGGTCAAAGTCATCATATATACCAATATTTAGGCAATTCCGACAATCTTCGCCACAGACATCTCTTCAAAATACATTTTTTCAAATTTTAAACCTGTCGCTAGAGGGCGCTCGAAGATTGCATGACGTCATCGGTAGATGATTTGAAGAAGACTATCAGCCAAGAGACTAACACTGTTAAAAGGAAGTTCATATCTATTACCACTTTCAAATAATAAGCCACTTCCGGTTTTGGCCTTTTTCGACCGGAAGCAAGGGTCACGTGATTTCACGCACACTAAATGAAATAAAGACCTTAACCTACTCTACCACTTGCCGGCAACAAAATGCTGCGGACGCAGACGGTTGATTTCTTATGCATTTTTAAATATTAAAAGTGTCACAATTTAATTGCCTATAAATAAAAACCGGATGACGTCATCATGACGTCATCATTACACAATGTTGTTTGAATTAGGTTCTTTGCTTGGACAAAGATTGGTGTAAATGAATTACTGGCAAAGAGTTGAAAATGCCCTCTGAAAATCGACATTTTAAAAAAAATTCTGTGTACAAAGTCTATGGGAAAAATTAAATATTCAAAATTCTAAAATAAATCACGTGATGACGTCAGCATGACGAGAAGTTTCGGCACACATCTTTAGATGATGCTTAATAACTATGCTGAGTTTAAAGTTGATCGGATTTAAAATAATTGCCAAAGTGGCTTGTAGAATAAAAACGTGTACAAAACCTATGGGAAAAGTGGAAAAAGAAAAAAAAAACTAGAGATCTATGTCTGTTTGCAACAGAACATAGGGCTTTTCCGCATTATGATTTTTTTTAATCAATAAAATGCCCTGAATATGCATGAACATAAAATCTGTCAAAGTTAGCCGAAAATCGGCTAAAACGGTCACTGTGGACAGGATTTGACCTCGGCAATACGATGTATGTGCGTGCGTACAAGGTCTTTGCTTGGACAAAGAGTGATCTAAATAAATTACTGGCAAAGAGTCGAAAAGGCACTTTGAAAATCGACAAATATTTTTTAATTTTTTGATGACGTTATCGTGACGTCACTTCGAACTTTGCATACTAGTATGATTAACTACCTACCCACCAAGTTTCATGACAATTGGACCTTTCCTTATATGAGTTTTGAAAAATCGCATTTTGATGACGTCACGATGACGTCACACATTTTTCAAGTTTTGTGCGAAAAGCTATTACATAACAGACCAAATGCAAACAAGAATTTTGCATTTTGCATGTTGCGTTCGGGAGATATGGCTAAAAGGTCCACAAAAACAAATATTCATATAAAATCTCAGGATAACGTCATCATGACGTCACCTCAATTTTAATCTATAACACATCCTGGTATAGCCACATACCAAGTTTCAACCCAATCGGACTTACATTTCTGTAGATATAGACTTCACAATATGTACGTAAATTTTCAAAAAAAAAAAAAAATAGGTGATGACGTCATCGTGACGTCATAGTCTTGGCATAATTTTTGTATGAGGGTCTTCCTTGGCTGTAACTTTGATGACGATTCCAGATCGCCAAGTTATAAAAATGGTGGCTAAAAAAAACTAGTACAAAGTCAATGGGTTAAAAACCCAACAGCAGAAGAACTGCACCTTTAAATACGTGATTTGCCTTTAAACTGAAACATTTTTATAAAATATTACTCGATATTCTGACTCTTGGGAATATTTTCAATCAAATGGCAAACGTAAAAAAATACGATTTCTTTTTCCTTCTCATAGTAATTCTCGGCCGAAGTTCAGAACTACTCAGTAAGAAATATCAGTGTTGTATAGGAAAAGACTTGTGGAAAAAGCTGTGTTCAAAGTCTATGAGAAAATTTAATTATTCATGAATCCATAATAAATCACTTGATGATGACGTCATCATGATGTCATAGTCTTGGCATAATTTTTGTATGAGGGTCTTCCTTGGCTGTAACTTTGATGACGATTCCAGATCGCCAAGTTATGAAAATGGTGGCTTGAAAACGTGTACAAAGTCAATAGGTTAAAAATCCCACAGCAGAAAAACTGCACCTTTAAATGCGTGATTGTCCTTTCAACTGAAACATTTTTATAAAATATTACTTGATATTCTGACTCTTGGGAATATTTTCAATCAAATGGCAAACGTAAAAAAATACGATTTCTTTTTCCTTCTCATAGTAATTCTCGGCCGAAGTTCAGAACTACTCAGTAAGAAATATCAGTGTTGTATAGGAAAAGACTTGTGGAAAAACGTGTGTACAAAGTCTATGAGAAAATTTAATTATTCATGAATCCATAATAAATCACTTGATGATGACGTCATCATGATGTCATAGTCTTGGCATAATTTTTGTATGAGGGTCTTCCTTGGCTGTAACTTTGATGACGATTCCAGATCGCCAAGTTATGAAAATGGTGGCTTGAAAACGTGTAGAAAGTCAATAGGTTAAAAATCCCACAGCAGAAAAACTGCACCTTTAAATGCGTGATTTTCCTTTCAACTGAAACATTTTTATAAAATATTACTTGCTATTCTAACTCTTGGGAATATTTTCAATCAAATGACAGGCGTAAAAAAAAATACGATTTCTTTTTCCTTCTCAAAGTAATTCTCAGCCGAAGTTCAGAACTACTCAGTAAGATATATCAGTGTTGTATAGGGAAAGACTTGTGGAGAAAGCTGTGTACAAAGTCTATGAGAAAAATTAATTATTCATAAGTCCATAATAAATCACTTGATGACGTCACCATGACGTCACTCCTCGGGACACATCTTGGCTATAGGGACTATGCTTATGCCAACTTTCAATGATATCTGACAAAGATTAATGCCAAAAGTGCTATAGTACGTCCCTGTCTATGCGCATGCATGAACATAAAATCTGTCAAAGTTAGCCGAAAATCGGCTAAAACGGTCACTGTGGACAGGATTTGACCTCAGCAACACGTGCGCTGCAGGCTGACTGACATACGATGTATGTGCCTATGTACAACGTACGTGCATGTACATTGTGGACGTCCTGTCCTGTGCATGTTTTGAAGCAGAGGTATTGTCAACGTGAAGTTTTAAGCGTGCGCAGGGTATGTTCGAGTTCGCTCATCGCCTCAAAACTTTCAAATGTTTTAGACCTACCCTTAAATCGACAATTAAAGTAAAAACAAATATAAAAACTGCCATGGTTGATTTTTCAGGAATTTTCAAAAGAAAAAGGGTCTTTTCATTATAACTTCCGGTCTGATGACGTCATTCGCATAAAACTTCGCACACGTCTTAAGTGGGTCAAGGTCATTATATACACCAATATTTTGGCGATTCCGACAAACTTCGCCACAGACATCTATTCAAAATACATTTTTGAAAATTTTCAAGCTGTCGCTAGAGGGCGCTCGAAGATTGCATGAGGTCATCGGTAGATGATTTGAAGAATACAATCGGCTAAGACACTAACACCGTTAAAAGCAAGTTCATATCTATTACCACTTTTAAATAATAAGCCACTTCCGGTTTTGGCCTTTTTCGACCGGAAGCAAGGGTCACGTGATTTCACGCACACTGAATGAAATAAAGACCTCAACCTACTCTACCACTTGCCAGCAACAGAATGCTGCGGACGCGTACGGTTGATTTCTTATGCATTTTTAAATATTAAAAGTGTCACAATTTAATTGCCCATAAATACACACCGGATGATGTCATCATGACGTCATCAATACACAATGTTGTTTGAATTAGGGTCTTTGCTTGGACAAAGATTGGTGTAAATGAATTACTTGCAAAGAGTCAAAAATGCCCTTTGAAAATCGACAATTTTTTTTAAATTTCTGTGTACAAAGTCAATGGGAAAAATTAAATATTCAAAAATCTATAATAAATTAGTCGATGACGTCACGATGACGTCACTTTTCGGGGCACATCCCTGCTATAGGGACATTGACTATGCTAACTTTGAATGATGTATGACAAAGATTAATGTCAAAAGTGGCACTGAGAAAAAACGTGTACAAAGTCTATGGGATTTAGGCGACAAAAAGAAGAAGAAGAAGAAGAAGAAAGAAAAACTAGAGGTCTATGTCTGTTTGCAACAGAACATAGGGCTTTTCCGCATTATGATTTTTTTTAATCAATAATATGCCCTGAATATGCATGAACATAAAATCTGTCAAAGTTAGCCGAAAATCGGCTAAAACGGTCACTGTGGACAGGATTTGACCTCGGCATTACGCTGTATGTGTGTGTGCACAAGGCCTTTGCTTGGACAAAGAGTGATCAAAATAAATTACTGGCAAAGAGTCGAAAACGCACTTTGAAAATCGACAAATATTTTTTAATTTGTTGATGACGCCATCGTGACGTCACTTCGAACTTTGCATACTAGTATGATTAACTACCTACCCACCAAGTTTCATGACAATTAGACCTTTCCTTATATGAGTTTGCAAAATCGCATCTTGAATACGTCATGATGACGTCACACATTTTTCGAGTTTTGTGCGAATAGCTATTACATAACAGACCAAATGCAAAAAAGAATTCTGCATTTTGCATGTTGCGTTCGGGAGATATGGCTAAAAGGTCCAAACAAATAAATATTCATATAAAATCTCAGGATGACGTCATCATGACGTCACCTGATTTTCAATCTATAACCAATCCTGGTATAGCCACATACCAAGTTTCAACCCAATCGGACTTACATTTCTGTAGATATAAGACTTCACAATATGTAGGTAAATTTTCAAATATCAATAAAAAAAATTAGGTGATGACGTCATCGTGACGTCATAGTCTTGGCATAATTTTTGTATGAGGGTCTTCCTTGGCTGTAACTTTGATGACGATTCCAGATCGCCAAGTTATAAAAATGGTGGCTTGAAAACGTGTACAAAGTCAATGGGTTAAAAATCCAACAGCAGAGAAACTGCACCTTTAAATACGTGATTTGCCTTTAAACTGAAACATTTTTATAAAATATTACTTGATATTCTAACTCTTGGGAATATTTTCAATCAAATGGCAACCGTAAAAAAATACGATTTCTTTTTCCTTCTGATAGTAATTCTCGGCCGAAGTTCAGAACTACTCAGTAACATATATCAGTGTTATATAGGAAAAGACTTGTGGAGAAAGCTGTGTACAAAGTCTATGAGAAAAATTAATTATTCATGAATCCATAATAAATCACTTGATGATGACGTCATTATGATGTCATAGTCTTGGCATAATTTTTGTATGAGGGTTTTTCTTGGCTGTTACTTTGATGATGATTCCAGATCGCCAAAATATGAAAATGGTGGCTTGAAAACGTGTAGAAAGTCAATAGGTTAAAAATCCCACAGCAGAAAAACTGCACCTTTAAATGCGTGATTTTCCTTTAAACTGAAACATTTTTATAAAATATTACTTGCTATTCTAACTCTTGGGAATATTTTCAATCAAATGAAAGGCGTAAAAAAATACGATTTCTTTTTCCTTCTCATAGTAATTCTCAGCCGAAGTTCAGAACTACTCAGTAAGATATATCAGTGTTGTATAGGGAAAGACTTGTGGAGAAAGCTGTGTACAAAGTCTATGAGAAAAATTAATTATTCATAAATCCATAATAAATCACTTGATGACGTCACCATGACGTCACTCTTCGGGACACGTCTTGGCTATAGGGATTATGCTTATGCCAACTTTCAATGATATCTGAAAAAAGATTAATGCCAAGAGTGCTATAATACGGCCCTGTCTATGCGCATGCATGAACATAAAATCTGTCAAAGTTAGCCGAAAATCGGCTAAAACGGTCACTGTGGACAGGATTTGACCTCGGCAACACGTGCGCTGTAGGCTGACTGACATACGATTATGTGCCTATGTACAACGTACGTGCAATGCATGTACATGTACATTGTGGACGTCCTGTCCTGTGCATGTTTTGAAGCAGAGGTATTGTCAACGTGAAGTTTTAAGCGTGCGCAGGGTATGTTCGAGTTCGCTTATCGCCTCTAAACTTTGAAATGTTTTAGACCTACCCTTCAATCGACAATTAAAGTAAAAACAAATATAAAAACTGCCATGGTTGATTTTTCAGGAATTTTCAAATGAAAAAGGGTCTTTTTATTATAACTTCCGGTCTGATGACGTCATTCGCCTAAAACTTCGCACACGTCTTAAGTGGGTCAAGGTCATCATATACACCAATATTTAGGTGATTCCGACAAACTTCGCCACAGACATCTATTCAAAATACATTTTTGCTAATTTTCAACCTGTCGCTAGAGGGCGCTCGAAGATTGCATGACGTCATCGGTAGATGATTTGAAGAATACTATCGGCCAAGAGACTAACACCGTTAAAAGCAAGTTCATATCTATTACCATTTTTAAATAATAAGCCACTTCCGGTTTTGGCCTTTTTCGACCGGAAACAAGGGTCACGTGATTTCACGCACACTGAATGAAATAAAGACCTCAACCTATTCTACCACTTGCCGGCAACAAAATGCTGCGGACGCGTACGGTTGATTTCTTATGCATTTTTTAATATTAAAAGTGTCACAATGTAATTGCCTATAAACACACACCTGATGACGTCATCATTACACAATGTTGTTTAAATTAGGGTGTTTGCTTAGACAAAGACTGGTTTAAATGAATTACTGGCAAAGAGTCAAAAATGCCCTTTGCAAATAGACATTTCTGTGTACAAAGTCTATGGGAAAAATTAAATATTCAAAAATCTATAATAAATTAGTCGATGACGTCACCATGACGTCAATCTTCGGGACACATCTTTGCTATAGGGACTATGCTTATGCTAACTTTGAATGATGTATGACAAAGATTAATGCCAAAAGTGGCGATGAGAAAAAACGTGCACAAAGTCTATGGAATTTAGGCGACAAAAAGAAGAAGCCAAAAAAAAAAAAAAAAAAAAAAAAAAAATGAGAACAAAAACAAAGGCTTTTCCGCAACTTTGCGGAAAAGCCAAAAATGAGAACAAAAAGAAAGGCTTTTCCGCTTTTTAGCGGAAAAGCCAAAAAAAAAAAAAAAAAAAAAAAAAAAAAGGAAAAAAAAAACTTTAACGAAAACAAGAGCTGTTCCCAATTGAAATTGGGAACAGCTAAAAAGAAACTAGAGCTGTATGTCTGTTTGCAAACAGAACACAGGGCTTTTTCGCATTTTACAAATATTTGTTTCGTTTGACCATTTGCAGTCACTTTTCAGAGTGCTTTATGCAGTTAAAGGTTGTTCAAAACGCTTAGAATAATTCCTAAAGTATAATTTTATCAAATGATGTCACTTGCCCTGCAATGACGTCATCCTTAAGACCCTTCTCAATGCACATTTTGTCATTGTGATTTTGGTTTGAACCAAGTTTAATGTCAATCCGGTGAAAGAAAGTGTGCAATTTGTGGAAGCACAATAAAATTTAAAATATCTTAAAATTATAAAAACCAAACGATGACGTCATCGTGACGTCACTTTAAACTTTGTATACTAGTACCATTATTTACCTACCCATTAAGTTTCATGACAGTCGGACCTTTCCTTATATGTGTATTTTGAAAATCGCATTTTTATGACGTCATAATGATGTCAGATATTTTGTTCAAAATGTTGTGCAAATACCTTTTACCTAACAGACCAAACACACAGAGAATTTTTAATTTTGCATGTTACGTTCATGAGATATGGCTAAAAGGTCAAAAACCTCAAATATTCATATAAAATCTCCGGATGACGTCATCATGGCGTCACCTAATTGGTTTTTTTTACCTATAACACATCCCGGTCTAGCCACATACCAAGTTTCAACCCAATCAGGCTTACAGTTCTGTAGATATAGGACAACATAATATGCACGTAAATTTTCAAAAATCAATAAACAAAATTGGGTGATGACGTCATCATGACGTCATAGTCTTGGCATAATTTTTGTATGAGGGTCTTCCTTGGCTGTTACATTGATGACGATTCCAGATCGCCAAGTTATAGAAATGGTGGCTTGAAAACGTGTACAAAGTCAATGGGCTAATACGTGTACAAAGTTAACGGGCTAAACAAAATCCCACTGCAGAAAAATTGCACCTTTAATTTGTAATTTGCCTTTGAACTGAAACATTTTAATGAAATATTACTTGATATTCTGACCCTTAGGAATATGTTCAATCGAATGACAGACCGAAAAAAAATACGATTTCTCTTTCCTTCTCATAGTAATTCTCGGCTGAGGTTCAGAACTACTCAGTAAGATATCAGTGTTGTATAGGAAAAGACTTGTGGAAAATCCCACTGCAGAAAAACTGCACCTTTAAATACGTAACATAGGGCTTTTCGGCATTATGATTTTTTATTATACGCCCCTGACTATGCGTATGCATGAACATAAAATCTGTCAAGGTTAGCCGAAAATCGGCTAAAGCGGTCACTGTGATGTGGACAGGATTTGACCTCGTCAACACGTGCTCTGCAGGCTGACTGACATACGATGTACAGTATGTGCGTAACGTGCGTGTATGTACATGTACATATAGACGTTCTGTGCATGTTTTAGAGCAGAGGTATTGTCAACCTGAAGTTTTAAGCGTGCGCAGGGCATGTCCGAGTTCGCTTATTGCCTCGAAGCTTCGATATGTTTTAGACCTACCCTTAAATCGACAATTAAAGTAAAAACTAACATAAAAACTGCCATGGTTGATTTTTTAGGAATTTTCAAATGAAAAAGGGTCTTTTTATTATAACTTCCGGTCTGATGACGTCATTTGCCTAAAGCTTCGCACACGTCTTAAGTGGGTCAAGGTAATTATATACACCAATATTTAGGCGATTCCGACAAACTTCGCTACAGACATCTATTCAAAATACATTTCTGCTAATTTTCAACCTGTCGCTAGAGGGCGCTCGAAGATTGCATGACGTCATTGGTAGATGATTTGAAGAATACTTTTAGCCAAGAGACTAACACCGTTAAAAGCAAGTTCATTTCTATTACCACTTTTAAATAATTAGCCACTTCCGGTTTGGGCCTTTTTCGACCGGAAGCAAGGGTCACGTGATTGCACGCACACTGAATGAAATAAAGACCTCAACCTACTCTACCACTTGCCGGCAACAGAATGCTGCGGACGCGGACGGTTGATTTCTTATGCATTTTTAAATATTAAAAGTGTCACAATTTAATTGCCTATAAATAAACACTGGATGACGTCATCATGAAGTCATCATTCCACAATGTTGTTTGAATTAGGGTCTTTGCTTGGACAAAGATTGGTGTAAATGAATTACTGGCAAAGAGTCGAAAATGCCCTTTGAAAATCGACATTTTTTTCTTAATTTTTGTGTACAAAGTCTATGGGAAAAATTAAATATTCAAAAATCTATAATAAATTAGTCAATGACGTCACCATGACGTCACTCTTCGGGGCACATCTCTGCTATAAGGACTATGACTATGCTTAATTTGAATGATGTAAGACGAAGATTAATACCAAAAGTGGCACTGAGAAAAAACGTGTACAAAGTCTATGGGATTTAGGCGACAAAAAGAAGAAGAAGAAGAAGAAGAAGAAAGAAAAAAAATGAGAACAAAAAGAAAGGCTTTTCCGCTTTTTTGCGGAAAAGCCAAAAATGAGAACAGAAAGAAAGGCTTTTTTCGCATAATTGCGAAAAAGCCAAAAAAAAAATCTTAACGAAAACAAGAGCTGTTTCGGTGTGTCACCGAAACAGCTAAAAATCTTAACGAAAACAAGAGCTGTTTCGGTGTGTCACCGAAACAGCTAAGCTAAAAAAATCAGAACAAAAAGAAAGGCTTTTCCGCATTTTTGCGGAAAAGCCAAAAATCAGAACAAAAAGAAAGGCTTTTCCGCATTTTTGCGGAAAAGCCAAAAAACAAAACTACCTAATTTTTACGAAATACCTTAATAGGCCGACCACTGTTGGAAACACCTAACCATTTTCAACTACTGCTCCAAATTTACCATTTTTTGTCCAAATTTTGTTTGCTATTGGTTACATGTTCATGAATGGGTGCAGGCCAACTAGACTGGTTCCCTGACCTTACATTTTTCTGGCATACTATAAATTGATCCATTTCATCTTTAGTGGATTCAGGGAACCAGACTACTTGAACGCTTTGGTTTTTCTTGGTTTTCCAGCATTTTTGGAACACAAAACTTCAAACATGTCGGTGAAACAATATTTGATCTATTATACTAACCCCTCAAATAGTTCATATCTGAGAATTACAGAAAAAGCCAATGATGTACATTCCCTTTAATGAAAGAAACTATAACAAATGCCTGCTTAACGAGCCATCTTGATAACAAATATCATTTCACCAAATTACTGAATGTTTTGAGAGTTAGTGAAACATTAATGAGTTAGGGGATTCCCATTATTTTTTTGATACGCTACATCTTTACATACGATCAAATTAAAAAAAAAGCAAAATTATGTACCTATTACTCTAACATCAATATCACCCCCAATGATTCCTCCGCCTGTTTTACATCTGTATCTTCCAACATCTTCGCCATCAACTGATTTCACGATCAGGCCGAAATCGCTGGCGAGTTTGAACTCCGATTCAGCATCGACGTCGTTGCTAGACAGTAGAAAGTGTCGACCTGCCCTGTCGATCTTGAACCACTGTACCTCACAGGTTGCGACACCGGGGGTCCAGCTCGAGCAAGGAAGTGTCTGCTCTCCACCCTCAAGAAGGTAGAACGATGTCGAAGACGCCTTGAGGGCGTGATTGGGTGTCTTTTGATCTACATTTAAAAGAGAGTAATCAAAAAAATAATGCACTCATTTCTGTCAGTGCAACCTATCTTCCTGAATATGGAAACAAGTGTGATAAAAACGTGCTCCGCCATCATTGGAAGTCAATAACATAGGTGAGCAACTGAAACTGGGAACTAGACTATTAGCTCTTGTTGTTTGACACTGACTGATAGTTAAATATGCATTTATTTATTTAAACGTGTGTGAACAACACAATTTTTCAAAAGCACCATTATTTTGGCAATTGCTTTTAGGCACTGAATCGATTTGCACTACCTGATAGCTGGACATCGATGTCGCAATTTCTGAGAGTACCATCTGATTGGAACACGTGACACCAGAATCTCTGTGTGTCTTGTACATCATGGAGGGAGTTAACTAGAAGGGAATCGTCGCTACCAATGCTGTAATCGGCACCGTGTCCAACATTCAGGCTAGCACCATCAGAGAAACGTGCACCAATGATCTGTGTATCTGCAGTGACGCCTTCTCCCGTTGACCAATACACTACGGAGATCGGCGCGTCTGGTGTCTGTGACGCGCACTCACACGGTAGCGTCTGTGTGCGCCCTCGATGGAAGCTAGCGGTGGAAGATGCCCGACTACTGCCTCCTGGAAAGGTATCGCCTGTATTTTTGAAATTGAAAATTGGATAATCTGGCTGTATCCTCGATGGTAACTGGGCTTCTTTTTTTAGGTATTCACAGTATGTTTCCAGCATTACGGATAATTGTTGATGGTGTTGTGTCTATCCCCCTTTGGCTTTGTGTTAGTCTTTCTTTTTATCATGGCACGTGATTGATTTGCACATCACATGTATCTGAACTACAACAATGACGTTTTTACCTATGACTTGGACGTATACTCTCTCGACCCTTATATCGGTAGTTTGAGGAATAACCCGGCAAAGGAAACTCCCCTCGTCCCTGTCCTCGACTCCCTTAATGACAAGTCCGTGATTGGACGACATCGAGTACCTCTCGTCGGCAGGCGTGTCTTTGATGGCGTCTCCTCGCAGGTCTCGGCTGATCAGACGAACCGTTGATGGGTCGTCTACGATGGACCCTTGGTACCAGATAACACCATCTAAACCTTCAGTGGGGCGGAACGTCGGACAAGGAATTCGGTGCCAAATACTCTTTTGAAGGTAGCCAGAGGCGCCAAAGACATCTTGGATACTCGTTCCTGAAAGCCGAAAATCGTTACTAATTCATAACTTAATTAATGTATGTAAATTTTATATGCAACAATTGAAATTAATGGGGCCCATGAAATGTGTTTTTTTTTCAATGTAATACTTGAAAATGTACCTTTGTGACCCATTTACTTTTATTTTCAATTTACATTTTGCCATTTTCAAGGGTATTTTTGTGCATTTTTGGTTTTTATGCTAATGTGAATTTCCATATTCATGAGCAAAATCGTGATGCCATACCAGGCAGAAACCGCAATTGTTTTGTGCACCAAAAAATTTGGCATAATTTTGGATATTGTGCTGTTGAAAAAATTCTTTCTTCGGTGATTTGTTGTTGTGTTAGTACATGGCAGTAAGCAAATGTGCAAACCTTTCTCATATGTTATCAATGAGCAGATATTTGGGTTAACATTTGTACACAAACCTCCTAAACTGAACAGTCTGTCCCTGAATTGACGTTACGGCAACAGCGCCCCAGAGTTGTAAACAAGTCATTTTTCCAAAGTCAATTCAAATCTGGAGTCAAAAAAATAGCGACTCGAGTCCGAGTCAGCGACTCGAGTCAACAACACTGCAGCGCCCCCAGTTATCCAAAAAAGCAAAGCAAAATTTACATGTTTAAAGAAGTGCACTTTTGAATAAAATAAACCAAAAAGATATGTCAAATAGTGTTCAAACATTTAAGAAGAGTAGAGAGTATCACAAAACGTGTTTTAAAAAAAAAAATCATTTCATGGACACTATTATGTAAGGGTATATGAAAATTATTTTTCTCCATTCTGTCCCTATGATATAATTTGAAAAACGTCTAATAATGCAACTAAATTTGTTTTACAAATGATAAAAAATAGAGCGCGATTATGGTGATTATGTGTACAGTACAATGCTAATACCTTCATTATTGCTTTACCCGACCATTAAACATTTCCAACAACTGAAACTAGCGAAGATATGGTGATAAGTTTAACATTTACACGTATGCTCACGACCATTATGTCCGTTTGGTCGATTACGTCCGACAACAGATTTTGACGAGCGACGGCCGATTATGTCCGACTCATTATGTCCGACAGCCGATTATGTCCGACCAATTATGTCCGACAACGATTATGTCCGACCCATTGTGTCCGACGGCCGATTATGTCCAACCCATTATGTCCGACGTAAGATTATGTCCGACCCATTGTGTCCGACGTCCGATTATGTCCAACCCATTGTGTCCGACGTCCGATTATGTCCGACCCATTATGTCCGACGGCCGATTATGTCCGACCCATTATGTCCGACGGCGATTATGTCCGACCCATTGTGTCCGACAAACGATTATGTCCGACCCATTTTGTCCGACGGTCGATTATGTCTGACCCATTGTGTCCGACTGCCGATTATGTCCGACCCATTGTATCCGACGGCCGATTATGTCCGACCCATCGTGTCTGACGGCCGATCGAGGATTTTGTTTTATTTGCATGTAGGTCTACATTGCTGATAATGTGGAAGACAAATCTTATCTTTACCCCGTAATGTGACAGTGCGGCCGTATTTTAATAGAAGCACTCACTCATACAAGTAAGATTGGATTTGAGCAGAATTGGATACCAGGAATCCGATTTTCCCTGACCCAATTTTGTCCGGTAAACTCTGAAAGTTTGTTGTCGTAATATTTTGGCGTCCTATGAAACCTGATTTATTTCATCCTCTATTTTGGGCTCTTATTACTCTCACATGTGACTTTTTAATGTCCTTATTATGTTTTGCATTCTAATTGCCACACTGAGTGCAGTTTAAATACTTATCAGAATCAAGACCCTGTTAGTGTTATAAAAGGTGGTGGGTAAAAGTGAAAAAAATCCGCTCACACCGCTCGAATGAGGGCGCCCTATCCGGATCCCCAGGGCGTGCCGAAGACTGCATTGACCAGAGGCGAGCTTTTTCTATACCACAAAGTCGGTCCTACATGGATGATTGCCGCGTATGGCGCAATACATGTACATGCAATAATATAATGAATAAAACAACTCAGTGGAAGGAGTCACTGATGTAGTCTAGTGTTTACTACGTGAACTGTCATTGCTTTTCATTTCATTCATTATTTGTTTAATTTCGTCAACAGGTTTTTTTTTACAGCAATTTAGGGCATTTTTCTTTTATAGCTCGGAAATGTGGCTTGGAGAATTTTGTTTCTCAAAGGAAAACAAGTTTCGATGAATGTAACATCGCTTCAATTATACATAATAGTGGTAAAGTAGATCTGGCGATTTTTCGTTTAAACGGAAAGGCACAATTTTCAAAGTGAGAGACCTAAAATTAGAGATAATCTTGGAAGATGAGAAGGGTATAATAAGAAAAAAAAGGTCACGTGTTGTCATATTGTGCGTTTACATTTTTTTTAATAGATGTGACCTTATATCAGGAGTGTGGTTTCGTTTTGGAATATACAGAGGTGAAGTGAAAACTGTAGTGGCGAAAATGTGTAGTTACATGTTGACCTTTGGGCTATTTTTGCCCTTCTGGTAGCTACTTCGAGGCAACCTTATGACCCAAAATTAACGTGGACAGTCCCACTAAAAATATTAAAGCCACTGTAACCACTAAAACAAAATTAAAGACATTGACGAGTTTTGGGTATTCTGAATAATAATAACAGTAGTAATTGTATTTTGAATATTGAACAGTAATAATTCAACGCAATCGACACAATTTTAATTAAATCGGCTTTTTAATCCTTGCCAATAAGATTAAGAGTTAGTGTACAAATCATCCACTATCAATATCATTATCAACAACATTGACATTATCATCGCTGTATCATATACCGGTTTGATATTTACTCAAAATTCATAAATACCTCAGACAGTTTAGCTATTCCTATTGGTCGAGAGCCCGTCACGTGGCCGGTTTTAAACGGATGATAAAGACATGGCTAGCTGGTCTTAAACACTTTTCCAGTGTCACAATAAAATGTGGACTCCTAAAAATCCAGTGCCTCTTGCCGTTTTATTGGTTGAACGTTCACCGTCCTCACGTAGGCATGCGCAACACTACCAGCGAGTCAGAATTTTATAGTTGTAAATTCAAAACGCAACGCCCCAGGTGCGTTCTGCGCGACATCGCGTCCATGTCGCGCAGAACATGCTACGCGCGCGTCAATCTCCATAAAAGGGTTGTTTACATCTTACTCGCCAGCTGAACATTCCATTATTTTGCTAGAGGGATGTTTCAAAAAGCATGAAGTGAACTTGCTGAACAGAATCAGGATTTTTGAACGAATTGTTTGATCTTTTTTTTACCGAAAAGGTATTTATGAATGGGAATAAATGTGTGCTCGGTCGGTATTTATCACTCTGTTTAATACCACTTAGAGTCTGGGTGCTGATAATTACCCTCGCCTCCGGCTCGGGTAATTATCAGCACCCAGACTCTAAGTGGTATTAAACAGAGTGATAAAAACCTCCGGAGCACACATTTATTCCCTTATGTAAATCAAGCGATTAACAAAATGTATACGGTTTAACAGAAAAGCCGATACAAATGTATCTGTAACGGAGCTGGGAAGGTTACAAAACTGGCGTAGTCGGCAGGATGTCATAAAAGACATCTTAATTGGTGACACATTTGATCAAATATAAACGACAGTCATTATCATCATTATCATCATCATTATTATCTTCGATGACAACCTTCTGGAGAGAAGCATCTTTGATCTGAAGGGTGGTTTGCTGTAGCAGTGCAAGACGAGGCGTTTACATCATCTAGTCTCTGGACTGACAGCTGCCGAGATGTTCATCTGAAGTGAGAGCCTTCTTAGCTACACACATCTTCCCCACAGTTCGGCACCAAGTCGTTGAGACAGCTTGGAGAGACATTCTTCACCATCACCTGTTTTTCAGCCGACCGGCCGTGGAGTGTGCTGCTAGTATTCAGCTATAGAACTCTTTAACTGATGGTGAACTGTACACATATTCACTGGGAACAGTGTCTTGCAGTCAAGATTTTTAACATTTTTGATATTGCACATTCATTTGTATTTTAACTTGTAGCCATTGAGCATGTCGTTTTGACAAGTGGTAGTTTTGCATGTTAGACACAGATTTATCCCAGACATAGAGCAGATTGGTTGTTTGATTGGTCAAACCAGAGAACAGCTATTTTGGTAAAATCAAGTTTGCATTGGAGATGACGTTGTAGAGTATATACTCATATATTGTGTGAACATTTTTAGTAACACCGTGGTAGTTATTATTTCTTTTTATATTTGCAGGTTTAAGCTATCCAGGGACAGTTCTGGCTTCTGTACCGCAGGCCTCTCTCCCTGCCCTGCTTTCTTCACTGCAGTTACTACCCGCTTGTTGCTCTCTAGACTCTCGGATCCGCAAACCGCTGTAGCACCGACGTACCGTTTCTGCTTCTTTACTGACGCTGCGTAGAATGCGTGTTAAGGTAATGCATGCTAATCGCTTGCTCATGCTGCCTGTACTTGTATTTGTCCGTGTATTGACTTTTTTTCACATAACTAGAAGTAATCTCTGGTTGAAACATATTGAATTCATAGTCGCAGAAAGTAGAGTATTTGCTCTAGATTTGAGACTTTTGGAGGAATGACACCTGTACATCTAAAACCAGGGGTAGATCTAATGCAGACCCTGTAGAGCATTCATAAATTGTACAGTCCTTTTATCCGTATTGATAGTAGCCAGTATTTGGTAAATTGTATTCTCTTCATGTCCTAATTTCGTTTTAACCACTGTATGTTGGGATTAGCTAACCCAACGTGGATAAATAAACATATTTAGGTTGGGGATGAAAGAGGCCCTGTAAATATATGTTGAGGATTTTCTTTTTAAAATACATGTAGGTGTAAGCCAGATGCTTGGATATTTTATAGTGAAGGATAGTAGTATATGATTATCTTGAGAAATTAGGTTTTTTGGACCAATTGAGATAAATGTAATCTCTATTTCTCTAGCGACGTGCTAGAGATGGACCATATTTTTACCATTTTTTTTTTCTCTATCCCATCATTCCACACTGTCTTGCCATTTAATTGATATTGATATTATGGATGTTTTGGGGGGAATGTTTTATTTTGAGAAACAGATTTTCATTTAGTTCGGGCTTTCGTATGTCTGATCATTGGCCAAATTGGAAGTTTTAGATTTAAGGTCCATTGAGGTCATCTCATGTCACTAGTCATATACTAGTGGTGGACAATCTTTTATCGTGCTCTCGACCATGTGTACATATTATAATTGTCCAACTTCATTGTGAAGAACTGGTAAAGGATTTTTTTAAGTAAAATTTCCTGTCCACTGTCTCACTCAGTCTTGAGCTGCCAAGATATTTTTTTTGTCTTTTGAGAATATTTTTCATCTCTTCAATCATTATACAAACATACATCTTTCAGATCGGATTTTCTTGAGGTCAACTCAGTCTCTTCTTCAATGAAGTTAGAATCCAGAATCTGAGATTGGATGTCTCTGACAGCTAGTTCTTTACTTCCCCAATTACACAATTTTAATCCTGGATGATTGTGACCGGCCAGACTTATATTCCTGTAATTTTGCTGCCAGGTCCCGTTTATAAAATATTTCTTTGTCGATGTTTTATATTTTTAACATAAACAGCGATGCGAAAGTTGTCGAAGCATTGCAAGCGCCCTCTTGTGTTTTCAATTGAATTTAGCATACTGAGTTGCGTAATCAATTTGCATATGGCATGCAGTGCGAAAAACCGTTTATTCCGTGCAGTGTCTCAAAGGATAGGGATTCGGACGCATATTCCTTGAATTTTTCGCTAGTTTTCTTGGAGAGTAAGCAAGCATGGGTAGGTCACTTGACTGCTTGTCGCTGCTGCTGCCAGCCACACCTTATAGCGAGCCAGCTTCATTGAATTTTGCTGTGTTTCTCACGTGGTTTTGCCATGGTTAGCACGCCGCATGTGCATACACATATCGTGTACTTGCATATCGTGTAGTTTGCCCAAACATCCCGAGGCATAGGTACACAGGCCGCAACTGCTCCGGTAAGTGTTTCAACTTCGTAAATTTTGATGTTATCTTAAATAGCACTTTGCAACACATTTTATGCCATGAATACTCAAGGTTGGAAGCCATGTCTGTATGAAACATTTTTATGCCATATTAAAATAAATATCCCAGGTTGAAAGCCAAGTCTATATGAAAATTGTGCTTAATATGACTTGAATTTTCAATACCGAACCTCCTTGTAATATTGACTATATACTTGCACATACTTCGATCCTAAATACGTTGAATTATAGGGTCAATGCACTTTATTGAACTCAAATTTGGATAGCGTGGATAAAAAGAGAAATAAGAGAATGTTTTAGCCTGAAATAAACACATGAGACATATAGATGGATGTACGAATACAGAATATTGAATACTCTTTTTATGAGCATTGCTGTTTAAACAAACAAATGTTAAGAAATAGATGTACTGCATAAAATGCATTGTAAATTCATCAATATAGAATAACTACGGATGTGTACACATGTACTGTGGAGATGAAACATTTTGATGGCACTGATGATGATTATTTAATATTCCTTCATCGAAACATTTATTAATATTTATGAGATTACTTAATATGTACAGTAATTTTATTACAGTTACTGCTTGTGGTTCTGTGGTTCCTGATGGTCACAAATAGAGAAGCCTTCTCGAGTAGACCAGTGTATCCTATATCCAGCATCCATAACATTTGGGTACGTGTATAAAACATTATTGCTTGAAATGTGCCTAAAAAATTGGAGATTTAGAGATTTGGAGAGTTGGAGATTAATGTGTTGTAAATTATTGCATAACAAGTGCTTATGGAGATTATTTCTCCTTGATTAAATTTTCATGCCTTTAATATTTTTATGCCTCTCTTAAGAAATGTACTTGTAGATTCGCACCAGAAACATTTCTTTAGAACAAATAAATGGAAATTGAGGTTTATAGAACGAGTAATGCAATTTCTCATGACGAAAGATAACCAAGGATAAGGAGAGATGGTTATTTCAAATAATTGAATAATTGAATAATTGGATTCATATTCATTGTATATTTGTAATGAAATTTATTTAATTTCTATTCTTCTGTTTTTTTGTTATTACAGACTGCTGAAGAATGACTGTCGTTTTTTTGTTAACGGTTATTTGTATAAATACATTTTGATCAATTAAGTGGAATTATATCCCAGTGTCACACTTTTGAATTATCTGCATAACCTTCCCAGCTCGGTTACAAAAATGGCGTAGTCGGTGTAATCAATTTGCATATGGCATGCAGTGCGAAAAACCTTTTATTCCGTGCAGTGTCTCAAAGGATAGGGATTCGGACGCATATTCCTTGAATTTTTCGCTAGTTTTCTTGGAGAGTAAGCAAGCATGGGTAGGTCACTTGACTGCTTGTCGTTGCTGCTGCCAACCACATCTTATAGCGAGCCAGCTTCATTGAATTTTGCTGTGTTTCTCACGTGGTTTTGCCATGGTTAGCACGCCGCATGTGCATACACATATCGTGTACATGCATATCGTGTAGTTTGCCCAAACATCCCGAGGCATAGGTACACAGGCCGCAACTGCTCCGGTTAGTGTTTCAACTTCGTCAATTTTGAAGTTATCTTAAATAGCACTTTGCAACACATTTTATGCCATGTGTGGGGGGGCTGTTTGGTCAGCTGTGGTGATTTGGTAAAGAACACAGCAAACACCCAGGATTCGGATCTCTATATGTGATGTTTTATTTCAGCCACTGAAGTTGGTGTGCAGCGGACAGGCCAACAGCGGAGGCGATGGCAACGTGAGGAATCAAAATAAAAAGAAAGAGAAAACAAAATAAATCAAGTATTCCCTGAAAGTTAACTTAAGACAAAATGTATACATGTATAGTTTGAAAATCATCAGACCAGAACTTTGATGCAAGATAACGACAGATTAAATTTAGGAACCGTCAGGAAATTAATTACCCTGGTCAGTTTTCCTACTGGAATTTAATGAAAGCCTAATTTAGTTACCGTATATGGACTTACTTTACTGACTGTAATGACTAAGAGTTGACTCTGGTTGTCACTTGAGTCATTAATTAACATGTAAATTGAAATAAAGACTGTGAATCAATATTTCACAAGTACTCTCGGATTACTCTCTAATTACTGTGTTACCTTAGAGATAAAATCCAGCTTAATTAAAGTCCACATATTCTACACAAATCCAAGTTCCAATCATATTTATAAGTAGGGCACTCATGTTATAAATTCCCCAAGTACATGTTTGTTTACATGTGATAAATCTTCCTACATGTGCATTTACATGTACAATTTCATGTGACTAAAAGAACAGAAAAGCTTGTTTATATGTGTCAAGTCAAAATGAATAAACCTTAGTACTAACTTCACTGAAGATCCATATGATTTCAACAACTTTAATACAAGAATAACAACAATAGTTTTCAGTCATGGCATCGTCAATTTTGGGCATGAGATGCATGTACATGTATACGAACTATTCTGAACGTACCGCAAGAGGGCCTCCATTTGTTCATCGATCGAAAAGTTACAGAAAAGTTTGACCTAAATTACCCATTTAAATATCCCTTTAAACGTTACCAAAGTTGTCCCACAATTGCTATATTCCACCAAAAGTATGATTATCTAAATTAAATGGAATTTACAGTTAACAAAATAGAGAAATTTACCTGAAGTTGGTGTGCAGCGGACAGGCCAACAGCGGAGGCGATGGCAACGTGAGGAATGCCAAGGCCGCCGCAAGGTGGCGCTGTTGCCGCACACCGTTAAACTTACAAGTGCATCGTAACTTACAAGTACGTCCGACATCCCTCACACATGAATACTCAAGGTTGGAAGCCAAGTCTGTACGAAACATTTTTATGCCATATTAAAATAAATATCCCAGGTTAAAAGCCAAGTCTATATGAAAATTGTGCATAATATGACTTGAATTTTCGATACCGAACCTCCTTGTAATATTGACTATATACTTGCACATACTTCGATCCTAAATACGTTGAATTATAGGGTCAATGCACTTTATTGAACTCAAATTTGGATAGCGTGGATAAAAAGAGAAATAAGAGAATGTTTTAGCCTGAAATAAACACATGAGACATATAGATGGATGTACGAATACAGAATATTGAATACTCTTTTTTATGAGCATTGCTGTTTAAACAAACAAATGTTAAGAAATAGATGTACTGCATAAAATGCATTGCAAATTCATCAATATAGAGTAACTACGGATGTGTACACATGTACTGTGGAGATGAAACATTTTGATGGCACTGATGATTATTTAATATTCCTTCATCGAAACATTTATTAATATTTATGAGATTACTAAATATGTACAGTAATTTTATTACAGCTACTGCTTGTGGTTCTGTGGTTCCTGATGGTCACAAATAGAGAAGCCTTGTCGAGTAGACCAGTGTATCCTATATCCAGCATCCATAACATTTGGGTACGTGTATAAAACATTATTGCTTGAAATGTGCCTAAGAAATTGGAGATTTAGAGATTTGGAGATTTGGAGATTAATGTGTTGTAAATTATTGCATAACAAGTGCTTATGGAGATTATTTCTCCTTGATTAAATTTTCATGCCTTTAATATTTTTATGCCTCTCTTAAGAAATGTACTTGTAGATTCGCACCAGAAACATTTCTTTAGAACAAATAAATGGAAATTGAGATTTATAGAACGAGTAATGCAATTTCTCATGACGAAAGATAACTAAGGATCAGGAGAGATGGTTATTTCAAATAATTGAATAACTGAATAATTGGATTCATATTCATTGTATATTTGTAATGAATTTGAATTAATTTCTATTCTTCTGTTTTCTGTTAATACAGACTGCTGAAGAATGACTGTCGTTCTTTTGTTTTTTTTTGTAGTAATAAAATTTTGATCAATTAAGTGGAATTATATCCGTGTGTCACTTTCAAATTTTCTGCGTAAGCTTCCCAGCTCGGTTACGTATCGTTAACGCTGGCAGAGGACAATCAAAGAATAACCAAAGGCCTAACTTATTTCTTGAGAAGCTTCTTACAGTTTAATCAAATTTAATGGAAATCATAAATGGGGTTTTATGTATCTCTCCTTTCACCTAATAATATTATTTTCATTAATGACAAGCACTGATTAAACCAGATTTGCCCTACAGTGCCCAAAAATGTGTGTATAGACGGTTACAAGAAATAGTGATAACAAGGGCGACGATGTTGTTGATGACGATGAAGTAAACAAAGGATCTCGCCAACTACAATAAGTATAACAAGACTTAAATAAATGTTAACTAAATAATAAGTTTTAACTACATAACAAGAACTACATAATAATCATGCAAATAACAAGAGTTTGAAGTATTAAAATGAAACAAAACAAAAAACGTGAAAACACTTAAATATTAAAATGGGAACAGTGATGGAATTGTTCATTTGATTATAAAAGCAGGGAATTTGGCACACAGTCAGCGTATGTCTCGAGAAAGATATTTGGCTATGTGGCCATTGCAGATACTGTCCTTTGAAAAAAAATATAGATATAATAACGAGCAATGACAGCCATTTTGAAAAGTTAGAAATTACTATTCTACCTATAGTTTTTCAAATTACAAATCTGCGATGGCCCTATAGCCAAATATCTGCAGTTACAATCAAAAGATAATTGAATAATTTCAGTACACAACCGAAAGAATCCGACGTAATCGACCATCTAAATACAATAGGTCGGACGTATCCCGTCGTCGGACACAATGGGTCGGACATAATCGGCCGTCGGACATAAAGGGTCGGGCATAATCGGCCGTCGGACATAATGGGTCGGACATAATCGGCCGTCGGACACAATGGGTCGGACATATTCGAACGTCGGACTCAATGGGTCGGACATAATCGGCCGTCGGACATAATGGGTCGGACATAATCGGCCATTGCTCGTCAAAATCTGTTGTCGGACGTAATCGACCAAACGGACATAATGGTCGTGAACACACGTACACCCCAAAAGATCTATTCTTGTGGATAGATAATGTTCAAGTACCAGTATAGACTTAAATTCCAGTTGTTTGCTCGCCGCATGCGTAGACTGATACGCGGTCTAGCTCGAAGTTCAAGTCACTTATTTTACATTACACTCATTATGCAGGTGCACGCATTTCACCTTAGTTATTGAGTACTTGAGTTTGAACTCACTGCGGACTTTGTACCTGATGCACAATACAACACAGCCACGTTGTGCATGGTGGAAATTCCCTTCTGCGCGCATGTATGCATCATGAAAGCGGGATTCAAAGAAATATATTTACTTTGGCAAGTTCTATAAATAGCACAGCGAAGTTGTTATGCAAAACTCGTGGAATGATAATTTTGCTAAAAGCCAAATCATGTGCCTGATTGTTTCCAATAATTGTTAACATTAAAGTAAAAAATGATGAACCTTTAGCATTTGAAATTTTAAACAAGCAAAAGTCCCTGAAAACTCAAACAAACACCCCCCCCCCCCAAAAAAAAACCTTTGTCTGGGTTTTTAGGGAGCATATGTTAACTACTGTCCTCTCCCACACAATGTCCTGCAGTAAAATATCAATGAACTTATGATCAAAATTATTACATTTTCTCACCACGTTCGACGGGACACACGTTGTATTTTGCAGCACAAAACCCCAGCTTTGAGGAACTCAGCAGCCCTACAAACACCAGGGAACAGATCCCGAGTACTGACATGATGAAATTCCGTTACCTATTGATGGACATTAACAAAAAAAGTGTTGATACAGCAGACCAATCTATCAGAAATTAATGCATACTGTTATTATCACTACATGGCATCATTCAATTTTTACTAAGCCAAAATTGATAAGGTACAAACTCGAGCTAAAAGTGAACCCTCCTTTCTTTTGTTTTTCTCAAAAACTCCTTCTTATAGACAAAATCTATATACGAATCCACCCCCCTAAAAAAAAAAAATGACATTATGGATTGACGGTAGGAGTGAGTCCCTCATATTTATATATTGAAAGGCACATGCCACGGTGTTTTACTCCTAACAAAATTAGTCTTGCCATTTCAACCTTGAATACACGCGAAATGAGTAATGTCCATCTAGTCCAAAAAAAAATACAACGTGTACAGCCATTAGGGCTTTATTACGGTGGCCCTGGAACGACATTTTACTATTGACCTTTTTAATGTGAACCTTGTAACCTCTTAATATTGACGTTGTACCTTCGCAATATGCACGTTGCACGTGGCTTAATATCGCATTGTGGAAGTTGTTCCTTCTTAATGTGAATGTTCCAACTTGTTTATATTCTCGTTCGATCTTGTCAATGTACACCATTGATCATGCTTGATGTCAACGTTGCACCTTGCTTCTTCGCAATATGAACCATGTACCTTCGCATTGTGAACGTTTGGCCTTGCATCTTGTTAATGTCATTGTTGAACCGTCCTCCTTCGCAATGTGAATCATGCATTCTAAAGAGTACGAAGTCCTTGCCAAGCCCTTGACAACCAGTTATGATGGAGTTTCAATCTGACGGCTGTTTAATGTCACTTAACAGGGCTCCTTACCAAATAGTATGAGGATCCCCGCTGTTTTGACGAGCATTTGGTTTTCGGGCTACTGCTAAGTCGAACCCAGGGTTGTCTCTCCTTCCTCTGGTGTCTAAATATACATCCCAGCCAACGATTGACTAGTAAATTGGTCTGATATTGATAAAGCAACCTTTATGCAGCTGTCGGACTTCGTAGACCCGATAACGTAAACAGTCATTTAGTATTAAGGCGTACACGATAAAAACATCATCTGCTCTATCCTACATGCACATATTTTACAATAAAAGACATTTACTTTTGAGAATACAGCACTTCATGAGAGACAGGACCCCTTAGTTATCAATTATCGTCAAAATATCCCCTTACTTAGCTGATGATTGTACTATTTCTATATCCTTATAACCCCCAACAAATTAGCGGAAGTTTAACCGGTTAACTTAAACAGCGCCCTCATTTGACCTTATGGGCAAAGTAAATAAATTATTTCTCATCACTACAGTATCATATTCAATTTGGCCGATAGTCTGGTTCCCTGACCGCACTGTCCTTCGGACCAGCAGCGTATCCAGCTTTTGATGTGTGTGTGTGTGTGGGGGGGGGGGGGGGGGGCAACCGCACATCCGCACCGGACACTTGGCCTCCGTAAAATAACAAAGCGGGGGGGGGGGGGGGGGGGGCTGGTATTCCATACATTACACGGACTCCGTTTAATGAATGCATATGCAAACCAAGACAGTTTACCCATATCCATATTGGTCGAGGCTCTTTACGTGGTTTAAAACGCTGATAAAACAACAGTTTGTTTTAAAGACTTTATTGGACTTTCCCCTAATAAAAAATATAAGTTTCGCACAACTGGTTTTTGAGGCAAGAAGCGAAATCGGTCCATGGAATATACAAATGCTGGTTACTTAATGGTACAAACATGCGGGATTGCTGTCTCTTATTTTCTCCAGGATTATTGTCGCTTTTTCTCATTAGAGAAGCCTCTAAAATCGTCATAGGCAGTACTTTCTGGTCAAAGTGGGGGGGGGGGGGGGGTTTGGGGGGGGCGGCAAAAAAAGTTAAAATAAAATTTGCTTTAGAAACTGTGAGCTTTGGGGTATCCATCCGCCAAATTACTGGCTAAATTGCGGTCGTGAATCGCGCCGGGCTGAACCGTGGGTTGAATCACGGTCTGCGCCGGTACGGGTACGTGCCATACGAAAGGTGGACCCCTATGAAAATCAGCCTTTTTATACACTTTTATTGGTTAAACCCGCTCACGAGACCGGTCACCTCCTAATTCAATTATCTTTGCTTAGGCATGCGCAATACTATTAAAAAGTCCATATTTCATAGAAACCCAAACCATATATAAACCATAGAAAATGAAATGAAATCGTGTGCAAAGAGTTGTGGCAACAATCTAGGATATTATTAACATGCATGATATAATAACATGCATGGACGGTAAAAGTAAATTTGCTTCCTGAAATGCAGTATTGCCTGAAGAATAAAGAAATATAAATTTCCAATTGCCCAAAAATACTCTATTTGTGATTTATAGACAATCTGGATCACCAGCTACTAGGGTTACAAATTGGAGCTGTACAGAATGTAAACATACAAAGCATAAACACTTGAAAAAAGTTGTTGTTTATGTATATCGTAGCCAAAAGTCAAAAACGGATAGTTTTTTGCAATGGTATTCTACTGAATCTATAAAGTTCAATAAAAAAATGTCCACGATAGCAACCTGTTTATACATGCAAGCAAGCGTCTATGAAATGCAAGCAGATTCGAATAAAGCAAAACAAGACAGCATATTGACCTCGAGATTCTGACCATTCAGCGGGCTCCTCCTATCGGGTCTTCGGGAAACCCGTTGTTTTATTACAAAAACATGGCAGCCAAATTGATTAAACAACAGTTAAATTGTCAACATACAATTATTATGTTCGCAATTAACAAAAACTTACTAGAAAACCGTTACATGATGAACAAAACTAAAACGTACTAGTTTTACTTATATTTTGGACGGGAATTTGAACTCAATCACTAGCTCAATCACGGAATGTTATCATTAAAGGGGCACTAGAAAATGTTATGTTTTGGATTGTTTACTTAGCCTATTTCAAACATCTGATTGAAAGGAAACCAACCTAATGTCTAACCGTTCCCGAGAAAAGACGAAAAAACCGCTCGTTTACATCGGACAATGACGGAGTACGAACACGTTTTTCGTGTCGTTCTCATGTACGCTATACACGTTGTTTGTCTCGGGAACAGCGCAAGGTGACCACCAATGCAAATCATTGTAGTTTCTTCAACGTCCACAAAAGGCGAACACTTTACGCGTACGAATGAAATCACAACTAGCATCCAAACAGCTCGAATTTATGGGGTCGCAAAAGTGGACCCCGAAATTCGTTCTCGCACGCATAATACTGGAATAACACAAAAACGCCCAGTTTTGAAAGAATAGTTGTGTGGATGTTTATATCCTACTTATATTTCCGATATCATCATTTCGTTCAAAGCGCGTTTTGTAGCCCAATTGGGCTGTTCCAGGACCTAGTGTCCCTTTTAGTATTAAAAGCGGAAGGTATCAAAACAAAACACTGCAGAAAGCCTCTGCCCGCACGAAGACTAAGCTAGAATAAACAGATGAAGAATCGAGTCTCTATATCACTTTTCTGAAACAGAAGACATATCCCTACTTCATTTGTATAACAATAGGCCTATTGAAGAAAAGCAATACAAAACACTGTGACCAGCATGGCGGCGTTATTCGTTATTACTTCGCTACTTTTCCATCAAACAACGGGTAAGACTTTTTTTTTAACCAAATGAAATATTGTAAACACTATTATTTAAGGGAAACAGGCCGCCCATGGTTAAGGAGTGCCAAAATTCACGTTACTATTTGTCATCAGGAACTTCTATTTTAATTTTGTATCTCCTACATCACAATTTAAAAAGCTCGTCATGAGTCGCTGTAGGATGCATTTTGGTTAAATTAGTGTCTGTGGTAAACTTCATGCAGGAAACAATAATACCACTTCTATATACGCCTCAATTTTAGTGTTTGTGCTGGTCTTATACAGGTCCAGCAATAGGCATAGCCAACCGGGGGTATTTACATCCCAATAATTTGTAAAGACTGTCCTTCTCCATTCAAGTGACCTTGTTTAAATTATTGACCTGTAATGATTTGGTGATAAAATTCTCCATGTGGTTCCACCGTGTGATTTTTTTGATAAGCTGCTCCGAGGGTTCGAATGCTCTTTTCTTCCAAACAAGTGCCCTTTTTGTCCAAAAAATAAACGGGCCCTTTGGTGGCAGTGGCCATTTTTTTAAATTTCACGCATATGTCGCCCTGAAAAGCACAACATACTCCCCCCTCCCAACTATTTGATTTAACGTACAGACAAGTGTCCAGAGCAGAGGAAAAAGTGTCTACATTTGAGCACGGATGTGGGAGTACCCTTTTCAAGAAATTTTTACCCCCAATAAAAATGCCAGCACTGCCAGTATCCTCCTTATACTAAATGCCTGACTGCCTGAACCTGTAAGCAAAGCCTTGGTTAAGGCGTTCATCATTATTCGTCCGTATGCGGTAAACGATCGGCGGCATATGCAAATACATATAAGTGTAGGCGGGGCTAATATGTGGAGTATCCGGTCACACCTTGGTTACTCTCGCCGTCATCAAATCATTTGCAGCTGTTTGCCTTTTGCGGACGTGTCAGAAACCACACCTTTTATGCATCGGTCCTGTGTCTAATGTGAGACATCGACACACAACGTTTGTTTGTATAACGTACACTAAATGTCTCGCTGGTACCGCTCACTTACTATTTGAAAGTTTTCACGCAACGGTCGACCGATACGGAAACGATTTTTTTCAGGTCAGCTTAGACTATAAGACGAATACGAAATTTAGACTATAAGACGAATACGAAATTTTGATGGTAACTATCTTGTGTACGATGTGTTACTGTGGTTGTCAAATATCACGTAAAAGGTGACTTTTTAAGACTCGATTCTTTGAGTACTTTTTATTTGTGATCAAAATATCATTGCACGCTACATGTAGAATGCATAAGATTTTCCCTCAAAGTTGATACAACTATATGTAGTTGTGCTATATCTTTTCATTTGATCGTAAACGTGGTTTGACAAATTACAAAATATCCCATAGTTTATTGTTCGCCAGTTTGTCGGATTACAACTCAGTTTCGAGCGCGCGCACGAACGTTTTAATTCGTCAAACTGAGGAATAGCATACCAGCTATGTGAAGAACAATCACCTCTATTTTGTACTTTGAAAAACTGACGCATACGTTTACGATCAAATAAAAATATATCGCACAACTTCTCTGATTAAATAAGTAGCCTGATGGATACTACGTTTTCTATTTTTAATTTAAACATACACCAAAAAGGGTTATTATTGAAACATTAGGGTGAACTACGACGCCCCAAAAAATCCAACTTTAAACGCGAATTTGCATCTCGATTTGCATGCCCTCATTTTTTCAGTACTTCAGCATGTTGTGGGCCATGAATTTGAGGTTTTGTGAAAAAAAAAAAAACAAGGGCGGAAGCCATGTACAGGACCGTGAGCTTGTATATCTGTGAAATTTTGATGACATTGGGGCCCTTAAAGCGCTATGTTTTGCAATGAGTGTAAACATAATTATTAAAATGGCGATGGGCTTCAGGACTATTTTAAAAGGTGATCATCTTCGGGCGGAAATTTCTCCCAAAAGTCATCAGATTAACTCCAAAAAATTGAAAACAAAATGAAAGATGATGAAATAACCTTTAATTTGATGTGTGTCTCAAACACCTAGGAGAGTTGTGAGTATTTTTTCCTGAAGGCTGAAGTGGGGACATTTATTATTGTGGTCTATAGCAGTCTATTTACTGGTCTGCACCCATGCATAAACTTCGGACATAGGGCCGAGGTGTGCAGAGACCCAATGAACCGGCGGTTACCGGCGGTTACCCGCCGGTTCGATAGATATCTGATCCCTAAAAAGCATGTCAACAGTATCACTAATACACCCATCACTGTTTCTCCTCTTTTGACAGATCCATGATTTGCCTCGGCGTCCTGTAACTAATATCTGAAGGCCAAGTGTAAGAACGTCAAGTTATGGGGTGGAACCACCCAGCTAGTTTGGTGGGTATCAGGTGAGGCTCAGCAGGGCTGGTGAAGCGACAAGGAATTACGGGTGCAGATGTCACGGGACAACTTCAATAAGTAAGTAAAGTCAAATCTTATCTAGTCGTTTTGTGTCAAGTCGTTTCGTGTTGTGTCATCCTTGTTTGGGGGGTTTAATTTGAAGCTTGTTAATGGGGGCTAGAGATCCCTTTGTAACTATGTTGACGTGGCGGACGGTCTTGGGCAACCAATGATGACGACTCAGCGATATTACCCGGCTGGCGGTGATGGCAGTACACGAAAGGCTCTACCCATTTATTCAGTCAGGGAAACTCTAACCTAATTGTAATTAACGAAAACTTTATATCATAGTGGTGATTTTAAAGCGAACTAAGGCTATCACAACAGGTAATGCAAAGAAAAGATATAAAAGTAAAGTACACGTGGTTTGCTTGAGTAGATAGCCATGCATTACTTGTTAACTTGTTATCAGAGTTAATACGTTAAAATGTTATGCAAGTATTCAAATGAATTAAATATTTAAATTCAAGCCTACGAATCTCGAGACAAATCATTTTATATTTAGGCGAGAGGGATTCCCCATCATACCGCCCTTTGGTTTTGTCTATACGTTCTTCTTTCATGTTCGTGTTTTTTCTTCTTCTTGACATCAATTCTCCGCAGCTTTCCTTTAAAACATGTTGACTTCATCATTTATCCAATTACAAGCGATTTAAATTCAAACAGTAACTGTTTTGTTTCAATCATAGGTCTTGAACAAAAACAAATAATATTCACACTTTATGATGTGATAGACCATGCCTTGATGACCATTTTATGTTGTGTATACGTACAGTCGCCTGACCTTTACTTTCGGTGTTAATAAGGTCAAAGTTAGGTGAATTCAAAATACCGAATGGAACGTGAATATTAAACGGAATTTCTTCCAAAGAGTCAAGGGATGACTTTGACACTTTGTACAAGCATGCAACCTTGTCCAAATATGTGACAAAAAATGTTGACGTCATCATGACGTCCTCACATATCAAATTACAAGCGACTTATGGTCAATACTGACATGATACTTTCAACTATATCTCTTGAACTGAACGGATTACCAGGTTCAGTTTAAGTGAGGTGGTAGATATTTTCTTGACATTATTTGGTACCCACTGGGGATCATCATTATTTCCAAAATAACGATATCAGCTTCATCATTGACGATTGGTAACCTGATATTGGGTAGTCATCAAATCGGAAGTTAGGTGCAATGATACACATATACGTTTATGATATTTTATATTTCCAGAAGTTCTTTTTACTTTAAGCCAAAAAAAAAAGTCTCCGGTTTCTGGTATGAGACTTTTTTTGCTTCAAATGTCGACTGATGACTGCAAATGGTGCCCGACTAAACTTAGTGCAAACATATGGGAGTCCAGAGAGGCCACATAAAGCTTATTCTCGATCATAACCCCATCTAAAAACACGTTAAAACCAGCGAGTTTGGCGGTTTTGAGACATCATTTTTCATTGAAAAAAAAACTTTTTCATTTTGCCGACGCGCATGGCTACGGCGACGCGCGCGCATACCAGAAACCGGAGACTTTTTTTGGCCTTATGTAGCATAAGTTGTCTTAACTATATCTTAACTAAGTATATACACAAACTAAACCCATGACATTATCAAAACAGATATAACGTGTCATATTAAATCTGACTTGAAATATATCAATCCTTAATGTATTTGCTAAAATTAATAAATGCCTTTATATGTTCAACTGAATTACAAAATGTCGAATAAACTAGTTCAGCGCCAATTAACCCACGTTTGTTACAAAGACAAACGCCAACTATCAGTTCAGGTTTCAGGTTGGTTTATTTTCCACTGTATCATTGAAAGAAAATCAAATACAATTGTATACCATTTTACTAAGTAAATTTTATGGAAAATGAATGCAAAGAAATATATATATATACAAGGTAATTTGTGTACTGCAGAAAGACGAGGGATCCATTTAGAAAGCACAGCTTGTATTCAATGGGCCCTAATTGACATGCACGTGCATTGAGACAGGAATAAAAGAATGTTAATCGAACTACTCAGGTCCGTGGCCGATGAACCAATGAAAAAATGTATTAGTAGGTCTCAATGCACTTGCATGTCTGCAAAAAAAAAAGGAACAAAGAGAATTTACCACTAACATTTTTACAAGAGTGTGGACAACACAAACAATGGATGAAGACTACAAAGCGACAGCTACAAAGAGGTTTTATCAGATCAGCAGATAAAGCGGTTTAGAATGTAGAACAATCAACAATAAGATTACAGTAAAACAGATTTAAACATACGTTTAAAAGCAGAACTATTTTTGAATGCTTTGAGCTGGTCATTAAGCCTGTTCCAAAGCATGGGTCCCTCATGTTTAATAGTTTTATGAGCTAGCGAAGTACGGGTGTAGGGAATGTGGACATTGGTAGCTTGATAAGTAAAATGGGAATGAATTTCTGAATTGCGAGAAAAAATAATTTGGATAGAAAAAGGTTAATTTTTACAAGCAAGCTGAAGGACCCAAGCTGATGACAATATATATCCTTGACTTTTAAAGTCTCATGATTTACAAAAAGGGGATATGCATGTGCTTTAAAATCGGTAAAATTTATAATTCGAGGATACCGTTTCTTCTAAAGGAGGAGTCTCTTCAGATTAGTAACTAGCTCCCCATGCAAGTATCCCATAGTTAAGATAAGATACAAATAGTGTTTTGTAAAGTGAATTAAGAACCGTTCCAGGAAGAAAATGTTTAATCCTGTTAATCACACCAGTATTTCTAGCAATGATTTTGCAGACATAATCAACATGACTATTTCATGTTAGTCCGCAGTCAACAAAGAGGCCCAAAACCTTACAGCAATCAGTTTTTGCTATAATGGAGTCAGTAATCTTGATAAAACATGGAAGGTCACTGGCTGAATTGCTGAACAACATGTATGTGGTTGAGTGTTTTCTAAGAAAATTAAATTGTGAATTATTTAAAATATCAAACTTATCCAGAAACTGAATGGTGCGGGCATAAACACATTTTTCAAAAATTTTAGAAAAACATGAAAGAATAGAAATTGGTCTATAATTATTTATACAGCTACGATCGCCCATTTTAAAAGCTGGGATGACTTTAGCAATTTTCAACTGTGAAGGGTCAATGCCAGTCAAAAAGGAAGTGTTGATTATATATACAAGCGGTTTACATTATAGCCGAAATTGACTTAAATAAAATATTAATTAAGTCATAACCATAGCTTTTTTTGTTTTGCAAATTGTTAACAATGTTCATTATCTCATATTCATTAACTAGAATACGAAAGGGACTTAAACACATCAAACGACCGAATCATTCCTAAAAACAGCCAAAATACAATAACTCGCAAACCTTCTCCCACCCTCTCCCACTGAGAAGTTACCACTGTTAGCCTTCATTCTTCTAATACGTCTACTAGTAACATACTTCTGCTCTGCGTATTTTTAGTTGATTCAGATGAGGAAATCGATATACGTGAATTTAATAAATCGCTGCAGTAAGTGAATTATACGCCTTTGCTGCTGATCTTGTTCCTCGTTTTCTCGCTTCACTTGTTTAATCTTTCATCTTAGCGAATCTTTCATCTTTAGAATCAAGATTTTTCATTGTTGCTATCGGCTTGTGAGATTAAATGACGTTTACACTTGCGTTTTGTTTTTGAAAGTCATGCGGGATGACATCCCATATTCGTGTCTCTTCTACCATCCAAACAAGTATATTCGTGTTAAATATAGTCTGTTTTAATTAAAATCAGGCTAATTTTCGTCTTGACTTTGTCTAAGCTTGAGAATAGAATGTGCTCGAATGAGGGCGCTTAAACGATGCAAAAACAAAGTGATTGACGTGGATTTACACAAATTGCTACACTTCAAAAGTTGCACTTTACAATCTGTAATAATTTTTATTTAGATTGAAGTGAACCTACCACACCACCACTCTGTGTCTATGATTCGGCGTCGCTATACATATTCAACGCGCCCTTTTGTTGGAATATTACATGGAATCGAACATCCACGTCTTTTCAGACACACACAGATCCCGACAACAGAGACCACGACATCAATCAACCCGAGGCAACAGAATATTATAGCAATGATGATAAGTCCCTCAACAACTGTAGGCTGTCCCTCGACTGCTGCAGCTGTAGACTGTCCCTCATCAGCTGTAGGCTGAGGCTCTAGACATAATCGATACAATGAGTTGTTTTAATTTAATTCAATTCAATTCGGTAGACATATTTTTTAATTTTCCAGTAAATCAATATAGTATAATACAGTGTAAATAAAAAATAAAAACAAAATAAAGTACCTCCAGTAACAAAATAATACTTCAAAGCTAAATTAAACTCAACATATAGGGAAATTAATTAGAGTAACATAGGAGAGTACCAGGCTGTTCACATACGCCAAGTTTGTAGGTTGAACAGCCCAGACAAGCTATACAACAAAAACTCAAGAACGAAAAACAGACACAGTCAGACACACGAACACAAGAAATCAACGTAGTAAAGTCATTATTATAAACCAATACAAAATGAAAAAAAAAAAACAGAGTTAAAAATGAAAACGAGGGGAAAAAACCTTAACAATGAATATTAAAAAAAAGTACAGTTACCTTGTAAATAGGTATTGCAAAATACAGAAACAAGAACTATATCAGTTGTTTGCTCCAAATTTACCATGAGATTCGATATATCAAAGTGAATAAAACGGTATTCGTAAACTTAATTTTACTGTTAAATATCATTTAAACAATGTCAAAATTCTTTAAAAATATTTTTTTGAAGCTGATGAGAGTGAGGAACAATCACTACAATTTTTCATGTTTATCAGCCAGGTGAACACGAGGATTAATATCACTGTGAGTTTTGTGTACTCCGGCTTGTATGAAGAAAGGGTTAGTGATCTCATTTGAAAAAAAAAAAAAAACAAACAAACAAACAAACAAACACCCCAACAAACCCGAAATTTCCCAATAATTTGTGAGGTTGTAGCAATTTTACAAAGTCATGAAATCGAGGCAAGTTGATTTACCTGAAAATGTAATGCTCACCTTTGATTAGTACATCCACATAGGATCTCATTAGCAAATCGTTCTCAGAAAAGACGTGACACCAGTACCTGACGTCATCTTCTAGAAAGCACTTGTTCAGAATAAGTGCGCCCTCTTCAGATATGGAGAAACAGTCGATTTCTCCAAAATCTGACATCGTTTGGGATCGACCCGGAAGGTTCAGTCTTCCAATCACAGTGGTCATATGATTGTCAGGATTTGAAAAAGACCAGAACACAGTTGCAGGACTGCCGATCTCAGCCAAATTCAATGCAGCGGGAAAATCGAGTGTGTACTTTTCCCCAGCTTTGAAGTCGATTTTTGACCTTTCAAACACCCTTCCTCCGTCCAGTGGGAATTTCTTATCTGAATAATTTCAGTGTTGAAGAAAGAAAAATGCAAAATCTGTTGTTTAAAGAGAATGTACAACATTTGCAAACATCGAAAAACAAAACTACCTATTTTTTACGAAATGTTGGATGTTGGTAAATGACAGTCTAAAGTATCCTGTAAAATTATGGCACCAGGTGTGAAGTCATTTTCAAGAAAAGTGGTATTTTTGTACAAATTTCCAATGGTGGTTGGCCGACCACTGTTGGAAAAACCTAATAATTTTCAACTACTGCTCCAAATTTACCATTTTTGGGGGGTCCAAATTTTGTTTGCTATTGGTTACATGTTCATGAATGGGTGCAGGCCAGCTAGACTGGTTCCCTTACCTTACATTTTTCTGGCATACTTTAAATTGATCCATTTCATCTTTAGTGGAGTCAGGGAACCAGACTTCTTGAACGCTTTTGTTTTTCTTGGTTTTCCAGCATTTTTGGAACACAAAACTTCAAACATGTCGGTGTAACAATATTTGATCTATTGTACTAACCCCTCAAATAGTTCATATCTGAAAATTACAGAAAAAGCCAATGATGTACATTCCTTTAATGAAAGAAACTATAACAAATGCATGCTTAACGAGCCATCTTGATGACAAATATAATTTCACCAAATTACTGAATGTTTTGAGAGTTAGTGAAACATTAATGAGTAAGGGGATTCCCATTATTTTTTTTGATACGCTACATCTTTACATACGATCAAATTAAAAAAAGCAAAATGATGTACCTATTACTCTAACATCAATATCATCCCCAATGATTCCTCCGCCTGTTTTACATCTGTATCTTCCAACATCTTTGCCATCAACTGATTTCACGATCAGGCCGAAATCGCTGGCGAGTTCGAACTCCGATTCAGCATCGACGTCGTAGCTGGACAGTAGAAAGTGTCGACCTGACGTATCGTTCTTGAACCACTGTACCTCACAGGTTGCGACACCGGGGGTCCAGCTCGAGCATGGAAGTGTCTGCTCTCCACCCTCAAGAAGGTAGAACAATGTCGAAGATGCCTTGAGGGCGTGGTTGGGTGTCTGTTGATCTACATTTAAAAGAGATTAATGAAAAAAAAATGATTCACTCATCGATGTCAGTGCAACCTATCTTCCTTTTCTGCAATGTAAACCAGAGTGATAAAAACGTGTGCTGTGCCCAATATATGAAGTCAATGACTTATTGTGCACCTCAAACTGGGAACTAGATTATTAGCCCTTGTTGTTTGACACTGACTGATAATTGAATATGCATTATTTTATTTAAACACAATTTCTTCAAAAGCAACATTATTTTGGCGATTGCTTTTAGGCACTGAATCGATTTGCACTACCTGATATCTGGACATCGATGTCGCAATTTCTGAGAGTACCATCTGTTTGGAAAACGTGACACCAGAATCTCTGTGTGTCTTGTACATCATTCAGGGAGTTAACTAGAAGTGAAGCGTTGCTACCAATGCTGTAATCGGCACCGTGTTCAACCGTCAGGGTAGCACCATCAGAGAAACGTGCACCAATGATCTGTGTATCTGTAGTGACGCCTTCTCCCGTTGACCAATACACTACGGAGATCGGCGCGTCTGGTGTCTGTGACGCGCACTCACACGATAGCTTCTGTCTGCGCCCTCGATGGAAGCTAGCGGTGGAAGTTGCCCGACTACTGCCTCCTGGAAAGGTATCGCCTGTATTTTTTAAATTGAAATTTGGATAATCTGGTTGTATCCTCGATGGTAACTGAATTTCGTTTTTAGGCATTCACAGAATATGTTTCCTGTAGGATAATGGTTGATGGTGTTGTGTCTATCCCCTTCGGCTTTGTGTTGGTTCTTCTTTATAACGCGTTTTGTTTTTTTAACGGAAACAACGCATGAATTCAAACTTGGTATGAGTATGAACCATGCAGGAAGGTGTCTATGATCTTTTAGACCTTTAAACCAGGCGCGGTTCTAGGGGGAGGGGGGCTGGGGGGGGGGGGGGCTGTAGCCCTCCCCCCAAACAAATTTTGTCTAGCCCCCCCAAAAAAAATACTAAATTCCGTAAACAAAAAAATTGCATTAGCAAAAAGAAGGATTGTGATGTTCATGCGAACGGTCTCCCCCTAAAGAAGAAATAGCCGTGACAAGGGTGCATTAGTTAATAAAGTGTGAATGATTTTAGGATTTTATTGGCGCTCCCCATTGAAAATATGGCATGAGCCCCTCCCCCCCCACCTTATTGATTAAGGAGGCCTAAGTGTCTGGAAAAAAATAACCGGTCCACATTTCAGCACGCCTCCCTTAAACAAATTCTGGATCCACCGTGCTAGTCCCCCCCCCCAAAAAAAAAAAAAAAATATTGGTTCTAGAACCGCGCCTGCTTTAAACACGGCTGACGCTTAAGTTACACGGTAATTCAGAAGAATTATTCAATTCACAACTCTGATCGACAATAGTAAAGGAATGTTTACGGTCCACAGTTCATTTGAATGGAATAAGCTCACTTGGATTAGATGGTACGTGATTGATTTGTACATCACAGGTATATGAACCACAACAGTGACGTTTTTTACCTATGACTTCGACGTGTACTCTCTCGACCCTTATATCGGTAGTTTGAGGAATAATCTGGCAAAGGAAACTCCCCTCGTCCCTGTCCTCGACTCCCTGAATGACAAGTCCGTGATCGGACGTCATCGAGTACCTCTCGTAGGCAGGCGAGTCTTTGATGGCGCCCCCGCGCAGGTCTCGGCTGATCAGACGCTCCGTTGATGGGTCGTCTACGCTGGACCCCTGGTACCAGATAACACCATGTAAGCTTTCCGTGGGGCGCAACGTCGGACAAGGAATTCGGTGCCAAATACTCTTTTGAAGGTAGCTAGAGGCGCCAAAGACATCGTGGATACTCGTCCCTGAAAGCCGAAAATCGTTACTATTTCATAACTTATTCAATGTATGTAAATTTTATATGCAACAATTGAACTAAATGGGCCCTTGAAATGTATTTCTTTAATGTAATTCTTGAAAATTTGCATTTGTGGCTCATTTAACTTTATTTCGAGGCTATTTTTGCCTTTTTTTAAGATAATGCAAATTTTCAGGAGCGAAATCGTGATGTCATATCAGGCAGAAACCGCATTGTTGCAATTGTTTTGTGCCTAAAAAAGTTGCCAGAATTTTGGATATTCTGCTGTTCAATTTATTCTTCGGTAATTTGTCGTTGTGTTAGTTCATGGCAGTAAGCCAAGGAGCAAACTATTCTTATATATGTTATCAATAAGCAGACATTTGGGTTAACATTTTGCACAAAACCCTTAAACTGAACAGTCTGTCCCTAAATGGACATTACGGCAACAGCGCCCCAGAGTTGTAACCAAGTCATTTTTTTCCCAAGTCAAGTCAAATCTCGAGTCAAAAAAAAAAAAAAATAGCGACTCGAGTCCGACTCGAGTCCGAGTCAGTGGCTCGAGTCAACAACACTGCAACGCCCTAGGTGTTCTAAAAAGCAAAGCAAAATTTAAATGTTTAAAGAAGTGCACTTTTGAATAAAATAAATCAAAAAGATATGTCAAAAAGTGTTCATACATTTAAGAAGATTAGAGAGTATCACAAAACGTGTTTTTCAGAAGAAAATCATTTCATGGACACTTTATCATGTACCGGTATATGAAAATTATTTTTCTCCATTCTGTCCCTATGAAACTTCATGACTGCATTTTTAACACTTAAAAATTTATATAATTTGAAAAACATCTAAAAATGAAACTAATTTTGTTTTACAAATGATAAAAAATAGAGTGCGATCAATGTGATTATGTGTACAGTACAATATTAAGATTACAGAGGTCAGAACCTTCATTATTTTGCTTTACCCGACCATTAAACATTTCCAACAACTGAAACCTGCGAAGATATGGTGATAAGTTTAACATTTACACGTACACCCCCTCAAACATCCATTCATTTGGATAGGTAATGTTCAAGTACCATGCAGTATAGACTTAAAATTCCAGTTGTTCGCTCGCCGAGCACTGTGCATGCGTAGACACATGCGCGGTCTAGAGGTAAGGCCTAATATACCGAATTGTCCTCGAGTCTAATGTTCAAGGTTCAATTCACTCTGTTTAAATTACACTCATTATGCAGGTACGGGTACACGCATTTCACCCTATTGAGTACTTGAGTTTGAACTCGCTGCTGACTTTGTACCTGATGCAATACAACACCGCCACGTTGTGCATGGTGGAAATTCCCTTCTGCGCGCATGTATGCATCATGAAAGCGGGATTCAAAGAAAAATATTTACTTTGGCAAGTTCTATAGATAGCACAGCGAAGTTGTTTTGCAAAACTTATGGAATGATAAAAAAAGCCAATTCATGTGCCGGATTGTTTCCAATAATTGTTAACATTAAAGTAAAAAATGATGAACCTTTGGCATTTGAAATTTTAAACAAGCAAACGTCCCTGAAAACTAAAAAAAACACCCCCCCCCCAAAAAAAAACCCTTTGTCTGGGTCTTAAGGGAGCATATGTTAACTACTGTCATCTCCCAGACAATGTCCTGCAGTAAAATATCAATGAACTTATGATCAAAATTATTACATTTTCTCACCAAGTTTGACTGGACACACGTTGTATTTTGCAGCACAAAACCGCAGCTTTGAGGAACTCAACAGCCCTACCAACACCAGGGAACAGATCCCGAGTACTGACATGATGAATTCCGTTACCTATTGATGGACATTAACAAAAATAGTGTTCATGCAGCAGACCAATCTATCAAGAATGAATGCATACCGTTATTATCAATACTTAGCATCATTATTCTTTAATAAGCCAAAATTGATAAGGTACAAACTCGAGCTAAAAGTGAGCCCTCCTTTCTATTTTTTTTTCAATAACTCCTTCTTATAGAGAAAAGCTATGTACGAATACCCCCCCTAACAAAAATGATATTTTGGATTGACAGTAGGAGTGAGTCTCTCATATCTATATTTTGAAGGCACATGCCACGGTGTTTTACTCCTACAGAAATTAGTATCGCCATCTCAACCTTGAATACACGCGAAATAAGTAATGTCCATCTAGTCAACAAAAAAAAACAACGTGTACAGCCAAAAGGGCTATATAGACTGGCGGCTCCAATCGATATACAACATTCTAGAAACCATCCCTACATGATGTTCCTTCGACAAAACAAATAAACACTGTGTCGTGAACAATTCAAAAGAACACACTCACCTATGCCAGCAGTACGAGGGAAAATGTTACGATGGCACCGGTTTCAAAACTATAACGTCTGAAGCTCACAATGTCCAATACTTGTTTGTAAAAAACAAACGGATGTTTGCTTTTTGCAACTGATATTTTCAGCATCAGTTGTCAGAATAGGCATTCCTCGTGGGTGTGATGTTTAAGCATGTGGGGAGCTATGAGGTAAAACCACACCCCCTTTTTACCGGATTTTTTTTTTAGAATAATAACAAAGTTTAGTCCTGGACATTGGACAAACACGATGACGGCCGGCTTGCTATCTTAAAGAATTATTTTATCATAAGTACCCTTTTCAAATATTTGCGAAATGATTAGGGCCGTTGGCTGGCGCCTAAAGTAGTGAGCCTCTCATGCAGTTTATGATGCAGTGCAGTACGCCGTGGCATGTACCTTTTTTTCATATCAAAACCAGGCACATTTAGGCAAATTATCATATGCACCCTGCAGAATATTTACAACTTGTTAGTCCATCGGACTCGGAGTAGTGCTGTTCAACCACCATAGCCCCTAATTCACATGTAATTCACACATGTAAAGGCAGTGTTTAGGTTAATTGATTTTTCTTTTCAACCCGCGAAACCCATTTGAACAGCATTACCTGTTGTGTTTGGTTTTAAACCTTGTGCATGAATTACACGTATATTCGTGTCAGTGTTGCTTAATTGAAAATGAGGTTATGACCCAAACAACCTGTTGCATTAGCATTTACTAATGAAAAAGTTGGATGCTAATACAGTCGTCCGTTGTTAACACAGTTGACAACATCATGTGATTACCGTCTGTCACAAACCCGGGTCCCCCCTACCCTCTCACACGCAATGTGTCCCCGGTCTCATCATAACAACGCTCAGACACAATAATAGTAGAAAGCAAAATGTACACTAGCCAATTATTTATTTTACACTATCTACAAAAATACACAAAAATCAATAATGGGGAAATATTGCTTCAGCCAATCCAATTTCTAGGCTCTAATTATTGGCCAATACAATTCAACAATTGCAATATTTTGATCAGACACGAAAAACCTTTTTCCAATATTTAACAACCCCTTTTCAATATGAGACTTATAAAGGTTACCGGAGATTCAATTCTAGAACAATTCACTTGTGTGGGAGCCTCCGTCCAGCGGTCCTCGAACCTGTCTTTGGACTGACGATACGGTGGTGATGACACAACTTTCTCGGCCACTAGGAGGGCCAAACGTCCACGTCCTCCGTCTACGGCCGGCGGGATAGGCCTCACGGTTAGATGTGAATCAAAGTGGTCCCCAGCCAACGGGCGGATCCGGGTATAATTGCCGGGCGTGGATTTAACTCCACAATAAGGAGCCCTGAAATAATATTAAATATAATAATAACCACCTACCCTATTTTCAGGCTGTAATTATAGAATCAACTGATCACACAAAAATATTTATATCAGCCCAAAAGGGGCGTGTCCCATAAAGCAGATTTGCAACGTAACGCATTCAAATATGCACAAGGTACAATACAGCACAATTGAGACATTCACTGATGTTTAAATGAATTAATTACTTTATACTAATGAAACAAATATTGAATTGAAACTTACAGTATATTACTGGCTCCTAAAACTTGGACCACCGTCAGAGGATGCAAATTTTGCTGTCTAAAACCAGCTCTTCTGACCAGGCAAACTGCCAGTCAAAATGGCAGAAAAAATCTATCTGCAACTAACGCTGCTGAAGGGTAGGCTATCGCCTTCTCTGGATTCTCAAACATCCACTCAGTAGTAAGACTTAATATTCAAAATGTTGGAGCTATCGCTCTACAGTGTGCTATCGCACCACAAGCCTGTCTGCTTCTAACTAAAACTGCACCCAATGCATGTATGTGCACACTTCAGTGAGCCAGTATTATGCTAATTTAACCTTAAGAAAGTTTACCTGCACATGCCACACACAGAAGTAAACTATGCAGGGCCACACCTTAATTTGCATAAAATGTGTATATAAAAGGAATTAGACCAAACTTCGCCACACGTAGTTCAAACAAATCCTAAGGAACTTACACTTGGCGTAAAATATCAGGCTGACGTGTGACAATACTCCCCTTTTTAGATATTTTACGACAAAACTATTAACACAAATATCCTCGTTATACAAAACAATTCTCTTCTTAAACAACATAATTCGTTTTCGATATTCTTACATCAATTCTTTTAAGATAGTAACTTATTCATACTTCTTTTTATCATCTGGGAATTATTTATACACCAAAATTGTGAATAACCTTCAAGTAATTTAAGACACTCAAAAAAAATACCTACATAAATAATATAAGAAAAAGACATGATTTTCTGTCAATTAAAATCAATCTCGTTCTGCAACTGCAGGATAAATATTTAATACATTATTATCAGGTCTCATGCACTTTATTTCCTTCCATAAATCTGTCACTCTACTGGGCAACGACTGAGGAAATCAGCAACTGTGTTTTCTTTGCCTTGAATTGCCTTAACTAAGTTCCGATATGGCTGAAGAGAAATAGACCATCTCATAACCCTACTGTTCTTATTCTGAGATTGTGCAATGTACATCAGAGGCTTGTGATCTGTCTCAATTATGAATTCCTTGCCATACAGGTACATTTTGAATTTTTCCACACCCCATACTAAGGCCAAACACTCCTTTTCAATTGTGGAGTACGCGCGCTGTCTTGGTAGTAACTTCTTGCTCGCGTAATACACTGGAAACTGTTCGTTTCCTTCGCTTTGCATTAAAACAGCCCCTATACCTATATCTGACGCATCTGTGCGCAGTATAAATGACTTGGCTGCGTCTGGTAAGCGCAAAACTGGTGCTGACGCCACGCGTTTCTTGAGGGTGTCAAACGCGCGTTCTTGTGGCTCTTCCCACACTATCTGCTTAGGGCCTTTACCTTTCGTTAAGTCAGTAAGCGGACTAGCTATCGCTGCAAAATTTGGCACAAAGCGGCGGTAATATCCAACCAACCCTAAAAAGGACCGGACTTCTTTCTTCGTCGTAGGTCTTTTGGCAGCCATGATTGCTTCTACCTTACCTGGTTGAGGTCGAAGATTTCCTCCACCGACTACATGCCCTAAGAAATCAATGTTATCAAACCCTACAAATCACTTTGTGGGACGGGCTGTCAAGCCAGCTGACCTAAGCCTATCAAGAACATCGGTCAGTGTTTGGATATGTTCATGCCACGTACCTGTATAGACACATTGTCGTCGATGAAGTTAACCACATTGGACAGACCACTGAGCAACTTCCGCATCATTCTGCTGAACACTGCTGGGGCGTTGACCATGCCAAAGGGCAGCACTTTGAATTGAAACAACCCGTCGGCTGTCACAAAAGCTGTCTTCTCTTTATCCTGGGGGAGAAATAGGAATTTGCCAATACCCTTTTGACAAGTCAATCTTTGTGAAAATCTTACCTGTTGTCAGCGTAGCCACGAGGTTATCAAAATTTGGAATCGGCTCTGGATCAAAGATTGTGATGTTGTTCAACTTGCGAAAATCAACGCAAAATCGGTTGCCCCCATCTTTCTTACGAACTAATACTATAGGCGAGGCATACGGCGATGTAGACTTCTCAATCACGTCCAATTTCAACATGGTTTCTACTTCTTGTGTGATTGTATCCTTTACTGCAAGAGGCACTGGATATGGCTTGGACCGGATTGGTGTGTTGGTCGTCAGAGTCACACTATGCTGAGCTAAACTAGTTCTGCCTGGGAGATCTGTGAAGACATCACTATACTGGTTGATGATGGATATTATGGCTTTTGTTTCATCTTCGTCTCTGTTGGAACAAATGTGCACATCATCAGTCGCTTCTGTCTGTTCTAATGGAGGGAGTTCTAGAGTTGGAGTATCCTCTGGACTGTCATGATCTGGTGCATCAATAATTGCTGCACAGGCCACGGCAAGATGGAGAACTGGAGTACTCACTTGCTTCTCTTCAACAGCCTCCTCGCTTCGTCTGGTGTACCTCTTTAAAAGATTGGCGTGGAGAGTCTTTTCCTTCCCCTTCATCATTAATCTGTAGTCATTCTTGGCAACTTTTCGGATGATCTTGTACGGACCTTGCCACTGCATGAGGAGTTTATTGTGACTTGTCGGAAGTAGAACCAACACTTCGTCGCCAACATTGAATTTTCGCTCTCTGCTTCTAACATCGTAGTATTTGCGGTATCGAGTAGATGCCCTCTTCAGTTCCTCCTTAGCCAATTCACAGGTGGATTCCATTCTCTCTTTCAAGTCTAGTACATACTGATAACTACTACGAACCTCTTCCTCTTCAGTGTCTCCTGTCCAAAGATCACGCAAGATAGCCATTGGACCTCTAACTGTACGACCAAACATCATCTCAAACGGTGAGAACCCCAGACTCTCTTGTGGAACTTCTCGGTAGGCAAAGAGTAAAGCTGGGATGTAGCGGTCCCAATCTCCTGGTCGCTCGTTGCACATCCTCCGCAACATCTTCTTCAGTGTACCATTGTATCTCTCGCAGAGGCCATTGCACATGGGATGGTACGGGGTTGTTGTCAACTGCTTGACCATGAGGAGTCGACCAACTTCCTTCATCACATCTGACGTAAATTGAGTCCCCATGTCTGTTAAGATCTCATCTGGAACACCCATTCTTGAATAGACTTCCATCAGTGCCTCGGCTACTCTCTCTGTCTCGATGCTACGCAAGGCGATGGCTTCTGGGTACCTAGTGCAGTAGTCAACCAAAGTAAGTATATACCTATTACCGCGATCTGTGATAGGAGTGATAGGGCCTATCAGATCCACTGCAACTCTGCGAAATGGTGTATCAATTAGCGGCATCTCTCCGAGTGGCGCCTTGGCAATGCTTCCCTTGGACACTGTTCGCTGACAAACATCGCAGGAAACACAATATCTGTGGACATCTCCAGTAACCCCTGGCCAATAGAACTTGGACGTCACTCTATCGGTAGTGCGTCGAGCTCCCATATGTCCCGCCATCGGTGAATGGTGGGCGACCTTCATGACATACTTCCTGTAGGGACCTGGAATGACTAACTGCTTGAAAGTTCTACCTTGTTTAATTCTTGGTGAAGCGAATTCACGATACAAAAGGCCATCCTTTACCATATGATGGGTCGAGTAACCATGACTAGATACCTTAGTCTTATCAGTTGCTGCTGCTTTCCAAAGATTCTTAAGGGTGTCATCTTCTGTCTGTGCTTGAAGAAGCTCATCTTTGGATGCTGGAACTCCAAATGACGTTTCAACCTTGGAAATCTTGAGTGGCTGTAGCAGTTTCGACTTCTGCAATTTCTGGGCTCTTGTTTCGACGGCACTGGCGTCGCTAACGTGACCCTTGTCCACCTCGTCTGTAGCTGACTTCTGTTTCCAAGAAGGATTGGGATCTGCAGGATCTCTGGCTAAGGGAATGTTTCCAATGGTTACATCATACAAGGGATTAGACATACATATTGCTTTGACTTTGCCTGAGTAGAACGGGGTATCTAAAACAACCTCTGCAACCGGACAGTTCCTAACTGTACCATCTAAGAAAACACACTTCTGAAATTGGTCGGTAAGTTGACCTTCTTGGACTAGATCTCCTCTAACGACAACTTTTCAGACTCTTTTCAGACCCAGGTAGCCCTCTTTTACTGGCATTCTATCACCATCAGTGCAAGCTGCACTTACCACCGGACGAGTATGGCCGCATGACAGTCTTACATCTTCACCTGAAGTATGGTTGTCGCATCTACACAGTGATGGAGCTGAAGGAGATCTGACGGGTAAACATGTTGCCACCGTCTCCGCTGAGGGTGTAGCATTCTCCACTGCTTGATTTGGTTCTTGTGCTGTTTTATCTGTAAGTAAACTTGCAACTGTCTTAGTACTACTGTTTTGGTTTGGGTAACCTGTCTTAGTACTACTGTTTTGGTTTGGGTAACGCTGTCGACTGTAATAGTCACGAGCTATGTGTCCAAACTTACCACACTTATGACATGTGCGCGAGTCTCTCCAGGTGTTTGTGGGTTTATCAGAACCTCGGACTTGTACCTGTGACTGAGACTGAGACTGCTGATTACTGGTACTAGTTTTGCCCTTAAAACTACCAAACGCTTGTGGTTTTCTATCTGGCTTGGATCGATGGGCCTCAACGTACCTATCTGCTATTCGAACTAATTCGCTCACATCTTTTGGTTGCCGTTCCTTCAAAAATATACTCAGGTCTCTACCACAAACTCTATGGATCTGTTCTTTCAAAAGCAAACCAACTAATCCTTCAAATGACTTAGGAACACTAGCTACTTCTACCCAGCGCATAAGATAACTCTTAATACGATCACAAAACTGAGTGTAGGTTTCACCACTTTCAGGACGGGTCGATCTGAATTTGATCCTAAAACCTTCTTCAGTAAGCTGATAACTATAAAGGAGTGCTGCTTTAAGTTCCTTAAAGTCCTTAGCTTTGCTAATGGGTAAACGGGTATAAACCTCTAGGGCCTTACCTGTAAGGAGAGCGCTTAGAGATGTTGCCCACTCTGTTTCTGGCCAATTCATAACAGTGGCGAACCTTTCAAACCTCATAATGAAGGAATCCATTTCATCCTTCCCATCACGGAATTCTGGCAACTTGTGAAGTTTAGGGGATTGGTGGTGAGTACCTACATTCTTACCCTTACCTCCACTCATGAGTTCTGCATGCTTAAGTTCTAATTCTTTCATGGTTCTTTCATGTTCGCGTCTGCTCCGCCGTTCTTCCTTTTCTAACGCTTCTTGTTCTCTACGCTCTGCAAGCTCTATTTTCTTAGCCTCTCTTTCTTCTTCGATTGCTCTTCTTTTAGCAATCTTTTCTTCGCGCTGCTGAACAAACTCTAGTAATTGTTCGCCCTCTAAATTGAGCTCTTTGCCTAGCTTTAAAAGCCGCTCGAATTCCATAGTGCAAATTGAACCAAAGCGTACATGTATATGATCAGTACACGACGTGCCTAGTGTCAAAGCTATCACCAAGACCGCTGCAACAACCGGCAATCTTAGCATACTAATAGCAAAAATGCGCCACAAAAAAAAAATCGCGCATGTACCCTGAAAGGCATATAGACATTCTTCAGATAATGAGACAGTAAGCACTTGGAAAAAAGTTCTCATCATCGTACATTATTTCCACAAATCTCGGTAAAGACTGAAGAGTTACATCGATAGATTACAATGTCTGAGCGTACAATATGACTCGACCAAGTAAAGGAAGCATACCATTACATTGGGAGAAACCCTGAACTAAATGTACGTCCGTCACACTCTATTTGGTGTGCTTTTCCCGGACAAGCCCCCAATTGTCACAAACCCGGGTCCCCCCTACCCTCTCACACGCAATGTGTCCCCGGTCTCATTATAACAACGCTCAGACGCAATAATAGTAGAAAGCAAAATGTACACTAGCCAATTATTTATTTTACACTATCTACAAAAATACACAAAAATCAATAATGGGGAAATATTGCTTCAGCCAATCCAATTTCTAGGCTCTAATTATTCAGTTGTCAGAATAGGCATTCCTCGTGGGTGTGATGTTTAAGCATGTGGGGAGCTATGAGGTAAAACCACACCCCCTTTTTACCGGATTTTTTTTTTAGAATAATAACAAAGTATAGTCCTGGACATTGGACAAACACGATGACGGCCGGCTTGCTATCTTAAATAATTATTTTACCATAAGCACCCTTTTCAAATATTTGCGAAATGATTAGGGCCGTTGGCTGGCGCCTAAAGTAGTGAGCCTCTCATGCAGTTTATGATGCAGTGCAGTACGCCGTGGCATGTACCTTTTTTTCATATCAAAACCAGGCACATTTTGGCAAATTATCATATGCACCCTGCAGAATATTTACAACTTGTTAGTCCATCGGACTCGGAGTAGTGCTGTTCAACCACCATAGCCCCTAATTCACATGTAATTCACACATGTAAAGGCAGTGTTTAGGTTAATTGATTTTTCTTTTTAACCCGCGAAACCCATTTGAACAGCATTACTTGTTGTGTTTGGTTTTAAACCTTGTGCATGAATTACACGTATATTCGTGTCAGTGTTGCTTAATTGTAAATGAGGTTATGACCCAAACAACCTGTTGCATTAGCATTTACTAATGAAAAAGTTGGATGCTAATACAGTCGTCCGTTGTTAACACAGTTGACAACATCATGTGATTACCGTCGTATTAAAAACCAATATGCTGAACATTTTTAAAATGATCAGAGCGTCTGAAACTTCAGTTCTAACGCAAACTTGACGTCAAAATGTCAATGACCTTTTTTGAAAATTCACATCTAGATGTTCACCCGTACGTAAGGGAAAACACGACATTCGCAGTATTGTTAATTGCATACAGTTTTATTACTCTATTCAGTGAAGGACTGGGTTGACATCGTATTTTACTGAGAACAGTGATCGACATATACACAATGAATTTGAACAACATAACGTTCTTAGGCAATGTACAGAACGAGCTGGCACAACAAACACACCAGCAATTTATCCACTCTCCTAACTTCCAAACATTACTTAAATTACCAAGCATTGCAAATTTAATTGCAAATTAAAAACAATATCGAAAACATAACAAAACGTGAAACGTGGTTTTAAAAAGAACATTACAAAATGTGGGCGAGAGTATAAAAATAACAGTTTGAAACCTGACATGGTTTCAGTGGTCAGAAATTGCCTCAGATCACATCACAAAAATTGCTTTTCTATAACTGCATGTCTCCTCAATGATCCCCCATTTACATTTAACTGCCCACATTTTCATCCCCAACACTACGCCCTATTGCTTGTTGTTCATACAACACGGCTTGCGCTCTCAATCGAGCGCAGGCCCCTTTGTGAAAGGTCACATCGCGGTCACACATTGAGTGTCGAGATAGGCGAAGTAACTTGAGTGCGCGCTGGGAGCCAGCTAGTAGATGTCTGGTCTGCATCGGTTGTCAGGCGGTCATGAGGAGTTCATTGCTCAAGTTGCCAGAGCGCGCGCAATGCCAGAGCACTGGCACAAAGACCGCTCGGTTTCGGTTTGGTTTTCGCTTGATACAGTCAATGACCCTCCTCCCACCCCGATCTCCTAATTCAGGGTTGCAGCTTTGAAACAATGGACCCTCTGTATATGGGCGGCCAAAAGGGCCAAAACTAAAAAAAAAAATTAACAAACAAAACGAAAAAAACAGTGAACAGAAGCTAACAAAAACAAAACAAAAATTAAAAATTAAACCAAACAAAGAAAAAAATAAACATAGAACAGAAAGGAACAAAGGCAAAAAAAAAAAACCACCAGAAAACAGAAATCATGAGGTAACAAAATACAAATTAAAATTAAAACAATCAAATGAAAACTAACAACGGAGCAGAAACAATTAACAAAAGACAGAGAGAGAATCTTAAAAAAATCATCAACTCTAAACAAACTCATTAATCATGTATAATGTTTTTTAATATCTGTTCATGCCCAGTCAATACAGGCGTAAATAATAATAATAATAATCAGCATATAAGAACGCTCTTATTAGTAAACTAAATATCAATGCTTACAGTATTATTATTACCCCTGATCATTGGGCCAATTAAACATTCCAAATACCATCTTAGCTCCCTGGGAAGTATACAGCTCGATATGCTGCTTGTTAGGCGCAAGCAAGCTTATTCAATCACAATAACCATCTCTGCCCTCACTGGTACCCATTTACTCCTTGGTGGAGAGAAGCAATGAGTGACAAAGTGCCTTGCTCAAGGGCACACGCACCATGAACCCGGCTGGACTCGAACCCACGACCCGCAGCTTTACCCACAGACTACGAATCCAGTACCCTTAACCACGAGGCCACATCACTCCGAATTCTTCACCTTACAGCACTCGTAAATTCTTCATAATGAGATGCGTTCACCTTGAGACTCCCCATGATCATTTGCGACAAAATGTACTTTGAAAATATATCTATTTAAAAATAAAAATTACCTCTGGGAGGAGCGGGCCCTTGTTCTACTACTACTAGTACTAGAACTAGGACCAGGCACTACCGGGGTCGTTACTGAGGCCAGGTTTTGGCGACTTGGCCTGGAGCTGTTAGCGGTGGCTGCAGGCACAGGGACAGGCGCTGGCCGAAACAAGGGAGACGAAGTGGCTCGAAGTCGAACTGCCGCAGATGTCTGGGAGGCCGAGGTCCCGGGTTCTGATTGAGCCGGCAGTACATCAAGAACTTGCTGCAACGCATCTAAAAGATGCCTTAGTCCTTTTGAGTTTGTTCATAGTTGTTGAAGTTTTTGTACTTATTTTTGTCTGTATACGCAACGCCCTAGGTGTTCAAGAATACTTATTACTTTTGAGTAGTTGTTGAACTTGTTAAGGTTCTCTCTCTGTCTTTTGTTAATTGTTTCTGCTCCATTATTAGTTTTCATTTGATTGTTTTATTTTTATTTTTATTTTGTTACTTAATTATTTCTGTTTTCTGGTGTTTTCTTTTGCCTTTGTTCCTTTCTGTTCTATGTTTATTTTTTTCTTTGTTTCTGTATGTTCTTTGTTTCTTTTTTTTAACCTATTGTTTGTTTTGATTTTATTTTATTGAAATTTTGATATTTCTTTCTGTTCTTTGTTTATTTTTCTTTGTTTGGTTTAATTTTTAATTTTTAATTTTGTTTTTGTTAGTTTCTGTTCACTGTTTTTTTCGTTTTTTTTTGTTTTTTTTGTTTTTTTTTAAGTTTTGGCCCTTTTGGCCGTTCATATCTGTAATCTCAGGTAGGTATTGGAAGGATTTTTTACCGAGTTTAAATGATATTTTTGAATTCAATGGGATCGTGTACAGTATGTTTTGGATGACGGGGAAAGGGTTGGGTTCTGTACTGAGTAGCGGGCCGGATGGTTTGAGCCTAGGGAGAGAGACGTGAGATGGTCCATTTGTCAAATTTTGAGTGGTAGGCCAAGGGTCAGCACAAACGGACGAGCCACTATCGCCGGGGGTGCTAGCTCACGTCCATTATCCTTGGAAGGATCATCTTATTCCTCCATGGAAGGATGGATCTCAGCCAATCTCCCTCCATGGGCTCTTGTGCTGCGGATAAGTGATTTATCCGCAGCGTTTATCAGCTTGCGAAAAGCGATGGCGCTTGAAAGTGTGAGAAGCGATTGCGCTTATTTTTGCGACAAGCGACTGCGCTTCTATATGTAGGGACATCTATAGTCCCCTGGGACTTGTGAGAAGCGATTGCATTTCTAACTGGACGGATATCCGTAGTCTATTGGGACTTGTGAGAAGTGATTGCGCTTCTAAATTAGTGTAGGGATAGCCGTATAGTCCCTTGGGACTTGGGTGAAGCAATTGCGCTTCTAGGTGTAGGGATATCCGTAGTGTTGGAATGTTATAACCGCTGGCATGTAAGTGGTAACTATGGGAATTTATTTAGCCATGCTGGTAGTTACATGGACCTGTTAATTATTAGAACTGGTAGCAGGTAAATTGTACATGTGATTTTTAAACCATGCTTGTTGGACTGTGTCAAGCGAATAAATGATTGCCGAGTGACCACAGTGCATTTCTCCGGTGTGATTCTCTTCACAAATATAAATTATGCGCAAAACTGTTTGTAGTGTACAAAGTGAAAAGTTTGTTGACCATAGATAAGACTTTGGTTTGAAATAAGTTTGATTTTAAAGTAAACATTTATAAATTATAACATTTTGTATTCAAAACATCTGACAAGAAAAAAATTAAATCAGAAAGATTTTATAAGAAATACAATTGTATAAACATCAGTTAAACTGTTATGTATAACGTTTGTCAAAATTAACGTAGGCCTATCAAAATGAAATTGATAAAAAAAAGTCTTAATCTTGTAATTTATAAATAATTGTGCATGCAAACAAATAAAAAATTAAAATAAAAAATAACTACGTGCAAATATAAAATAAAAATGTAAACTAAACAAATGCATAACCATTAATGTCTTATGGGTAAAACAAAATTGTAAATCAAAACTGTTCATCTGAAAAAAAAATGTTCATAAAGAAACACTAAGACAAGATGGAAAACAGCAAGCAAAAAAAACCACCAAAAAAAAAATAATAATAATAAAAAAAAAAAAAATGAAAGAAACAAAAGATGTCTTTAATTTAAACTTTTCAAAAAACAAGTGTGTGTTTGTATGTTTGTTTTCTCATCTGATTTCATAATTTTCGTACCGCTGTATTTTTTAATTTTTTTAAAATATTTTTATGTATGAATAGGGGGAAGGTAATAAATAATGTACAATTATTTAGTTACAGGGAAAAGGTCCAACAGTGTCAAGTTATTTGTTATTCATTCATGTGGGACCATAAAATATACAATTGTGTACATCGCTAATTGGAGATCATTGCTATGAGGAAAACTTAAAACGGGTTTTTAGCCGCGTTGTTAAACTATAAGTTTGCAACTACAGAACGAATGATGTACTATCGTGTCTGAGCAAAATTACATTTCACGCCAATAACGAGTAAAGAAAACTCAAGCTTGAGACAAGAAAACGAGTTGTACACAAAACTGTTCATTGCGCAATGCATTGCAATATACGTGTCGGATGGAAGAAGAGATAATCAATTAATATCGATCGCCATTGGGATTCTTGAATTTCAAACGATTGTGCAATATATTGCACCTGATCTCAGAAGTTACTGGTAAATGAAATCGCATACAGATGGTCTATGCGTTCAGCGTCTAGTTGCAAACTGACTAATCTAGACGAAGCTATGCAGTTTACCCTCGGGAAACAAAACGGGTATAATCGTACGAATTAAACACGTTAAACCTGTTACGTTAATTGTGTGTATAGAGTAGTTCGTCTAGTCATCACAATATAGTCAAGCATAATATTAATCCATTTGTTAGTTTTATCAGATTTTTTTTTTCCTGAATCGTCTTCTTTTTTTTTTGGTGCATTACGTGTGACCATAAGCCTACATCAGCTTATCACTGATGATCGATAACTGCATTTTTAAATAGAGGGCTAACTGTTCGTAATATTATTCTGTTGTTACGCATATTGGGGGCCCTATACACTGGAAGACAATAACCATATTGTACAGGCAATGTGTATTGGCGCGTTGCCCTCTGGTAAAACAACAGCTTTCTTATTGTTGCAGTTGTTATTTTAAATAAATCCGTCAACATGATATCAAGCACGCATTATGGCGTGATCATGGCTCTCAATAAAAATCAGATGAAAGTAGTATTGCTTTGAAATTTTCTGTTTTGACACTCAATTGGACATCTCCAAATACGTTTTTCGTTTGGGGCTCACTCCGTCAACATGACGTCATGAGTTCGTGATGACGTGATCGACCGTAGCTCTCAATCAGTCATAATCCAAACTGAATGTTTTAGCCAATCAAAAACAGCTAAGGTTCCATTAGTTTTAAAACAGATGTTTAACATCATGACAAAGTACGAATATCAGCATAAAAAATTATACACATTAAAAACCATTTACTGGAAATCAGTTTGTATCTGACCGTTGGCACCGTCACATCTTTGAGTTATTAATTTATTTATAGTAATCTTTAACGAGGGTAGTCCATTTCAGTTTAAAAAAACTTATTTTTCATTCAAGCGTACGTGTATTGCATAATTATAATGTGTTGAGTTGTCCTGGTTTTATTTAAGTGTAATTGCCAAAAGTATTGTGTCTTTCCCTACCATTTTTCTCTTTTTATTTTGCAAATTTGTACTCGAAAGAGGTGGACTGTGTCAAAGAAGCAAAAAATACTGCAACAAATCTAAAATTATATAAAGACGCCAAGAATATACTAGAATAGGTATGATTCAATATAGGCCTATTAGTATAGAACATGTTGTGTTCGTACGTCAATAATACCCTATTAAGGAGAGACAGAGATTAGGGGTACTGGTTGCTCGAATTGTATTCACGTCCATGCAATAACACACTAGAGTGCACTCGTATTAGAATGTATACGATCAACAAATGACGCCACACACTGGTTGTGCTATAAATAGATCACTGCAGTCCCCATAAACTATACACAAGCTTGAAAAAAAAAACCCCAGCTGAACACTTTTTGTAATTGAAATGATAAATCATTGGGCACAAATCTGATGTAAATGTAATGCGCAATAGGCATTGAAAAAAAAAAACCCAATAAAACAGAGCCACATGCATGAATACCGAAACAATAGTATATACACTAAGTTGTGCTGAACACAATTCTTTTTGGACAGGGGAAAAACCTTTAACTTCATCCCTGGCCCTAACACTAGACTCCCCCCTTTTCTCACACCAACCTTATCCTCTGTGTATTTGTGTTTATTGTACGAGGACTGGCTATGAACAATTAAGCATTTTAAAGGAGTCGACAATTCGGCTGAAGTGAAGTGAGTAGGGGCCAAAAGTACGCTCAATGTGCCAGCCTTTAAGTGGTTCGTTTTCAATACAGTCAGATTTGCGGCACGAAATACATCACCACGTCCGCAATAGGTTTATACAATTCGTGAAATCACACGCGGATGTTCAGTTTGATTCTGAAAACCGGGTCGTGCTACCTTTTTAACTGCATTTTCTGAATTATATTTATACAAGTACAACTTACTCCAAATTAATTGAAAACGTCTCCAAGATTGTGTTTACAGATAAAAGGAAGCAAAGTTCATATATAGAGTTGGCGATCGACAGTGTCATCAATATCTTCTGGACTACGGAATACTGATCAATACACCAACAGAAAAAAAGGTATCCTTTACACCAGTTATTATACTCATACTACAAAAAGGAATCACGCAGGAGATAAGTTTGTTGTGTCTCTCGCCACAGCTTTAATGTTTTAATCAACCTTCTTCAACCGGAATACCAAAGATTAAGGGCAAACCGGATACATAGAGCACATTAACATTAACATTAAACATTAGGAGGTACCCATGACCACCTCACGTAGTTTGATGCTCACAAGAAAACTGATTGTGATACCCAAGACCACAAAGACGATAGTGATACCCAGTGACCACTACCCACCAACAACGGCCGTTGTGAAAGCCTATTAAATCAGGCGATAAAACCAGTTAACAGGTAAGGTGCTATAACTTCAGCACTTAATTACAAACACATTCCCCACAGCAGGCACATGTAGTGGGGGTATAGCCATTGTGGTAACTCATAGGCTATACATGTACATGTAGATTCGAGATTAACATGTTACTGGATCAGCCCATGAGGCACATCACGGGCCACAATGAATTTAGTTACCAAGTTGAATTTAGTTAAGTACACTGTAGTCAAATGTTCACTCAAAACCAGCATTATGGGGCTCGTTCTCTTCTGGGGCACCAATAAAAATGCCCCGAAATAACCACTTTTGTGCCCCAAACAATAGTGCTGTACTAAATACAGAATATCCCCCTCTCTTCCACCGTGGAGGAATGTAGGGGAGGAGGTGGGAAAAGTTTTCAATCGAGCGTTGATGTTTCTAGATTGAAGCCGTGACTAAAAGTGAATCTGCGCACTCCCGATAGAATACAATGCGCTGATTGGCTGCCGCGCAATCCTAGCGCGGCAAAATAAAGGGAGAGTGCATACAACGTCCGCAATGAAGTTTGCGCACGTCCCGCAAGCGATGTTCCGGTTTTTTTTTTTTTTGGTTGCCCAGGGGTGTTCAGAATCCCAATTTGCATACAACCTTCCTTAATCATGATACTCATGCACACTGTATGCTGTACAATTATTGAACACCCACAAGTACGATCAAACTGGATTTTGCGCTGAGTATAATACATTTTACCAGTTATATGGTAAAATGTGTTATACTCATACTATAAAAAGGAATCACGCAGGAGATAAGTTTGTTGTGTCTCTCGCCACAGCTTTAATGTTTTAATCAACCTTCTTCAACCGGAATACCAAAGATTAAGGGCAAACCGGATACATAGAGCACATTAACATTAACATTAAACATTAGGAGGTACCCATAACCACCTCACGTAGTTTGATGCTCACAAGAAAACTGATTGTGATACCCAAGACCACAATGACGATAGTGATACCCAGTGACCACTACCCACCAACAACGGCCGTTGTGAAAGCCTATTAAATCAGGCGATAAAACCAGTTAACAGGTAAGGTACTATAACTTCAGCACTTAATTAAAACACATTCCCCACAGCAGGCACATGTAGTGGGGGTATAGCCATTGTGGTAACTCATAGGCTATACATGTACATGTAGATTCGAGATTAACATGTTACTGGATCAGCCCATGAGGCACATCACGGGCCACAATGAATTTAGTTACCAAGTTGAATTTAGTTAAGTACACTGTAGTCAAATGTTCACTCAAAACCAGCATTATGGGGCTCGTTCTCTTCTGGGGCACCAATAAAAATGCCAAACGTGAAAAGCGACCCACATAAGAAACAAGCACCATCACTGCGGGAACTTACATTAGCGACAAAATGCAGGAGCGCAAATTTTCTCGAAAGGCTGCATTACCCTCCGGAGAGAGGTGAACCCCATCTCTCCGGTAGAGGTGAGCGGCAGATTAATGAAATTGGGGGTGATCAAGTACACTGATTCCCAGCCTGCGACATTGTGACCTAGCCCAGCGGTTAGTTGCTCGCCGTATGTGTTCCATGTATTTTTGAGATTGTGCACCATAGTAAAATAGCCGGGGTAATATACATGACCAAACAAGTTTGGTGTTAGGAAATCTCTCCCGACATTCTGCCAGCATGACGGCTAGAGTATGCGGAATCGCATAGAAGTTGAGCTGCACTAAGTCATTAGTACCAACATGCATTACTATAATGTCTACATCACCAATGCCGTCCAACAAATATGCTTATTGATTCAAGCGTGCTCCACTTCGCCCATTCCATTGCACAGGGATACCCATATCATATGCTGCCCATCGAACCAGTGAATCCCCCACTATCCCAGCACAGCGTTGCTCATGTGGATGAACACCTACAAATCAAATAAAAATATTTGCTTAAACCCTGTGAAAATTGACTATGGGGAAGGGGCGGAGGTAACTGGCTAGCGCGTCTGACCGCCATCGACCCATACGCTGTATGTCTGTGAAGGGAAGGCCCAATGCATATGCAGTAGATGCTGCCCCCATACGAAATGAGTGGGATCTATAATGTGAATTCGTGATGCCACAGCCTGACAACGCAGACTGCAAAACTCTATTGAACTGGTAACGAGTAAGTGGTTGACTATCAATGTGACAAAAGAGGGGGCCTTGTGTTCTTGGGCGATTTGAACAAATTGTTGAAGCGCTGCAACAGGGCAGAGAGTGGCATCAACCCACCGACCTACAAGAACAATTTGAGGGGGGCCACGCTGATTTGTCTTAGACTGGCGCAGTGCCAACGTTACTGACTCACAGCCGTTGGAGAAGCGTATGTCTGAAATGTTCAAAACTGCAGGCTGCACATCCCCCCGCGAATTTGCCGTGAACTCACTAACTCGTAAGAAACCGAAAAATGCAAGAAGCATAGCAGAGCGAAACAATGTCACTTCATAATGTGATGAACAAACTTCAGGCAAAATTGCCATAATGCGCGAAAGCAGCGCCAGCGATATTGGTGACCTGCGGTCTCTTCGCGAAACCCCACGCCTACAACCTTCGAGTAATTTTGTAACCATATCCGAATCAGTTGGGTCTGGTCTGCCCATTAACTTGTACTTACAACTTACCCCTGCGACGTATGTTGCAATTGTTGATGGGGAATATCGCCGGATGGAAAGCCAGGCGATAAACTCACCTATGCACTGCGGATTCACGACCCGACTACTGTATGTGGATTAAAGGAAACCACAAAAAGTATTCCACCCCGAATTGTATGCCGTGTGTGTATTTCGCGCAAAAGCCAACTGTAGCAACCTTTGTATTTCCTGATCTACCATACTTGGGGAAGAATTGGAAGCGGAGTCATCACTGGCTCGGCCTGGGGGGCTAAGGCACAGAAGCGCTGCATCTGAAAACGAGATAATGCATCAGCTTTGTCATTAAATACACCTGGAATGTGAGCTGCCTTGAAGATGATATTGAACTTCAAACACTCTAACACAAGTAAACGAATTAAGTGCATGCACTTTTCACATTGAGCAGATTGTCCGTTAATCATGTGGACCACTGCCATGTTATCAGAGTGAAACTGAACTCTGTGATTGGCTAAGATAGGCCCCCACACAAGGATGGCTACAACTACAGGATACAATTCCAATAGGGGAAATGGAGGGTGTATATGATGTTCCTTGCCGCCAACGGCCTTGCAACCATTTCCCTTGAAAATAAGCCAAAACCAATTGAAGCCGCTGCATCTGTGAAAAACTCAAGTGTTGCCGAAGATTCCCATTCATGCTTCAGCAGTGGGGTGACACCATTGTAATCTCGCAAAAATGTCAACCACATCAATAAATCAAGTTTTGCACCATTCGTTATCCGCACCCTATGTCATGGTCGCTTTAACCCCTTTGACAAAGCAATAAGCCGCCTAATAAACGCCCGACCCGGCGACACAGCCTTGCACACGAAATTAAGAGAACCGACAAGGGACTGGATTTGCACTAACTCTGCTTTTGGCTTAGCAAGCATAGCCCGCACTTTAGTGGTGAGCATTGCTACTTTGTCGGGCGGGACCCTTACCTGCCACTGATTCACATCAATTTCAAGCCCCAAGTATGTGAGAACCTGCGACGGACCTTCTGTTTTTTTCCGTAGCAATGGGAACACAAAGTTCCCCAAATAATGCTTGAAAATTGTCCAGGCGTGTCTGACATGACTGTCTCGATGGGCCAACAAACAAAAAATCATCTAGATAATGTGTGACATCACCCTCTTTGGCCATCTTGCGAACACTAAATTCTAGAAAAGAGCTAAACTTCTCAAATAGCGCACACGACATGGCACACCCCATGGGAAGACATTTGTCAAAGTAAAACTGATTTTCAGACTTGAAACCGAGCAAGTCATAATCGAGCGGGGTGATTGGTAACAGGCGGAAAGCCGATTTGATATCTGATTTTGCTAACCACGCCCCCTTTCCTGCTTGAACAACTAAATCTACAGCCTCGTCAAACAATGCATACCGTACTTTGCACTGTTCTTCATCTATAAAATCATTAATTGAACCCCCGTATGGGAACGAGAGATGATGTATCAACCGAAAAGTGCCCTGTTCCTTCTTGGGTACTAACCCGATGGGTGAACATTGCAAATTTTCAAAGGGGGGGGGGGGGGGTGTGCGAAAGGCCCGGCAATCTTGCCTGCTTGAATTTCTTTTTCTAATTTCAGTCTGACCATATCCGGGTTCGATGAAGCTGATTGAAGGCAGTCTGAATCCCTACGAATCCTAGGGCCACTGTATCCAATTGAAAAACCCTTTGAAAACCCTTCCAACAAAATTGCTTTGTCTAAAATGTTGTCATAATCGCAAAGCAGTGAGTGCAGCACCGACAATTTAATTGGGGTTGGGAGCACGAAAATTAGCTTTCCCAGTCACCAAAGCATGTGCATTTTTCTTTGTTCCAGCTGAATCTACCTGACTGCCGGCCAAGGCTGTTTGTTGAACAAACAGCCTTGTTGTTATACTGTGTACATGATTGCAGGATTTTATCAGCGCTCCCCGGTGAAAATATGGCACGACCCCCCCCCCTCATCGACCCCTCCCCCCTCATCCCCCTCCCCCCTCATCCCCTCCCCCTCATCCCCCTCCCCCTCATTCCCCCACTAAGTGAGCAGTAATGCTGTGTCTGTGCCCTTTTCAAATCTGTAAGAAAAAAATCGACTGGGGTCGACAAGGGACCCATGAAGCTTGATCGCATCTACACTATCTTCGACGATTGCCGCCTAAATCCGGTAAACTTTTTACATTGTATCTTTTGTGACAGCTCAAGTTACACGATCATTTCAGATGGTAGTTTTGCTATACACATGCCTCGCCACTGTGTTCCCGGTTCATCCACAGCGCGTATTTTGAATGATGCAAAGTTATTGGGGGAGGGACAACCTCGTCCCCAGTGCTTACTTTATTTCCAACCGCGTTTCCAATAGTAAACCCTGGATAGGAAACTTTCTTCCTGTATCCTGATTGGATACCGCAATTGGCTAGTAATGGATTTTTATCGTGTACTTGGTGCTATAAATTCACAACGTGCAGTACGTGTGTTCGCGATCATTCGTCCACGCCTTCTCGAAAATACTAATGTCCTTTCCAATTTGCATATATTAATATGAAATATCATACTGCATGTTGTCTCGATAACATCGTAACAGTTTGATTTCAAAAATCGTGTTTTCGTAACTCACGCCGTGCTCGCGCTGCTACGAATTGACTCTGTTTTTACCCCAGACACCGCATACAAAAACAAACGCTAATGTGTAACGCATATCCAGGCACCAGACTGTTCCTCATTTGCATACGTGTGCAAAAATCTTGCACATGCAAATGATCCAATACCAGGGTGAGAGAGCAGGTAGTGGTGGGCGCGTACTGCTCGACACCCTGGGGAGAGAGCAGGTAGTGGTGGGCGCGTACTGCTCGACACCCTGGGGACGAGGTTGGGGGAGGGAATAGTCTGGGAGACCATCGCAAGTTAAATTGAACGTATGCGCGCGCCGACGTTGCCTGACGCTCATGCGAAGACACTGCTGCTAATAGACACATTCTGGCACATTCTGGAAGTGGTGTGGAACTTTGCGTGCGAACCAGTACAGTACAGTACGCACATGCTGTATCCCGTCCATTGATCTCCATACAGGGATCAATGGTCCCGTACGTCCATGTGGCTCTCAAAAGTGGTAAAACGCGCCCTCCTGTGTCGCAGCACGGAGCCCATATGGAGGTCAAATGTCCGGAGAAAAGAATTTGTCCACATTTCGGCGCGGATGTGCGAGTGCGGTTGACCCCCCCCCCTCCCCCGACATCAAAAGCTGGATACGCCACTAGCCTAGGCCCACTTGGAAGTAGAGCGTCTCCAAACAAGAGCAACTCCCTACCTTCCAAATTAAAAAAAAATATTCTTAATGATAAAATTCCTCGAGTGGGGACTCATCATAGTAAAGGCACTTATTAGACTTTCATTAATTTGCAATATTTCCACCTTTTCCCAATACTGATACATTATCGGTTGATTTTTGATACATTATCGGTTGATACAGTATCGGATACACTTATTTTGTAGTTACATTATCCGTCGACACGTGATACATTATCGGATACAAATTTTACTCCACTATCAGTCAATTTTTGGTACATTTTCGGTTAGTGATACAATATCGGTCAATTTGTGATACATTATCGGTTGGTGATACGTTATCGGTTGGTTACTACATTATCAGTTGTAACAGGGGTACTTCCCCCATTTCTTCAACACTAGAGCCAATCAAGAGAAAGTGCTGTCCCACCTACCTGGCATGCAATACTACAATACCGACAGAATGAAACACGCAGAGTGACAAAAGTTTGTAGAATGGTATATAGCCTACACCAAAACGACACATTTGACTTCAAGGAACAAATTCTGATGTATTGTCGGTCGGATGTAGATATATTGAGGAAATGTTGATAGCGTTTTAGATCCCTCTTTATGAGCATGACCGCTGATGAAACTAACCCTGGTATAGACCCGTTTCAACATTGTATTTCTATAGCGTCTGCCTGTAACCTTGTGTACCGCACGAAATACCTAGATCCCGAGACCATTGGCATCATCCACCCCTCGGGGTACCGCTCCAATGACCGTCAATCTATTAAGGCTTATCCAGTGGCTTAAGTGGACGGCTCATCTAACTGGTTATAACATTCAGCATGCAGCTAATAACGGGGAAGTGCGCGTGGGCAAGTACAAAGTTGACGGCTGGTACATCAATGATGGCGAGGCAACTGTCCTAGAGCTTAACGGCTGTCTCCATCATGGACATACGTGTTTGGCTCGTGATACCAAGCATTCTTTCAATGACCTCACAATGGTGAAGTTATATCAAAGGACCAGTGAAAGACGCAAGTTCATCATCGACCAAGGCTACCGGTACATCGAGCGGTGGGAGTGCGAGTTTGATGCGGAATTGAAACGTTATGCAGAAATGAGGAAATTCATTTCAGATTTGGATATCCCCACGCCCCTTATCCCACGGGATGCCACCAGACTCTACTACGAAGCTGGACCAGGGGAGAAAATAAAATACGTAGACTATACCAGTCTGTATCCATGGGTTAACAACTGTGGGAAATATCCGCTTGGTCATGCAACTATTATTACGGAGAACTTTCGTGATATCAGCGAGTATGAGGGTCTGGTCAAGTGCAAAGTGCTTCCTCCCAGAGGGCTTTACCACCCCGTCCTCCCTTACAAGTCCATTGGCCGTTGGATGTTTCCCCTCTGCGCCAAATGTTGCGAATCACTTCAACAAACTCATTGTCATCTCACCGACGACGAACGAGCTTTAACCGGTACCCGTGTCACGATGGAGCTTCAAAAGGCACTTCAGATGGGTTACCAACTCGTTAGAATTTACGAGGTTTGGCATTTTGAAGAAGTCTCGGTGTACGACCCAGACACAAAGGAAGGAGGATTGTTCGCCGCCTACGTCAACGCCTTCCTTAAGATGAAGCAAGAAGTGAGCGATTGGCCCCATGGGTGCCAGACGGATAAGCAGAAGCACGAATACATCCAGAGCTACCTCGACAGGGAGGGAATTCAGCTCGAATGGGACAAAATCAAGAAAAACCCCGGACTGAGGGCTCTCGCCAAACTCATGTTAAATAGCTTCTGGGGAAAGTTTTGCCAGAGACCCAAGATGACAAAGACCACTCACGTCACTGACCCTGCGGAGTACTTTGACCTCATGACGCGCGATGATATTGAGGCTAACAGCGCCAATTTCGTCACAGAAGAAATGGTGTGGAAGTCCAATGGCAAAAAACGGAAGACTTCGTCGAGCCTTCAGATATGTCGACAGTATGATTAACTTCAATTTGCTAGTGTGTTAATGATCGCCTGCACACCACGGTACTCTTTACATGTACATGTATACAATGTAACTAAAGTTTAACTGGTAGAGTTGAAACAACAGTTGCAGGCAAGGTTTATAAATCTTTTGTGATTTGATAAAAACATGAAATAACAATCCTGTGAAAACTTTTAGCTTAATCAATTCTCCTTTAGTCTTTCTAAAACAGCCTAATGCCTAATCTGCAAATGAATAACAATGAAACAAATCAGAGGCTCAACCATTGTTTTGTTTTGTTTTGTTTTTGTTTTTTTTGCGAGAGGGCAATTCTTCGACAGCGATGTCCACCAAACGGATCATAAAAGGCCGAATAAATGTGATACATTTACTTTAGTTTCCTTCTGTTGTGCATTTTGATTGTTTAATTTGAGAAATTAAAAAAAATCCAGATGAAGTCGCTTAAACGAAGTGGCATGGCGTAACATACTGTTTACTGAGGTTTAATTAAATTAAGTCTTCATTTTGTTTTAATACGAATATATAGAGTACCGTAATGCAGGCTGACTAATAAAGTACAGATTTAACTAATTTGCTTCATATTTCATCATTTGTTTATTTTACGAATTAAACCCATGACATTCCATGCTTTATATATTTATTTGTTTTATTTTGTGTAATACAGTTGTATAATATTAATGTTTGTTGTTTTGCTTGTAGTGATTACGAATAAAGTACTTGAGAACTGTATATCGCCCGTTGACCACTTAAGGAATGTTCTGGTGAGTTCCGGTTGGTTTTAGGCATCCCGTGTCGTCTTTTATTTATTTGTGTACATGTTTACATGTATGTTTATTGTTTAGGATATACAAAGTAAAAATAAATTGTTGTGTACATGCACCTGTTGCTTTGAAAGTTTTGTTTCAGTAGCTTTATGTTTGTCTTTGGATTTTTGTTAAGCTTAAGTTGGGATATAGGTTCGTTTAAAAAGTGAACGCTATGATCTATGCTCTAACGTAGAATACGCTCACGTACGCTCACAAATCCAATTGCCTACCAGAAACGTGTAAAAGCACCGCGAATTTCGGACAATCCCACTGGACATGATAGGACTTGTCCTAGTTGTTTACCGTCCATCGATGATTCAGCACCGTGACGTCACGGAATCACCCTTCGAGATTACAAAAGCATTGTGATTGTCGATTGCACACTGTCAAGATGATAGGCTGTACCATTTTTACCAGTAGGTAGGTTCAATGACCCACCTCAGTATACATACATGTACATGTACTGTATTTCTCTATACATGTACTTGTTTTGTATCGTATATTTTGTATCGCTTATTAATTCATTAATTCTTATTATCTTTACTATGACCTTAATATTCATTTTATTTCAATTGAAATGAATTCCCAAGAATTGTGTGTAGGCCTTTACATATGAACATAAGTACATGTACATGTACATACAAATCCTTCAGTGAAACAAAATCCTTTTTTTTCCATTTGCATACCGCATTGCAATGTATAAATACGTGATCACATACAAAGTGATAAATATTTTTCCTTAAAACGATCATTGAAATATTAAAGGAATATTTTTAATCTAAAATAACGTCCCTCACACATTTTGAAACACCCCTATTGACTACTGGACATAGTTGGGGCCGGCTCTTCATGTTATGGTAATGAGATTGTCACGTGGGCTAAATGCGGCGTTCTGATTGTTCGAGAGGCCAGGGTCCAGGTAAAAAGGGGGTGTGGTTTTACCTGGACAGACGGGTTGCACTACTTACATTCACATATTTTACAATAAAGGAAATTTACTTTTGAGAATACAGCATTTTATGAGAGAAAGAACCCCTTAGTTATCTGTTATCGTCAAAATATCCCCATTCTTAGCTGATGAACGTACTATTTCTATATCCTCATAGCCCCAACAAATTCGCGGAAGTTTCATCGGTTACCTTAAACAGCGCCCTCATTTGACCTTATGGGCAAAGTAAATAAATTATTTCTCATCACTACAGTATCGTATTCAATTTGGCCGATAGTCTGGTTCCCTAACCCCACTGTCCATCGGACCAGCAGCATATCCAGCTTTTGATGTGGGGGGGGGGGGGAGGGGGGCAACCGCACATCCGCGCCGGACACTCGGCCTCCGGGAAGTAACAAAGTGAAGGGGGTGGGGGCTGGTATTCCATATATTACACAGACTCCGTTTAATGAATGCAAATGCAAACTAAGACAGTCTATCCATATCCCTATTGGTAGATTCAGTCGAGGCTCTTTACGTGGTTTAAAACGCTGATGAAACAGCAGTTTGTTTTAAAGACTTTATTGGACTTTCCCCTAATAAATTATAAGTTTTGCACACAACTGGTTTTTGAGGCAAGAAGCGAAATCGGTCCATGGAATATACAAATGCGGGTTACTTAACGGTACAAACATGCGGGGTTACTTTCTCTTATTTTCTCCAGGATTGTTGTCGCTTTTCTTATTAGAGAAGCCTCTAAAATTGTCATAGGCAGTACTCTCTGGTCAAAGTGGGTTTTTTTCGGGGGGGGGCAAAAAAATAAAATACAATTTGCTTTAGAAACTGTGCGCTTTGGGGTATCCATCCGCCAAATTACTAGCAAAATTGCGGTCGTGAATCACGCAGGGGCTGAACCGTGGGTTGAATCCACTTTAATTGGGTAAACCCGCTCACGTAGTTGGTCACCTCCTAATTTAATTATCTTTGCTTAGGCGTGCGAAAAACTACCAATAAGTCCGTATTTCATAGAAACTTAAACTATATAGAAACCATAGAAAATGAAATAAAATCGTGTGCAAAGAGTTATGGCAATAATCTAGGATATTATTATAATAACATGCATGGACGGTATTAAAAGTAAATCTGCTTCCTGAAATGAAGTATTGCCTGAAGAATAAAGAAATATAAATTTCAAATTTCCCAAACAAATACTCTATTTGTGATTTATATACAATGCACTGCACTCTGGATCACTAGCTACTAGGCTTACAAGTTGGAGCTGTACAGAGTGTAAACGTACAGAGCATAAACACTAAAAACAAGTTGTTATACATGCACATCATAGCCAACAGTCAAAAGCGGATAGCTATTTTGCCATGGTATTTTACTGAATCTATAAAGTTCATTAAAAAAAATGCCTACGATAGCAACCTGTTTATACATGCAAGCAAGCGTCTATGAAATGCAAGCAGATTCAAATAAAGCAAACAAGACAGCGTATTGACCTCGAGATTCTGACCATTCAGCGGGCACCTCCTATCGGGTCTTCGGTAGCCCATTGTTTTATTGCAAAGACATGGCAGCTAAATTAATCAACCGACTGACAGTTAATTTGTCAACATTTTTGATCAAAATGACGTACCAATTTCTAAAGCCGATTCCAATTGGTTGGTGTGCAGGGTCACATACAATTAATTTGTTCAAATAGTATGGAGCGGGATCCGTTTAACAAGGGATGATACTCAGATTACATCCTTCTATTTGCCGTTACAACCCCCCCCCCCTTCTCCGCCCCTCCCCGGAAAATAATACTAGAAAACTGTAACATAAAGAGCAAAACTAAAACGTGCTAACAAAAACAAACTTTATGTTCGTGTTAACAGCACAGAGTTCATACAGCTTAAAGGGAAAATACAACATTTGCAAACATAAAAAATATAACTATCAGCGTTGGAAAAAAACTGGCTTTTTTCAAATACTGGCCCCAGTTGTCCATCGCACTTGTTTGAAATCGATTACACACCTATGAACGGGTACAAGCCAGCTAGACTGGTTCCCTGACCTTACAATTCCCCAATATATTAAAACTGCTCTGTTTCTTCTTAAATGGAGTCAGGGAACCAGACTACAAGAGAATGATTGTTTTTTCTTGGTTATTATAGCATTTTCGAACCCAAAACCTCAAAAAAGTCAGTGTAACTATATTTGCTATATATTTCCAACCCCCCAATTCCATCCATTTCTGAAAATTACAGCAAAAGCAAATGATTTATATTCCCTTTAATCACAGAATATTATTATTAAGCCATATATACCAGTAAAAACGGAAGATATCGAAACAAACAAAATGCGAAAAACCTCTGCCCGTATATGAAAACTAAGCTAGAGTAAACAGATGAAGAACCGAGTCTCGCTATCACTTTTCTAAAACAGTAAACATTTTCCTATTCTTGTATAAGAATATGCCTAGTAAGAGAAGACACTACAATACACTGTAACCATGGCGGCGTTATTCGTTATTACTGTGCTACTTTTCCATCTAACAACAGGTAAGAGTTATTTTTAACAAAATGAAATCTTGTTGGCACTATTATTTAAAGGAAACAGGCCATTCTTGGTTAAGAAGTATAGTGTGGCCAAAATTCACATGACCAGTTTTCATCGGGAACTTCTAGTTTGATTTCTATCTCCTATATCACAATTTAAAGAGCTCGTCAGGAGTGGCTGCAGGCTGCATTTTTGGTACATAGTGTGTGTAAACATGTGGTAAACTTCATGCAGGAAACAATAATAATACTTACATATACGCCTTGATTTTAGAGTTTGTGCTAATAGATAAGATAAAGGGCGATAAGAAGCGATAAGAAGCTGATAAAGCGTAAAAATTGAATCGATAAGGAGGATTAGGCCCCCAAAAAATTCTCCGGTTTCTGGTATGGAGCTTGCCCCAAAAGTGGTGCGGCGACGCAGCTTTTTTGTTTACCTGATTTTTTGCTTCAAATGTCGGCTGATGACTACAAATGGTGCCCGACTAAACGTAGTGCAAATATATGGGAGTCCAGAGAGGCCACATAAAGCTTATTCTCGACCATAACCCAATCTAAAAACACGTTAAAATTGGGAAGCAGCAGGATTCCCGTCAAACCAGTGAGTTTGGCGGTTTTGAGACATCATATTTCATTTAAAAAAAAAACCTTTTTCATTTTGTCGACGCGCATGGCTACGGCGACGTGCGCGAATACCAGAAACCGGAGATTTTTTGTTTTGGCCTTACACTCTTAGAAAATAGTACCGAATGTTGCGTTAAATTGTACTCTTTGTGGTGGTTGAAAGGGAACATGGTCGTTGGCGGGGTAAAACGCTACGCAACAGGGGTTGCGTCAAATTTTACTCAATTCCTGCGTAAAACGTTTACCCAACATTGATTCAAAATTCTTACCCCTCACCTGACCCCTACCCCCCCCCAAAAAAAAAAAACACCATGGATGCTCTGCCACTAACAAACTGTGCTGTCACGCAGGCCAAGAGACTGATCGTGTTTGAATGTGTGTACATTTTGTACACGTGCGATACACACAACACACATCGCGACATTGCAATTCAATCATCGACCTATTTGTTGTAGGTATCTCATATGTTGTAGGTACCTCATACTGCCCACGATTTCTCAATGACGTATTTTAACAATCAGTGCATCCTGAAAAGGAAATGAATATTTCTAAATAAAGGTATTGGCGATTTCGAATCCAACTCTCGCAGCAGCGTATACAGCTTTTGATGTCGGGGGGGGGGGGACCGCACAGCTGCGCCGAAATGCCCCCCCAAAATTCTCCGGACACTTGGCCTCCGTAGAATCAAAAAAGGGGGGGGGGGACTGGTACCCTGCTTCCAAATGCATACTTTTCGCGGCGCATTGTATTGGTTGTTGAGCGGGTTTTCTTTTGTGGGATTGATGTCACAAAAAAATTTATAACAAATTATCTAAATCATTGCTGACCACAAGAATTTGTCAAAACATTTCCCCGCTGGATACGCCACTGGACTCTCGCAGCACGTTCGTTAATTCACTAACCGCCATCTTGAATGTTACTGTCGATTTCAAAAATGTTCTTTAATTAGGCAACAGCAATGTTTGCTCATTAGGGGGTAATATTTACCCATCTAAGAGCACATATGCCTATTTTGTTTCACGTTGCAGGATCAAATGTGCTCTCTTACACTACGTTGTTTACAATTTGATTTTTTTCGGTTACACAATCAAAGGGTCAAATTTCCCTTTTGAAGGGTACTGGCAAAATTGTCACTTTACCTATAATTGGGTAATAAGCTACTCAACTTTTGTATGCAACACATTTACTCATTAACTCTGTTCAGAGCTTTATTCACTTCCATGCCTATATTTAATTTTTCTGCGATATCTTTTACAATAACTTGATGAGTGCCATTATCTTCAGGATGTAGGTAACTTGATGAAAAAAAAAAACCTTGTATTTGTTGAAAAAAGATTTGCTTGACTGCCTAAAGGGTCTTTATGTTGGCCTTTTTCTTGGCCCGATGATCTTCACTCATATCCCCGTTGATTTACTTTTCATAATCTTCACTCCACATCTCATTGGTGGCTTTTAAGGCATCTTTCAACAAGTCTCAATATGCGGTGTTGTCTTCCAAATCAGAACTAGACTCATCTTCATCCGATAATTCGTCTTCCACCTCCGTTTCAAATTCCGAATCATCTTCCTCAAAATCTTCGTCTTCATCATTGACTCATGTCACTGCCCATCTGCTCATGTAAATACTCATTTTCTCATTTCTTGCTCATCTGCTCATTTAAATGCTCATCTGTTCATTAATGAACAGTGAAACGAGTAAAATGAGCAGATGAGAAGTGAAATGAGCAGATGGCAGTGAAATGAGTAAATGAGTACTCAACAGAGCAGGAAATGAGCAGATAAGTACTCAAATGAGCAGGAAATGAGCAGATGAGCAGCAAAATGAGTAAATGAGAAATTAAAAGAGCAGAAAATGAGCAGATGAGCAGCAAAATGAGTAAATGAGAAATCAAAACAGCAGGAAATGAGCAGATGAGCAGCAAAATGAGTAAATGAGTAATCAAAAGAGCAGAAAATGAGCAGATGAGCATTGAAATGAGTAAATGAGTAATTAAAAGATCAGGAAATGAGTAAATGAGTAAACAAAGAGTAGGAAATGAGCAGACAAAGAGAAGCTTTTTTTTGTAATTTCGCGCATGTTCGCCCTGAAAAGCACCATTCCCCCCCCCCCCCGAAAAAAAAAACATTTTTGATTCTACGAAGGCAAGATGTCCGGAGGAAAAAAAAAGTGTCAACATTTCAACATTTCAGATTTGCGAGTGCCCTTTTTAAGAATGTTTACCCCCAATAAAATTTGACCTTGCTACGCCCCTGCCAGCCCAGTATACTCTTTATACCAACTGACTGACTAGCACTTATTAGCAGGCCAGTGCTATCGTACTGGTATGTATCCAAACTGTACAAAACTCTACGTTTGGGGTCGACTTAACCGGGCTTGCCGTTTCTTGAAGGTTCTTAAATTTCATAATCCATTGCAGCCTCGTCATCTCTCATGATTCTACCCGGACCCGAAGTGGTGGCTTCACCGGACACTAATGTTACTCTCACTTGCATAGTGGCCGGGGACGCAGTCCATCATGATCTAATACTCAGATGGATCTTTGAGAATGGAGTCCGGGGTTTTTGCAATTTTTCAAGTGGGGAGTTTAATGGGTCCTATACGGGACATGGATCCTTTGAGAGGCAGTGCAACCTGACAGTCGGGCCAGTGGACAGGTCCTCCGTGGGTATCTACAAGTGCCAGTATTTTGACGGGGAGCAAGCAGTCTCCCAAAGCCTAACATTCATTATCGGTAAGTGACCACAGTATTCAATTTGCAGGGGCGCTTAGGGAGATAAGTAATTGGATTGTGCATCCAACGCGGCTTTTTTATCAAGCTAATCTTTGCTTTTTCCCAAATGTAGAATATAAGTTGAGAGAGGGCGCACAAGGGGCCGGGGATTCAATCACCCCTCCTCCTAGCCCACTGAGCGACAATTTTGTTGCACTTTCAAATTAATTTCTGTGGCCAGGAGAGGTGCTTAATACATTAATTCTAATAATTTCTCACCTCTTTCGGAAGTAAGAAAGTTATGTTTGTTACAAACAGTTTTGAGACTATAACATTATAAAAGCTCAAAATCTCATCGTATGGATTACACAAATGCAAGATCTGAATGTCGTTTACTAAAAAATGGCTATGAAGAACTGAAAAAGCATCAAGCCACTGTCGAAATTTAAATGTGGACCTGCGTTTAATGCCAAAGTTTCTTCGGACAAATGAATAAACATGCAGTTTTAAATTTTAACAAAGAAAATTCACGTGATTAAGCTTGCTATAACTGCGATAATTTCGGGGATTGCGAACAAAGTTGGGGATATAAATTGTATATTAATGTCACAACCACTGGTTGGAATAGAGGGTATCTTACAAAAAGTATCGTCTTTATACACTGTTCAGGAATGAACGAATGTGATGATGACTCGAAGAACAAATGCGATGCCAACGCTGAGTGTGTGGATTTGGATGATGGTTACGATTGCATTTGCAAGGAGGGATTCAATGTGGACGAGGCGACGGGGAATTGCACAAGTAACTTTTTTTTCAGTCTGTTGTGAACTACCTACGCGTTTAGTGGTTTAAAGTGTCATCTGTTATGTATACAAAAGACGATTTTGTTCATTCATATAGCTCCAAGATTAGTTTACTACAAGTTTTATGATTTTCTTGCGATGTGATTACTCCGAAAGGTGTAACATCGACAGTTGAAACATTGTTACATAACGAATTTTTCAGTTATATAGAGATGACAATGATGAATATTTCACCACGTGACCAATTGACAATGTTGACAACCTGAAGCATCCCGTCTAACTGACTGACTGTCTTGCTGGCTGTCACTTGTGACTGACTGTCACTTGTGTGACTGATTTTAGATCGGTGAAAACAGCCGAACAGTAGCATCGTATTGGATTATACCCCTAATAAAGCATGCATGAAAGGGATCATTGAAAAAAACAAGCACGAGTGCACAGTAAGCTCTGGCGACAATGCGACGCCGATGACACATATGGAACACCATACTTTTAGTCAATTTTCGGGACAAACATACAGATGGACCATCCGACCAACCGACCAACCAACCACCAAGTGACATGTATAAGCTCCTTCATGCCAGGGCTTAAAATCACGTGGACCAGTATGTGAACAAGCTTGATATAACTGCAATAATTTTTGGGGATCGCGAACAAAGTTGGGGATGTAAATTGTGTATCAATGTCACATTCACTGGTTGGAATAGAAGTTATTTGACAAAAAAATACCGTCTTTATACACTATTTCAGGAATGAACGAATGTGATGATGACTCGACGAACGACTGTGATGCCAACGCTAACTGTGTGGATTTGGATGATGGTTACGATTGCATTTGCAAGGATGGATTCAATGTGGACGAGGCTACAGGGAGTTGCACAAGTAACTTTTTGATCAGTTTGTTTGTTATGTATTTCCCTGTCAACTTTACTTTTTTCGCGAATTACGCGTTTAGTAGTTTAAAGTGTCCTCTATATTGTATGTTGAAAAGGATTTTGTTTCGTTCATATAGCTCCAAGATTAGTTTACTATTAAGCTTTATGATTTTTCTTGCAATGTGATTACTCCGAAATGTGTAAAGTTGACAGATGAAACATTGTTACATAACGAACTCCTTGGTTATATAGACTTGACAATGAGTTCCCCTAATAAAACATGCATGAAAGGGATCAGGTGAATGGTCATTCTGGATCATTGAAAAAGGGCAAGTGCACAATACTAAGCTCTAGCGAAAAGTGCGACACCGATGGCACATGCGGAACACCATACTTATGTTCTTATTTCGGGACAGACAGACAGACGAGCCATCACGGTCTCACCGACCGACCGACCACCATGTGACATGTATAAGCTCCAGCCAGAGCTTAAAAATGCACTTTCGGACTAACTGAACAACACAGTAGAAATGGCGGTTATAGGAATACTTTTTGTACTCACCATTTTCCCCATATCTTTGGTCTACAAAGCCGTTTAGATTAGTTACATAGCATGAAATGCTGTTAGTAGTGATATCAGTGATAACCCTGAAGGTGTCTTTTCCTTTTCAATTAGAAATCGACTGCATTTATTGTTCATATTGCATTTATTGTTCGTATGTGAAGCTTGCTATAACTGCGATAATTTTCGGGGATTGCGAACAAAGTTAGGGATAAAAATTTGTATTAATGTCACAACCACTGGTTGGAATAGAGGTGATTTGACAAAAGGTATCGTCTTTATACACTATTCAGATATGAACGAATGTGATGATGGCTCGACGAACGACTGCGATGCCAACGCTGACTGTGTGGATTTGGATGATGGTTACGATTGCATTTGCAAGGATGGATTCAATGTGGACGAGGCTACAGGGAGTTGCCAAGGTAACTTTTTTTAGTTTGTTGTGTATTTTCCCGTCAACTCCACTCTTTTCGTGAACTACGCGTTTAGTAGTTTAAAGTGTCCTCTATAATGTATTTAGTCTATAAAGCCGTTTAGATTATTTGCATAGCATGAAATTATGTTAGTGCTATCAGTGATAACCCTGAAGGTGTGCCTTTTTTTCTATTAGAAATCAACTGCATTTATTGTTCATACTGCATTTATTGTTCATACCCATCTGACAGAGAGTAACCTAGATGGGAGTGTTGGTGTAAACAGTGTAGTTGTAGCTGTATGCGCCTCCGTGGCTTTGTTGATCATAGCAGTAGTCGCACTCACCGTCTTCGCTCTTCTGAGCATCAAGAGAAATCGTGGACAGGCATCGATGACCCAGAACGCAATGCTTAGCACGGAAGCGGCAGAGTCAGCGGTTGCAATGGTGAGTCTAGACCGGGACCTTCTCTGCAGCCCCGCCAACTGCGCACGTGGTCAACGTCGGCAAACGGTGTTCTGACCAATCACAGCCGTGATTTATGTCCGACATGCACGAAAACAAAAATTGTCCGACATGCGTACACGCGCGTACGACAATTCACTACACTCTCAAAAAGATATGTACAAAATAATTAGGTAAAAATTGTTAAGTGAAATATTACACAATTTTGGTAAAATTCGATGGAAAAAAAGGTACCTCGAAAACATTGAAATTAAAAAATACATATTGAATGAGTAAAGCAGTCAGTTACCTTAATTATTTAAAAACGTACTGCAACTACGTAAAACGCACTAAAACAAGGTAAAAACGTGCACGCGGTGACGCGATGCAGCTAGCACAGCACAGCATAAGTGAAGATGGAGTACACCGTGACGTCTGACAACGAATGGGATGTGCGGCTGCTACTTTTGGTCTTTGAAGGTAACATTTTCTAAAGTTCTTGTGATTGTTATACCATCAATAATAATACCAGAAATATTAGTAGTGTTTAACTCGGGCACTGCGCGTATTACACAACTCGTACGTGAACCAACTCGTAGCGAGACAACTCGTACGCCAGCCAACTCGGTATGCGGGCCAAAATTAGCAAATTTCCAGAAATTGAAAGATACACCGTTCCCAGTATATAGTCAAGAATCGCCGACCACATATAATTGTGTATACGAGTTTAATTATGTGTACGAGTTGGACCGCGTACGATTTTGTCCACTTACGAGTTGTCCTCTGTACTAGTAGGTCGCGTACTAGTTGGTTCGGCCTATGGACACGTATATAATTATATTCATGCTTGCATACTCGCCGTGGCCGAGCTGTGGGCCATGGGTTATGCATCCCGTACTGTTGTATCGTATCTTGCAAAGTGTTCAAGAGCTGCCTGGATTGGGGACGGTATGACAATCACAATTAAGGAGCTTGAGGAAAATGATATCTTCAAAGACCGAAAGTAGCTGTTGTCATATACGTCATGGTTTCTCCAACTTAGTATAGCTATATGCTGTGATATGCTGCACGGTTCGCAAAGGGAATGAATAAAATTTAAATGAAACAGGTCGTGTTTTGATGGGCTTCCGGAGTTGTTTACGTTTAGAAAATCCAATTTTTGCATGATAATATGGTAACTTGAAAGTTTCACCTGAAAGTTATGCAAAGTTTACTTAATTGTCTTTTACCTAATTAATGTGTATATATATTTACACATACATCAAGTGAACTTTTACACAACTGTCAAGAAAACTTTTACCCAATACGCATTATGTAACTTTTTACACAATTGCAAGCGAGTTCGTATAGTTCATATAAAACATGGTTTAATTTTACAAAACTTGTGTATTTTTCCCTGAGAGTGTAGTGAAACAAATACAACATGTTTTTGCAGGTAAATAATGAAAACAAATGACCCCTCGGTTTTGGATGATTGGGACTATCTCCTCGGGGTCATTAGTTTTCACTATTTCCCCACAAACCATGTTGTATTTGTACATAAATAACTACCGGTGTCACGGTCTCACTTCTCCGGCGTGCTGGATTCTCTGGGTGAATGCGGCGGATAATTGAGCACGTTACAGTGCACGTTACATGAGCACGATGCATGCTCATGTGTCCGCTGTGCTTACTTTTCCTTGGGCTGTGTTATGGAGTCTACAGTCTACCAAAGAGCAAGGACCCATGAGTCTACCAAGTCCATAACACAGTGAGGGACACCCACGAATGTGTTATGTAACACTTCCTGTGGGCCAAGCTAAAAGAGAGGAGTATGGTAATTGCCTGGGTCATTCCATGGTCTTGCAACAGCGTCGTGTGTGTGTGTTCATGGAGGAATAATTAAGAACGAACTCCTTCCTTGGTCTGTGCAAGGTCTGTATTCCTTGCTCGTTCGTGGTTGTCTTTATTTTTGCAACCATGTGTATCCTTCATGTCTTTAGGCCTACATGTATTGGGAGTTGCGCGCGCCACGAAAATTCTGGATTCGACTGGCACCTTGTACGTATGCATTTGTACATACAATATCCAAAGATCTTACGTACACCAGTACAACCCCAAAGAACTCAGCACACAATAAAGTTGGTGAAATGCACACTACTTCGCAATTTGCGAATGCGTGTTGGGGCGAAATTTCCCTCTGCGGAGAACTTGAGCTAGCACGCCGGAGAAGTGAGACCGTGACACCGCGTTCTTCTATGGGCGGTGCCATGTTTCAGAGCTTGTGCAAAAATATGTGATACGCGCATCTTCATCGTAGGTTTGAACGCAAACGTGTAATTTATTTTGTTTCACAATTTACACAACTTTTGCACCCAAAAGGTTTGCTCAGCAAAAGTTACATTATTTGTTCGGAGCGAAGGTGAAATGTTCACGCTTACTGAATTTACGCAATTTCATGATAACCAAATTAAAAGTTAACATTTATAAAAAAGTGGGTTAAAATTACATTTTTTTTCATTCATTCACATTTATTCCCATTTATTTCCAAAAAAACAACCAAAAAAAACCAAGCAAATATTGATTAACAACTCGGTGTATAATAAGTGAACAAAATATTACGATGTTACATGTACTTAAAAAGAAAAAAAAAATAAACTCACGTCTGTTTAAGCCATCGAAATAGCTTTTTCTGTAGATCAGCATTCGTTGAAAAAAAATTCGTTCATGCTACCTATATACGGGCGCGCTATAGCCTTGGCGTCTCTGTAATTTTGAAATCAGATATCTTGCCCAGAATTTTGAGCTCGTCTCCGAAAGCTGGGTTATCAATAACGATATTGAGCACTGATTCCTGCTCTTTACTTTTTGTACGAGTCTTTGCTAAGATATTCACCGCATTGTTTTCCCAGCTCGTAACATCATACGAAGATAGGATCGCGAAGGCTGCTGCAGCCTCTTACGAAATCGAGAGTACGAGGCAACGTGAACTGGCATCAAAGGGGGGTGGCCTCCCGAGCTGGGCTAAACCGTGGGAGATCCTATGGAGTGATCTGTTGCTGGATGATGAGGTTCTGGGGAGAGGGAACTTTGGAGAAGTCAGATCGGGGGCCGTCAGAATTGGAGGCAAGGTGATCCGAGCGGCCATCAAAATGCTCAAAGGTAACATGAGTTACTCTCCAACAAAGCCAGCCTCCAACGATTTTTTTTTGTTCAATTGATTCAGAATGGTTATTCGCTTGGATTTACTTGCAAACAGATTTACACAATAGGCCATCCAGCCCATTCGTTGGAATTAGGGGGTCATATACGATAGCACTGCCCATCTCACATGTGACAGTCAGTGAGTCACTAAGTCAGTGCGCGAGATAAGGGGAAGAGGAAACGAGGCTTGCTCTCTGGGACCAGCAAAAATAGATGGAACTGTACAGCTCGAAGATAAATGTTTGTTCTCTAAATGGGGTTGAATAGTCACTGGATCTTTTGCTTTTGGACAAAAATTCACGAAGACAATTTTGGAAGATCTTCAATATGCATACATTAGGCTTGGATATATCTTAAGTAACACTTCTCTTCCTGGCGCCACAAACAGAGGTGTAAGTAAATTTTGTCTATGACTGGGCATGAGGTGGACACCCTTTGTATTATGTACTAGCTGAGTTTCTCTTTTTTGTTAATTAGAGCACTCGTCAAGTTCTGAAAAGGACGACTTTATGCAAGAGTTCAAGACCATGTCCTCTGCCGGCCATCATGTTAATATCGTTTCCCTCTTCGGGGCATGCAAGCATCAAGGTAATGCCACCACACATTTAATGTTCAATCTCTGAGCAAAAGCAACAGGCCTATAGGTTAGCCTAAGAGGAAACATTTTATTAGCCACATCATCTAAAATGTCTCTTAAAGTTCAATATTTCTTGCAGGCTGCCGGGGTGTAATGTAAAATTTGGACTATATTAAATCTAGAAGCGTTGTGCGTGACTAAGTGGACATAATCAATACAATAAAAAATATCGTGTGCGGGTTAGAATCCATATCAGGTAAAAGAGACCAGATTCCATAATAGTTTAAACTCCATAGGACACCGTAACTGATCACAGCTTCACCGAATGTACAGAAGAATTAAGTAAACATAGGCTACTTTGTGTTTTTGTAACAATTATTTTTCATTCTGTTTAGAAAACGTTGACTACTTTATCATCAACAGTGACTTGGTATGAGTCATGTTAATCTCAATAAACTTCACCTTTCATTTGTAAATCTCTGGTTTATTGATATTACCTTCTGGATAAGTTATGATAGTGAAAGTGAATATTTGCTTTGACATTTCACCCAAACAAATCATCGTTGCTTTGCTTTATATGAAACTGCTACATATAAAATATACATTGTAATACGAAACTCATTCTCCTGTTCCGTAAGATAATACTGAACAAATTCAGAGCAGAGGGTACTCTGTACACTTCCTCTTTGACCTTTCAATTATGCTGATACCTTACAAAGATGTGTTGTACGTCGCCTTGGAGTATCTTCCCTACGGTGATTTACGCAGCTACCTGCGGACGGCTCGCTCACAGTCAGACTCAGACGAGTATGCCTTGTCTTCCGATCAGCTGGTCAAGTTTGCTCTGGATGTTGCCAAGGGAATGAAACACCTTGCTCAAGCGGGGGTGAGTCGATGTTCTGTTCCTTGTGCCAGGCGATAGATTCATCCCGCCTGAATGTTGTTGTGTTTTTCTTTGAAAAAATAAAAGGTATATGTATCAGTGCCTCTTTATTTTTGTCATGCGGTTAAAATCCAACTGCTGTGGCGAATACATAATACAATTTGCGCCACCAAAGGTTTGCCACGGAGAGTTCATTTTCCCAGTGCATTGTGGGAGATAGTCGACAAATTCGAAGCGCGGGACATGTGAAAGCGTATGATTCGCGGATCTTTTCTTTTTATCAATATGGTGTTTTTTTGTAAGGCGGCAGAACGCTATGCCCCAATCTATAACGATTTAGCTCAAGTTGTCTACTGACACTCATTCAAATGGGCTATGTTTTGTCGACCGTAAACTTGAAAAATGGCCTCTCCATGGCAACTCTTAAGGTGGCGCACTGCATTGTAAATAGCCCAAATTTATTCTTTTTGGTTCCTCTATAGCAAGACAAATGTTCAAAGGCTAGAGTAAAATCCTTACACAAGGGGATTTAAATATGTCCTGGTAATTTGCTTTGATCTCAGATAATAGGCTGATCTATTATGCCCCTTCCACCGGATAGACCGTGTCCAAAACGGGCTTCCAAATCTACGGCTATACGTTTATTGTCAGCGCGTCCCCGCGTATTTTTAAACGGCGCAGACCTAGACCTAGCTCTAGACAGCTGACTCGGATGCAGCCAATCACTAATCATATACGCGCGCGTCTAAACGATATGGTGCTGTTGTCTACAAGCTCAGATGGTGGGGCTTGTCTGACCGATCTATTGATGATTTGTTTGTCTCTCTTGTTAAAAGATGATTCACCGTGATTTGGCTGCGAGAAACATTCTGGTTGGAGAAGCGTTGGTTGCAAAAGTCTCTGATTTTGGACTGTCGAGAGGGGAAGATGTCTACGTGCAGATGTCATCGGTATGTAATCATTTTAATCACATTACTATTATACGTTGTCACGCGTTAATGTCGGTTTACACTTCATGCAAATGCGAATGCGATGGGAATTAGACGTCACGAAGCATTCGCTGCGAAATTCGCCAGAGTTGAAATGTGTTCAACTTTTGCGAATTCGCAGCGCCAAAAGCCCCCTGACGTCACAAATTCGCGAACGCGTTCGCTTTCGCGCCGATTATGAAACGGCCTTTAAGTGTCATGAACTGAAACCATCTCTTGTTGTTGTGGAAACATTTCTCGATGCAACAGTTTCCATTCCCGGATATGCACTTTGCCGTCGCAGAGACAGACCCAACACAACTGGAGGAGGGACTGTTGTTTACAGCTTGGAAGGAATTCTTATCTTCGATGGCAGAGATCTTGATCCCGAGGAATTGGAACTCGTGTTGTTTTCACTGGCTCTAAGATCGCAGAAGGTCCTAAATGCCGCCATGTACAAACCACGAAGTGTCAATGGTGACATTATCAGCTACCTAGCCCAACCACCTTGTCTATGCTATCCAAATTCAGTGCCCAATCAGCGGTTCTACTTCTACAAATACAGCTGGTCGTCGAACTCTTGAGCTGTGCAACTCTCTTGAACTGACTCAGATAGTCACTGAACCAACGAGGGAAGATCAGATTCTCGACCTTGTTCTGACTGATCTGTAATCCACCTCGACAACACTTTGCAAGGCTGGGAACATCAGACCACAATCATGTCTTAGTTAAGCAGGATGTACCTCTCTACATAGACAATCCTTACAGACGGAAGGTGCTGCGATACGGTAAGGCCGACTACTGGGGCATGAGAGGCTACCTCTCTTCTGTGGACTGGTCCCTAGCTCTTATAAACGCGAAGACCCAGAAGAGGCTTGCAGCAATATCACCAGCATCATCTGTGACGCAATGGATATCTATATTCCTAGCAAGCTTGTTTCAAATAACACACAAGACAATAATGGTTCAACGATCTTTGTAAAACAGCAGCAATTAAGAGGCATCGCTTGTTCAGGAAACAGAAGAAAAACAACACTCAAGAAAACAGGGACAAGTTTGCGGAAGCTAGAAAGGAATGCAATCACAGATAGAAAAAAGTAAACAATATTGTGTATAAAACAAGTTAAAGGAGTAGCTCTCAGACGGCAGCCCCAGTAGTCACAAGTCCTTGAATACAGTCAACATCTTGTCTGGATGATTAACAAGAAAACATATACCAGTCCTAAAAGAAGACAACCTAGTATACACCACAGCCAAGGGGAAAGCCGAAAAATGTGTCCAGACCTTTGCAAAGAAATGCCATCTAGAGGATGCAGAGGAGCTTGTACCTGAGGTTCAGCCGACAACAACAACCTCCAAGGACAGTATCGTTTAAACCCAAGTATATCAAAAGGCTCTTGAGAAAGTTAAAGCTACTGGCCCTGATCGAAGTTCCCAATCGAGTTTATATGGAGTGTCGCGCTGAACTAACCAGACCACTCAGCCGCCTTTTTGAGCTCTTCTTCTCACATGGAGGGACTCGAAAATACACGAGTCAACTTCAGAAATACCTGCTGCAGAACCATCTATTATCAGACATTAGACCCCAACATAGCAAATACGACATTCCTAAAATACTCTCTCGGCAATGGTCCAATGCACTGGACAGAGGCAAGGAAGTGCGTCTAATTCAGAGGACATCAGAGGTGCATTTGACAGAGTGTGGCACAACGCGGCCTCTGCTCGAAGCTCATGGGAAAAGGTGTCTCTGGCAAGCTTCTTGTATAGATTGACAGATATCTATCAAACCGGTCCATCAAAGTGGTTCTTTCTGGCCAGTCCTCATGTACATGCAATGCCCATAATTGCGTCTGTACCCCCAGGGATCTACGCTGGGCCAATTTCTGTTCTCCGTTTTCATAGATGATCTGGGAGATGAGTGCGGGAACACACTGTACCTATATGCAGATGACTCTACCCTCTATGTGAGATTAGATCAGGTGATCGACCCTGAGGCCATATATAACAGCTAGCATGAATAAAGACCTGGACAGAATGAGGATCTGGGCAGACAGATAAATCTTAGAACCAACCAAGTGCAAGCCCCTTACAGTTTTTAGAATGAGGAACCCATCTAGGTGGAACACTAGCTGAGAAAGATGAGCTGTAAATCTTGGGTGTCACAGTAAACGAGCTGTAAATCTTAAAGGTGTCACAGTTGAAACTCACTTTGGCAAGGCATATTTCCAATATGTCTGCTAGAGCTGGACAGAAGCTGGGAGTTTTACGGAGTTGTTGCTAACAAGCTGGATGAAAAAGAAAGCGAATATCTACAAGGCACAGGTTCGCAGTGTTTTGGAGTACGCATCTCTATGCCGGATAAGTGCTTTCACCATCACACTTATATCTATATAGACTCCTCGGTAATTTCCAGAAGCTCTCCGCATCATCGGCGTGGCCGAACAGGAGGTAAGAGTGAATCTCAACTGTCCATCTCTTCATCATAGGCATCAAGTGGCTGCTCAACAGTTCTGTACAAGATGCATGGCAGTCTTTGTCCATCAGACTTGAAGGCTACACAGCCCTATGAGAGACGAGGTGCAACACGCTTCAGCTTGTCGACGCCCATCCACTCACTCGCTGACGCAGTCTCTAGGACCTATTCCAACGGCAGAACTTTTATCCATACCAGTCGCCCGGGCTGGAGACACACTGGTTCCGTGCCTCCAGTCGGCAGCCCTGCCTGCCTGCCTCCCCATTTGAACCCCCACTGCCTTGTGGGAAGACTTTCTGTCAAAGGCTAGGAGAAGGACACCAGCCGTCGCGTCATCGACGTTCCGCTGGAGCCCGGAGGAGATATCTCAGGGTGCCTCTGTGTGTCGCGAGCACTCTGGCACCTTAAACCATAGCGAAGGCTGGAGTACAAAAGTCCTGCGGCGATGGATCAAAAGTGTCAGTGGCAGGCTTGAGGAGCTGGGAGCCATTAGCTGGAAGTCTGCACGTAGGCGGTCTGAGTGTGATGGCCGTGGCACATCTGCAGAGCGGCGGAATGCCAAGGTCCTGCTCAGACGATCAGGCAGCCCTGTTCAGGGAGGCACTGCCTGCCCACATCCTGGGACGCTCCGATAAAAAGAGGAGTAAACAAAGCCCGCTCATCTCATTCCTGGCCGGGTCGCCACGCCCGGTGGGGTCTCCATTTTGTGGCCGAAAGACACAACAAAAAACAAAACGACTGTATAAACTGGCATCTTTGAACGTAAGGACGATGATAGACAACCCAGAGCGCCCTCAGAAGAAGACAGCTTTGATCGATCAAGAACTGGAAAGATACGGCATCCACATTGCAGCACTCCAAGAGATGATGTTCAGTGGCACTGGGATCTTACAAGAGAAAAATTACACCTACTTCTGGTCTGGTCGAGATGTGGGGAAACGCCGTGAGGCTGGCGTCGCTTTTGCTGTCGCCAACCAACTTCTCCCGGAGATGACCACTCACCCTGTCTGCATCTCCGATAGGATGATCTCTCTGCGTGTGCAACTCTCAGCTCCTGACAAACGTCATATGACATTATTCTGCGTATACGCCCCAACTATGACAAACGACGACGCAATCAAGGAGGAGTTTTACCACTCATTGCGCCGTCATCTTGAAGCTGTTCCCAAGTCGGACAAGTTAGTGGTAATGGGCGACCTCAATGCACGTGTGGGGAGTGATCACACACTGTGGCAACGAGTGATTGGTAAGTTCGGCAGAGGGAAGCTAAATTCGAATGGCGAGCTACTACTCAATCTCTTCACTGAACTACACCTAGCTGTGACCAACACCTTTTTTCAATATCCCGCCGAGGTGGTTCTACAGCTGGCAGCACCCTCGATCAAAGCGATGGCATCTCCTCGACTATGCGTTGGTCCGTAGAGTTGATCTTACTAATATATTAAGCACCAGGGCCATGCGGGGAGCTGACGGTGACACCGACCATGTAATGATTCGAACAATCTGCCGATTCACGGTCGAAGCTAGATGCAGGCGGACTGCAAAGGCGCCGCCTAAGAAATTAAATACAGACAAGCTGCAAGATCCGCACTGCCGAGGATCACTGGCCCGTGCTATGGCTGAGCGTCTAGAAGCACTGCCACCTGCGGCAACTCTGACCGTAGAACAGGCATGGACAAATCTCAGAGACAACGTGTATGAGATAGCGGCTTCCGAGCTGGGTCATCCGAAACGCAAGCACGCAGACTGGATCGACGAGAACGACCAGCAAATAAAGGCCCTCCTGGAAGAAAGGAGAATCGCACATCAGGCCCTCCTGACTGGTCGTCGGACCAGGCAAGCAACCAAGCGCTACAATGATGTGAAAGCCAGAGTCCAGAGAGAGCTGCGAGCCATGGAGGATCGATGGTGGCTTCAGAAGGCAGAAGAGATCCAGAAGCTTGCCGACTCAAACGATTCCAAGGCCTTCTTTGCGAGTCTGAAGGAAGTCTATGGCCCGCAATCCACTGGTTCCACACCCATTCTGAGTGCCGACGGTATGGTTCTTCACACAGAAAACGTCTCACTCGATCTGCCCCCCCCCAGCAACATCAAGCTTGAAAAAGCAATTCAGGCCATGCACCTGGGACGTGCCCCTGGTACCGACAAAATTCCCGCAGAGGTCTTCAAACATGGTGGCGTTGCTCTCAGGCAACGCCTACTTGAGCTGCCCCACAGATGCTGGGATACAGAAGAACTGCCACAGGACTTCAAGGATGCCATGGTGGTACCAATTTTCAAGCGCAAGGGGGATCGCCACAAGTGTGGCAACTACCGTGGCATCTCTCTACTGTCGATCGCAGGCAAGATCCTGGCCAAAGTCCTGCTCAAGCGTCTTCAGCGGGTAGCGGAAAGGCAACTCCCCGAATCTCAGTGCGGGTTCCGTGCAGGACGCGGCACCTGCGACATGATCTTCACACTCCGACAACTGCAGGAAAAGTGCGTTGAGCAGCAAAGACCTCTGTACGCAGAGTTCATAGACTTTACAAAGGCCTTCGACAAAGTTTGACGCGATGGCCTTTGGAGACTCCTGCAGATATACGATTGTCCTGCAAAGTTCACAACACTTGTTCAGCAATTTCACAACGGTATGATGGGATCGGTAACACAGGTAGGAGACACATCCGAACCTTTCGCCGTCAAGCACGGCGTTAAGCAGGGTTGTGTTTAAGCGCCGACGTTATTTACCCTGTTCCTAACAGCGGTTCTCCAGGTCACGAACCAGCATCTGTATGAGGGCGTCTACCTGCGAACTCGTTCCGACGGAAGGCTGTTCAATCTGGCGCGTTTAAAAGCACTCACAAAAACCCAACTCACCTTTATTAGAGATCTTTTTTATGCCGATGACTCAGCTTTCGTTGCTCACTCTGTCGAAGCCCAGTGCCTTCGGCCTGACAATCAACCTCGGGAAAACGGTAGTGCTCCACCAACCTTCACCAGGAGACCCCTATGTAGCGCCAAACGTCACACTGGAAGGGATCACTCTGGGGTTGTCGAGCAGTTTTCATACCTTGGCAGCATCATCAGCGACGACAACTCCCTGGACGCAGAACTCAATAAACAGATTCAGGCCAGCTACGCTGCCTTCGGTCGGCTAAAGGATCGGCTTTGGAAGCGAAGGGGGATCCGACCAAGCACCAAATGCAAAGTGTATCGTGCGCTTGTGCTGAGCTCCCTGCAGTACTCGGCGGAGACGTATACCCTGTACAGACGGCACGTCAAGAAGCTACGGACCATTCAGCAGCGCCACCTCCGGTCTATTGTCAACATCTCATGGTGGGATCGGGTTACCAACGATGAGGTGCTGCATCGAGCGGGCATGCCGAGTGTGGATCACATGTTGCTGAAAATTCAGCTCCGCTGGACTGGGCATGTCGTGCGAATGGAGGAGCACAGACTGCCGAAGATCCTCCTCTATGGCGAGCTCTTGGAATCACCCAGACAGCCAGGCAGGCCAAAGCTGCGCTACAAAGATGTCATCAAACGCCACCTCAATGCCACCAACATTTCAATCAACAACTGGGAAAATCTGGCCATGGACCGTCCTGGCTGGCAAGCTGCAACAAAAGATGGCGTCCAAACTGCAATCGCGGATACCAAGCGGCGAAACGCTGAAGCCAGACGCCGACGTCATGAAAGGCAACAACGGCGCAACTGATTTATAGTACTCCCGAACTCTTCGATGACGAAGATTTGCCACACACAAAGACAGTGGCAGTCTGTCCTTCAAAAGTAGGGTTCATCAACATCTCCTGTCAAGGCATTGATTTGTAGCAAGCTCCTTACCCCTCTAAGCTACTGTGAACCACTGATTGGCCTACGGAGACCTCATTTGTAGTGCTCTGCTGCCTATATCTGTACATTGCCATATGGTCATACCCCTTGGGTAATTTCTCACCTTAGCATTTAAAAAATGTAACAAATGTAACAAGAATGCCGTCTGAAAAATGGTAAGCAGAATATAAGAATCACGGGTCAAAGGCTACCCAGAAAATGCATGGTAACCGCCCTCTTTCGTTCAGTGTGGTGTCTTAACTTTCTGAGAGGTTCCATTATGTTTATTTCTTCTCAATTACAGAAGCGGGTTCCCCTCCGTTGGTTAGCAATTGAGTCCGTCAGGCAAAATACATACACCACCAAGAGTGATGTGTAAGTTTGCTTCTCTGTCGTGTATTGCAGACCAGTAGCGTATCCAGCTTTTGTGTCAGGGCGGGTAAAATAACTGTTTCGACGTCTGAATTAACAGTCTAAAGGCCATCTCAAAAATACTGTCGTTTTTTTAATTGTCTAATGACGCCATCAAATGCGCAGGGGAGGCGGGGGAGTTGCCCCTTGGTGCCCCACCTCTTCCTCTGGATACACAACCACTGCAAACAGTTTTGCATCACTATAAAAAAAGTTCATCTGGCGTTTTACCATGTAGAGTTGCACGTTGAGGCCGCTAGTCAGACAAAAATAGCTCCAATTCCATACACCATAACACATACTTCAGACAAGCGGAATCTCTCTGCAGTAGATGTTTATGTGGTTTTACGTACCATTGTAACTATACTTTATAATGCATTTATCTCTTCTTGTTTTAGATTATGTTATTGATTTTGTTTTTCCTTCGGATTTTTGCCTACTTCCTCCCTTCACACCCAAGAATAATGAATACCTTTTGATATGTTTATTTATTTTTATTTTGTTCACTTAGGTGGTCGTTTGGAATACTTCTGTGGGAAATAGCCACTGTTGGTAAGCTTTTTTAACCCAATATTATGAACAATGGGATTTGCATACCACCTAAATAATAAAATAAAGTAAACAGAGAAACATCATTTTCCTTCTAACCCTGGGGGCAGCTTAGCAAAAAATATCACACGGAGTGGCCACGTGGAGAATTTTATCACCACATGTGTTTTAGGTCAATTCATAATAGGCTATACACCGTTGAACAATGTTTAATTACACAGATTAGTTTTCTACAAAACAAACAGCAGTTCAACATAACTGTGACCACGTGGATATTTTCAGGGACAACGTTAACTTTTGTATCATCTATTAAAATTGTTGCTGGTCTCAGAAGGCAAGCTATTTTGGCGCCTGTCTTACGGACCGACTGAACATTATCTTAATCATTGATAACACTTCGAATAAACACGATTTCTCCTTTATAAATCTCTCCTCGTGTCATTGTTTTTGTGTAGGGGGAACTCCCTACCCGACCATTGACAGCGATTCTTTGCCCGGAAAGCTGCTGAAAGGATACCGCATGGCTAAGCCGAGCAACTGTGATGACCACAGGTATTAAGAAGAGAAAGTGTAAAAGGTTTCCCAAAGAAGAACAGAATTTAGCTTTCTAAAAGGAAAGTAACAATATTACTCACAGATAGGTAGATATTCTTGTTTAACGATGACAAAGAATAAATGCGTCGTCTGTGCTGATCATCTCATCCATGGCGAAGTGTATGGTTCTTCATTGAACAATGATCTGTTATATAAGTCGCTTGTGAATCCTTTCCGTTTAGTCGTGTGTAGCACGTATTATAACACCTCACCCACATATTCTGTGTCTTGATTGGCTGAGAGCGAGTCTCATGATACTTTCTATTTTTGCTATCTTTCTGTGCACGGCCAAAAGTAATATACCCGTAGCAACCAATGTACTACACCATTAGCAACCAAAGTACTATATTCACGGCGCGGTATTTGTGTGCAAATGCATGCTGGTACGGTGTGCGCGTTGCGCGTAGCGCGTTTTTTTTTCTAAAGAGAGTTGGGTTCAAACATTTTGTGAAGGGGTAGTTTGGATGAGAGAAATACATTTTTCACCAATTTTGTATTGAAATTGAAGTTTATATCAACTGTGTTCAGATTCAAATAATTTAAAATATTGAAACAAGCAAAATCTGTGGGTGAAGTGTTATACAACAAATATTGAATGCTTTATCTCGTGGTGAAGTAAAACTAGCCTCCCTCGGTGATCCATGGACCATTCTATTTTCCCTCAGCTTCGCCTCGGGAAAATAGAATGTCCATGGTCCACCTCGGGAGGCTTGTTTTACTACACCACTCGAAGCATTCAATATTTGTATATTATATTTCTGTGCTCAGGTGTGCTTTCGGTGTAACAGGGGCAAGCGACCGTTGCTCCTGGTTCAAGTAGCCCTTTCTCTTCAGTACATTTCATCACTTTTGTAATAAATGTCAATAAAAAGAATTAAAATAATAATAATTAAAAAAACGATGGTTAGGTTTTAATGACATTGCGTATGGGTATGTTCGAAAGTAGATATTAAGGATAGGCCTATACAAGAATTTCGTCCGTACTAACATTAACAAATCTTGTTCAATGTTAAACACTTCCGAATACAAATCACACATTCAATAGAACTTTCACTTTCCAAATAAAGTTATGTAGTTTGGAACAGACGACTTGCCTTTAAACTCTATATTTATTGATTTTGTTTCTGTTAAACATGTACTCAGATCATTGGCGCGATGACAATGATCGGGGGAGGATCAGAAGAAAGAAAAAAAATCGTTGATTTCAATTCACTTTCCACTCATAGTTTGTTTTTGGTTCTTTTACTTTAGTTATGCTCTGATGCGCAAGTGCTGGGATGAGGATCCTAATAACAGGCCAACCTTCACCGAGTTGGTCTCCATCCTGAATGGCATGGCATTGAATAACACCAATAGTGTGAGTTGCACTTCGCATAAAAAAAAGCATCCGTAAACTTATCTAAGGCTTAACTAAAGTACAGCTGTGCTAAAAATGCTACATTTACTATAAGGTCAACTGGACTCACAAGGTCAGAGCAGAACAGAAAATCAACCCTATATCATTAAAAATCCATTGAAAACGAACCGCAGATATTAACGTACCATAAAGCTATAGTCCATCATTTGCAGCCATCCGAAAAGTAACTGGCGTAATTAAGTTGAAAAACAAACTTGGTTGAAAGATAGTAAAGGAACTAAACTCCCTGTGAAATTATTCTTTCTGTGAAGCTGTCATTTTGAAGTAATCAACGAAAGAAGGCATTTCCAACGGTGATTCTTAAAGGGAAAATACAACATTTGCAAACAGCAAAAAATAAAACTACCGAATCATTTTGAAATACCTTGCTGGACTGTTAGTGAATGACAGTGTAAAGCATCCTGTAAAATCATGGCACCTGGTATACTGTCATTTTCAAGAAAAGTGGTATTTTTGTATCAATTTCCAACGCTGATCGGCCGATCAGCGTTGGAAACAACTGGCTTTTTTTTCAAATACTGGCCCCAATTGACCATCGCACTTGTTTGCAATCGATTACAAACCTATGAACGGGTACGAGCCAGCTAGACTGGATCCCTGACCTTACAATTCCCCAATGTATGTAAACTGCTCTGTTTCTTCTTATATGGAGTCAGGGAACCAGACTACAGGAAAATGATCGTTTTTCTTGGTTTTTATAGCATTTTCGTACCTAAAACCTCAAGAAAGTCAGTGTAACTATATTCGCTATATATTTCCAACCCCCCAATTCCTTCCATTTCTGAAAATTACAGCAAAAGCAAATAATGTATATTCCCTTTAAGAAGCGCCGTATGAAAATTTAAATTAGTAGTTCGTTTTGTTATTCAGCGCAGCGCGCACAAGTATTGGAACGACGCACACGCGCGCGCGGTTGTTATAATTCGTCGGATCAGTGCGCGACGCCGCGTATAGCTGCAATTACAAAACAATTCAAAACATGATTCAGTAACTTTTGATTTGAATTTGAGATCTTAGAATGCTGTTTTTTCTCGGAATTTACAGCTGAAGCTAAGCTGAAACTTCATCAGGTTAGTTGCTCAGTATCCTTTATTAGATTTTGAACATTTTTGTTGCTTCAAACGAACAAAATGCACTAATTACAAATGATGGACTATAGCTTTAACCAGTGTTTATTATAAAAAAATACCCAAAATATTTGCTACCCCATTTTAGCGATTCGAGTTTGACTATCGGTTTGTATTTTGATATTCTGCTTTGTTTATAATGAAGACATAATCCTTTTCCCGATGAAATGAAAGTTGCTACTGGAAAAGGATAGACGACATATACTTGACGAATGAGGGCGTTGTTACGACGCCATTTTGGGGAGTTATAGATATGTGTTTCTAGACTTGTCCCTGCCCCTCCCCCAATAAAAAAATGGGGACCGGGAGTTATTTCCCATTTAAGGCCATTGATTGGATGACCTCTGCACGTGCGCAGTATTGTTGTTTTTTTTGACAATGATGATTACAGCGTTGCGCATGGATGACAGTTGAACACATGCGACCATTAAAAAAACAAGACTGTTACCATAACCAGTAGGCAAAATAGCCAGCGTCTTCACGAAGGCACCTTTCCAGCATTTCAACTGTATAGGTTTCAAAATACTGAAAATAGTGCCCCTTTCTTTATCGAGAAGAACTGTGGCAACAACGCTCAATACGCCAAGATTATTCAAAGGTTAATGTTTCCCTTTCTATTTCGCAGACGTATATGGCGATGGACAGCATCAGGTATATCAATTGGAGCGCCATTCGCCCCGAGTTTGATGACAAATGAGAGTTTACCAACGCAAAAAATGCGTGGTGCCTGTTTCTCTTCGTAACACTGGTTAAGTCAACTCAAAGATTGAAAGAATTAGGCAGGGCGAGGAAGTAGTTATTTCTTAAATGTCTGTGCCTTTTGTAGTTCTACTATAACGCTGAGAAAACGTGATAGACCTATAGTTCCCCAGCGATACTATAGAATTAGAGCCTTCTAATTTATGGAGATCTGGCTACGGTATGTTCGTCAGTCTGCAGATGAACAATATTTATTCAGAATCTTAAAACAAACAACAAATATCTATAGTTTTTAAAACTTATTTTGAAGCTATGTACAATGCTGTTTTTTGCTGATCTGAACTATGGAATGGTATACACATAATGAATGAGTGCAATGGTGAGATTATTTTCATGAGCTGAATTTAACAAGACGTGTCCTCACATTTCGAGTGTTTCGTACTATGATTAGGACCTAGGTCCCCTTATGTGTCAATGAGTTAGAACGTTACTGACATGTTCCATTCCACTCGGCTTTGCCTCGTGGAATGGAATATTTCATCTGTCACCGCATGAAATTATTCTTATAATTGCACTCACAAACATTCTTTATTTGTATACTATTACACATGATATTCAATCTCATATGCTAACAGGAACACATATTTTGTTATATAATATAAATCATTGTACCACCTTACCATCAACATTTTTTTGTAATATATTATTGTTCACAATGTATTGATTTTAGAGTTTGAGGGCATGAATGTGCACACTGTCAAACATTGAAAGAAATCGCCCGACTGTACGGAGATAACACATATTAGTTATGACCATTTTAAAATAGTGATATTTCCACAGAAAATGTCGGGTCAGGCCTAGCTAACTATAATATTAGTCCTAACTAACTATAATATTTAAATTCGACTGACGTTTGTACAAAATGAACTTAACAGAATGATTTCATTACAAAGTTAATTACGGATTGAAACATCGAAAGTGAAAACGTACAAAAGGTCAACTGTCAAGACTATTCAAACAACTATGTTTGATACCTGCAATCTATTACAACAGGAAATGGTACCTTAGTACAGCATGAATTGGCAACTTAATGAGGAGACAGTTTATTGTAAATAGTTTCACACAAAATACTGGTCAGAAGCAGACATTTCAGTGGTCACATCCCTTATGCCTTTACGAATTCTATCGTCGAAAAATGCTTAAAACGTTTTTTTTTTTTTTAAGTATTTTTAACGGGGTTATGATAGGGTTTCTGTTGGTTGTTGTTTGTGTGCAAGTCTTCTCAATAAGGTACCAGTCTTACTATAACTACTATAACAACTATAATCAAGAGTATTATTTGGAAAAATAGGGGCCGAAACGCCCTCCTGTTTCCACTCAGACACGCCCTTCCTACTACACGGTGAATTATAAACGCTATTCCTTTACTATACAGTAAATCTGTCAAAGGAACCATTATATTACAAAACTTGAAATCATTAGGAGTACGGCTAAGATTACAACACTGTACAGATTAATAAATATGGTATGCGAATGCTGAAGTGTGCAAGTTCAACTACATGTACAGTGGCGTGCGATAACTGACAACAGCAACACAATAATATTTACCTGTATAATGTTTGTTCTTCCCTATATAGGGCAATTTCAATTTGATCGGTCCCCACTTATTGCTGAATATTCAATATCAATCCAGTTTTAAATGTTTTGTCACCAACACCCGACGTCAAAGTTGTTCAACAATTTACCCCAGTGTACAAGGTGTACTAAACATGATGGGTTAATGCGCAAAAGTTATGAACTTAAACACGGTCAAAGTGGCTCCATCTTAAAGGGTATGTCATTAGCTTTTCATTGGTATCTGATTTGCATCTCTTCAGCCGTGGATGACCGAGCACCATGGATTCCAAAACAAAGGCCAATAACCCACTGTTTCCCAGTTGCCTGAATAAGTGGTGAGCTGAGCTGGCACATGAATCTAATATAGGTTTTCCCGGCTATTTTAAATCAGTTTTCATTCAAAATCAACAACTCTAACATACAATTTCGTTCAAGAAAAGTTTCACACGCTTTTAACAAAACCAATTCAGTCATTTACCATTCAATTTCAAAGCTTGGTCACCCTTTTTAGTCACCGGGTCAAGAATATTCGTCAAAACAGATCAAATTCGTGTAAGCTGTTGCCGAATGGCAGCAATCATAGATCGAATTCCTCTTTATAAATCAATTAGACGAATTTGATTTGTCAATAACAAGGTTTGGCGTAGACGAGACGAAATCGAATACTCCTGGACGAAAACCTGCTCATTAATTTAGTTTGCTTGAACTGAATTTGAAATTTGTCTGACAAAAGACACAATTAAACATTAGAAGTGCACTAAATCGAGGTTGATGGACGAATTTTAAAATTAGAAGCGGTGAATTCGAATGATAAATGTTTTAAAATAGCAGGGAAAACCGATTATACCGGAGTCTTATATAGCGCACTTTTTCTACCACCAATAGGTACACGAGGCACTGGAAATTATGTATATTATTAAAGAAAGGTAAAAATACTTTATGACAAAAGTTTATGACAAGTATGCTTCCGTACTGTGCAACTGTAATTAGCAGTAAGACCTGCCGCTCTGAAGTAGACTTTACATGAGATTTTCCATTCTTAAGTTGACATTTTGCCAAAACCGCCTCCTTCACTATACCGTTTAATGATGGAATGATATATTGTGCTCAAGTTCTAATTAAGCATAAACATAATTTCTGAGAGCCTGATTACTCGTTCGTAAGCACAGAATGCACGGTAATAAGCAGTTGTGGATCTTGCAGTATATTCGGCTCAATTAGCTTTTAGTGAAGGTTTCGCTCTTGTACTCGAGTTTCTAATTAACGGCAAAACACTTTAGCGCTCATTAGGCCATTCTTAAGCATGGACAGGATCGGTCGTTTTATGTTACTGACCATCAATCGATTAAATTGTAATTGAATAATACTTGTTTCGTGTTGGAACGGTGCTTGTGCGCGACATTCTAATTAAAGTCAAAGGGGGGGGGGGTACTTCTGAGGTGTACGCGATTGGCAAACATTTTATTCCTCGTTAATGATATATGTGAAATATGCTAACCATAAGTTCAGATTTCTGCTGCGGTATACAGTATATTTTTTAGTTACGACGTGCTATCAATAAAAGTGTTTAACAGCCTTGGAGTTTTGCCTACACACGCCGGGTTTTCATTTCGCACCACACGATCTTCCGGCCTGTCGCTGCCGTGCCATATCCGATGCCACGTTGGATGCTGGTTTGGTATTCACCATTCAAGTTCTTTTTGCTGCCGCTGCAGGTGCTGAACCACCAACCGCCTCTCTCCTGCTGTGCACAATTCGCCATGGACTCGTCGTTATCTTGATCGTACGTGGAGAAGGGGTGGCCTTTTTGTCCGCTGATAGATACCTGATTAGCTGAAAATCAAAGAAAAAGGCGTAATTAGACGGCTGTTTTGTTATATAGGTCGCGTACTATATAATGCAGCAAAATATGAATTGTGAGGCTAAATAGAAACATTGTCAACTTAATCGTTTGTATCTCGAAACACGCATTTGCCACTTTGCGGGGTTTATAACATCACTTCGTGGTGACGGTGACGAAATGTGTGCTCGACTGGTTTTAAAAACTCTGTTTAAGACCGGTCTGAGTCTTGAATTACTTCTTTGATAATAACCCTCGGCAAGCCCATTCATAAATATCTTTCCCATCCAAAAATCAAACTTTTCGGTCTAGAAGTCAACGCAAGTCATTCTGAATGTTCGATGATTTCGGTCACCTATTTCACCTCATAGTTTTCGAAAAACTCTAACTATAATTATGGAATGTCCATCTTGCGCTAAGTCGTAAACAACTCCTTATTGCGTGTGATGCATAACGCAGCTGTGCCGGTGTATTGTGAATTTATGAATATGTAATATGGACTCACCGGTAGTATTGCGCTGCCTACGTGCATGAGGATGTGAATATTCAAACAATAAAATAGTAAAAAGCACTGGATTTCATAGGAGTCCAAATTTCATGTGACACTGGAACATTGTATAAATTCGGCCAGCCGGTCACTTCATCAACGGCTTAAAACTGGCAACGTGACGGACTCTCCAACAAAAGGAATTGATACGTAAACCTGAGTAAACTGTCAAAGGTATTTATGAATGCCGCAAAAATAATTGTGTCATTCATTTGAATGACACAATTATAACCAACAATTACCTATATTTAATAGAGAGTACGAATATCCAAGATGCAGCTCGTACGTATTAGCTCCAATGTTAAAATTCTGATACACTCCACGCCCAGTGCTTCCAACATCATTTCGGAGATCCATTCTCAAAGACCAGGTCTGACCGGGGTTGTCGGTCAGACGGTGCAAGGCCTCTTTGCCCAACCAGAACTCCCCCATCAGACCACCGAAGCCATCACGGTAATCGGCCCAGCTATGGGTGAAATTCACCGATCCATCCACGCGTCGCTGAAATACCTAAAGAAAAAAAAATAGATTGAAAACGATTGGGCAATTTTTTTTACAAAACAACAGATCCTCGGCAAGGAATATAGATAATGACTTTTCTTTCTGTTTAATCGTGTGCAGTCTAATCTTGGCGCATTCAAGATAACTACTATACAAATCAAATGGATTTCAAAAGAATAAAAAAGTTTCGATGAAAACAATGACTTCATTAGGACTGCTGGACTTTTCGTTTGAAAGTATAGGTTTTTTTTTCTCTGTAACCATTCTTATTACCAGGATTTTAATCCAAGTATATTTTGAATAAACACCACTTCTGTGCATGGGATTGCCATCTTTCTTTCATCATCACCGCTATTTATACATATGTTATAGGATTTCTTGTGTCATTTTGACCCGGAAATTAAAGCACGAGGCCAATAGAACCAAGATCAGAGTTTAGAGTGATATGCCATCAGCTTGGGGGTTTGGTCGGTATCAAATCAGGGCATAAATGATTATAGTGCGCATGCGCAAGGTATACAGCCCCTAGAGTGGTAACAAGCATTTTGATGGACATTTTGAAAAAAGGTGATAACACCTAAACAGCTGCCACCGCTGCAATGCTATCACATATTTTCCAACTCTGCAGGTGTATACCTTGACAAAAATCGCTGTGACGAATATTCTACTCATTTGATACCGGTTGCCAAAATTTTGGACCGAGGCTGAGGGCCTAAGAGCGTTGATTTTAGCATTCGAACTTAAAGGAAACGTGCAGTGGAAATTCAGCTCATCTTGTTTTCATGCACATTACTATGTGTGTTGCAACAAGTCGAGCACTGATAAGAAGAGCACTGTTAATACAAGATACTGCTTATAACAAATTTTAGGTACTAAGTCTTTGTTTTTCTTTGTTTTCCATTACTGATAATACAAGGTACCTGTTATAACAAGGTAATTCTTAAAGTCCCAGGAACCTTGTTATAAAGGTGTTCGACTGTTCTTGTTTTATTGAAGTGACATGAAAGTGTAGTTTTTCAATTGTTAGCAAATGTCAAAGTGCAGTGGTTTAAACGCTGTGATGCATAAGCTTACTATTAAGTACCCTCAAACAGTGACAAAGTATAATTGATTGGGGAATGGGATTAACTTACGATCCAGCCTTCGTTATCCATATCACAGTAGACCCGTAAGCCCTCTGGATACTGCGACGGGTAGATGGTGTAGGCACCATTCATCCTCTCACCGGCTTCATATAGGACTTCACAGTCAGGCGCCCTGACACCCACAGTTGATTCTGCAGTTGGGTCAGCAGTGATCAAGTTGAAGTAATACCAAGAGGTTTGACAGTTTATCCTATCTGGACCGGGGCGCAACAAGGCACCTCCGAAACTATTTTGTAATAATTCTTATTTGAATTCGTGAATTTTCCAGATGTTAATCGGAGTATGAATTGAATAAACAACACTTATGTGAAATGGCCATGTTGCCACAGCAACCGATTGAAACAAAATTTAGGTACATTTGGGCTATTTTATATAAGTTCATACAACTATGCATTTTTGGGAGATTCAAACATGTGTAAATTTGCTGTGTACATTTTGGTTAAAATCATGATCACGTGATCAAACGATGCGTGTTGGCATGAAAGGCTGACATTAATGGCATACAAAAAGTACAAATTTTTACCTTTTTCTGCACAATAATTTTATTGGTTATTGTATGGTACTCTTGCATAAAAAAAGTACTTTATTTGCGCCCTCGGCCTCAGCGGTGACTTACAAATGTTTGTACCAAATATGAAAGGATCTGAATAGAAAATGTAGGAATGATGGAAGAGGAGAAGTACTGTATTTGACTTAACATGTACACAGTTACGTTTCTGTCAATCACAAAAAAATCACTGAGGTAAAGTCAACACGTGTTTTGATGTTCTCTTGGTCTCCTTGGTACACTAAGTCATCGCTACAGGCAGAGGGCCCAAATAACACACAAACGCCCGGTTTTTAAAGGACGGATGTGTGTATGTTTATATCCTACTTTCAACTGTTCTTTCCGATTAACATCATCGCTCAACGCGCGTTTTACATGACACTTTTCGGGGATTTCAGGACTTAGTGCCCCTTTAAAGATTACCAGCCAGCCAACTACATGCACAACTTAGGAAACTCAGCCGATATATTTTAACTTAAAAATTTGATTCATTTTCCTGTTTTCAAAATAAAGTTTCTTGTTTCGTAGATGTGTTTTTATAATGGGACTTTTCGTCTGTATTCATAGTACCCAAATCACTTTGAGCACAGATACATCTTGACGAAAATTGTGGTCCCGTTTATAATTAAAGTGGTCTGGTTTAAGTTCATTCATTCTCATCTTACTGGCCAAAAGAGGGCATGGTGCCTTCACCATCGTGCCCATTAAATCCAATAAAACTGTTCCTTGTCAAACAAAAACAAACGAACAAAAATAAACAAACAGTTGGATCCTCACCTGGGCAGTTGAGCCGTTCACGAATCTCCGTCTTGTTCGTTGAAAACAAGACCAGTTCGGAATTGGGGAACTGGTGTATTGCAGGCAGCGCGATCTTAGGATTGCTCAATCCGCCGGGTACGGTACTGGTGCACTCGCAAGGGTCGGACGCAGAACGCAACACCCAGCGAAGTTTGCTTTCCCGCTGAGGGTCCGGCTCGCTGCCCAAGTAACATACTCTCGCAGAGGTGAGGTGAATTTCTCAAAGAAAGTAGGAGGAAAAAGAAAACGCATTTAGGTTGATTTGTGAACGCATGCCTGAAAACCTTGTTTTTAACACGGGACTTGCATTTCAATGGAAACTGCTAAGCCTCACCAGAGCATGGAGCAAAAACATTAACGGGCCTTTATAACATAAGCAGGTTTAACGGCATCAATCGCTTCTCAAGAGTTAAGGGGGGGGGGCATACCTTGATTAGCACTTATGCGAACGCGAAGCGCGACCTATAACGGCGTGGGGTTTTTGCCCGCTTAAGGGCCCCGATATGATGTTGGATTCCAGACGCTCTGTGGTGCAACTGACCACTTAAACCAATTTTTTTGGGGGGCAAAACATTATACTTATCTGAGCTATAGATTTATATTTAGGCTGCAATTTTTATTTGGAGACGAAAAAAGTGGGGATGGGGAAGGGGGATTTGGTGCCCGCTTTAGGAATTCTAGACGCTGTAGTGAGATCTGAGATAATTTCTGACCAAATTTGACCAATTTCATTTGGCAAAAAAAAAATACCATTGAAACATAATTGTCGAGTTTTTGATTATTTGTATTACCTTTTCTGAGCCATGAGATTCATATATAGGTGGGTGGGGGGGGGGGCAACGATCATGATATCCCCCATTCTAAAAATAAAAGTGTGGGGGACTTGTCAGTTACTCGCTTGAAATGTTTTAATTTCAATATCAAGATGTGTGACGCTGTCAAAAAAAGATAATGGTAATTATAAGTTGAAAATCTTTTCATTTCAATTTACCAAATGTAAATTCAAATTCACACGAGAAGAATTTGACATGCTTTGAGCAAAATCATTTTAGTTACGTATCTATTTGGTACTTGATCAATAATAGATTTGTCAATACAGATCGAATTCCTCTCAGCAATTCCTGAATGACAGCATTCGGAGAACAATATAGCTTTCATTAGTTACCTTTACACCTGTATCGTGGAAGTTCCACAGAAAAAAATAGCCAAGAAAACTTAGTATAATTTTGCTACGCCATTACAATTGTAACAGCATTGTACTCACCTACACAAATCACCAGGAAACCCACCAGTGGCGTTGGTATCATTTTCGCCTGACTTTCTAATATGATCCTTCGTATTCTAAGATGGTCTGTGATTCTCAGTGATTCTAGTATGTAAAAGCAAGATGTGTTAGCAGGCTTGTGTTGGCTACGAGTGCTCACGTTTTGCACGGATAGACGACCTACACACGACAGCGCTGTTATTTTTTGTGTAGACCAAAGCGTTAGGAACTGGTACAAAACATCGTTAATTAGGCCTGTAATTGCTCACGTAAGTGGCTTCTAAATTGTTCAAAGAGGACACCAATACCAAGGTTAACTCTTTAAGTGCATTTTTACCAAAAACATAACACCTTCCGTGGAGAATATGAAATAATTATGATCATTATAGCTGAAGGTTCGATGGATATGAAATAATTATGACCATTAGCAAGGGTCGATGAATCCATTACAAGGCCAGTAACTTAAGCGTTGGAAGTATCAAATATCGTAAATGTTTAATCATCTAAACGTGTATATTTTGGCCACTGCCGAGAAAATAAAAAAAAAATCTCTAGATAATGAAACAAAAGAACAAGCTTGTAGTGCACGGATCCATCGAATACAATTACCCCCTTAACGGTGATAGTGTCCCCCCCCCCCCCCCACCCAGTTAAATAAACGGCAATATGACTTCGCCCCTCTTTTTCTTTCTCCACCCCCCCCCCCCCCCTTCTCCTTTCTTCTCCTTTCTAGGAATGAGGGGGTGGGGTGAGCGCCCCCTTGACTCACCGCCCTCGCAACGCCCATGTTGCGATCAAATATTGTTTATATTCAAAACAATTGTAGAGGGTTTGGTAATGAAAATAGTATGCAACTATAGATCTCTTTGGGGAGCGTGTTATACATTATACTTGCAGCTAGCTTCAATTTAAAAAAAACGATACCGGCCTAGCTATATGTTTCTGAGAACATTATTTCTCAAAACAATTGTTCAAGATATGTTCAAACTACAGTAGTCCACTGTGAAGGTATAACTTATTCAGCATTTCATATGAAAGCTCTTTCTCTCCTTATATGTTCTGTGAATCGCATATAAACTGTTTTTAGTCAGTGGGCTTGAGGTCCGGTAGCCCATATGCATATTCGGGTGCATTCTTTGAAACCCACAGGATCACTTGCAGATACCTCAAGGAGTTCAAAACCACTTGATGCCATTTTTTTCTGGCCCTTTTATGGGCGGGGTCATGACTTTAAAAAGTGAGGGCCTTCGTGTACAAAGAAATGATTCAGAAAATAATTAGCTAATTAGCTCACCCAAGAGCTACTAGAAAACAATCCAGAAATGTGCCTCTTCGGGGGTGGCCACATTTTATAAAAGCGGGAGCCCATAGGCTTTGTATTTTAGATTTTTTGAATCTCTCAGGGTCACATATGGACACATCAACAAGTCAAACAAAAATCGCTTGGCCCCATTTTTTTCCAACGCCCAAAAAGCTCTGTCAAAAAAAAATTATCATACACATTCCTAAAAATAAGTCGAACCACTCTACCCCCCCACCCCCCCCCCACCCCGCTGTGACACCCCTAAAAAAATATACTGGTATAATGTCCGCCTGTTCAAAATACGGTACACCATTGTGTAATCTAGTGTTAATAATCGTCGTATTTGAACAGCCCAGTTGTTGATTTTACGGTGACCAGGTGTCCGGAGAAAAAAAACTGTGTACATTTTCAGATTTTTTGGCTGATGAACCCCCCCCCCCCGCGAAAATTCCTGGTCCCTCCCTTGGTACAATATGTAGGACAGATGTTTAAAATGGCTGCAATTTGGAATTTCAAAATGGCAAACCCAGGGGCGTTGGAAAAACAATGGGACCAAGCCTTGACTCCTTGAGGTGTCCATAGGTGATCCTGAGAGTTTCAGAGAATGTATACCTGAAATGCATATGGGCTCCCGCAGGCCAACTTTTGGAATATGCCCCCTTTTATGAAAAAAGTTGGGCACGCCCCAAAAGGGAACTTTTTTTTAATGATTTGACAGGCAAGCATTCTGTCCAGCCGGTTTTCTGTACTGCATGGGAACAACGCAGAAAACAAACAAACAAACAAACAAACAAACACCCCAACACCCCCATTAGAGACACACTCTTGGAAAAAATGGTCCGGTTAACTTATTCCTTATAATGGGACTTGCGGTTTGGCCGAAGTCAATTTAGCGTGATCGGCTGACTGATAAGGTTTACGCACAAAACCCCGAGCCAACGAGGTTTTTGTATAGAAAGCTGCCGAACCACATTTTACAAGAGTGTGTCCGTAATGGGGTTGAAGCCTGCCGGTAATGCTGAGCCTGCATACTGCCAAAGTTACCAATGGCATCCCTACATTTTCTCATGCAAATAGGACCCATTTTTGGACCCTAATTTTATCAAATCTGCTCTTAGATAATAGCCCAAAAGCTAGGAAGATGAACCTCGGCTATATATTCGCACGATTCCACCGATTTTTAAACTAGACGATCTCGTTTTTTACACAAAATTGTGGGGGCACTTTTTGTGCAAATTAACGACTCGCGTAGAAATTTTTGAAACCCTAATCAAAATTATTGCGCCCGCTGTCGGTTTTATTGCACCACTTCATATATATCCTCTGTCTACCCCTCCCCCAGCCCCCCCCCCACCACCACCACATCGAAAAATAATAGTAATTAAATACTGTTTAAAAATGTGCTCGTTTATTCAGAAATTCATGAAGCATATTCAAACTGATTGGATGTTTCCAAAGTGTCATTACCAATTTGCAAAAGTTATTTTTAAAAGGCCATCAGCCGGGTTGAAGCCTGCCGGTATGCCGGTAATGCTGAGCCTGCATACTGCCAAAGTTACCAATGGCATCCCTACATTTTCTCGTGCAAATAGGACCCATTTTTGGACCCTAGTTTTATCAAATCTGCTCTAAGATAATAGCCCAAAAGCTAGGGAGATGATCCTCGACTATATTCGCACGATTCCACAGATTTTTAAACTAGACGGTCTCGTTTTTTTTACACAAACTTGTGGGGGCACTTTTTGTGCAAATTAACGACTCGCGTGGAAATGTTTGAAACCCCATATCAAAATTATTGCGCCCGCTGTCTGTTTTATTGCGCCACTTCTGATATGTCTTCTGTCTAGCCCCCCCCCCCCGCCACCCCCCCCCCCCTCCCCCCCCCCCCCCCCCCCCCCCCCCCCCCCCCCCCCCCCCCACAATCACATCGAAAAAATAATAGTAATTAAATACTGTTTTAAAAATGTGCTTGTTTATTCAGAAATTCATGAAGCATATTCAAACTGATTGGTTGTTTCCAAAGTGTCTTTCCCATTTGCAAAAGTTCTTTTTAAAAGCCCATGGGGCATGCAAATTGCGATTTGGCCGGCGTAAGCAAGTTCGGGTATTTTTATTGGACAATCTTAAAAGGTATGTTTTATTTCCTTTTAAGAGTAAAGATTTCCCTTATCAAAACACCCCGCCCCCAAGCACCCCTGAATAATAAAATGTCATTTCAGCTGGGTTTTGTTACTTTTGTAGTAGTTTGACCCCCCCCGCCAACAACTAAAACAAAAGTAGGCAAAATACTGACAACCTTTCAATGATATCAAGTGTCTCACATCTTTCAAGTTTTATTCATTTTGTTTAATTCCTTAGTCTTATTGACATACAAATATTTAAACCAATTCATACAAACAAATATAAACGATTCCAAATGAGGAAAAAAGTTGGGTAGAAGGCCAATAAATTTGAGAAATTAATAATCACTTTAAAATATCATAGATGATTATTACATAAGCAACGACTACATGACTGTACACGGTTGAGCCAGGTTTTTGTATTTCGCCATTTTGTGAATAAGAGTTTAAACGGGAAGATAAAACATGGGAATTCCCCCCCCCCTCCAAAAAAGAAATTCCTAGATTATTTTGAAACATTACATGGCTATTATTTTGTCTAATTTAGCTATTATGTGAAAAAAAATATTTTGATGCGAGGCAAGTTCAACACTTGATATATATATTGCGTTTATCCTTTGGTGAGGTTAGTTAATTATTAATAAGAAATGAAAAGACATGCAAAAACACCGAGAAAAACAATTGTGCATACGAAGTAAAAAATATAACAAGTAAAAAAAAGTGCAATGAAATATATCACAAAAGGACAAACACAAATGTAATTTGAGTGTCACTTACACCTGTTGCAATGCATTTTGATTGATAGAAGTTCCTAAAAAGTTTATTCTTTAAATTTTCCAAAAAACTTAAACTTTCTTGTGTTTTCTAATAAATATACAATGGAGAGAAATTCACGTTTTAGTTAATTTTTTTAAAGTTGGGTTTAATTTTTCGACAGAATTTCCCCCTTCAATAGCACATCTGTCCAGAAATCAATTTGAAATGCGTTCTAGGGCCTTTAGAACATCTTTCTAGCAACTTTCAAGAAATTCCATTTTTTGGCCAAAATTGAAAAAAATGCAAGGGGTTAGCCTTACATTTTTTGTCAAAATCGGCAAAATATTGACTTTTCTCAAAACAAGGCAGACATTTATCTGGATGAAAGAGAAACATCAATCAACACCCATAATTTTGAAGATCTGGGCAAAAAAACCGTCAATTTTTGGAGAAAAAAAAAATTGGAGCCGTTTTACCTTATTTTTTTGGACAGAATGTCCCCTTCAATAGCACATCTGTCCAGCAATCGATTTTAAATTGGTTCTAAGGCCCTTAGGGCATCTTTCTAACAACTTTCAAGAAATTTCATTTTTTCGCCAAAATTGATAAAAATGCAAGGGGTTAGCCTTACAATTTCAGTCAAAATCGGCCAAAAATTGACTTTTCTCAAAACAAGGCAACAATTCATATGGGTGCAAATAAAATGTCAATCAGTACTCAGTAGATGATGCCACTAGTTTCGTTTGTGTACCTTTACATGGACTTTTGTACCTTAACATGGACTTTTCTGGACAGACTTTATACCGTTGGAAAGTGGATGAATGGGCCAACCAGCATGCAAATCGGCAAGGCGCCAGACCTGAAACTTTTGGAGAAGGTGTAGTAGCTGATGCCACAAGTTTCGTTTTTGTGCATTAAGTCCCATAGCAAGGCCTGTGAGCGCAAACCGACATGGCTCTCATGTATCGCAGTCTAAAGGTACCTTATTATGGACGGTTCTGGACAAACTTGATACCGTTGGAAAGCGGATGAATGGGCCAACCAGCAAGCAATTCAGCAAGGCGTCAGACCTGAAACTTTTAGAAAAAATTGCAGATGTAGTAGCTGATGCCACTAGTTTCGTTTTTATGCAGTAAGTCCCATAGCAAGGCCTGTCAGCGCCAACCTACATGGCTCCCATGTATCGCAGCCTAAAGGTACCTTAACATGGACGGTTCTGGACAAACTTTATACCATTGGAAAGCGAATGAACGGGCTAACCAGCAAGCAAATCTGCAGGGCGCCAGACCTGAAACTTTTGGAGAAAACTGCAGAGGTAGTAGCTGATGCCACTAGTTTAGATTTTGTGCAGTAAGTCCCATAGCAAGGGTTGTCAGCGCCAACCGACATAGCTGTCACGTATTGCAGTCTAAACGTACCTTACATAGACGGTTCTGGACAAATTTAATACCGTTGGGAAGCGGATGAATGGGCTAACCAGCATGTAAATCGGAAAGGCGCCAGACCTCAAACTTTTTGAGAAAACTGCAGGTGTAGTAGCTGATGCCACTAGTTTCGTTTTTGTGCAGTAAGTCCCATAGCAAGGCCAGTCAGCGCCAACCGACATGGCACTCATGTATCGCAGTCTAAAGGTACTTTAACAGGGACGGTGCTGGACAAACTTTATACCGTTGGAAAGCGGATGAATGGTCCATCCAGCATGCAAATCGGTAAAGCGGCAGGCCTGAAGTTTTTAGATGTAGAAGCTGATGCCACTAGTTTCGTTTGTGTGCAGTAAGTCCCTTAGCAAGGCTCGTCAGCGCCAACCGACATGGCTGTTTGGCCTGCCACTGTAGCCCATCGCCAAGTTTTTCTCCGTGTTGCAACACTAGATACTGTTGAATGAGAGAAAAACAATATTTCGTTCAAATCGTCTGTCTTTTTTGTCTACTTTTCATAAACAATCAGCTGGCAAAAATGTAATTCAAAGCATCACTTAATTTTTGAGATATCGTGTCTACCACGACTATCGTTCCTTTGCAAATGTGATTCGATTGTTCTGCTTGGACTGCCACTGCAGCCCATCGCCAAGTTTTTCTCCGTGTTGCGACACTAGATACTGTTGAATGAGAGAGAAACAACATTTTGTTTAAATATTTTGTCTTTTTTGTCTACTTTTCATGAACAATCTTCTGAACAAAATTAAATTCAATGCATCACTTAACTTTTGAGATATCGTGTCTACCACGACTATCGTTCCTTTGCAAATGTGATTCGATTGTTCTGCTTGGACTGCCACTGCAGCCCATCGCCAAGTTTTTCTCCGTGTTGCGACACTAGATACTGTTGAATGAGAGCAAAACAACATTTTGTTTAAATCTTCTGTCTTTTTTGTCTACTTTTGATGAACAATCTTCTGAACAAAATTAAATTCAATGCATCACTTAATTTTTGAGATATCGTGTCTACCACAACTATCGTTCCTGTGCAAAAATGAGGCCATCGTTCTGTTTGGACTGCCACTGCAGCCCATCGCCAAGTTTTTCTTCGTGTTGCGACACTAGATACTGTTGAATGAGAGAAAAACGATGTTTTGTTTAAATCTTCTGTCTTTTTGTCTACTTTTCATGAACAATCTTTTGACTAAAATTTAATTCAATGCATCACTTAATTTTTGAAATAGCGTGTCTACCACGACTATCGTTCCTTTGCAAATGTGAGGCGAAAGTTCTGCTTGGACTGCCACTGCAGCCCATCGCCATGTTTTTCTCCGTGTTGCTACACTAGATACTGTTGAATGAGAGAAAAACAATATTTCGTTTCAATCTTCTGTCTTTTTGTCTACTTTTCATGAACAATCTTCTGACCAAATTAAATTCAATGCATCACTTATTTTTTTTGAGATAGCTTGTCCAGCAGGACTATCGTTCCTGTGCCAAAGTGAGGCGATTGTTCTGTTTGGACTGCCGCTGCATCCCATCGCCAAGTTTGTTCTCCGTGTTGCGACACTAGATACTGTTGAATGAGAGAAAAACAATATTTCGTTTAAATCTTCTGTCTTTTTTGTCTACTTTTCAGGAACAATCAGCTGGCAAAAATGAAATTCAATGCAGCACTTAATTTTTTGAGAAAGCGTGTCTACCATGACTATTTTTTTTTTGCCAAAGTGAGGCGGTTGTTCTGCCTGGACAGCCACTGCAGCCCATCGCCAAGTTTTTTCTCCGTGTTGCGACACTAGATACTGTTGAATGAGAGATAAACAATATTTCGTTCTGCTGCCTTTTTGTCTACTTTTTATGAACAATCAAAATTAAATTTCATAACTTAATTTTTGGGATAACGTGTGCAGCACGACTGTCGGTCCTGTTTTAAAGTAAGGCATTTTTTTTTTTGGACTACCAAAGCAGCCCGTTGCCAAGTTTTTCTCCGCACTGCGATACAAGACGGTGTTGAGGGAGAGAAAAACAATATTTTGTTGAAATCTTCTGTCTTTTTTGTCTACTTTTCATGAACAATCATCTGACCAAAATTAAGTTTAATGCATGACTTAATGTTTGAGATAACGTGTCTAGCAGGACTATTGTTTTTGTTCAAAATGAGGCAAATATTCTGTTTTGACTGCCACTGCAGCCCATCGCCAGGTTTTTCTGCGTGTTGCGACACAAGACACATGTTGAATGAGAGATAAACAATATTTCGTTTAAATCTGCTGTCTTTTTGTCTACTTTTTATGAACAATCAAAATTGAATTTAATACGTCACTTAATTTTTGAGATAACGTGTCCAGCACGACTATCGGTCCTGTGTCTAAGTAAGACAACTTTTTGTTTGGACTACCACTGCAGCCAATTGCCAAGTTTTTCTCCGCACTGCGACACAAGACGGTGTGGAGGGAGAGAAAACGATATTTCGTTTAAGTCTTCTGTCTTTTTTGTCTACTTTTCATGAACAATCATCTGGCTACAATTCAATTCAATGTATCACTTAATTTTTGAAATAGTGTGTCCAGCTGGACTATCGTTTCTGTGCAAAAGTGAGGTATTATTAATTGTTGAGCTCATATACATAAAGCCTACAAAGTAGTAGGACAAACTTATGATGTGGTCACCTAAAATCTTTTTTGGTCATCTCGGAGAAAACGTATATTGAAAACGTCCCATTGTACAGAAAATACTCCCGACTATTGAAGATGTATAAACAACCTACGCCATGCTTGAACAATAACTCATTAAAAACCAGTTGTACTGGTTTGAAATTCTATTTCCTGGCCATAATGCATTAACTGTACTGGTTTGAGATTTTATTTATTATTGTTCAGCCTATGTACATTAAGCCTATAAAGTATCAAGACAAACCAATGGGGTAGTCAACCAAAATACTTGTTTTGTCATCACGGAGAAAACCTGCCACAAAGACGTCCCAGTGTACAAAAAAATACTCCTCCTGACTATTGACCTTGCAGAAACAACCTTCGCGTTGCTTGAACAATAACTCAGTAAATGCATGTTGTACTGGTTTGAAATATCTTCTTTTTTTGAGCACATGTACATAACGCCTATAAAGTATTAAGACAGACCAATTGTGTAGTCACCCAAAAACCTTTTTTGTCACCACGGAGAAAACTTGTATTAAAAAGTCCCAATGTACAGAAAAAAACATGTGAGGAACGTGTATTTTGAACGCGTTGCTTGAACAATAACTCATTGAATATCAATTGTACTGGTTTGAAATTTCATTTAATCATTGTTGAGCATATGTACATTAAACCTATAAAGTAATGGGACAAAAAAATGGGGAAGTCACCCAAAACCCTTTTTCTTTGTCATAACGGAGAAAACTTACCATAAAGACGTCCGAGAGTACAGAAAATACTCCTTACAACCTACTCGTTGCTTGAACAATAACTCAATAAACATATGTCGTTCTGGGTATGTCCGTTAATTATTGTTAAACACATTGATATCAAGCCTGGGAAGTATTAAGATAAACCAATGTTGTTGTTACCCCAGAACTTTTTTTTTCCGTCATCACAGAGAAAACCTGATAAAAACCTCCCAGTGTACAGAAAACACACGTGACTATTGATCACGCAGAAACAGCATACGCTTTGCTTGAACAATAACTCAGTGAATACATGTCGTACTGGTTTCAAATGCCTCTAAATTATTGTTGAGCAAATTTGAATTAAGCCTATGAAGTATTAGGGCAAACCAATGTTGTAGTCACCCACCAACTTTTTATGTCATCACCTAGATAACCTGCCATAAAGACGTCCCAGTGTACAGGAAATACTCCCGACTATTGAACACGCAGAAACAACATTACGCGTTGCTTGAACAATAACTCAATAAATACACGTTGTACTGGTTTGAAATTTCCTTTAATTGTTGTTAAAGACAATCACATCAAGCCTATAAAGTAGTACGATAAACCAATGTTGTAGTCACCCACAAACTTGTTTATGTCATCACCTAGATAACCTGCTATAAAGACGTCCCAGTGTACAGGAAATACTGCTGACTTTTGAACACGCAGAAACAACATACCCGTTGCTTGAACAGTAACTCAATAAATACCTATCGTACTAGTTTGAAATATCTTTTTGTCATTATTGAGCACATGTACATAAAACATATAAAGTATTAAGACAAACCAATGATGTAGTCACCCAAAAACCCTTTTTTGTCATCACGGTGAAAACCTGCCGAAAAGACGTCCCTGTGTACAGAAAATACTCCTGACTATTGAACACGCAGAAACAACCTACACGTTGCTTGAACAATAACTCATTATATACTAGTTGTACTGGTTTTAAATTTCACGTAATTATTGTTGAGCAAATGCACATTAGGCCTATAAATTATTAAGACAAACCAATGGGGTTGCCACCACGGGGAAGACCTGCCATAAAGACGTGAGTGACTACAACATTGGTTTGTCTTAATACTTTATAGGCTTTATGTACGTGTGCTCAACCCTAATTAACAGACATTTCAAACCAGTATAACATCGTAACGCGTAGGTATTTTCCTGCGTATTCAATAGTCACGAGTGTTTTCTGTACACTGGGACGTCTTTAATGCAAGTTTTTTTCCATGATAACCATACAGGTTTTGGGAAGACTACATGCTTGATGTGTCTGAATACTTTATAGGCTTGATATACATGTGCTCAATCATAATTTTAATTAAAAGAGATATTTCAAACCAGTACGAAAGGTTTTTTTTTAAAAGGGGGTCGCCTTTGGGTACAGCCAAGTTGGGATTGGTTTTGAGGTAAAGAGGTCATAGGCCAAGGTCACTGTGGTGAGGTTAAAGTTATTGGTTTCTTGGATGATACATTAAGTTAGAAATGACATTTTTGGTGTCTAACTTCGGTAGGGAGTTGACCTTGGATACAGCCAAGTTGGAATTCGTTTGGGGGTCAAAAGGTTAAAGGTCAATTTCACTGTGGTGAGTTAAATGTTAATTGTTTCTGAATGATAACTTGAGTGAAAAATGAGATTTTGGTGTCTTACTTCGGCAGGGGGTGCCCTTATGGTACAAGCTAGTGGGATTGGTTTTAGGGTCAATAGGTAAATTTCAAGGTACTCCTGGTGAGTTAAAAGTTAAATGGTTTCCAGATGATAACCTGGGTTACAAATCAGATTTTCATGTCCAACTATATGCAAGTTGGGATTAGTTTGGAGTCTAAAGGCCAAAGGTCAAGGTCACCGTGGTGAGGTTAAGGTTAATGGTTTCAGGATGATAACTTGAGTTAGTAATACGATTGTTGGTGTTCAAACCCTAGTGGTATGGGGTTGCCCTTGGGTACAGCCAAGTTGAGTTTGGTTTTGGGGTCAAAAGGTCAAGGGTCAAGGTCAACGTTGTAAGTTAAATAATAATGGTTTCTGGATAATAGCTTGAGTTAGAAATGAGATTTTTGTGTTAAACTTCAGAATGTTTTTTTCATTTATGTTATTTTGTCTCAAATCGTGTCCCAGATAAATTCCAAAAGATAATAACATTAGAGGCAATTAATTCTAAAAGCGATAAAAACTTGCACAATTCAAACAAATAAAAATAATACATTAGTAAAAATGCCAGGTAGTACAATGAAATTGTACGAAAACACAAACACCACAAAACCAAGGAAACTGGAACAATACCAGAAAGGGAGGACAACATGTACCTAGAAAAAAGGCACACAATTAAATCACACTGAGCCGGTATTTAACATGTTTATGAAGTAAGAGATGGGACTTTGTTGGAAGCGCTTGGTTCTATCAAAGAGCTGACTTATTCGGTTACTGTTCCTAAGGTTTCACCACGACTTGCTTGCCTCGAATGCGGGAGCAAATGAGTTGTTCTCTAATTAGAGCCAAGTGCATTAGCACGTTTTATGTAATGTCCTACTCTTCTTCTATCTAGTGTATCTAAGTTACAAAGGTTGAGGGCATCAAAGTATGAAGTGTACTGATTCTCCAGGATGGTCCTACAAGCTCGTTTCTGCATCCTTTCAAGATCATCGGTTTGCTTTTTTGTTTAACTACAGGGTGAGTCAAACAAACCGGAACCCAAACCCCAAAAATTATATGTCATATTTAAAAAAAAATATGAAGCACCAAAAAAAAAATAAGGACTGGAAAGCCAATTTCATGAGCTACTTTTTGAAGGAAAAATTATAGCTGGCTAAATCCGTTCAAAGAATATCACCGACCCTTAAACCTATCGTCCAAAACTGAGGTTTTCATTTTGGGGTCAAAAGTAAAATGTCAAGGTCACCGTGGTGAGTTAAAGGTTAATTGTTTTCACCTATTATCTCATTTCATAACTTGAGTTAGAAATGAGATTTGGGTTTCTAACTTCAGAAGGGGGTTGCCCTTGGGTACAGGCAACTTTGGATTGATTTGGGGGTCAAAATGTCAAATGTCAACGTCACAGTGGTGAGTTAAAATGTGATAGTTTCCGGATAATAACTTGACTCCGGCTGAGGGGTTTCAACAACAACGCTGTCATTATCGTGTGACATTATCGTGTGACATAGGTATTTTTATGTTCTGTTTAATAGTCAGGCTGGTTTTATAGACACCGTGACTTCATTTTGGCAGTACTGTCGGTGTTACAAACAATTATATTGAAGCCGATAATCTGTGTGTTTTCTCTCAATAGTTATCGGTCAGGTGATGCCAGTCATGCTAAACATTTCAATCCAAGAAAAAATCAATTGTTTTTTAGTTATCGCGTGTCATAGGTATGATTGTTTTTCTGTTGAATAATAGTTAGGCCGATTTTCAGTAGACCGTGACTTCACTTTGGATGGGTTTTGTCAGTGTTACTAAACATTATTTTGACGCCCATAATCTGATTATTTTCTCTAAATATTTTACATGCTTATGTTGCCAGTAATGCTCAACCTCCAGCAAAAATTTCAATCCAACAAAATAAATAGTTTTTGAGTTATCGGGTTGCATGGTTGTGATTGTGTTTCTGTTTAATAGTACGGCCGATTTTGTGGACACACCGTGACTTTATTTCGGCAGTTTTATTTTATATAGACGCCGATAATGTCTATATTTGTTCTCAATATTTAATAGGCTTGTGTTGCCAGTCATGCTTAAAATACCGGAATCTTTTATAGCGCATGTATCTACCATCAATAAGGTTCTCAAGGCGCTGGAAAAAATGTCTATTAGTTAAGAAATGTAAATAACGTTTATGAAGAATATGAGACAGCACCTTTATAAGGGTTTACAAGGTGCTTCGGCGCATATTGCAGCCACTGCTTAACATCCAGCCAAATTTTCATCAAATATATATATATATTTGTTTATGAAGGGCCCCTCCGAGAGCCGAGAGAAAGTTCTAGAAAATTCCACCCCCCCCCACAAAAAAATAGTCTTTCCCCTTATGCTTGCCTCATGTGCTTTCCCCATGCTCATGTGGCTAGCACATGCTCACTTTTAGCCTGTACAGCTGGTCAGCTGGGCAGTGACCCAGTTGCCATGGTCAATTCCTTCTGATTGGCTAAGGCACCCAGCAGGAAATGGAACTTCACCCCCTTTATTCACCTTGACTGTGTCTCAAGCATTCCTTGATGAGCAGCCTAATAAATGAAGTCCATTTTCCATTTTTTTGCAACATACTTATGTGTGCATAACCTTTGCTCATTTTTCAGGTATGTTCATTTCATTTCTATATTTCATATTTTAGACTTAGTTGTATTTACTTGATTGTAGAATTGATACTTTATTGTCTTTTTAAGAACCGAGTGATTTTTGGTTTAACATTTGGCTTGAAAGAAACCTAAGCAGCTTGAGAAATGTTGAACTTTTGATTTGTGTTTTTCTGAAACTTCCCAAATGAAAGTTTCACTGGAAGCAGGAAAAACAAAGATTTGGATTATAGTTCTGGAAAGTTTGAGGAAGTTTATTAAGTTTTCAGTAGAAGATGCTAGATTTTTGATTGAGTTTAAGAACCTTTCAGAAAGCTGATATGATTTTAGAGATGCCAGATTATTAAGTTGATGAGAGCAATTGCTCAAACTTTGAAGGTATTTCTACGATGTTTGAAGAATGTGTAATTTAGTATCTTTTCCATTTGTTTTGAACTTTTAGGAAAGGTTGAATTTATTGCTTGCCATAGCCACTTTTCTGATAAAACTTAGTAGAGTTTGACCATGCATTTTATATTGCAAGTATGTGGCTATACCAGTGTTGTAGTCGAGACCGGATAGTCCGAGACCGAGACCAAGACCGAGACCTGAAGATTCGAGACCGAGACCGAGACCAGCCCCTTCAAGGCGGACCGAGACCGAGACCAATGTGGTCCGAGACCGAGACCGAGACCGAGACCGCTGATAATAAATAACAATAGTCGAAATAAAAAAAACAAGACACATCATTATAGTTGAAAAATGTAACCCTTCTATTCACAAAGAATACAGACCAAAATGTTGACCAGTGGCAGTGTTGACAAATTGATACATGACACCTTACTTGAGCAAAAAGTAGTTACACTTAAGAAATATGGGCTTTGACATGTTGTCTGCACCCAATCGTGACAAAAGTTAAAAAGTTAAAGGTAGATGGTTCATCTGTTATAGGAACTCGGATCCTAAACTCCACAGTCACCCCTTGGTTTCAGCTATGACTTCTAACGGATATTTAAAGATGCAATTTTAATTTTACATTGTGCCTCTTTTTTCCTAAAATAAATATAGGACTTACATGTAACTTCTAACAAGACTTGTGTACTTGATTTTAAAAAATGGGAGCTAGAAAATGTTGAATTAATTTTTAAATTTTGTCATAGAATGTGGACTTGTACATGTAGACCCACAAGTTGCGAGGTGGTAGCCAGAATGTGCCGGATATGGATTTTAATTTTTTTTTCTGAACGGGATTTTAATTTTTGAGGAATAATGGGGTACTTCAAAATGAGCAGCCAGAAAATGGGGTCTCATCATACACTCTCATGGCAACAGTGAGTGGTAACTGGTAAGAGTGTGTGAGTTCAATGCTGGAAAATCAGGTAGAAACATTTACTTTTTCTTTAAAATACTGTCCCAAATTAAAGAGAACATTGTGTGGGGTCGAAAATATAACTAATTTGAAGCACCTCATTTATTATTAGAATACAAAATGCAAGTGATTACGCCCACAGGGGTGGGCTAAACTACACAATCCCCGAAAATGGTTGACCCTTATTGCATAAATTGTTACAAGTTTATACTTTGTTTTATGTGTTCGACTCAACAAATAAATGCCGAACTTGCTCCAAATCGTTCAGTGACTGGTATACTGCTGCAGCTTTACATGTACTTTGGGGACTTTCCAACGTGCAGTCGAGTCCGGCAAACCGACAACGACATATAACAAGCTTGATCGATCTACGGGCTAGCAAATGTTTTAACTAACAACGGTACTGAACGAAGTGAACACAAAGTAATCGATCGAGCTGTAAAAGCTACATATTGCCGGTCTCGACCCGAGACCAGCCAAAATATCGAGACCAAAGGGGACCGAGACCGAGACCAAGACCGAGACCACAGCTTCCGAGACCGAGACCGAGACCGAGACCAGCAAAAAGTGGTCTCGAGACCGGTCTCGAGACCGAGACCGGTCTCGAGACCTACAACACTGATACACACCCACCACTGTTTCTCCCCTTTTGGCAAATCCAAGTTTTGCCTCGACTTCCTGTAACTAATATGCGAATGCCAAGTGTAAGGATGTCAAGTTGTGGGAGGAACCACCCAGTGAGGCTCAGCAGGGCTGGCATACCGACAGGGAATTGCAGATGCCGCTGGACAACTTCAATAAGTAAGTAAAGTCAAATCATATCATATCGTGTCATGTCGTGTCGTGTCATGTCATGTTGTGTTAAGACATCCTCTTTTTTTGAAATTTGAAGCTTGTCAACGGGGGCTACGGATGCCTTTGTAGGGAAACCCTAACTGAATTTCAATTCACAACTTAGTCATCATGCATAAACAAAAAAACGTTATATCATAGCGGTGAATTTAATGCAAACTAAGGCTATCACAACATGCTAAGAAAAGAAATAAAAGTAAAGTAAACGTGATTTGCTTGAGTAGATACCCATGCATTACTTGTTAATTTGGAATCAGAGTTATTGCGTTAAAATGCTATGCTAGTATACAAATGTATTAAATATCTAAAATAAAGCCAACAAATCCAATTGTAAGATTCCTTGAGATTCCAATCATTCCATAATTAGGTGAGGGGAAAACCCCATCAAAACAACCTTTGGTTTTGTCTATACATTCTTCTTTTGTGTTCGTGTTTGTGTTTTTTTTCTCTTCTTGACAACATTTCTCCGCAGCTTTTTTTTCAAGCAGAACAATGCACGAACTACAAAGATGGTAGGAACATCAATCTTGATACCAAGGAGTGCATACAAGTGTGACGTCATGATGACATCAACATGTATCAAATTACAAGCGAATCAAATTCAAAAAGTGATTGTTTTGTCTCAGTTATGATTCTTGAACAAAAAAGAATGATGTTCACATTTCATGATGTGATAGACCATGCCTTGGTGACTATTTCAGGTGTACGTGCAAGTCGTTTTACCTGTACTTCCGGTGTTAACGGAAGGTCAAAGTTACCGACTTCAAAATACCGAAGGAAGCATGAATATTGAACTGAATTTCTTCCAAACGGTGTAAGGATCACTATGGAACTTTGTACAAGCATGCAACCTTGTCCAAATATGTGAAAACATGTTGACGTCATCAGATATCAAATAACAAGCGGTTTAAGGTCGAAACCTGACATGATACTTCCAACTATATCTTTTAAACTAAACGGATTACCAGGTTCATTTTTAGTGAGGTGGTACACATTTTCTTGACATTATTTGGTGCCCACTGGGATCATTGTTGCAAAAATAATGATGCCATCACTTACATTTAGAAACAGATCGTCATCCCTTATGACATGTACAATTTGTCTCACCAAATAAATGATTGTAAATACAACAATGCAACTAAATATTACATTAAAAAGGTAGCTACAGCTACATATATGTAGCACAAAACGCCTGTGTATAAACATCTCGACAAAATTGTTTGCTAGACTAGTGGAGACACAAAAATGCATTTATCTCTATTAATTGTGCACATGAAAATCGAATATCTGATAAGAGTGTAAGAATCATTTGGTTAGCAGCAACATATATGTAGTAATAAAAGTATCGTCACCATTATGACATGTACAATTTGTATCACCAAATAAAATGATTGTAAGTACAACAGTGCAATTAACTAAATAAACATTAAATGAAATATGAAGCTACAACTACATGTATGTAACAAAAAGCGCCTTGGTATAAACATCTCGACAAAATTGTTTGCTGGACTAGTGAACACACAAAAATGCATTTATCTCCATTAAACGTGCACATGAAAATCGAATATTTTATAAAGGTGAAAGCATTAAAAATGTATAGATGTGAGTTTCATTTAACTTATGCCAACACAGCCAATTTCATCTTACATGTGTACAAATTCCAATTAGGCAACTTGTTTTAAGCAATCTTTATAAAGAAAAGAATTTGCTTATTTTAATTTCATGTAATGCACGCATGCCTCAAGGAACTTCAATAAACCGTTAAAAAAATTAATTAAATGTTGTTCTTCGTGAGAATTCCATTGGCTTGTCACTTTGGTTGCATTCAAATTACCTTTAAACGTGCCTCGTGTGACATGGCCCTTACATTACTAATACCACTACAACTATACATATTTTAGATTGAGTATAATTATCATTTTGATAATAAAAAGTATAACCTACTATCAATATCTAACTTGACTATAATATACAAATAATGAATGTTTGTGAGTGCAATGGTAAGAATAATTTCATGAGGTGACAGATGAAATGTTCCATTCCACGAGGCGAAACATTTCATCTGTCACCGAATGAAATTATTCTTTCCATTGCACGAACGTGAAACATTCATTATTTGTTTTATATAACACCTGAATAAATCCTAGTCATCTGATTGGTTTACTTTCAAGTTAAAAATTGTTTACAAATTTGACAAGTTCAGAGTTATCATATTTAATTTAAGTTCTGATATTTCATCTTCTGTCAGGAACTCAGAGACTGGTACTTTCTCGGCAAACGGTATTCAATCCAAAATTATCAACATCGCAGATGACTACAATCTCGAACAAAAGGTAAATTTTAGTGCAAGGAGAGACCCAGTTACAGGAACAGATAACATTTTAAACTTGCTCTTCACCACACACCCAACCCTGGTCCGTAATGTTTACAGCAACTCCGGAATTAGCGATCATGCAACAGTTTTAGCCGACATAAACATCACCGCACCTCGCTCTGTCAAGCCTCCTAGGACCATCTTCAAGTAAAACGACTTGGATGAATCCAAGCTGAAAAAATCTGTCCTCGAACTTCAGACCGAATTCATGCAGTCATCTCCAGAAACCAGAACAGTTGAAGCACATTGGGGTATTTTCAGGGACGGGCTGACAAAAATAACTTACGACTGAGTACCACAAAAAAAAAGCAGTCCAGGGACATCCTAGACCCTCATGGCTCACTACTGTCCTTATCCGTAGCTGCAGGAAGAAAGAGCGCAGCTATGTGAAGGCAGTAACAAGCAGTCTACACTCCGACTGGGAAAATTTCAAACTTTTGCAAAAGCAAGTGAACAGCGAAATCCGAAGGGCAAAACGCACACATTTACAAGAAATTACATCTACAAACATTTCATACTTGGAGCATAAGACCAATGAGTTTGTGAGGAACAAGGCCGAGAGTCTTGTTGGTCCCCAGGAACCTCTTCCTGCCACCATGAAGCGACGGAAGCTTAAGTGGTTCGGCCACGTCACGCGGCATAACAGTCTTTGCAAGACTATCATGCGGGGCACTGTCGAGGGAGGACGAAGGCTAGGACGACAACGGAAGAGCTGGGTAGACAATGTCAAGGAATGGACAAACATGAATATGTCAGAACTCCTAGTGCAGGTCGCTGACAGAACAGCATGGAGGAGGCCTTTAGCCTCTTCTGCCCTCGGGTCCCCCCAACGACGGCAACAGTCAAGGGAAACGTGACGTGACATCTACAGATTGCCCCCGGAAGTTTTGGCGCTATGTAAACAACACTCGTAAAGACAACACAGGGGTTCAGGTTCTAAAACTCAACGGGAAAAATATCACATCTGACCAAGAAAAAGCTGAAACCCTACAAGATCAATTCTGTAGTGTTTTCAGCAGGGACAACACCGATGCACAACCAGTTCTACCACCGAGTCCCTACCCAGACTTGACAAACATCACCGTGTCTGTTAGCGGAGTCCTCAAGTTATTGACGTCGCTCAACACCGCCAAAGCCGTCGGTCCCGACAACATCTCAAACGAAATCTTGATACTAGCTGCCGATGAAGTTGCCCCAGTTCTCGCATTCATATTCCAACAATCACTTGACCTGGGTTCTCTACCATCTGACTGGAAGAAAGCCAACGTAACACCCATATTTAAGAAAGGCTCTCGTGCAGACCCGGCAAATTACAGACCAGTGTCGTTGACCTCTGTTTGCTCCAAGTTATTAGAGCACATCATTGATAGCCAATTGATGAAACACTTTCAGGAACACGACATCCTGAACGAAAACCAACATGCTTTTCGTAAAGGCCTGTCCTGCGAATCCCAACTCGTAACAACTCTGGATGACATCTCCTACAATTACGATAATCAAATCACCATAGACATGGCAGTACTCGACTTCTCCAAAGCATTCGACGTAGTTTCTCATCAAAAACTGGTTCAAAAATTAGACTACTACGGGATAAGGGGAAAAACACAGAAATGGATCAAGGAATTCTTAACCAACAGGCTACAAAGAGTTGTGGTACATGGAAAATCTTTTAAATGGCAAAGTGTCGACAGTGGCGTACCACAAGGCACCGTGCTTGGCCCCCACCTGTTTTTGCTTTTCATCGACGACATAAGCAAATCAGTGACTGGCACGTACAACTCGCCTTTTCGCCGACGATTGCCTGTTATACCGGAAGATCTGCTCATCAACTGATGAACTGATGTTCCAAAAAGACCTGGAAAACACCTGGGGAATGAAATTTAACTCCAGCAAATATAACATCATGCGAATCTCCAGGAAGCGGGCCCCTGGCAAAACTAATTACACCATGTTAGGATCCAACCTCGTTGAGAAAACCAACATCACATTTTTGGGAATAATCATTCAGAATAACCTAAGTTGTATTCGTCAAACGGAACATGCCACATCCAAAGCAAGTCGTATATTGAACTTCATCAAAAGAAATTTTCATTCTGCATCCAGATCAGTCAAAGAAAAGCTGTACTTAGTACTAGTCAGACCACGCCTAGAATATGGCAGCATTGCTTGGAACCCTCACATAGCTAAGAACATAACATCCCTTGAAAAAGTGCAACGGAGGGGTGCTCGCTGTGTAATGAGAGATTATTCCAGGCTGAGCAGTGTGACCGACATGTTGACAACCCTAGGCTGGTCTTCACTGGAGGAGAGAAGGAAAGTTAACCAACTTACCTACTTCTACAAAATAATACATAACATAGTTCACATTAACCCATCATCCATAGTCCCCAAACCAGCACGGGTTCGCAGACTTCACAACCGCCAGTTCACAGAAATTGCAGCAAGGACAGACATCTATATGCAGTCATTCCTACCCAGAACTATCCGGAAATGGAACAAGCTCCCTCAAGACACCATAGACGCCCCAAACCACAACACCTTTAAGGATTTAATTTAGTTCCACTTCCCAAGGCCTCCTTGTTAGACTTCCGCGTGGAGTATTCAGGAGGGTAACTACCAAGTACCAAGTACCAAGTAGAACAAACGGTGCTTCTCGAGTAACGTCCGCCATTTTGCAACTAATTTCTGTGAAACGTAAACACCACAGCGCCACCATCGGCCACATGTGCAGTGACATTGCAATGATACTTCTAATCACAGTGCAATAGTACTTCCATTGCACTCTGCGTTGCGCGCCACGCATTGGTACGAAAATTCAATGACATGTGATCAACGATCCACTAATCAGATGACGGGGATTTATTCAGGTGTTATATGATATGATCCATTACATATGTTGACAAGACGATAACGTAAGTGTATTATGGTGCAATATGTACACGTGGATGTCTACTGTGAATAACATAAAGCTTTTGCTGCAACGGTGGATTTTGATTTTCTTTTCATAACTAATTTTAAAGGAATTAGTGTCCCATAACGAATGTGTGTACATGTGTGTACTTGTAATGTGTGCTGCAACCTCGACTCCATGCATTACGTGCGTTTTCCTTTACGAAACCCTGGCCGTGAAAATTACGAAGACGTCGGCGATTGACTATTCAGAATGTACTGCGCGTATCATTTCAAAGATTGCATACACACTATCCGGTTCATTAGTGTGACGTCACATCATTATAAACCACGCCCACTGCACACTCACTAGCACTGGAAACTAGAGTTCAATATGCATGGAAACCATTGGAACCGGAAGTTTATGCAACTTGAGTGTTTAGATTAAGGCAAAAAAAATCGCCGGTTTCTGGTCTGCGCGCGCATCGCCTGGTCTGGTAGCACAAAGTCTTGAATTTACTATACGCCCGAGGACAATGTTTTGTGTTTCCCTTTGTCTCTTTACTATAAAACTCTCCCAAAGACTATGCATATAAATGTACGATCAAGGACCGTTTTCAACAAAATACCCAATGCTCGAAGACTGAAAGGATCTTTTGTTCTCCCTTTGTGTGTCTGTCCTCTATCGTAAAGCCATTAATGTACACGCACACAAGAGCGTAAACACCTTCGTATCGTGGACCCTTTTCTGTCCCTCTTTTGTTTGCACTTCAACTTTTTAGGAAAGCTTCCTGTATGTTTTGTACACGATCGTCAATCGTGAACCTAATGCCCTCTATTGTTCAATGTCCCGTTTTGAATGCAAAAGTAAACCCATGTGTGTGCACCCCAGAGAGAGACACAAAATTGCAATAAGCCGGCCTTAACAAAAAGTCTGTTCGATTCACCACGGCATTAATTAGTGAATGCTGCGTAAAATATGAAGATTGTTTCTCTAACACTGCCTACCTAATACAACATTGCTCTTTCAATTTTGGAGAGATGAATGTCCTACAACTTTACGACGTAAATTGCGGTGTCTATTGGTGCACATACTTTTCTACTGACTAGAGCAATGGGTTACACCTGACCAATCACCATAAATTGAACATGAATGTAATGAGCAGGTATGGGACTCAAAACAAGCTGCTTGATCCAAACAACACCAAATAAGTGGTTCGGAAAATACAGCAGGTTTGATTGAAGAAATCATCGCAAAACATATTGTTCATACCTTGCCGTCGAACTTTACCGAAAACTTGTTGATTTTAACGAGAAATGGTAAGTCGTTGTAAGTCAAACACATGCAGACTGGTACTAATTGAAGAAAATGAGAGTTCTTTTTTCAAAAAATGTACGATTCAGAAATATTCGTCATTGTTTGTCCAACAGTTTTAAGAAGCATGGGAATACAGATATGGGGCGATAATTAGTGACATGGGAACGATCACCACGTTTGTATACTGGAGTAACTTTAGCAATTTTAAGTTCATTAGGGACCTCTCCGGATATTAAAGAGTGATTAAAATATCTGTTAAAGGGTAAACAATAAAAGGAGCAAATCCAAAGTGATTGACGTGAATTTACACATTGCTACCCTTCAAAAGTTACACTTTAAAATCTGTAATAGTGTTTATTGTAGATTGAAGTGAACCTACCACACTACACTGTGCCTACGAATCAGCGTCGCTATAATATGGTTTTCGCTCGACACATATTGACCCTTAATACATACCCGACACACCACATTTTCTCAACGTCTTTTCAGATGCACACAGATCCACAGATCCAGAGAGCATAGATGATAATATAGAAGGTACTTGGAAGTCCCTCAACAGCAGCTGAAGTCTGAGGCTCTAGATATAAACGATACAATGAGTTGTTTTAATGTCATTCAGTTCAATTCAGTAGACAACTATTTTGAACTATCCAGTGAACCAATACAAAGTGGGATAATATAAAGTATAAAACAGTGATATTTAAGTACAAAAAATGAAAGTACCACCATAAACAAAATAATACTTACAAGCTGATTAATTAAAATAAAGTTAATATAAAATATTTTAGGGAAATTAAAGAGTAATTAGAGAAATAATTAAAGGAGAGTGCAAGGCTGTCACATCAGCCAAGGCTTGAAGGTGGGACAGCCTGGACAATAATTATACAACGTAATCACAAGACAAAAAACAGACACAGTCCAACACAAAAAAAAAATACAAACGAAACCAACGTAGTAAAGTCATTTTATTAACCAATACAAGATGGGGGAAAAACGCACAGGGTTAACAATGAAAACGAGGGAAAAAATAAATATTGAATATTGAAAGAAAAACAATTACATTGTAAATAGTATGAGGAGGGATGGTTATGCTACAACAAATTCCGTTTTAGTGTTTGATATAGATTTTCAGGGTCAATAGTTTGAGCTTCTTGAAGGGACACCCACAGTGTTATTGGCAATGTTCGAGTGATGAACTTGTGGAATATGAAATATTTTGACTTAAAACCTTTGGAGTAATTAAAATATTCTAAGAAAACTAGACTGTGCGCTACACGGCCTAATGTTCCAGCGTATGGTTACTTATACAATAAGCGGGTCAAAAAATAACCCAAAGAAAATGTAATTTTTGACCAGGAAGAGTGGCATTTTTACCCGAAAAAGGGAAGTCTGTGTATATAGCATTTAAATTCAGATTGCGGGTCAGTGTGGCACAGATTTTATAGTGTAAATGGAATGGGGAACACATTATGCCCCTCCCTGTCATATTTTTGTTTAACACATGGAAATAAACAGGTTTGGCAAAATACAGAAATAAGACCTATATCAGTTGTTTGTTCTAAACGTACCACGAGATGCGATATATCAAAGTGATCAAAATGGTATTTTAAAGCTAATTTTTTTTTAAATGTTTATCATTCAAACGATGTCAAATAAAAAAAAAATACATTTTAAAGCTGATGAAAGTAAGGAGAAATCACTCAACTTCATGTTAATCAGCAAGGTAAAGACGAGGATTAATATTACTTTGACTGTTGTGTACTCCGGCTTGTATGAAAAAAGGCGATAGGGATATTATTTTGAACAAAACATTCCGAAAATTCCCAATAATTTGCGAGGGTGCAGCAATTTTACGAGGTCAAGGAATCGAGGCAAGTTGGTATACCAGAAAGTTTAATGCTCACCTTTGATTAGCACATCCACATAGGATCTCATTAGTATTTCGTCCTCAGGGAAGACGTGACACCAGTACCTGACGTCATCTTCTTGAAAGCACATGTTTAGAAGAAGTGCGCCCTCTTCAGATATGGAGAAACAGGCGTTGCCAATAAGATCAGACATCGTGTTGGAGCTACCCGGTAGGTTCAGCCTCCCGATCACGGTCGTGGTCGTATGATTGTCAGGATTGGCAAAAGACCAGAACACAGTTACAGGACTTCCGATCTCATACCTCAAAAAAGCTTGACAAGGAAGTATGTAATTTGTCCCAGTTTCGAAGTTGATTCTCGGGCTTTCAAAAACCTTTCCTCCGTCTAATGGGAATTTCGTATCTGAATAATTCCAGTGTTGAAGAAAGAAAAATGCAACATCTGTGGTTTAATGAAAGAACCTATAACAAATGCCTGTATAACGAGCCATCGTGATAACAAAAAACATTTTACCAACGATTACTGAATGTTTTGAGAGTTACTCAAACATTTATCAGCTAAATTCGAAAATGTTGATTGATTATTCAAATTAAAAAGGCAATATGATGTACCTATTACTCTAACATCAATATCAACCTCACTGATTCCTCCGCCTGTATCACATCTGTATCTTCCAGCATCTTCGTCATCAACTGATTTGATGATCAGGCCGAAATCGCTGGCGAATTCGTACTCCGATTCAGCATCGACGTCGTTGCTAGACAGTAGAAAGTGTCGACCTGCCCTGTCGATCTTGAACCACAGTACCTCACAGGTCGCGACACCGGGGATCCAGCTTGAGCATGGCAGTGACTGTTCTCCACCCTCAAGAATGTGGAACGATGTCGAAGATGCCTTGAGGGCGTGATTGGGTGTCTGTTGATCTACATTTAAAAGACAGTAATTAAACAAATAATGCACTCATTGCTGTCAGTGCAACCTATCTTTCTATTCTGCAATGCAAACCAGCGTGATGAAACATGCTCCGCGCCCAACACTGGAAGTCAATAATATAATATGAGCAACTGAAACTGGGAACTAGACTTATTAGCTCTTGTTGTTTGACACTGACTGATAACTGAATATGCGTTTGTTTATTTAAACGCGCGAAAAAAACAATTTTTCAAAAGCACCATTATTTTGGCAATTGCTTTTAGGCACTGAATCAATTTGCACTACCTGATATCTGGACATCGACGTTGCAATTTCTGAGGGTTCCATCTGATTTGAACTCGTGACACCAGAATCTCTGTGTGTCTTGTACATCATGGAGGGAGTTAACTATAAGTGAAGCGTCGCTACCAATGCTGTAATCGGCACCGTGTCCAACCTTCAGGGTAGCACCATCAGAGAAACGAGCACCAATGATCTGTGTATCTGTAGTGACGCCTTCTCCCGTTGACCAGTACACTACGGAGATCGGCGCGTCTGGAGTCTGTGATGCGCACTCACACGGTAGCGTCTGTCTGCGTCCTCGATGGAAGCTAACGGTGGAAAATACCTGACTTCTGCCTCCTGGAAAGGTATCGCCTGCATTTTTGAAGTTGAAAATTGGATAATTTGGTTATATCCTTCATGGTGACTGGATTTCTATTTCAGGCATTCACAGAATATGATTCCTGTAGGGTTTACGGATTATTGTTGATGGTGTTGTGTCTATCCCTATTTAGCTTTGTGTTGGTTCTTTTTTTTTATCACGATTTGCGTTTTAAAAGAAACAACGCATGAATTTGAACTTGGTATGAATTTGAACCATGCAGGAAGGTGTGTAACATCTTTAGACTTTTAAACACGGCTGACGCTTAAGTTACACGGTAAATCACAAGAATTATTCAATTCACAACTCTGATCGACAATAGTAAAGGAATTTTCGGTCTACAGTTCATTGTAATGCAATTAACTTACTTGGATTAGATGGCATGTAATTGACTTGTGCAGCACATGTATCTGAACTACAACAATGACGTTTTTACCTATGACTTGGACGTATACTCTCCCGACCCTTACATCGGTAGTTTGAGGAATAACCTGGCAAAGGAAACCCCCCTCGTCTCTGTCCTCGACTCCATCAATGACAAGTCCGTGATCGGACGACATCGAGTACCTCTCGTCGGCAGGCAAGTCTTTGGTGTGGCTCCATTGCAGGTCTCGACTGATCAGACGCACCGTTGATGTGTCGTTTACAATGGACCCTTGGTACCAGATAACACCAGCTAAACGTTCAGTTGGGCGGAACGTCGGACAAGGAATTCGGTGCCGAATACTCTTTTGGAGGTAGCCAGAGGCGCCAAAGACATTGTTGGTACTCTTCCCTGAAAGCAAAACAATCGTTACTTTTCATAACTCTTTTAATGTATATGTAGTATCCTTTTTTTGGAGACGGATGTTTAAAGGGCCCATGAAGTGAATATTTCTTACGTACTTATTTTGTGATACTTTCTAATCCGCATAAGTGTATGAAAACTAATTGACATCCCTTTGTGTTTAATTTAAGTGAAAAGACTAATGAACTTCTTTCAACATTTAAAATTGTCCATGCTTTTGAAACAACTGAGGGCGCTGTTGCCGTGATGTCATTTGAGTAAGACAATGTTCATATTAGGTCTTTTTCTGTAGAAATTGTGAACCCAAAATAAATGGTCATTAAAAACACTCGTGACTAAAGTTTGCTCATTTGCTTACTGCCATGAACTGGCACAACATTGAATCAAAAGAAAAGAAGGTTACAACAAAATTCTGGCAACTTTTTGTGCACAAACCAATTGCAACATTGAGGTTTCTGCCTGATATGACATCACCTTTTGCTCATCATGAATATGGAAATTTGCATTAGCGTATGAACCAAAAAGGCACCAAAATACCCTGAAAACGGCAAAATAAAAGTTGAAAATTAGTATAAATCGGACACAAATGTGCATTTTACAGAATAGCATTAACAAAGTACATTTCATAAGCTCTTTAAGCAAGACTGACACGTAAATTACGCAGTAAATCACAAGAATTATTCAATTCATAACTCTGATCAGCAATAGTAAAGGAATTTCAGTCCGCAGTTTATTTGAATGGAATTAGCTCACTTGGCTTAGGAGGCATTTTGATTGACTTGTGCAGCACATGTAAATAAAATACAACATTGACGTTTTTACCTGTGACTTGGACGTATACTCTCCCGACCCTTATATCGGTAGTTCGAGGAATAACCTGGCAAAGGAAACTCCCCTCGTCCCTGTCCTCGACTCCTTTAATGACAAGTCCGAGATTGAACGATATCGAGTACCTCTCGTCGGCAGGCGAGTCTTTGAAGTCGCTTCCTCGCAGGTCTCGGCTGATCAGACGCACCGATGATGGGTCGTCTACGCTGGTTCCCTTGTACCAGATAACACCATCTAAACGTTCAGTAGGGCGGAACGTCGGACAAGGAATTCGGTTGCCAGAAGCGACAACGACATCTTGGATACTCGTCCCTGAAAGCCGGAAATCGTTACTAATTCATAACTTATTTAATTTGGTATTTCAATTTGACAAGCAACAATTGACTTAATTATTTAGCAGTAAACTAATTAATATCCAAAGGGAAAAATAGTGTGTATTAAAATATTGTTGTTGTGTTTTCTCAAATCTGTCCCTTTGAAACTGTGTAAGTGCCTTTTTATCGCTCAAAAGTTGATACAATTTGAACAAAAAAACATCAATTGATGAAACTAATTTTGTGTTACAAATTATACAAAAAATAGAAAGTGATTAATGTGATTCTTTACAAAGCAATGCTGAGGTTAACAAGACGCGAAATAATATTCGTTATTTTTCTTAATAACCCAACCATTGAAATTTCCAGCAGCTGACACTAGCGAATTAAAGATAAAGTGATAAATTCTAACATGAACATGTACACCCCAAAACATATATTCATGTGGATAGATAATGTGCAAATACCAGTATAGACCTGAATTCCAGTTGTTCGCCCGCCGCGCACAGGGCAAGCGTAGACAGATATACGGTCTAGCGTCAGCCTGGCCTACGTCTGTACCGATTTGTCCTCAAGTCTAATGTTCAAGGTTCAATTCACTCGTTTTACATGACACCATTATGCAGGTGCACGAATTTGACTTATTGAGTACTTTTGTTTGAACTCGCTGCGGACTTTGTAGTTGATGTACAATACAAATAACAGCCATATTGTTCATGGTGGAAATTCCCTTCTGCGCGCATATGTATGTGTCATAAAAGCGGAATTAAAAGAAATTCCGTTACTTTAGCAAGTTCTCTAAATAACGAAGCGCAGTTGTTTTGCAAAACTGGTGGGATGATACTTTGGCAAAAAGCCACATCATATGCCTAATTGCTTCCAATAAATGTTTACATCAAAATAAAAAAAATGAACCTTTGGCATTTGAAATTTTAAACAAACCACCCCCCCCCAAGATAAGAAAAATACCATGAACCCAGTACAACACACTTACCAACACCGCGACAAGCAAACAATCACATTTGTTAACTATAGGTTTTAAGGGAACTTCTCCCAGACAATGTCCTGCGGTTAATATCAATGAACCAATGATCAAAACGTTTAGTTTAAATTATTACATTTTCTCACCAAGTTCGACGGGACACACGTTGTATTTTGCCGCACAAAACTCCAGCTTTGAGCAACTCAACAACTCTACCACCATTAGGGTACTGATCCATGGTACTGACATGATGAAATTCCGTTACCTATTGATGGACATAAACAAAAAAAGTGTTCACACAGCAGACCAAACTATCAGAAATTAATGCATACCGTTATTATTGTAGTGGTCGGCCCTGCTGTCTTATTCAGAGGGGGGAGACTCGTCCACCAGTTAAGGAGGATGGGAGGCAATCACTAAGCATGGACAATCATCATCGGTTTCTGTCATTAGTTGATTGGTTGATTTATTGATGAGTGATGATCCAGTTGGAGTACAATATTTCAATGGAATATAACAACCCTGTACAATGAAATAGAAAAGCAGACGCTGTGTATTAAAGTTTGCATGTCACAGCGTACACACTATACGTACAATACACGTACATGTACCTTCAGTTTGTTTACAATTTCGGTACAAAATGTGTCGAAAGAAATGCCTAAAATTCTCACCCCGTCGTGTTCAAATCTTTACCTTAAATGACTCCGAAAGCAGCTATACAGCACTTCACTTCAGTTGGTGGGCTGTTCAGATACGGGCCTTCAGATTTTAGCTCGCAAAAGAAGGTTTTTGATGTGAATCTGGCTCACAACATGCAACGGCATGGTACGAGGAAAAAGGAACAGGAAGTGCGAATCCTACACGTAGGCCACTTACTTCCGGAAAATCCCGAAGAAGTCCGAAGCACAAAAACCCAGATTTATTTTAGTAAAATATCATATTTCAGGAGTGATCTAATATTATGAGAAAACTATGAATGTATTTTGCCAACTTATACATGCCCAATAAAATAGTAAGAATAAAGTTTGAGGAATTATAAGAACGTTTTTGTTGTAACTTTGTAGTTGCCGAACGCACTTAGCAACCACGAGTCAGTGACGTCATCATGCTAATGGCGCGTACGTAACTTCTTAAAGGGGAATTCCCAGATCCCTACACGTTCCCTGCTTGAACACCATACGTCCCGTATATGGTGACTTAACTCTCAAATCAAATATCAATATCCTATAAATCAGAATAAGACAATTTTTAGGTCAGTCAGTCCGCAGCGCACGCGATAATGAGGTCAAATCCCGAACTTTATGTGCACGGGCTACGTCACGAATCGGCCACGAGACTTACACGTGTTATTGCGAGAGTTTGGCAGCTTTTTTTCATGAACTACACGTTGCGAATGAAGTAGCGGGTCTCCAAGATGGCGTGGTAAGTCGAAAGTGAACGTTTTTCTGAATCGAATGATATAAAATATGTCGAGATTCGGTAAGTTTTTGGCGGAATTTTGTTCACTCGAAGTTGGGGTGTGATTTTGAGGACAATTTTTGTTGTGTTTTTAGTTCCTGCGCCCTGACTGGACTAGGTAATAATGACGAAAATGATCACCACACATCGATTAAGGAAGCAATGAGCTTTCGTTTGATATGTATTTTAGCTTGTGGCGACATGTTTGTAGTTTTTTTCTGCGACACTTTTCGTGCGCGAGATTTGAAGTTTTTCGGCCATTTCTTTCGGCTTGTACATGCGGATCGTGCACACGAGCACATGTAATTTTTAGGGATTTTTGGCATTTTGGGGCATGTTGGGGGTGGCTGATCTAGTCAATTCGTCATGCATGTTAAATTTTTTTATGTACATTTTTCTCATTTTTTTACAATTTAGGCCTATACAAATTTGTTTATTTACAATTTTTCAATTCATTACAAAATGGGATCATACATTTTTGTTCAGCTGCCAAGCTATTTACTCCAAAATCCATTTCTATCAACTTCTATCATGTGTATGGATGTCTGCTTTTCATGAAGATAGTTAGTTGTTTTTAAATAATTTACAAATAATGTAGGATTTTTTTTCTTAATGCTTCCGAAACGGTTTTTGTTCAGTTAATTTTGGAAAATTCCCTGGGAAAACTATACAACATACGGTGCATTTACGCTATACACTAATTTTCTTTTGGTCATACAAAGAAAAGTCGTGAAGAAAATCCTTTCGATAAATTTACAATTCTCACATTTTTTCTTTCACTATCAATACAGGAACCTGTTCCAGCCAGTTCAATGCCTCGGTCCTCAGTTGTCGTTGACAGTTTCATCGCCTCCAACACGGGAACTGTCACGTTCACTTCAGTGCCTTGGTTGGCATGGTCCTCATTTTATGTCGTTGACATTGACAATTTATCATCTCTCACACAAGAATGTTTTCTGAGACTCAGATTCATGCAGTATTAAGTTCCTGTGTGCAGATTTTATGATTTTTGTACTTCAGTGTAAAGGCCGGTTCATATACTTGGAAATTTCTTAAGACTACGAATGGAAAGCGACATTGACATCATGAAACCTTCGCTTCAAATTTGCCGGAATTGAAACATGCTTAACTTTTGTGAAATTGCAGTGCCGTGATGTCAACAATTTGAATTTGCATTCGCAGAGTATGATCCGGCCTTTATATGTACTGCGTTGTGCAAACAACATCATCACCATTTGTTGTTGCCATGTTAAACACGGTTATTTAAAGTCATGCCACAGATACCATGCCAAAGACAGCAACCAAAGATTATCTAAAATTTACTACATGTAAACATTGCTTCATGTACATAATCGTGATTAGTGACACTATGCCAAAACTGTGGTTATTGTTATCATCTTCACTTCACTGTAAATTGTTTAAATTGAACCTGTTACTACAAGATTTTAGCAGTTTTTAGATTGTAGGAGAGTTGATGATATTTTTGCTTTTGATTTTTGTTGACGTTTATTTCTTATCCAAAGACAGATGTTGTCAGACATGTATGCCAAAACTCATTTTTAAAAAATGTTTTCCCTTCCTTATGCAAGCTGATTTTTATTCTGGCTGGAAACATGGGTATTATTAACACATGTATTTGCAATTTGTGATGTGAGATGTCATGAAAAGAAGTTATCTGAGTTTTCCATGAGTGTTTCAAAGCAAGGATGTGATGGTGTAACAATATTATACAAAACTGATCTAGTATGTTAATGCTTGCAAGTACATGTACATGTAAGTTTGTTTATTTTTCTTTTTTTTATTATAAAAATCTTTGGAAAATAATTAAAAATCTATTTTAAAAATAAAAGTAAAGTGTCCTGGTCAAGACAAACGTTTGTAGAAACTGTCATCAAAGATGAGTCAGCCCAATTAAAAATTAAAATTTAGAATAAAAAAAAGGCATTTTATATGAGAATATACAGTTCTTATATAAAACAGTTCATAACATAAATTCAAAGTTTATAGGATTTTTATAAGTTGTGTTTTGAAAATTGTCTTCAATAAATACAGAAAACAAATATCCCTAAATAACTTCAACTTTGTCACATGTACATTTTTTATATTTTGGATTTTATTATTTGATAAAGGGGATACAATTTTGAAGGGGAAAAACGTCTATAAGTGTTAACTTACATTGGCCCTGGACACATTAAAAAGGGTTCTACAGCGAAGGGTTCTACAGCGACAACAAAATAGTTCAAAACCTACCATAAGTCCCTGCACAAAATTCAACGTGCGTATTGTAACATGGATACATGAACTACACGTTATTATGAAATCTTTCGCGATGACGTAATTTTTGGCCAATGAGGGCACGGGAAAACGACGCACTGTCATGGCGGGATGTTTCGTTGTTGGGTTTTTGAAGATCGTTAGAATTTTCTGCGCCCTGACTAGACTAGCTAAAGATCAAAACGAAATCGACAATTTTTGGATAAAATATAGCATTATCTCTGACGTTGGTGTGAAATTGAGCTGTGGCCGCTGTCAGAAGATGGAGAATACCGTCGTTTTTTGAAGGCCAATTCCTTGAGATTGGAAGGTTTTTTTCCGTTACAAATTTCTCCCTCTAAATTTCACGTAATTTCCAATCTGAACTGATAAGATAACAGAATGGTTCTCTATCTAAAAGAAAATATACATAATATTGATAGTTGACAAATAAAATGGATATTTCGGACCAAATTCCATGCGTCGTCGACAGCTCATTAAGTATTCAAAACGAGGTCACGCACCGGAATGCCATGCATACAGCGCACATAAAATGAACAGCTTTTCAGTGCGCTGCAGACTGACTGTAGGTGTTAACTTGAGAACGTTACTTCAAAATGTGAAAAATTACATATTACAGATACTACAACTTCTGAAGTATCCTCTAATGACGAACATATACAAAACCCTCCATGTAATACAATACACAATGGACTAATGGTAAAACAAAGAGCAACTTAGTTAGTGGCATGGGCGAACCCGAACTCAAAGTGAGCAGATACCTTAAACTACTCTTAAGGATACAAACAGTGCTCAAACATCAAGCATATGACCAAGTCCAATATAGATGACCTTTATGAAAATACATGGTGAAAACCATATAATGTCCTCAACAATATGTAAAATAATTATCATCTTAACAATCAGATATATAATGCAAAATAAGTAGGCTTTCCTTTGCCCAGAAATACAAAGAAAATTCCTGTTCTTCTCGAACATTTACATGTAAACTAACTGTTAAAGTGAACTTCAATGATTACAAATGGCAAGAATGTCACAAAACTTTAAGTCACAGATTCAAAAGTGATATATCTGGACATTACATGTCAAGATAATCAAGGTACTTGTTCAAAACCATCTCAATTGTAGTTTGAGAGCATACCACTACACACGCACATGATAATAAACGATGGAGTCAAAATACAAGCTTTATAATTAACTGGCATTATTCCTGCGAGTGGAGCGAAAGTCAAATAATCATAGCATCAGCACCAAGTGTTTAAAACACACACACACACACAAACTTACGTAACTGATTGATTCATGAATGTGTACATCCTCACAGGAATCACGAAATAAACACTTTGAGATTTCTTTATCCACTCTATATTAGAACCAAAACTTATTGGTGCATGCCTCCCTAGGTACATCTAAATAATGTCTCACTCAACGTGATTTGCTACGGTAGAATGCATCCTTTATACCCTTACAATATTTGGTCATGCCATCTGGGGTCAGATGACACCCATCGGCAAGGTACTTTGGGTAGTTCACACGTTTCTGAGGGTACATGTGTTCACTAGGGTACTCTTGTATGCGCCTGGCAATAAGTGCGTTAAAGCGTTTCACTCTGTGATTGAATTTAGACAGAGGCACTTGGTTTGCTCGTACAATGCGAGACCTCCGAATGACCGTAAAGATCATGATACACCTTGGTGAAATACCATTGAGACCCAAAGTGTCTAAAAACTGAATCGTCTTATCAACCAGAACTTGAGGTGTGACCTCAACATTACATAGGTCGTTTGTCCCCATATCAATACACAATGTATCAATGGTTCTGGATTTCATTTGCCGAGTATAGTGTGCAGTGTTTGAAAAGAACCTTTCGTAAGTTAGGCCTGGGTGACCCTCTATGTACACATCGCACTCACTACTTAATCCTATGTAATCTCCTGCTGATTGGTGGTTTCTCTGAGCCTCTCTTAAAACCCTGGTCGGAAACGAATGACCAAAAAGAAACAAAAGGGGTCGCTCTGACATCTTGAGCTGGAAAGTACAAAATATTTGTCATTGCAGTACATGTACTCAGCCAATGATTAAGGTAAACAATTTAGTGAGGTAAACAATTAAGATAAACAGCTTTCTGAGGCAAACAGTTAAAGTCGACTATTCATTAAGGTAAACAACGATTCATTGAGGTAAACAACGATTCATTTTAGGACAACGATTCATTGAGGTGGCTAATGCCAGATCCTGCAGAGCAGGCCGCCTCACCTTATCGCAGATTCTACAGGAGGAATTTGTTTCTGAAGCTGGGCCTCCTAGGATTGGTTTCCAAATCGATTCACACTTGGCCAGTGGTCAGACTGATACTTTCCCAGATGTCTTACTGTTGGAAATCAAGCAATGCTTTGCGGAGGATCATCTGATAATCCAGCTCCTGTAACATAACACAAGAGTATCATGGGACTGATAACTTCACACCTTATCCAAATCCTACACCAAGTTGGCTTCAACTCCTTTCCCGCTAACATCAAGCATCGCGATCGCGACACAACGCACGCGTTATAACAAAGGTGAAAATTAGCTAATCAACAAAATGGTACGACCAGCACCGCGCCTAGCAAACAACATGTACGCATAAAGATCAGCATAGGCCCAAATATTTAGACATGGTTAAGTCCAATGTTATATACAATGTTATATACATGTACATGTAGATATCGTCAGGTGCGTCGAAGAAGAGGTCATTGAGGTGGCTTATGCCAGATCCTGCAGAGCAGGCCGCCTCACCTCATCGCAGATTCTACATGTAGATAATCTATATCCTGCTACACTAGTGCGTCAGCAGGTAACTACGCTTATCCCTACTCTATAATCAATAGCAATAGTAATTTGCCCTCTCCCAAATCGAGGTTAACTATGAGAAATCATCTTATAATAATAATGCAACTAGACAAACAACTTTACAAACGGCACCAAAATCATCTCCTTAGAAACATCAGAATGTGAGGCACAGGCAACTAAGTAATTTCATCTGGCCAACGACCTGACCGTTTACGCCTAAGCCTCTCAGAACGACGGACATCTGGTTCCTTTGTCGGCTGAGGTTCTGGAACAGCTCTTGGTTCGCTTTCTGGAACCGAAGGTTTGGGATGCCTTTCTCCATCTGCTCGCTTAGCTATTATCAAATCGCCATCTGAGTCAGATTCGCTTTCTTCCGAACTAGGTCCCATGGTATCACCACAAGTAGGAAGTGGAAGGTCGATCAATGCCCCCTCTTGTAACAAGGGCAACAAGCTCCTTGGGTCCAGTACTAGGGAACCTCTGTTTACCCACTCACCGGACCACCAAGAGCCGGTCGGACCGCTAACAGATCCTGCTCTGCATTACACTTGACGACCACGTACTGTTCCTCTCTGAAATGATCCTCTAACTTGTGCCTTTGTTTAAAGGCATGTTGCTTCGTCAAAACCCGATCCCCAATCACGAGTGGGTGAGCCTTAGCCTTCTTGTCGTATTGCCGTTTATTTGCCTCAGCAGCCCGTCTCAGCCGCTCTGCTGCCACTTGGTTTGCACATTGAATGAATCGAATAACACTTTCTTCCCAGCTATTGTGTGTTTTGTTCAGCAAGTGATCAAGGGGTACCATTGGTTCACGCCCAAACATTAGAGAGTATGGCGTATAACCAGTGACGCTGTACGTGGGGCGTTGAGTTGTACATGAAAACCAAATGCTGTAACAATTCTGGCCATTGGTTTTGCTTTTTACCCTCAAGCGACTTGATCAACCCATACAGAGTGCGGTTGAACCTCTCGGTTTGACCATTCCCCTGCGGGTGGTAGGGGCTAGTATGCGTTTTAGTTATGCCATACAGAAGGCACAGTTCTCGAATAAGGCGGCTTTCGAAATTTCGCCCTGATCGGAATGGATTTGGGCAGGGACCCCATAGTGCACAAACCAATGGTCGCGCAGCATACGGGCTACTGTGGCGGCAGTTTGATCCCGACAAGGCACAGCGATGGCAAACTTTGTAAAAGAGTCCGTCATCACGAGGAAATCTTCCACTTTACCACGCCCAGGATCCAAATTTGCGAAATCGATAGCTAATCATTCCAATGGTCTGAATGCCAGAAGATGCCTCATTGGAGGTCGGACTTTGGGAGTAGGGGCCTTAGCTACGGTGCAGTGGAAACAGTTCTTTATGTGCTCCCGAACATGACCTGCTATGCCAAGCCAATAACAGCGCCTCTTAATGAAGGCCAACGTCCTCCCAGTGCCCTGATGACCCCATTGATCGTGGGCTGCTTCCAGGACAGCTTCGCACAGACACTTAGGAACCAGGAACTGGTATACTGGTCTGACACCAGGCTCTTCTACTGACCTGTACAAAACACCATGGGCCTCTACCAATCGCGGCCATTCTCTGATCCAGCCCATCAACTCGCCCATTGACACCAAGGGATGGTCCTGCCCAGGCTCCCAATGCTGATCCCACAACTGCCAGACTCTGCCCAGTACCTCATCGGCTTTCTGCATAGAGGCCAGCTCCTCAAAGGAGTAAGAAGGTAGGACTGAAGAAGGAATACCAGGTAAGGCACTATCAGCACAATAAGGCCTAGATGAAGTTGCAGGTTGTCACTCTAATGGAACAGCAGTGCTCACGACCTCTGCTACCTCCGACTCCGAGCGTTCTGGTGGATTACGGCTCAAAGCGTCTGCACATTTATTGGTCCTGCCAGAGCGATACTTAATCTCCAAGTCGAAGCATGCCAACTGAGCCGCCCATCGCTGTTCTGTTGCGCCCAATTTAGCGTTTTGAAGATGCGCAACAGGATTTTATCTGTCCAAACGACAGAATGCTTCCCGAGTAGGTAATCCCTATACTTCTCCGACACTGCCCATTTTAGGGCCAATTACTCCAATTTGAAGCTAGACAGGTCGCTGTAATTTTTCTTAGAACCTCTCAAACACCGACTGGCATAGGCCACTGGATGCAGGTCTCCAGACTCGTCATACTGGGACAAGCAGGCCCCTAGGCCTTTCAAAGAAGCGTCGACCTCCAAAACAAAATCCCGGTCAAAGCAGGGGTAAGCTAATACAGGGGTCTCACATAGCGCCTGTTTCAGTGTCTGGAACGCAGTGTCAGCTTCCGGAGTCCAAGGCCACAACTCCCTCGCCTTCCCTGCTTTTTCTTTAGCCTTAGCGGTCAGGTCATGCAAGGGTCTGGCTATTTTAGCAAAGCCGCAGACGTAGCGCCTATAATAAGAGGCTAGCCCCAAAAATGACCTAAGTTGTTCCAAACTAGTTGGTCTCGGCCAGTTTCTAATACGCTCAACTTTGTCAGGGTCGATCCTTACACCTTCACCACTCACGATGTGACCAAGGTGGGACACAGAGGACTGAAATAGCTTGCACTTAGCACCTTTGAGCTTTAGAGGGTTGTCTTCAAGTCTGGACAGCACCTTATCCAGCCGACTGAGGTGCTCCTCAAAAGTAGAGGAGAAAACCAGCAGGTCATCGAGGTAGAGAACTACTTCTGAGAGGTTCATATCCGCGAATATGGATTCCATTATTCGCTGGAATGTGCTTGGGCTGTTGGATAGGCCCTGCGGTAGTCTGAGAAATTCGTATAATCCCCAGGGCACTCTAAATGCGGTTTTCTCCACAGAATCGGGGTGCACCGCAACCTGGAAATAGCCATGGGCTAAGTCCATGGGCTAAGTCCATGGAGGAAAACATCTTAGAGCCGCCCAAAGACTCCAAGGTCTCCTCAATCCTTGGTAACGGGAATGCATCTTTTTGTATTTTGCGTTGAGCGACGATAGTCGATGCACAATCTGCAAGTTTCCATCGCGCTTTCTAACCAGCACAACAGGACTCGCAAAGGGACTCTTTGACTTTCGGATTACTTGACGATCAAGCAAATCCTGCAACAGTCGCCTGACTTCGGTGACACAAGTTGGAACAATTCGCCTATAAGGTAAGTTCACCACAGACTCATCAATGAGTTTAATCTCGTGGGGCATGAGGCTACAGTAACCAAGATCTTAGGGATCCATAGAAAAAAGCACTTACATGCTTCTGTATTAAATTCGCTGCAGCTACCGCATCAGTGGCATCTAAACTCTTGAGGCTCAGACCAGGGGGCAATTCAAACGTCGTCCCATCAGGAAAAACGAATACTTCACGCAGCTCAGTGGACTGGACATCTTTCAAGTCCTCCTGTACATAATGATCGGGTTTCTGCCCGGTCGAATCAAACAAGACAGGCGGCACATCTATGTCGTCAACAACTGCATGCACGAAGTGTACAGATACTTCCACTCCATCAGATAATGGATCAACAAAAATCTCGACACTAGCGACGAGTTCACAAGACAAAGCCACTTTGGTATCAGCAGGAATCACTAACGGCTCAACACTAACGTTGGCAACTAAAATAAGCATGGGACCTTTGCCCACATGCTGGATACCCTCTACTACTTGGCAACCGCAAGACACATCCTGAGAACTTTGTGGAATATCCGGATGATCAATATTGTGTCCGACTGTGGACAACACTCTCCCATCACTCTACACGGAACTTGCACTGCAGTCTCCGGAGGAATGGTCAGAGACTTACAAGTCCTCACTTCCCTCATCATCTGATGATTAGATTCAGTACGACCCTGTGTCCGTACTGGAGGTTCATTGGATCTGAACCATCGGAGTGCCAGATCCCAATCTGGACTAATCTTAGTTCGCTCAGCATTCCTCAACTTCTGAGCCAATACTCGAAGAATATTACAGCCAAGCAGAACTGGAAACTTATCCCGCCTTCCGCCTGGAGAATCAAGAAAGTCATCCTTGGTCACAAGAAAGACTGCACTGAATGTCTGAACCTGAATACAGACAGGAGCCTCTATGTATCACTCCACAGGAATGTCAAGGTTGTTGGCTCCCACCAACCCTACAAATTTGCCCACCTGACCCAAATCGCCAGCCCTATGCACTAATTGGTCATGGTAAAGTCTGGAAGACATCAAAGATGTCTCCGCCCCTGTATCTAAGATACAATTTACAGGCACCCTACAAATTATGATTTTCCCAGTAGGACTACTGGCTAGTACTTTATGACGGTCCTTTTCCATCATTACTTTATCAATTGGTACCTCTGGGGGCTTCTCAAAACTACTGGCCAAAACATTTAGGGTATCGCTAGGTGTGCAACCTGTGGGCGACTGTTCGTCCCCCGTCATAGCGCCCTCAATGACGGAGGAATCACATTTCCCGACTTATCTTTTTCTCTGAGCGGCTTTTGAGCCACAGGATCCGTACTGCGCTTAGGGTCACCCCTTTGTCCATTTTCTTGATTTATTCGTGCATAACACTTCTCGTATGAGTGACCCGTCTTCTTGCAAAAAGTGCATTGTATGCTCGAATGTGTACCCCTTCGGGTACTTGACGCGACCTCCCTTTGGTGGTCTTCCATGGATTCAAACAAGCGCTGCAGCTTGCTGTTAGTTTCTGCTTGCTGTTGTACTAAACATCCAACAGCAGCAGAGAGTTGTTGTTGGCTTTCAGTCAACCAAACCAGCAACTCATGTTCGCTCTTACTGCGTTTTTGAGCAGCAGCCACATTGCAAATTGCAGGGCATGACCAGTCGTCTGACTGAGTGTGATCTGTAGATTCCACTTCCCGCAAGAATTCCAATGCAATTTCACGGAATGCTTAAAATGGCATCACTGCATTATCATGGCTAAGTCCTCTCAGCTCTCGCTTTGTGGAGGCCTCTCGTGCCCCTCCTACAAATTGCTCTCTGAGGGCGTTCGCGCGCAACTGTAGCAGCGCTTCCCTTTCTTTAGGGTCTGCCGCCAACTCCATGCGATCATAGATGCGCATCAACGACCGACTGAACTCAGTTAGTGTTTCTCCTTCCAACTGAGTCCTAGCATAAAAAGTGCTATTCAAGGATCTAAGTGATTCGATTGCCCCAAACCTAAGTGTCAACAGCGCAGCTAGCTTCACAACAGTATCACGCTCCCCCTTAGGACAACACAACACCTCCTCTTTTGCTGGACCCCCCAGATGGTCTAGGGCCACATCTACTTGTTCTTTTTCAGTTAGACCCAAGGGTCGCAAGTATGCATCAAGATCGCTCAACTATCCCCCTAAAGTGGGATCACCCGACCTCTTTGGTTGGCCGCAAAACTTTTCTAATTTTATAGTTGGAGTGCGCTTTATCTGGAGGTTTTCAAACGCTCCAGCTAGTGTATCAGCTAGCTCAGTGGTGGCCATATTGTTCCACCTGCAATGTCAAACAGCAATAAATTGAAATAGCTCCAATGGAACGAAAAAATATACGCATGCAGAGTGCGTCGTGCGCGAGACACCGCGTAATCGCACCAGAATCCCTACGCAGGATGCACCGAAATAAGGGTACAAAAGCCCATCAGCAAAATTACTGCACTTAATGTTGCGAGTCACGTGATAGGAGTGGGTGCAGGCAGCCTATAGCTGCAATAAGAAACAAAAAAAAAAATTAGTATAGTGCCAACAGACACTTTTAGGCTATTTGACAGCTGACCAGAATCAATCGGTTTAAAAACCAGTCATATTTACGACATGGGTCACAACAATAAGCCTACAATAATAACATGTGCTCTGACAAAATGTCAGAACATGTGGTTCAACAAGAAAATCAATATCAACCCTAACAGTTATGTGGTCACATGTGTTAGGTTCATTAACTAATATAAAAGCATCACAGTAGGTAAAAGTTACAAGCGTACAATTATGCACACAACATTTTCAAAACACGCGTGTACTTTATGGGCCACTATACTTTTTAGAATTAAACACAATTAATGCACTAGCTATGTACACATGTACACTAATAATCTACAAAAATTACTCGAAATCAGGTCTCTTCATGCAAGTCGGGGGTTTCCAATAATACTATTATTTCCAAAAATGAAAGCTAGGTTGGTCGCGTGGGAATGGCCTCCATCCTGTCTACGACGCCATATTTCTGTAGTGGTCGGCCCTGCTGTCTTATTCGTTGGGCCACTGTTGTTCATTGTCTATACTGTGGCGAAACAGGGTAGTACAGACTGCAGCGAGTCTAATCATGAATTATTTATGCACGTCGAGAGCATTTATATTAATAGTGCGCGCCTTGACCAATCACAGACGCGCATTTGCACTGGTCTGGGCGATTTAGCGTGGTGTTGCGACATCGCCCGGGCAGTTCGGAAGATGGCGTCGAGTGTAGAATAACTGTTTTATTGTTGCAGGAACAAAAGAGCTGACGAACGACGCGAGCCGTGGCCGGAGCAATAATTGCAGCGACTGCATCAAGGAGCTTAGGTGAGCTTCAGTGCGACCAGTTGTGCAGCAATTTGTGCATTAAGACTGCCGAGTATTTGAGATAATTGTTATTACAATTTCAGCTCATCGTAACTCGTGGGTCAGAGTAATTAGTGGGTTGGATAAGTGTTGGAACAAAAGGGGACGAGTTGGAAATAATTGGTTGAAGGCTGGGAGGACTTTGGGATGTGTGGGATTGCTTGTGGTCTGTTGAACACCGGAACGGTGGGCCTGACCGCTGAGGCGATCGCATAACCACTGGACAAATTGCCTGACTGGTTGACTCTGCCTTGGGTTCCTGTGAGGTACACTTAAAGCTTGCCTCCGCTAATGCTGTGTAAGGTTAATTGCGGTCCACATTAATCTCCGTGTGAGGATAATTAAGGCTCATTAATTCTGTGTATTGGGTGCAGGTTACATTTGGGGTAAACCAATTTTGATTGGGGGATAAGTGGAGCTCGGATTGACTGGAGGGATTGCTTGTGCCGCTTGTTCTAGACCTATTGGTTTGGTTCCCGGTGCAGTGCAACCCTAGTTTCCTTGAGCTTCCTGTCCACTGTGAGGTTTACCGGGGTAGCGTTCTCGGGGCCGTGTGAGGATATTATAGTTCAGTACCCCATTGTGCAATTCCTGTGAGGGCTACCCCAATCTAGGTGAGGGTAATTATAGATTCGTATTAAGTAGAGACTTCAAGTTATTAAGTGGTGCAGTTGACCACAGAGATTAAATAAACCTGTTTATTAGTCGTGGTGCAGTTGACCACTATTACGTTTATCACAAGTGAGGATTATCACCTGTGAGGAGTATTGTAAGCTTATATCATTCCAAAGGGTGCAGTTGACCCTTATTTGTGATATTAGGTTTATTGCAACTGCGTATTATATAATTGTATAAATTGATTGATTGTGAATATAAAGATAATTGAATAGTTGATCAGAGAATAAGACCAATTATTGATCGTCCTTGAAAACATTTGTCTCTGTGATAATTATTTGTATCATCGTGAAGGTTATTATAATTAATTAGTGCTCTGTTCGCATTTGAGTCAAGCAATCACAAAACGGTGGTATATTTCCACCAAACGAACTGCCCCTAGGCTTAGTCCGCCGTTCGTTAACTATATCCCCCTTGCGTCAGGGTAACCGCTCATCCTTGCGCGAGGTTAATAAATATTTTTGTGGGATAATAGGAGTTGGCTAGAGTCCTGGGATAAAGAAGACCAGTTCCCCCCTAGGTTCTGCCAATCACCGGTTCCGCCACAATTGGTCAGGGGTCGGTTTCGCCACAATACTATGGACCTTCCTTCTATAATTCCCGAGGATTGTCAATTGTACATGTACGCAAATGACTCTACAATAACATGTAGCTGCTCAAGATTAGAAGAAATCGAGAGCAGCCTCAACGAAGTAATGGCTAGATTAAACGATTAGGCAATGGGAAATGAGTTAACAATCAATGCTTCTAAAACCAAGGCAATGCTCATTGGATCAAAGCATAAGATTACGTCAAATGACTTGAATATTTATATTGGTGACTCCTTAGTTGAGAAGGTCAGCACTTTTAGATGTTTGGGCGTTATTATTGAGTCACTTACTTGGTCTGCTCATACTGAACATGTTCAAAAGTCCATCCTTTCCAAACTAAGCATGTTGTATAGAATTGGTCACTGTATTCCAAGAACTAGTCTTTGCACTCTTGTTCAGTGTCTAGTCATGCCTACTCTAGATTATTGCAGTGCGGGATGGGAGGCCGATATGAACGCCACAATAATACGCTCAATAAATTGCTTATAAGAGCAGCCAGATTAATTCTAGACTGCCCATTTACAACTTCGTCTGCTGATATGTTTACTTCGCTAAAATGGCTTCCATATTCAAAGAAATCTCTCAGAAAGGAGTTTTTGTCTTTAAATGTTTAAACTTTATGGCTCCTGAATGCATGACTGATTTCTTCTCATGTTTTGCACAATACCAATTAACAAGTAGAGGGGGGTGGTGAAATCCAATGTCAAAATATGAAGACGCCCATCTGGGAAATGGTTAACACCATCAATACAAGACTTTTGACACCAAAACTAACGCTGTATCTCTTAAATAACCCCCACCCCTTGAGATTCAAAATTAACCCCCCAAAATGGCCCTTTTTCCCTGGCTATTTGAGTATTCTGCTGTTCATACCCTGACTAGTCATGTTATAGTAATGATGAACAAAGACTTACTATTTCAAATTGGAAACATTCAGGCACATGGAAAGAATATAGAAAGAACTCAGAAAGATGCTTAGCTTGAAGAGCTGCCTTGAAAGTTTACCCTTGAACGAGACAATAGGAGCTTAGCACAAGGGCATTTACATGTATATTGGGGGGATAACAATGTCTTGAAAAGGGAACTTGCACATCCAGGCTGAAATGTATATACAGACACATTTTTTGTCAGTACACGTGGGCTCCGTAAAATCTAATTGAGGGGGGGGGGGGGGGAGGGGGGGGCTGGAGCCGAGCCGAGCCCCCCCCCCCCAAACAATTTTTAAAGTGGGTGGGGGATATCAATGTCCCCCCTATATAGTACTTTTTTCGTCCCCGTATGAACATTGTAGCCAAATTAAGCTTAGAAAGGCTGATTCAAGGACTTCAAACTCGAACAAATAATGTTTAAAAGATTATCCTTTGCTCACAATAATTTGTTTAAATTGTCAAAAATTACCTATAAGATCGCAACACAGATTGTCTTCAATTCAAAAAGTTTCCCGGACCCCACACCGTTAGGGCTTCGCGCTTTGCGATCGCATTCTGATCAAGGTATGTCCCCCACTTTTGAGAAGCGATTGACCCCCTTGGTGAGACATGGGAGATGGATTTCAAAGCAGGTCTTTTGCTTTTTTTGAATTTTTTTTTATGAACATTCCTGTGTTATTCGTGATTGCACTGATAAATAAGTAAGCTGATTCAATGGATATGTATGGAATTACTATGCCATCTTTAAGATGAAAAGACGGACATGGATGGACATTCTTGAATCATACTACTTTCATTCTTATGATTAATCCAGCTCTTGTTTTTTGTTCCATTATTTCAATGTAGAATTGGTATCATTCAACACTAAAGCAACCTATTTCATTGATGAAATTGAGATGGGACTTGATACATGTTCATAACAAGGACACAGATTTGTGATAAATTTCTGTTCCTGTTATGAAAATGTATGAAGTCTTGAACATGTACATCCCTGTAGTTTAAAACTACCTACCGGTAGAGGTTTAATGTAAGATAGGCCAGTGGCAATCCCTCAATGGATATTTTTACTTTAGGAACAAATCTGGGATAATTCATGCATTTCATATACTGCTTTCCAACACTTAAAAATGAAATGTCTGTCCATGTTATGTACTTTATTCTTGAAGATAGTCGTCTGTAATCTCTGGAATCCTGAGAAATGTATCAAACTTGTTGGTGGACAATGTTCTTACCAGGACATGGGATGTAGAAAGAGAAAAAAACATGACGGAGTACTTCATGTATTGACTTTTGTATATGGTTCCCTCTAAATGTCACACTTTTGTTACCCTTTGTGTGGAAGACCCCTAGGCCTATATCAGTTTTATACAATCATTAACATATGTATATCTATATGTATGCCCCGACTGTCTGTGATATTTAGTGATATTAGTGCATTAATAATGTTCTTAATATACTAAATTGTCAGTGATGTGTTCATCTATGAAAGTCTTACCGACTTCAGTGGTGTGTTCAATATAAACTATGTCAAAGCGATTAAAATTGGGGAAAAAAGGCATTCATTTCGCAATAATACTCACTGTCCACTGTGCGTGCAGTGCAGATTCAGTATTTTGGGTGGGGTGTGTGTTTTTTTTTTCATGCTAGATACCCACTTCCTATACAAAATATCCCTCAAATGACCCAATGCATCACCTCTGAAGTGGAGCGCAATTATATTCCAAATTTTTTATTTTCATCCCAATTATCACCTCCCTCTATAACTAGACAGAATACAAATAACAGCTTGAAGATTCCCACATCTAAAACAGAATATTATTCTCAAGGTTTGGCAGTCACTGGAGCCAAAATTTGGAATAGTTTTGATGCCCAGCTTAGAGTTACACGGTCGCTTCCTGTTTTTAATACTGAACTGTTTAATTATTATATTAACATTTTTAATACTTCTATCATTTTAGGTTTTTTTTTTCCCCTGACATATACCAGTTGTTACGTTAGTTTTTTGTTTAATAAGTATTTGTATTTGTTTTAAAATAATGTTTGAGTATTTTTTATATGTTCTTGTTTTACTTGAATCTTCTAAAACGTCTTTCTTAAGGGATTAAATTGTTGAACAAAATGGTTTGCAATGTCTAGTTTTTGACATTTTTTTCATTTTTGGACCGAAAAGGTATTTATGAATGGGTATGAATGTGTTTTCGGTCAGTATTAAACACTCTGTTTAAGACCGGTTTGAGTCTGGACGGGCGATAATTACCCAAACCGGTCTTAAACAGAGTGTTATAATACCTCCCAAACACATATTTATTCCCTTATTAAAACGTACGTGTGACTTCAGCAGCCAGAAGCGCGGCGTGTGTACTTCGGGCCAAAACGGGCGATAGTCATTATGAGTCTTCACATTTGAAACGGCATAGACGCAGGAGACGCAGAGGAGACGCACAGTCCTGATGCATGCACGTCCGTGGAGTTTTCACGACGTAGCACGTTGCCAGTGCGTCACGGCCGTCTGCGAGGAGTTCGCACAGAGTCTTTAGCCATGAGATACGTTTAGAACAGCGCCCCCACGGGAAGATGATGTCCCCCCCCCCCGACTATTTGATTTTACAGAGGGCGGGTGTCCGGTCAACAAAACATGTCTACCTTTCAGCATGGATGAAAATTTTGAGAGTCCCTCCATTGTTACTCAAGGCCCCCCAACACGCCCCCTATTATGAGAACCCTGGCTACACCGCTGATTTCATCGAACTCTAAACCATATAGAACCATAGAAAATGAAATGACATCCTGTGCAAACAGTTGTGGCAACAATCTAGAATATTATTATAAAACTATGCATGGACGATAAAGTATATCTACTTCCTGAAATGAAGGATTGCATGAAGAATAAAGAAATATGAATTTCCACCTCCAAAAAAGGCCGAAATACTTAATGTGTGGTTTATAAACAATGCACTCTGGATCACCAGCTACTAAGCTTACGAATTGGAGCTGTACAAAATGTAAACATCAAAAACGGATACCTATTTTTTTCTGTTTGTTTTCCCCCTGAACCTATAACGTTCAATAAAACAATGCACACGATAGCAACCTGTCTATACATGCGAGCAAGGGTCTATGACATGCAAGCAGATTCAGCGATTAATATAAAAAATAAAAAAAGACGTATTAAAGGGAACATGAAATAAAATTTTGATTGCATTTTTTTTGGCTTAAATCAATAAAGGATGATGTTCTTAACAATATTTTGTGTATGGCGGTGTTTATTTTCTGGGATAAATGGGGGAAATAATTTGTGAACATGTTTGGTCAAACTACTCCGCCCCACAAAGGGAAGCTTCATTAACATGAAACTTCGCGAGGGGTATGACGCAAATCAAGGGAGAGACTTGCCGCGCGGCGTGCATCATAATACATGTACATATACATTGCGGCACTGAAAAATTTTCTGGTGTTTCGTTCGGAATCGAGAAGAAATAACACCCAATTTTCGGCCATGCCGACAAGGTGTGTGGCTGCTGGGTGTTGCAAAACTACCAAGGATGGAGTAAGCCTTCATTTGTTTCCAGTAAATCCGAAATATCGGAGCATTTGAAGAGCCAAAGTGAAGGTAAATACCAGAGCAAAGTGGTCCGGGCCCAGTGAGTTCGCGGCCCTCTGCGCTGCACTTTGAGCCGTCGTGCTTTGATGCTGGTTTGTACAGCAACTTCGGCATGCCCCTAAAAAAACATCAGAGTCAGTGTCTGAATCATTAGAACTCTGATTCGAATCGGACGAATCTGTACCATTTTCATCGGATTCGCTAAGGAAAGAAGAGGAAGAGTCTTCGGAACTTTCACGGTCATGACGGTCGTCGTTGTTTTCATTCGACAACGGTGGCACCGTGGCACGTCCACGTGTGCATGTACATGTAGACACATTCGCACGTGTGCCACGTACGGGTACGCGGCGGCTGCATATACACACAGCACAGTAGCTTCGCTAATCCGTCTCGTACCCAGACGTCATTTACGGGCCCTGGATTTCTCTGCCTTTGTTTACGTCATGAACAGCGCCCTCATTTGGAGTTGCCGCGAAAATCAAAAAGGGGGGGGTTCAATTTTGGACGGCAAATTACCACACTAAACGTACTCCAGAACCAGTTCTGCTTTTAATTCACATTCAATACACATAAATGAATGTATATATTAAATAAAATACGTTATGAAAATGTTGGACTGCATGTTTCCTTTAACCTCGAGGTAGCCCGTTGTTTCATTACAAAAACATGGCAGCCAAATTGATCAACCAACGGTTAATCTGTCAACATTTTTTATCGAAATGACGTCCCAATTTCTGAAGCGGATTCCAATATAGATTTGTGCGCAGGATCACTACAATTAGTATGTTCTCACTTAACAAAAGCTTACTAGAAAACCATTACATGATGAACAAAACTAAAACGTTCCAGTTTTACTTTTATTTTGGACGGGAATTTGAACCTGCGTGCTAATAAAAGCAAACTTTACGTTCACGTGAAGAGCACAAAGTTCACATAGTTCAATCACAGAATGTTATTATTCAGTAGTAAAAGCGGAAGGTATCGAAACAAACAACCGCAAAAAGCCTATGCCCGCATATAAATACAAAGCTAGGTTAAACAGATGAAGAATCGAGTCTCGATATCACTATTCTAAAACAGTGAACATATTCCTACTTCATTGTTATTGAATGGGCCTTGTGAAATGAAGACAGTACAATACACTGTGACCTGCATGGCGGCGTTATTCGTTATTACAACGCTACTTTTCACACATGCAACAGGTAAGAAATTGTTTTAACAAAATGAAATCTTGTAAACACTATTATTTAAAGAAAACAGGCCGTTCTTGGTTAAGGAGTATAGTGTGGCCAAAATTCACGTGACCATTTTTTTCATCAGGAACTTCTATTTTACTTTTTATCTCCTACACCACAATTTAAAGGGCTCGTCAGGAATGGCTATAGGCTGCATTTTGGTTACATAGTGTATGTAGTGAACGTCATGCAGGAAATAATAATACTACTTCTATAAACGCCTCGATTTTAGTGTTTGTGCTGGTCAAAGGTCCAGCCACAAGCAGGGGGGTATTTACATCCATTCAATTATCAAGTGTCTTTGTTTTCACCAGCGTTTCTCCCCCTCCCCCCCAAAAAAAAAAAAAACATAAATAAATATTGAGTGCCCTTTTTTAACGAGTGCTCTTTTTTTTTACTGAACAAGTGCCCTTTTTTCCCCAAAAATGAATGGGTCCTTTTTGTGGCAGCGGCCGTTACGAGTGGTATTTTTTTGTAATTTCACGAATGTGTAGCCCTGAAAAGCGCCATACCCCCCTCCTCAACTATTTGATGCTACGTAGGCAAGTGTCCAGAGCAAAAAGTGTCTACATTTTTTAGCATGGATGTGCGAGTGCCCTTTTCAAGAAATTTTTACCCCCAATAAAAATGGCTTTGCTTCGCCCCTGCCAGCCCAGTATCCCCGTAATACCAACTGCCGGACTGACTGACTGTAAGCATTGCCTTGGTCAAGGCGTTCGTCATTATTCGTCCGAACGCGGTAAACGATCGGCGGCATTTCCTTGTTTTGCAATGCATTAAGAATACAGCGCGAACAGCGACCTTATGCGGCCACTTTTTTTATGCAAATCATTTGGATCCCGACGAATGCCTTGGTCCAATCGTTCACAAAAGCATATGTTTTCTTTATTTTGCGCTAGAATTTCCAGCGCACGACCTCATATGCGAATGCAGATAATCATCATTTCAACACCATTCTACACAATAAACAATCAAATCATCCTGATTTTGGTATTTGTGCATGCAGCAGCAACCGGGTAAAATGACCCATTGTTTTAATTACATGTTTTAATCTTTCATACTTCGAATTTTTAAAGACTTGATAGTATTTACAGAACTATCATTTAGGCGTAAGAGCCTTTCATTATAGACACATTTAAGTAATCAATTAATTATACAGAATTATACCTCGAGAAAATGTACACTCGTCTTTGCAGGTGTCATGATTATTTATAAATATTCGTACCACATTTGATATTATGTTTAATCTTATTGCTGTGACGACTACAGGTACGACAGTGTTTTAATTACGATCGTTCAATAATTTGAACCTTAAAACCATCTTGATAGAGACAATATTTACAGAACTAGGGTCTACCATTTAGGCATAAGAGCCTTTCATTGAGCACATTTGCGTAATCAATAACAGAATTAACCTTGAGACAAACACTCGTCTTTTCAATTGTTATGGTTAATTCTGAATATTCGTACCACATTTGATATTATATTTGATCTCATTGCTCATGTTCAATAATGTGAACCTTTTGATAGAAACAAGCTTTTCAGAACTATCCTTTTTGGTTTTGTACAATACCAAATACCTTCCGCTGACTGGCAACGCATACTATGGAGCAAGTCTACTCGGACTTGTTCGCGTTCTGAACGCATTAGATCGCTAGAACAATTCTAGCATCTCTCATTCGATCTAGTAGATCGGAACTTTATGAATCCTACTGCCAACCTGCAAATCTCGTTTTATACTTCCGGCAGAAACTACTCTGACCTCATTTTATTTTAACCTTAAAGACCTGATATAAGCACGCTTTACAGAACTATCTTTTAGGACTAAGAGCCTTAAGCCTTTCACTATACATAATTGAATAATCGCGAGATAACACACGTCTATAATGGCTGTTTCTGAATTAATACCCCATTTATAATTGCTGTGTTGACTGCCATATACGAACAACCAAAAACCGTATTTGGAAAAAATGGAAACGTACACCTGAACTATGCAAGACAACTCCTTCAGGCAAGGGTAGCAATGTTCGTCTTTTATAATTACTGTTTGAGACAGTGAACAACTTTGAAATTCCAACAAGACTTGACAACTGCGGGTGTTAAAATTGTGTGTTGCTGCTGCTCGCAAGCGTGAAATGATCTAGCTTCAATCCGAACTCGTACACATGCATATGCCACTCCCTATTCAAATTACCTGCCCTTAACCACTCTACCAAGTCTCATTTACATATCAATGCTAAAGTAGACTTATTCTAATTCGTCCTGGTACTCAACCGAATAAATCAACATTTATCTTATCAACACCATTCTTCACAATTAACAATCAAATCATCCTGATTTAGGTATTTGTGCATGCAGCAGCAACCGGGTATGAACTCAAAAGAACGGGTCTGTAATGTTGAATCCCCATAAGGATTTAGATATTGGATATTGGATATATTAAAGTATCCTTCGATCTCTCTGATTTCTAGCGTCCGTGACGCTTGAACAGCCTGTTGGATATCTGCTTTGATAGCCGCAGAGGTTCCACCAGCAGCATGGGGATGTACTGCATGGAAACCTCTAACCTTCCCTCTCGAACTCTCGAGTACTTCATCAGATTATACCTATATGTAACGAATACTCTTCTTAAACATTTGTTAAGTTTCGGAAGCCAAAAAGGTCATTATCTGAAGTAGAGACTTGGACTCACTTAACATACAATTCTAACTTTGCAACTGTGCGTGTTGACAAAAATAACCTCGCACTAATAACTGAATTTCACTGTCGATATGACTGAATTCAATTGGCCGAGTGCATGAGATAACAAGTAAAGTGCAGCTAACTCACTGAACCCCAAAAACCCGGTACATGAAGGAAAGGAGGGCCTTGGCCAGGATTCTTATATGAAATAGTTGTGTACTGATCGGTCTTTACCCTATTTCGGTACCATCTCAGAAAGAATTTCTGGTGTAATTGGATCTGTCCTGTTCTTTGCCTCAGGCAGTGTTTTTGTCAGACCTTTAGCGCAGTGTGTGACACCAGAGGGTCTTCAGTTGGATTATGGTCCAAAACTACGTGCGATGAACCGATGACATGGGAGCTAGAGAGTTTGTGACTGTAGGTGCATGGTGATGTTGCAGTTCCCAAGATGGATCAGGTATAAGGATACCATGTATAGTCCAGGCAAAATATTATTTTTTTTTTTTTGAGTGAACCTCAAACAAGTTGCAACATTTTTTTTTTCACCACAGTGCATTCCTATAAGGTCCCTACAATGACATACTAATTTTTTTTTTTAAATCCAGGTGGTGAAAATATGCATAATTTGCATAAATGCAAAATGGCCGCATAATTTAGGACTTTCGCACTTATTTGGTCATATTTCATATACTAGGTAGCTTTTTGAGATATTTTAAACAACAATTTTGGTCCTGTAACATTGATTTACTAATTATTCTAGACCTTGGTAACTTTCAATATCCCTATGTTTCCCAAATTTGCGATATGCCGATAATATTTTGCATAAATGCCATTTATTAATTTGCATATGTGGACATATCACAATTGAATTTTCCCTGATTATCCAAGTTCAGTCATGTACATAAATAAATTTCACACCATGGTGCATTGCTTTAAGGTTCCTTAACAAAGGGAAGAAATCCAAGTGGTGTAAATACGCCTAATTTGCATAAATTAAAAATGGCCACTAATTACATGATTTTTTATTTTGCCAAAACTCTTGTCCTGAATTGCTTTTTGGGGTACTTTGAACAACAATTTGTCCTTTGACATTGATTTCATCATCATTCCCGTCCTGGGTACCTTTTGAGATCCTATGTTTCCTATGTGGTATAATATTTTTGTTAGGTTTCTAGCTCTTGTCAAAGTTGGTATAAGTGTTGGAAAATGTGATATCCCTGTGTCGCAGAGCGAACCCTTGCGCCGCTCTACTCAGACCAAAAATCAAGAAATAATTCAAGAGAACAGAGGATTCAACACAGGATTTATCAATCACAAAAATCAAATTACATATTACGGGAAAGAAATAAATCAAAATGAAATTATATACATCAGTTTGATTATCCAGAATATGTGATCCCGGAATATTTTAGTGTTCGCGTTACATTGCCACTAGAAACAACGTAAGTCTGACACAGCTCTGTTTATTACCAATATAAGTATGACAAAGCTCTGTTAATTACAACATAAGTATTTGGGTCCGGCTTGAGCGTCGCCGTGGGACGCCGCCGGAGAGTAGGTGGAGTACACGTCACGTTACGTCAAAACTTCAGTGAAATATGAAAACGACAGTGGCCTCCCCGCTAGCCATCGTAGGGTAGGATTACGGGAAGCCCTGTAATACAACATCCATGAAACGGAATTCGTCTTAAAAGTGAAAATACAGATTTTCCCAAGCATACAATACACAGAAATGATTATACATAGCTAATATTAATAATTACTCACAAGGCCTTCGGCTTCGTACAGGCCTATCCGTGGGTCTGGCGTTCCCGGGAGATTGCGATGAGGTACTACACAATAGGCCTCAATCGCCCACAAGCGGGATTAAAAAAAAAACAATCCCGGAAAAGAGGGTACACAGAAGTCCGCCCGACAAGCAGCGTTTGGCGGCTCCCAACTCGACAGCCTTAGCACTAAAGGTCCACACCCATCCGCTTAGCGAACACCCAACCCGGCGAGACACACTTACTCCGGCATCCGCACCGCAAAACTCAATCCGAAAACACGTGGGCGAGAGTTTAATACCCCTCCCATAATTATGGGTGCAAGCCCGGAATTGGCATGCAACAAAGGGAATATGAATTACGATTTGCATTATTCACCTAGCATCCACCTCCGAAGTAACATAACACTTTACGGCCGTACAAATTTAGTGATTAATAAATAATCTCAGAAAATAAAGGGAATAATTTTAACAGTTTTGTGACACCCTGTACATGAACACATTTAAGGACAAAAAAAATCCCTACTTTAAATCCACTAGTACACTGCATAGGGATACCACATTTTGCAACACGTATGCCAACTTTGAGATGAGCCAAAAACCAAACAAAAGATATTATACCCATTTTTTGATATTTTGTAGAAAACATGGTGGGGTTTAATTTTCATCCAAGTTTGTCTCAATGTCGGGTGATCCACAAGGTCAAATTCAAGGTCACAGTAAAGATCAAAATGTCATTATACTTCAAGTAACTCCGACATAAAAAAAATCAATGGTAAGTTTGGATTTTTCTTTGAAAGGTTATTTCAAAGAAATCAAGATTAACAAATTTGGCTCACAGATATGGTCATGGAAAAAATGGCAGCATTTCCATTTTGACCAAAATTGCCTAGGCGGTAGCGCGAAAACCGTTTGTCCGATGGTGCTAAAACTTAAAATTTCGGCTTTTCAGCCGAAATTACCCCATAAACTAAATATGAACCAATTTGAAGAGGTTGGGGTCTTAAATGTAAAAGTTTTGGGCGGTGATTTGACACTGAATGACCCCAATGTCAAATGACAAAATGTTGTTTAAAGTACCCCGAAAAGCAACTCCGGACGAGAGTTATTACTAAATATTATAATAATGTCGGCAATTGCATTTTCTTTGCTAAAGAAGGAAATTTTCTCATATTTGGATAGAGTTTACCTTCCTTAGCTGAAAATCGATTGGTAACATTTTTTCCAACTACCATGTGGCGGCCATCTTGGAATTCAAAATGGCTGCATTTTCAGGCCTAATTTTTTATCTAACTTCGGACCTGGTTGTCACATGAAGTACATTTTGGTGGCAAACCCCATGTTTTTGATACAAAGTTACCTGAGAAAATCATTGTTAATGGGGTATACTCCCAGTGGAGTACCCAATCAATAATGATTAAATTGGGTTCCTTGGTATCAAAAACATGCAGTTTGCCACCAAAATGGACTTCATACGAAATTCAGGTGCCAGCTTATTATTTACATTAAAATCCAAGATGGCTGCTATTTTTGAATATCCAATATTGCTGCCATCCATTTGGGATGCCTAAATATGTTAATTGGATATTTTTGGGGTTTGCCACCAATAGTGACTTCATACGACTTTCAAGTCCAAATTTAATATGCAAATTACTTAAAAATGGCGGCAATTATGAAATATCCAAGATGGCTGACATCAATTGTTAGTACCACGTCCACAGTGCTTTACTTGAGTTCATTCAAAAACATGGACTTTATAGGACATTCAGGTGCAATGTTATTATCAATGAAATTCAAGATGGCGCCTTTTTTGAAAAATCCAAGATGGCTGCCATCCATCTGGGATACATCATAAGCAATGGGTCATTAAGTTTACTTGGTATCAAATGTATAGGGTTTGCCACTGAAATTAACTTCGTACGACATTCGAGTCCAAATTTATTATGCAAATAAACCGACAATGGTGGCCATTTTGAAATATCCAAGATGGCTGCCATTTATTTGAGTACACCATAAACAATAATCTACTCAGGTTCCTTAGTATCAAAAACATGGGGTTTGCCATCAAAATGAACTTCATCTGACAATCAGGTTTGAAGTTACATGATACAAATTAGGCTCGAAATGGCAGCCATTTTAATATCCAAGATGGCCGCCACATGGCAGCTAGGAAAAAATGTCTCCAATGCATTTTCGGCTTAGGGAGGTAAACTCTGGTGTAAAATTTGACTTGGATTATCAGGGAAAATTCAATTGGTACATGTGCACACATGGCATCCATTATTTGAACTTTAATTTAGGCAAATTGATATACGGCATTTATGCAAATTATACGGCATTTGGATAATTTCAGAAACAAAGGGATCTTTACATTTAACTAGGACTAGAATAATGTGTAAATCAATGTAAAAAGACTCAAACTGTCGTTTAAAAGCCGCGTATAAGCCGCAGCACGCAAAAATTTGCAAATTAAGATTTGAAGTCGGCGTATAAGCCGCATCGGCGTATAAGTCGCACCAACCGCAGCGGTTCAATTTTGTAAGGCCTCCAAATTCTAGTCAAAATGCTCTGAACCAGTTCCATTTACACTACGAAAGCTATAAAAGGGCCACAAAAGTTATGTCAAATCATTTACAGTCGATTACTCATACAAACAAATATGGAAATTGATAATGAGAAATAAAAAATGGGAATTGCTGCCCGCTGGCTTGCCGGCGAATGACATTATTTTCCCCCAGCACTTGAGAAAGTATGCAACCCACCGTGTGTTGTCTGACTGGAGCGCTACAAATCCTGCTTTGTGGCAACAAACGCTGAGTTGTTTTGTCCTAGGGGTGATTTCACCCCTGTTTTGAGTTTTACATCGTTTCTTGAATACCTTTCAACAAAAAAAATATATTGTGACGTTGAACAACTGATTATCAAATAAAGATATGTTTCAAACTCCATAAAAAGTATTAGTTGTCGTTTTTCTTTTTTAAACAGGGGAAATATTGGTAATTATTGTTCCCAAGAAAGTGCACCCCTTTATTACCACAAATGGTGTGGTCCATGGGGAATCCATGCACCATGCATGCAGCATAGGCAGCATCACGTACGCCCGGTTGTCGATGTCCAAGGGACAGCTTTCACTAGCCGTACTTTTTACCGCTCTGTACCTTTTTGTGGGACGTGCTTTCGGTTTGTTAATGACTTTCTTAATTGATAATTATTTCAGCAACACATCTCTTCTTGTACCAGTACATTAAATACACATGTAAATGTCATTTTTATTCTTCAAGTCTTGGCGTATAAGCCGCCCTGTGTATAAGCCGCAGTAAACATTTTCATGGGCAAATTCAACGTATAAGCCGCGGCTTATATTCCGAAAATTACGGTACCTGCAAAATCTACCTAGTATGAGAAATATGGCCAAATCAATGCGAAAGTCCTAACATATGCGGGACTTTGGATTATTGCAAATTAGGCATATTTCCACCACCTGCATTTTTAAAGACTTTTAGTACGTCATTTTAGGGACCTTATAGAAATGCACTGTGGTGAAAAAAAATCTGTTGCAAATTGTTTGAGGTCAAACCTTATATTGCCTGTACTAGTTGGGATCTGAGGGTAGGGATGATATTCCGTGCAACTCTGCCCATTGTTGCTAACTCGTGAAGGATGAGCTGTACTGCAAGACTGTTGATGGGGCTCTTGCCTTGAGTAGTATGGAAGGCAGTTGACTGGCGAGACCATCCAGCTCTAGACTTTTGGCTGATTAAGGAAACTGCTGCCTCCAATTATTGCTGTTGAAGATGAGCTTCAAAAAGGAAATAAACAATGAGGGTTACTTTAACGAGATTAAATTCATGCGTCAACTTAATAAACAGCATTTAGAAGCGAATTTTCCAATGCTTATTGCTGCAGCTATACTCTGAAAACAAAAGAAATGCTGATTTGCCTAATCTGAATCATCCGCTTGGGATATCATTGTAACTTATTGACAATACCAAACACCCGCTGAGGATATCACCATACTTTGGTGCAAGTCTGCTGAGACTGTCTTGTTGGCGTTCTGAACGCATCTCGTTTTATACTTCTGTCAGATACGACTCTGACCCTAACTTAATTGCCAGTAAACCACTTTAATCTAGTATGCTGATGTTCGTTGATTTCAGATTAAACCAATGGAGGCCTTGACTAATATTGAGCAAGTAAAAAACCAGGCTGACAATGCATGTTTCCATAGGAGGGTTAAGGCCAATTTTAATGCCCTCGAACTCTCTCTGAGTCGAGCTTTGAGTCTTCTCGCTATCTTATCAATGTCCAAATAGCCTATTGATTGCGTTTTTGTACTGCCAGTGTTTCCACGTCAGTGGAATTGTTGAGAAGAGATGTATAGATACATCTGTGAAACGGGGTTCTAAATACCTTTGGACTTAGGATTCTCAAGTATAGTAGACCTAAGTTTTTCTCTGGCTTTGAAGGAACTGGCAAACTTAATCGTAGTCAAAAAAGACATCTTGTATTCCTTCACTTCTCCGACTTTGCACTAAAACACTTTGCTAATCCAAACACATTCTCCGCGTGGCTGGATCTGCTTGAGTTGAGCATGCGCTCTCTGACTTTCTGAATGCAATTGGCAATACTCTAAACCGTCGTTAACAAGTCATCTACACGTGTATGCATAATTATGCATTTTCTCTACTTCTGAACCAACTGACCTCACCACTTCGACCCCGTTCTATGCATTAGAAACAAAAACTTTTGGTTTGAGCACTGTGCTCTCTAGTCTATGGCTTTCTGAAGGAAACTGGAGTGTCCCAAGCTGTCTTCTAAGAAAACTTTCCTTGTTCTTGCAATTGCCCCTTTTTCCAGCGGTCGTATTAGTTTGGTAAAAATTAAAGGCACATTATGATGGGAGGATTTGGAACTAAAATGGAAAAAAAACCTCTGTGAAACCGAGAATTACCTGCTTGGTCAAGCACTCACATGGTGATATTAAGATTTTGAGATCAAACTTAAACGTGAATCAAGATATTTACAAGGAATAAAAGAGCTATTATGGGCATATCACCATATTTGACTGATTGATGCCAGGACTATTTGTTCTCTTATCCCAACGACATTCACCTGTTGTCAATAAATTGAAACACACAAAGAATGAATGACAAACGGCTTTAGTATGGGTTTCCAATCGATTGTATATGGCCGAACAACAATTCAATCTAGGGACTATGTATTTCGTCTCAAAACAAAGAGAGTGTGCAGTTTCTTAAATTGACCATTTTCTGGGACTGGTTACATGTTATAACATAAGAATCAGTGTGAAGATCCCCACAATTCCTGGTGAGAAAGAAAATCTCCAGAAACCTTTGTCTTGGAACCAGAACCAGAACCAGAGCTGTTCATCTGATTAACATCGACGGAGGAAGAAGATGATTCCCCAAATTCCAGATGTCTCTACAGATTACATCCCTAGGGGCTGCCGCACTGATTACATCCCAGGCTAAGCATCCAGTAGTGCTGAACTTTACAGGAAATACAAATGTCTGTAAGAAAACGACCCTCTTGCTGTCGATACCATTTCAACTCGGGACGAATTAATAACAGCAATATCAGAACAGCTTCAAAGTTTGTGGCAAACCCTTGTGGTAACCACCAATATGGCCAAGAAGCCAATATGGCCTCCAAGCCTGGAGTATAATCGAAAAGTTTAGCAATGACCGCTCAGAGACAAGTAAACAGCATTGTAACATCCGCCAACCAAATAGCCCACAACAATTACTATTTAACGGTAAAGCACGTTCTCGTAAGCGACCGAAACCCAAGCTCCGCCTGAAAGACCCCGCCATCGACCTTGGTTTCATCAAATCCTCAGTGCTAATGAACCTGCGACTGGCATAAAAAATGAACAGGAAAGCAACCAAACTGGATAATGTTCACCGAAGAACTGAAACATCTTGGACTAAACGCCTCAAATTGGTTACTCCAGCTCTTCAACACCTGCCTCACCACACAAACAATACCTAAAGCGTGGCAAAAGTCGAAGGTCATCACCCTCCTAAAACCCAGGAAAGACCCACTGCAGGTCAAAACTTATCGTCTCAAATCCCTTCTAAGTGACACATTCAAGTTGCTGGAACATTTCCTCCTCAACTGTCTTGACTATTCATTGAGACACAACTGAAACAGGAACAGGCAGGCAGGCTTCGGTCCCGACAAATCTAAAACTGGACAGCTTCTACACCTCACTCAGTACATTGAGGACGGCTTCCATCAGAAAAAAAAAATAGATCACAGGCACTGTCTTTGTTGATCTTACAGCTGCTTATGACACTGTTAACCATTCACACCAGTCGCAGCAGTTCTACACAGTAAGTCACCTGAAAACGATCAACCCAGCTATTAAGACCCAAGTGTGTGCCTCCTTCGTCTCCCCCACCACATGAGATGTCTACCAAGCCTGCAGAAGCCTTACCTACAGGATGCAATGCAGGATGGAAGACCTGGAGGTGCTTAAATCGCCCCTGCTCTGGAGTGACTCGTATCAAAAGCACCATGAAGAATAGGGGTTTTTCCCCAACCGACAAACCCTGTGTGAGTGCGGTACTGCAGAGGACACTGTACAGCATCTTCATATTTGGATGCCAGGCTCTAAAGGGTTTGTCATAATTTGCATTTAAATAAATACAGGTCTTCAAAATAAACATTAGCCCTAAAAGGGGTGGATTTGCCCCGCTCAACTTTTTCCGCGAGTTTTCGCAGCCCGAGTTGTCCTGACTTTTTAGCCGCGAGTCTTGCACATTTTTTGATAGCAAAAATATATAATTGTTGGCGCTACACACCGTCAAAACCGAATTTCCCCATACGTGCTTATGAATAATTAGTTAGCCATAACTCCAAAACCCTTTGACCTATAGACATGAAATTTCTTGGGTATGTTAATGTTAAGTTGTTCTATGCATGTACCGAGTTTCATTATTTTTCGTCACTCGATGGTTGAGGTCATGGGAGGGGGGGGGGGGGAATCTGCGTGAGATGGTCAAAACAACCCGGCCCTTTTCGGGTAAAAGTGACATTTTCCCATGTTTTCTTCAGCAAAACTCATAAATACATTAATAATAACATTTATTTTAATGGAAAAACTCTCAACCGAGTAAACTATGTGCTCACTTGCCTCAAAATCTTTGCAAACCCTTCCGGAAGGCAAATGAAAAAAGGCAAATTACTAAAGGTCAATGGAAAAAATGGCAACATCGATTTTCTTGTTCCCAGTTCTCATAAGATTACATTTGTAATGGTTGCCATGAATTAACATGAAGTTTCCATGGGAACCCAAATCTATACATTGGCCCCCTACTATACGGTAAATTCAACATCTACAACTACATTTTTTTTGCAAATTATAGAAGACTGTAATTTTAACTTAGCCTTGTATACTATGTCCCGGCTTTCTGCTTTCGGCTTTCCGGTCTTCAGTCCCTCTGCTATTGACAACTGTCTTGTCATGGCTGATACCGACGTTGGGGCGAGCTCCGTCGTCAGTAGCCTTGATTTTAATGTAGCTTCGTAAAATGAGATGTCGAATTGACTTTAGGAGAGCAAAATTGCCCGTCTTTCCCATTTGCTGAAATTGGCACTATATTGCAATGGAAGAACAGCGCCACAAAAATTGTGTGTTGTCCTTACTGCTCGCAAGCGTGAAGTGATCTAGCTTCAATCCAAACACGTACACATGCCTGTGCCACTCCCTATTCAAATTACCCGTCCTTAACCACTCTACCAAATGATTTGCATATAATAGTGGCCGCGCTGTATTTTAATGCACTGCATAACGAAGATATGCTGACGATCGTTTATCGCGTACGGGCGAATAATGACGAACGCCTTTGGGCTTTTGTAAGCAGGGCAGTGCCATCGTACTGGATTACCTCGTGACATCAATGTATCCAAACAGTATAATACTGTACTTTTGGGGTCGATTTTATTTTTACCGGGCTTGCCGTGTCTTGAATGTTCATGAATTTTTAAATCCATTGCAGCCTCATCATCTCTCATGATTCTGCCCGGACCCGAAGTGTTGGCTTCACCAGACACTAATGTTACTCTCACTTGCATAGTGGCCGGGGACGCAGTCCATCATGATCTAATACTCAGATGGCTCTTTGAGAATGAAGTCCGGGGTTTCTGCAATTTTTCAAGTGGGGAGTTCCCTGGGTCCTTTACGGGACAGGGAGTCTATGAGAGGCGCTGCAACCTGACAGTCGGGCCAGTGGACAATTCGTCCGTGGGTATCTACAAGTGCCAGTATTTTGACGGGAAGCAAGTATTCGCCCAAAAGCTAAAATTCATTATCGGTAAGTGACCACAGTATTCAATTTGCAGGGGCGCTAAGGTAATTAAGTCTTTGGATTGTGAATCCAATGCGGCTTTTTTTGTCAAGCTAATTTTTGCTTTTTTCCAAATTTAGAACATAAAATGGGAGTGGCTATTTTGTTGCACTTTCATATTTCTCTAATTTCTGTGGCCAGAATAGGTTTTTTAAGTGCATAAATACATTAATCCTAATAATTTCTCACCTCTTTTGGAATAAGAAAGTTATGTTTGTAACAAACAGTTTTCAGACCATAAAATTATAAAAGCTCAAAATCTCATCCTATGGATTACACAAATGCAAGATCTATATGTCCTTTACTGCGGTTATGAAGACCTGAAAAAAGCATCAAGCCACTGTCGAAATTTAAATGTGGACCTGTGTATTATGTCAAAGTTTCTTCGGACAAATAAATAAACCTGCAGTTTTAAATTTAAAAAAAAGTCATGTGAACAAGCTTGCTTTAACTGCGATAATTTCGGGGATTGCGAACAAAGTTGGGGATATAAATTTTATATTAATGTCACAACCACTGGTTGGAAAAGAGGGTATTTTACAAAAAGTATCGTCTTTATACACTGTTCAGGAATGAACGAATGCGATGATGACTCGACGAACGACTGCGATGCCAACGCTGACTGTGTTGATTTGGTTGATGGTTACGATTGCATTTGCAAGGATGGATTCAATATGGACGAGGCTACAGGGAATTGCACAAGTATGTTTATTCAGTTTGTTGTGTATTTTCCCGTCAACTCCTTTCTTTTTTTGTGAACTACGCGTTGAGTGGTTTAAAGTGTCCTGTATAATTATTGTACATAGAAGAGGATTTTTTGTTTCGTTCATTATAGCTCCAAGATTAATTAACTACAGGTTTTATGATTTTCTTGGAATCTGATGACTCCGAAAGGTGTAACATTGACAGTTGAAACATTGCTACATCACAAATTCTTCGCTTATATAGACTTGACAATCACCTGATGTAGATTTCATCATGTGACCAATTGACAATGTCACCACACGAGAAGCATCTCGTCTGACTAACTGACTGTCTTGCTGGCTGTCTTGCTGGCAGTGTTGTATAGTCTCGAGACCGGTTTCGGACCACTTTGTGCTGGTTTCGGTCTCGCTCTTAGTCTCAGGAGCTGTGGTCTCCGTCTTGGTCTCGGTGTCGGTCCCTTTTGGTCTCGATATTTTGGCTGGTCTCGAGTCGAGACCGGCAATATGAACCATTTACAGCTTGATCGATTACTTTGTGTTCACTTCGTTCAGTACCGTTGATAGTAAAAACAATTGCTAGCCCGTAGATCATGTTGTAAACCTTGTTAACGAATAGTTATATATCGTTGTTGGTTCGAACTGCACGTTGAAAAGTCCCTTAAGTACTTTAACTGACTGTCTTTGACGGCCCTTGATGCAGCTAGCTGCATCAAGGGCCGTTCAGTACAGCTGATAGTAAAAACATTGGCTAGCCCGTAGGTCATGTTGTAAACCTTGTTAACGAATAGTAATATATCGTTGTTGGTTCGAACTGCACGTTGGAAAGTCCCTTAAGTACATGTAAAACTGCAGCTAGCTGCATCAAGGGCCCACCATTTTCGGGGATTGTGTAGTTTGGCCCACCCTTTTGGGCGTATTCTCTTGTATATTTTATTCTTAAACTAAATGAGCTGCTCCAAAATAGTGACATTTTCGACCCCGCAAAATCTTCTCTTTAATTTGGGACAGTTTTTTGGAGAAAAAGTAAAATTGTCTACCTGATTTTCCAGCAATGAATGTACACACTCTTACCAGTTAACACTCACTGTTGCAATTAAAGTGTATGATAAGACTCCATTTTCTGGCTGCTCATTTGAAGTACCCCATTCCTCAAAAAGCAAAATCCCGGTTAGAAAAAAATATAAATCCATATCTGGTTACCACCTCGCATCTTGTGGGTCTATGTATGTAAAAGTCTATATCCCATTACAGAAATTTAAAAAAATTATTCAATATTTTCTATCTCCCATTTGTAAAATTCAGGTTTACAAGTTTTGGTAGAAGTTAAGTCCTCCTATTATTTAAGGAAAAGGAGGCCCAATGTAAAATTACAATTGCATCTTTACATATCCGTTAGTAGTCATAGTTGAAACCTAGGGGTGACGGTTAAGTTTAGGATCAGAGTTCCTATAACAGATGAAACATCCACCTTTATTTTTTTTTTTACTTTTGTCAAGTTTTAACATTGCAAAAAATAAGAAAACATTTTCGCACAGTGCAAAAATGTTTACCAATTTTGTGCAATATTAAAACATCGCACTCCTAAGTTAAAGTTTTTTCATCAGATTAAAAAAATATATATTTAAACAAAATTATTTTTGTAAGTGGCAACGAGATATGGAGTTGTTTCCAAGTTTTGTAAATGATGGTGCAAACAACAACAAACCCTGATGTCATTTTGTAAATTAAAGCATGAAGCGAACATGAAGAGCACCCCCATGACACAAGCAGGTACAAGTAATTCCTAGCTTTCAATTACTTCCTTCACATCCCCATCAACTTCATCATCTCAAGAACAGACTGTTCAGCTGTAATTGTTTTTCTTGATTATTATTTAGATCATTGTAATTTTTTATCCGCGGTCTTGATCTCGGTCTCGGACCATATCGGTCTCGGTCTTGGTCCACCTTGAAGGGGCTGGTCTTGGTCTCGGTCTCGAAACTTCAGGTCTCGGTCTTGGTCTCGGTGACCCGGTTTCCGACTATCCGGTCTCGACTACGACACTGCTTGTGACTAACTGTCACTTGTGACTAATTGTAGATTGTTGAAGACAGCCAAACAGTAGCATCGTATAGGATTACCACTAATAAAACATGCATGAAAGGGATCCGGTGAATAGTCATTCTGGATCATTAAAAAAACAAGCGCGAGTGCACAATAAGCTTTGACGAAAAATGCGACCCCGATGGCACATATGGAAACCATACTTTTGGTTAATTTTCAGGACAGACAGACAGACAAACCATCCGACCGACCAACCACAAAGTGACATGTATAAGCTCCTGCCAGAAGTTAAAAAATGCACTTTCGGACAAACTGAACAACACAGTAAAAAATGGTAGTTATAGAAACACTTTTTGTAATCCCCTTTTGTTTATTCTAATCCGTTTAGATTATTTGCATAACATGAAATTCTGTTAGTGCTATCAGTGATAAGCCTGAAGGTGTGCCCTTTCATTTTAGAATTCAACTGCATTGTTTGTTGATACTGCTTTTATCGTTCGTACGTGAGCAAGCTTGCTATAACTGCGATAATTTATGGGGATTGCGAACAAAGTAGGGGATATAAATTTTGTATTAATGTCACAACCACTGGTTGGAATAGAGATGAGTTGACAAAAGGTATCGTCTTTATACACTATTCAGATATGAACAAATGCGATGATGATTCGGCGAACGATTGCGATGCCAACGCTGAGTGTGTGGACTTGGTTGATGGTTACGATTGCATTTGCAAGGATGGATTCAATAAGGACGAGGCTACAGGGAGTTGCCAAAGTACCTATTCTTCAGTTTGTTAATTATTTTCCAATCAACTGTTTTCGTGAACTACGCATTTACTGGTTTAAAGTGTCCTCTGTATTGAATAGAAAAGAGGATTTTGTTCATTCATATAGCTCCAAGATTAATTTACTACAAGTTTTATGATTTTCTTGCAATGTGATTACTCCGAAAGGTGTAACATTGCCAGTGGAAACATTGTTACTTTAAAAATCGTCGGTTATATTGACTTGACAATGATGAAGATTTCATCACATGACCAATTGACAATTGTCAGTACACGAGAAGCATCTCGTCTAACTGACTGACTGTCTTGCTGACTGTCACTTGTGACGGGCCGCCACTTGTGACTGGCCCGCCACTTGTGACTGGCCCGCCACTTGTGACTGGCCCGCCACTTGTGACTGACCGCCACTTGTGACTGACTGTAGATTGGTGAAGCCAACCGAACAGTAGCATCGTATAGGATTGACGCTAATAAAACATGCATGAAAGGGATCCGGTGAATAGTCATTCTGGATCATTGACAAAGTAGTGCGAGTGCACAATAAGCTCTGGCGCAAAATACGACGCCGATGGCACGTATGAAACACCATACTTTTGGTCAATTTTCGGGACATTTACAGACAGACAGACAGACCATCCGACCGACCGACCACCAAGTAACATGTATTAGCTCCTTCCAGGCCTTAAAAATGCACTTTCGGACAAACTGGACAACACACTAAAAAAATGGTAGTTATAGAAACACTTTTTGTACTCACCTTTTTGTCCTACATGTTGATTCTATTAATCCATTTAGATTATTTGCATGTTAGTGCTATCAGTGTTAATTCTGAAGGTGTACCCTTTCTTTTTCAATTAGAAATCAACTGCATTTATTGTTCATGCTGCATTTATTGTTCGTACGTGAACAAGCTTGCTATAACTGCGATAATTTGTTGGGATCGCACACAAATTTGGGGATATCAATTTTGTATTAATGTCACAACCACTGGTTGAAATAGAGGTTATTTGACAAAAAGTATCGTCTTTATACACTGTTCAGATATGAACGAATGCGATGATGACTCGACGAACGATTGCGATGCCAACGCTGAGTGTGTGGATTTGGTTGATGGTTTCGATTGCATTTGCAAGGATGGATTCAATATGGACGAGGCTACAGGCAATTGCCTAAGTAACATTTTTTTCAGTTTGTTGTATATTTCCCCGTCAACCCCACTTTTTTTCCCGTGAGCTACGCGTTTAAATGGTTTAAAGTGTCCTCTATAGTGTATATAGAAGAGGATTTTGTCTCGTTCATGTAGCTCCCAGATTATTTCACTTCTGTCAAGTTTTATGAATTTCTTGCAATGTGATTCCGAAAGGTGTAACAATGACAGTTGAAACATGGTTTCATCACAAATTCTTCGGTTTCAGGCCCTGTCACACTGTCTGCGATCTTATATGCGCTCTCACCGCGTCCTTGAAAAATAGCTGGGGCGCAAAAACAACTACTATATCGCAGCGACAACTACATAGGTCGCCAGATGGGCGCCAGGGGGTCTTAATGGTCTCCGATGAGCGTGGAGGTCTTTGAAGATGCTCAAAACAATCGCAACACCTCTGCGCTCTGGCCAGGGCGCCGTAATGACGCATCTCGGGCGCTGTGCGAGCATGAATCGTGCGACATTGAAGTGGCATTGACGCAGCCTAGGCGCAAGCCAGTCTACATGATGTAGTCTCCATGAGAAAGTAACTCGACTGCGATGAACTTGTAGAATAATTTTGAAACTGGACTGTGTATTGACCGTTTTGTTGTGGTATTTATACAGCGCAAGTGACGTCACATGAGCGTATTTTGGTCAAATAGAGAGCGCGACGCATGCTACTAGGACGTATCAACAGCGAGTAGAGCGTACTGTGAGCGCAGTGACAGCGCAGCGGCAGCGACTAGATTGAGTAATTGGGCTTGGCAGGGGTGCATAGAGAGCAAGTTGAGCGCATCGTAAGTGCGGGAAGAGCACAGTATTAGCATAGCTTGAGCTTCTTTGAGACAGAAAGTTGTCATTTTCTTGAGTCCTCGCTGCGATTGTTAAATTTATGAAATATTGTTGGTCGCCGTAAGGTCTCTTATGAGATCGCATATAATGTGACAGGCCCTATACATAGACTTTACAATTATGAAGATTTCACCGCGTGACCGAATGACAATACCAGTACACGAGAAGCATCTCGTCTGACTCAATGACTGTATTGCTGACCAGTGGCGTCACCAGACTTTTCAGTCTGGGGGGGCACAGGGGGGGCACCAGCATTTGATGGGGGGCACTTAGGTGGATACGGATCGCCGTCCTGGGAGAGGGGTCTAAGGGGAGGGGGTGCCCCCCTCCCCTTTGGAAAATTTTCGCATACGGAGGATGGGCTAGATGCAAAATGGTGCCACATTTGATGCTAAATTCGATCTGAAGATATCTCCAGAAATTGCTATTTAACCAACTCAGATGATGGGAGTTGAATATAACAATATATATATATATTTTTTTACCAACCCAAATCTCAGATGGGGGGGCACTCGGGGGGGCACTAGGTTTTCCAGGGGGGGCACGTGCCCCCCCCTGGCCCCCCCTTGGCGACGCCACTGTTGCTGACTGTCACTTGTGACTAATTGTAGATTGGTGAAGACAACCGAACAGTAGCATCGTATAGGATTACCCCTAATAAAACATGCATAGAACAGATCCGGTGAATAGTCATTCTGGATCATTGAAAAACATGCGCGAGTGCACAATATGCTCTGGCGAAAACTGCGACGCCGATTGCACATATGGAACACCATACTTTTGGTCTATTTTCGGGACAGACAGACAGACAGACCATCCGACCGACCGACCGACCGACAAGCTCCTGCCAGAGCTTAAAATACATTTTCGGACAAACTGGACAACACGGTAAAAAAGGCGGTTATAGAATCACTTTCTGTACTCAACTTTTCCCCATATGTTTAGTCTATAAAAGCCGTTTAGATTATTAACATAGCATGAAATTCTGTCAGTGCTATCAGTGATAATCCTGAAGGTGTGTCTTTTCTTTTTCAATGAGAAACCAACTGTATTTGTTGTTCATACAGCATTTATTGTTCGTACGTGAACAAGCTTGCTATAACTGCGATAGTTGTCGGAGATTGGGAACAAAGTAGGGGATGTAAATTTTGTATTAATGTCACAACCACTGGTTGAAATAGAGGTTATTTGACAAAAAGTACCGTCTTTATACACTGTTCAGATATGAACGAATGCGATGATGACTCGACGAACGATTGCGATGCCAACGCTGACTGTGTGGATTTGGTTGATGGTTACGATTGCATTTGCAAGGATGGATTCAATATGGACGAGGCTACGGAGAATTGCACAAGTATTTTTTTTTCAGTTTGCTGTGTATTTTCCCGTCAACTCCACTCTTTTCGTGAACTATGAGTTTAGTGGTTTAAAGTGTCCTCTATAATGTATTCAGTCTATAAAGCCGTTTATATTATTTGCATAGCATGAAATTCTGTTAGTGCTATCAGTGATGCGTCTTCCCTTATTAAAAGGAAAAAATGAAATCGGAGGTCATGAAAAAAATCTTTGGGGTCAGACTTCATGACATTTTGTAGAAATGTCTACATATAAGAAAATTAATATCATGGCAAGAATACCCACAATTTAGATATGGGTAAAAAAAGTGGTGTTTTGAATAGTTAATTAATCCTCTTATTATCGTTAAATAGGATGCACAAAGTGCATTGACCCCTCGAAGGTCAACAGAGGTCAGACACGAGATTCCCTTCATAGGAAATTATTTTCATAGCATGAGCAACTTACCATTACGACTTGGGTCTTGAAAACGTTGGGGTTGAAATGGGTAAATCGTAAAAAGTAACTATAAATAGAGTTAGTGCAGTTAATACAAGGGTAGTTGACCTCTGGAAGGTCATCAGAAGTCAATTGTGAAATTTTTAGGCATTTGGTCGTTATTTACATTGTATGAAAACTATACATTGACTAAGGTCATACGAAAGTGATGTTTTCAAGAACAATAGGTATAAATAGAATATTCAAAGGTCATTGACCCCTAAGAGGTCACCAGGGGTCAGATATGAAATGCCTCTATATTAAAAAAATAATTGTTATGGTGTGAAGACTTCACATGCCAAGTTTCACGCTTTTATCACAAAATGCACAATTCTGTCCCTGCGCACCACTAATTAATGGTTATTTGACAAAAAGTTCCGTCTTTATACACTGTTCAGGAATAAACGAATGTGATGATGAATCGACGAACGATTGCGATGCCAACGCTGACTGTGTGGACTTGGTTGATGGTTACGATTGCATTTGCAAGGATGGATTCAGTGTGGACGAGGCTACAGGGAGTTGCCAAAGTAACTATTTTTCAATTTATGTATTTTCCCGTCAACTCCACTTTTTTCGTGAACTACGCGTTTAGTGGTTTAAAGTGTCATCTGTAATGTATATAGAAGACGATTTTGTTCATTCATAAAGCTTCAAGATTAATTTACTACAAGTTTTGTGATTTTTCTTGCGTTGTGATTACTCCGAAAGGTGTAACATCGACAGTTGAAACATTGTTACATAACGATTTTTTCAGTTATATAGACATGGCAATGATGAAGATTTCACCACTTGACCAAGTGACAATGTTGACAACGTGAAGCATCTCGTCTAACTGACTGACTGTCTCCCCGGCTGTTACTTGTGACTGACTGTTACTTGTGGCTGACCGCCACTTGTGACTGATTGTAGATTGGTGAAGACAACCTAACAGTATCATCGTATAGGATTACCACAAATAAAACAAGCACGAAAGGGATCCGGTGAATAGTCATTCTGGATCATTGAAAAACAAGCGCGAGTGCACAATAAACTATGGCGAAAAATGCAAGACCGATGAAACATATAGAAACCCATACTTTTGGTCAGTCAGACTATCTTACCGACCTACAGACCGACCACCAAGTGACATGTATAAGCTCTTGCATGCCAAAGCTTAAAGACAGGTAAACCAGTATGTGAACAAGCTTGCTATAACTGCGATAGTTTTCGGGGATTGTGAACAAAGTTGGGGATATAAATTGTGTATTCATATCACAACCACTGGTTGGAATAAAGGTTATTTGACAAAAAGTACCGTCTTTATACACTGTTCAGATATGAACGAATGTGATGATGACTCGACGAACGATTGCGATGCCAACGCTGACTGTGTGGATTTGGTTGATGGTTTCGATTGCATTTGCAAGGATGGATTCACTGTGGACGAGGCTACAGGCAATTGCCAAAGTAACTATTTTTCAGTTTGTTATGTAATTTTTCGTCAACTCCACTCTTTTTGTGAACTACGCGTTTAGTTGTTTAAAGTGTCCTCTATATTGTATATAAAAGAGGATTTTGTTTCGTTCATATAGCTTCAAGATTAATTTACTGCAAGTTTTATGATTTTTTTGCAATGTGATTACTCCGAAAGGTGAAACATTGACAGTTGAAACATTGTTACATAACAAATTCTTCGGTTATATTGACTTGACAATGATGAAGATTTCATCACATGACACTACACGAGAAGCATCTCATCTGATTGACTGACTGTCTTGCTGACTGTCACTTGTGACTGATTGCAGATTGGTGGAAACAGTAGCATCGTATAGGATAACCCATCGTATAGGATTACCACCGTAACCACTGGACCACGTGGGGTGCTGGGGTCCAGTGATTACGGTGTTCGACTCGTGTGCCTTGATACATGGGTTTGAAACCTGACAGGGAACATGCTGCTTGTGCGCTTGGGCAAGGCACTTTACTACGACTACCTTTCTCCACCCAGTAATGGCAGCCGTGCTAAAGCCAGGGTAAAAAAAATGAGCGCCAGGAGCGTCACTTCGTGACGGACATGAGCGCTATACAAGACGCCATTTTTATTATTATTATTAATAAAACATGCATGAAAGAGATCCGGTGAATAGTCTTTCTGGATCATTGAAAACCAGCGCGAGTGCACAATAAGCTCTGGCGAAAAATGTGACGCCGATGGCACTATGGAACACCATACTGTTGGTCTTTTTTTGGGACAGACAGACAGACAGACAGACAGACCATCCGACGACCGACAACCACCAAGTGATATGTATAAGTTCCTGCCAGAGCTTAAATTTATTGTGTTCTTCAAACACGCACGGGAATTCAAACTGTCTGCGCCCAGGACGGCTTCAAAGCGTCTCCGTGCGCAAGAATGAGGAGTAGCCGCTCTAGTAATTTAATATGGCTCTATGGTGATAACCCTGAAGGTGTGCCTTTTGTTTTCAATTAGAAATCAACTGCATTTATTGTTCATACCCATCTGTCAGAGAGTAACCTAGATGGGAGTGTTGGTGTAAACAGTGCAGTTATAGCTGTATGCGCCTCCGTGGTCTTGTTGGTCATTGTGGTAGTCGCACTCGCTGTCTTCGCTCTTTTGAGCTTCAAGAGAATGCGTGGACAGGCATCGATGACCCAGAACGCAATGCTTAGCACGGAAGCGGCAGAGTCAGCGGTTGCAATGGTGAGTCTAGACCGGGAACTTCTCTGCAGCCCCGCCCACTGCGCACGTGTTCAACGTCGGCACACGGTGTTCTGACCAATCACAGCCGTGATTTATATCCGACGTGCGTGCAAAAAAAAAGTCCGTCATGCGTGCACGCGCGTAGGACCATTCACTATCGATCACTAGCGTCTTGGGCCAAGACTAGTTTGTGCACACTGGCGTACCCTGGAGATCACTGGTGAGGACATCCATTTTTTGTGACAATCTAGTCCAAAATGTTCCCATAGCGCCGTAGGCGCTGTCTAGTCTATTAGTATACGGTAAACATGAAAATGCGTTAAGCATCAAAATGGCGACCGCTGGCGTTCGCTTTGCAATTTTCCAAAATGTTGGACAATAATAACTAGAGTTTCGCGTTTGTTGTTACAAACGCAGAGTGGTCGGGTAGACAACTATTTTATGAAACACTGTCCAGTTAACGGGAACATGTAATAGGATTTATATGACTTAAATACATTTAAAACAGCTTTCTTGCCATGTAACTACGAAGTTTCCACCTCCTTTGTAGCAATAAAAGAGAGAATTTTCAACATTTAAGCTTTGATGCTAATGAAAATTTCCATATTCATGAGCCAAAGCGTGATGTCATTCAAGGCAAAACCGTAGTGTCTCCATAGCTTTGTGTATACAAATATATGTCAAAGCTGTCTTTATTTTCTTGGAGTAAATTCCACTTTTTATTGTTTATCATGTAAAACAGCTTATTTTGACAATCGTAGTGGCAAATATTTCTTCCAAAAAAATTGTGTGGCTAATTTTGAAGGACGAATTTTTGTACTGTTCATAACACACCTTTAGCAAGGAGTACCTTGTGTGACAAAAGCAAAATAGCACCCTCTTATATATTGATGAAAGGATTTACTAATAATTGGAAAACTACCACTTTCTTGTCACTTCCAATGAAAACAAGTATTAAGATCTTGTATGTATTGTTGCAACACATAGTAATGTGCATGAAATCAAGATGAGCTGAATTTCCACTGCATGTTTCCTTTAATTTATGAATATTTTTATGTAAGAACAAAGGATTTCGAAATAAAATCATTTCCAGTAAAATCAATTATTTTTATCTTCAAGTACAAAAATACATCTTTAACGGTGTGATCATTTTCAGTAAGCAGTCTATGTACACATGCAAGTTATTTCTTGGTTGATGACGTCATTATTCAAAAACGGAAAGTGATGTTCATTGTAAAGTAAAATAACGTATGTATTCATAACACCCACCCTCCGGTTTGATGACGACACAGTATTTGGAAACAAAGGTGAACATTGTAATGGATATCTTTTGGGGGGCTAAGATCGACATGGATCAATTGATAGAAATTACATTTGAAATATGATTGTTTTCAAATTCTCATAGAAGTAACTTCTGGTCTGATGACGTCATGAATTTGAAACCTTGCCAAGTTATATGTGGTTAATCAAAGAATATCAAGGAGCGATTTGGTAAAATTTGAACGGATGGTTTTCAAATTAAAGAAAGCACACACTATTTTATGTGCCGCTAGGGGGCGCCCTTTCGAAAGATGACGTCATCACACTGTTTTATTTGTCTGACATTCCTCACTAAACACTTTCCTAATTTGATGTGTGTAGTAAAATGCTTCCACTTTTGAGTTGTGTTCGGTTTTTATTGCACTTCCGGTAACACCGGAAGTGAAGGTCATGCGGTTTTGTGTCCGGGAACAAGAAATGTTTCTCACGGCATAGTCTACAACCTCACGAAAAAAAACCACGATACTGTATTTAGTTTAAAAGAGATAACGCAAACTATTTTGTCAATAGTTGCCCTTAAATCGCTTGTAATTTGATACCTGATGACGTCATGATGACGTTACAAAATTTACAACATCTTCGTTACATGGTACAAGTTCACACAAGGTTTTATGATCATACCGTAAACCCTTTGGAAGAATTGTTGCTTTGTTTTGATTTCAGGCTAAAGTCTTCGGTTTGAATTGACCTAACTTTGACCTTCCGGTAGACCCGGAAGTAAAGGTCAAGCGAGTTAACGTACACGACAAAAAATGTTCATCTACAAATGGCCTATCTGATTACAAGGTTGGAAAACAATTGATTGGTTTGTTCAAGAGTTATAGGTGACAGAATATCATCATTTTTTCAACGAAAATTGCTTGCAATTTGACACCCGATGACGTCATCATGACGTCAGAGTAATATGCACCACTAGGGATGCGGGCCGATATATGTTGAAAGTTACAATTTCATACCATATACCGTTTAAGAGAAAACCCGCGGAAACGTGCCGTACGGAAAAAAAATAAAGATTAATCGGAACAATAATAGAGAGTGGTCGGGTTTTGTCCGACCACTCAATAAATCAAGTGCATGTGTGAATGTTAAAGTTATTACAATAATGACACAACAATAACCATTCTGTTTGTCTCCTTAAATTAAAACTAATGTTTCAGTTAATCCAAATACTGCACAGTCAAAAAAATGGTGGAATGTACCAATGAAATACCGCAGCTGCCTGATGAATATTAATGTGGTTTAGTAAAACAAATACAGCATGATTTTGTGGGTAAATAGTGAAAACAAATGACCCCCAGGCGTTGGATGATTGGGACTATCTCCCTCGGCTTCGCCTCGGGAGACAGTCCCAATCATCCAACACCTCGGGGTCATTAGTTTTCACTACTGCCCCACAAACCATGTTGCATTTGTATAATAACTACCGGTACATCGCCAGAGGGAAATGACGCGGACTCTGCTATGGGCGGTTTATCTGTATGTATTTTGTTTCACAATTAAATAATTATTTTGTTTAGCGAAAGTTACATTTTTTTTTGGAGCGAAGGTAGGATTATCACGTTGACTGAATGTTCGCAATTTCATTTCAACCCTAATAAAAGATAACATTTGCAAAAAAGGGGGTTAATATTACTTTTTTTTTCATTCATTAACACTTATTTCCATTTCAAAATTCATAAAACACAAGCATTAACAACTTGGTGTATAATTAACGGACAAAATATGAAGATGTTACATGTACTTCGAAAAAAAACCACGTCTGTTTATGCCATCGAAAAAAGTGTTTTTTATAGATCACCATTCGATACGGACGCGCTATAGCCTTGGCGTCCCTCTCATTTTGAAATCAGATATCTTGCCCTGAATATTGAGCTCGTCTTCGAAAGCTGGGTTATCAATAACGATAGTGAGCACTGATTCTTGCTCTTTACATTTTGTATGAGTCTTTGCTAAGATATACACCGTATTGTTTTCCCAGCTCGTAACATCATACGAAGACAGGATCGCGAGGGCTGCTGCAGCCTCTTACGAAATCGAGAGTACGAGGCAACGTGAACTGGCTTCAAAGGGGGGTGGTCTCCCGAGCTGGGCTAAACCATGGGAGATCCTATGGAGCGATTTGTTGCTGGATGATGAGGTACTGGGAAGAGGGAACTTTGGAGAAGTCAGATCGGGGGCCGTCAGAATTGGAGGCAAGGTGATCCGAGCGGCCATCAAAATGCTCAAAGGTAACATGAGTTACTCTCCAACAAAACCAGCCTCCAACGAATTTTTTTGTTCAATTGATTCGGAATGGTTATTCGCTTGGATTTACTTGCAAACAGATTTACACAATAGGCCGTCTAGCCCATTCGTTGGCATTAGGGGGTCCTATACGATAGCACTGCTCGCCTCGCAAGTGACAGTCAGTGAGTCACTAAGTCAGTGCGCGAGATAGGGGGAAGAGGAAACGAGGCTTGCTCTCTGGGACCAGCAAAAATAGATGGAACTGTACAGCCCGAAGATAAAATGTTTGTCCTCTAAATGGGGTGGGATAGTCACTGGATCAGATGTGCTTTGGGGCAAACATTCACGAAGATAATCATGAAAGACTTCAATTTGCATAGCTTTAGGCTTGGATATATCTTAAGCAACACTTCTCTTCCTGGCGCCACAAACTGAGGTGTAAGTAAATTTTGTCTATGACTGGGCATGAGGTGGATACCCTTTGTATTATGTAATAGCTGAGTTTCTCTTTTTTGTTAATTAGAGCACTCGTCAAGTTCTGAAAAAGACGAATTTATGCAAGAGTTCAAGACCATGTCCTCTATCGGCCATCATGTTAATATCGTTTGCCTCTTCGGGGCATGCAAGCATCAAGGTAATGTCAATAGAAAACATTAAATGTTCAATCTCCAAGCAAAAGCAACAGGGTTAGCGTGAGAGGAAACATTTTATTGGCCACATAATTTAAAGTGTCTCTGAAAGTTCAATATTTCTTACAGGCTGAAGAGGTGTAATGTAAAATTTGGACTCTATGTTCCCTGGTTGCGTTGCGCATGACTAAGAGGAGACATTTAGTACAGTAAAAGATCACGTGTGGGGTTAGAATCCATATAAGGCAAAACAGACCAGATTCCATAGAGGAGTCCAAACTCCAAAGGACACCTAGCTTCACTGGTTGTGCAGAAGAATTAAGTAAACATAGGCTACTTTGTGTTTTTGTTACAATTATTTTTTAATGCTGATTGGAAAATGTGGACTACTTCACCCTCTACAGTGGCTTGGTATTAGTCAAATAAACCTTAATATTAAACTTCACCTTTCATTGTAAAATCACTGGTTAATTGATATTACTTTCTGGATAATTTCTGATAATGAAAGTGAAAATTTGTTTTTACATTTTACCAAAACAAATCATCGTTGCTTTGCTTTATATGAAACTGCTGCATATAAAATAAACATTGTAATACGAAACTCCTTCTCGTGATCCGTAAGATAAAACTGAACAAATTGGGGCAGAGGATACTCTGTACACTTCCTCTTTGACCTCTCAATTTATGCTGATACCTTACAAAGATGTGTTGTACGTCGCCTTGGAATATCTTCCCTACGGCGATCTGCGCAGCTACCTGCGGACGGCTCGCTCACAGTCAGACTCAGACGAGGATGCCTTGTCTTCCGGTCAGCTGGTCCAGTTTGCTCTGGATGTTGCCAAGGGAATGGAACACCTTGCTCAAGCGGGGGTAAGTCGAAGTTCCGTCTGTTGTGACTGGCGGAACATTCGTCCCGCCTGAGTAGTTCTTTTCTGTAAGAAAATTATAGGTATTTGCATATAAGTTCCTCTTTATGTTTGTCATGCGGTTGAAATCCAGCTGCTGTGACAGCTACATAATAATAGATTTTTGTGTTGCAAGGATAATTTCTCCGTAGCAAGACAAACGTTCAAAGGCTAAAGTAAAATCCCTACAAAGCGATCTAAATATGCCCTGGTACTTTATAAACTGTTCTGCTTTCTTTCTCAGATAATATACTTATCTATTAAGAGCCGTCCAATGACATTTTACTAATCTTAAGTCCGACATAGTACACGCGCGTCTAGGTAATGGTGCTGTTGCCCACGTGATCAGAGGACGGGGCTTGTCTGACTGATATGTCGATGATTTGTTTTATCCCTCTCGTTAAAAGGTGATTCACCGTGATTTGGCCGCGAGAAACGTTCTGGTTGGAGAAGAGTTGGTTGCAAAAGTCTCCGATTTCGGACTGTCCAGAGGAGAAGATTTCTACGTGCAGATGTCATCGGTACGTAATCATTTTAATCACGACTTTTATATTATGTCACGCGTTAAAGCATTCGCTTCGTGTGGCATGAACTGAAACCATGTGTTGTTGTTGTGGAAACATTTCTGGATGTTACAGTTTCCATTCCTGACTACTCACTTTGCTGTCGCATAGACAGACCCAACACAACTGGAGGAGGGATTTGTTTACAGCTTGGAAGGAATTCCTATCTTCCATGACAGAGATGTCGATCCCGAGTTTTGGAATTCGCGGTATAGTGGCTCTATCGCAGAACGGGTCCTATTTGCCGCCATGTACAGACCACCAAGTGCCAATGGTGACATTATCAGCTACCTAGCCCAACCATCTTGTCTATGCTATCCAAATTTAGTGCCCAATCAGCGGTTCTACTTCTACAGATACAGCTGGTCGTCGAACTCTTGAGCTTTGCAACTCTCTTGGACTGACTCAGATAGTCACTCAACCAACGAGGGAAGATCAGATTCTCGACCTGGTTCTGACTGATCTGGAATCCACCTCTTTTTTCAACAACATTTGCAAGGCTGGGAACATCGTACCACAATCCTGTCTTAGTTAAGCTGGATGTCCCTCTCTACATAAATAAGCCTTAGAGACGGAAGGTGAGGCGATACGACAAGGCCGACTACTGGGGCATGAGAGGCTACCCGTCTTCTAAGGACTAGTCCCTAGCTCTTAAACGCGATGACCCGGAAGAGGCTTGCAGCAATATCACCAACATCATCTGTGATGCAATGGAAATATATATCCCTAGCAACCTTAATTCCAATAAAAAGCGAGACAATGTATGCATGGTTCAACGATATTTGCAAAAAAGCAGCATTAGAAGCGTCCGCTTGTTCAGGAAACGGAAGAAAAGCAACACTAAAAAAAACAGGGACAAGTTTGCAGAAGCTAGAAGGGAATACAATCAGAGAAAACAAGAAGCAAAACAAAATTGTGTATAACAAGTTGAAGGAGTAGCTCTCAGACGGCAACCTCAGTAGTAAAAAGTGGTGGAATTTAGTAAATACCTGAGTAACAGGAACCATATACCAGTCCTAAAGAAAGACAACCTAGTATACACCACAGCCAAGGGAAAAGCTGGAAAAAAAAACTGGTCCAGACCTTTGCAAAGAAATGTCAGCAAGAGGATACAGAGGAGCCTGTACCTGAGGTTCAGCCGACAACAACCACCTCCAAGAACAGTATCCTTTAAACCGAAGGATATCAAAAGGCTCCTGAGAAAGTTACAGCTTGACAATGCTACTGCTTCTCACATGGAGAATTTCCAAGCCAATGGGAAATAGCATCGGTTATACCGATACACAAGAGGGACTCGAAGTCTGATCCATGCACCAATATACCGTCCCATCTCTCTTCTCAATAACGTCAGCAAGGTTATGGAGGCGGTTATACAGAGTTAACTTCAGAAATATCTGCTGCAGACCAACTTATATCAGACATACAGTTTGGATTTAGACACCACCATAGCACAGGCGACATTCTTAAAATAAAGCAGTCTCCTGACGATGACTAGAGCAGGCTAGTCGAAACGTTGAGACCAAAGACAAGTTCTTTTAGAACTTACAGCAGGACTGTTCTAAACAGAACAAAAACTACTTAGCAAGTTGATAATAAGCAGGACAAGTTCTTCTCAGAACTAATATCTTCTAAGCAGTAGTTATTACCACATGGTGTTACCGCAAAACCGAAACAATTCTTAAAATATTTCTCATCAATGGTCCAATGCACTGGACAGAGGCAATGAAGTGCTTCTTAAAGCTTTGGACATCAGAGAGGTGCATTTGACAGAGTGTGGCACAACGAGTCTCTGGCAAGTTGCTTGTATAGATTGACAGATATCTATCAAACCGGTCCATCAAAGTGGTTATATCTGGCCAGTCCTCATGTAAATCTTTCATAATTGCGTCTGTACCCAAGGGATCTACGCTGGGCCCATTTTTGTTCTCCGTCTTTATAGATGATCTAGGAGATGAGTGCGGGAACACACTGTACCTATATGCAGATGACTCTACCCTTTACTGCGAGATTAGATCAGGTGATGACCCTTAGGCCATATATAACAGCGAGCCCGAATAGGGACCTGGACAGAATGAGGATCTGGGCACACAGATGAAACGTGGTCTTCGAACCAACCAAGTGCAAGGCCCTTACAATTTTTTGAAAGAGGAACCAGTCTAGGTTACTCCCTCTTTCGGGGGAACACCAGATTAGCTGAGAAAGCTGAGCTGTCAATCTTGGGTGTCACAGTTGATGAGAAACTCACTTGGGCAAGGCATATTTCCAATATGTCTGCTAGAGCTGGACAGAAGCTGGGAGCTTTAAGGAGATGTTGCTAACAAGCCGAATGAAAGAGAAAGAGCGACTATCTACAAGGCACAGGTTCGCAGTGTTTTGTGCTGGATGGGTGCTTCTACCATCACACTTATATCTATAGATTCCTTGATAATATCCAGAGCAAAGCTCTCCACATCATCGGCGTGGCCGATGATGCGGAGACAAAAGTGAATCTCAACATTTCATCTCTTCATCATGGGCGTCAAGTGAATGTTCCAATAGTTCTGTTCAAGATGCATGGCAGTCTGTGTCTATCAGACTTGAAGGCTATGCTACACAGCCCTATGAGAGACAAAGTGCAACACGCTTCAGCTTGTCGACGCCTAGCCACGCACTTGCTGACCCAGTCTCTAGGACCTATTCCACTGGCAGAACTTTCATCCACACCAGTTGCAGTCCATATCTGGAACAGACTCCCACAGAATGTGTAGCTGGAGCAATCAAAGACAATGGCAGTCTGTCCTTCAAAAGTAGGGTGCGTCAACATCTCCTGTCAAGACATTGATTTGTAGCAAGCTCCTTACCCCTCTAAGCTGCTGTAAACCACTGATTGGCTCATGTAGACCTCATTTATAGTGCTAAACTGGCTATATCTGCACATGACCATGGTCATACTCCTTGGGCTATTGTTCACCTTAGCATTTAAACAAAATGTAAACAAATGTACACAAAATGTAGTGTGAAAAATGGTAAGCAGAATATAAGGAATCACAGGTCAAAGGCTACCCAGAGAATGGTAACCGCCCTTCTTCGTTCAATGTGGTGCCTATCTTTCTGACAGGTACCATCTGTGTATTTCTTCCAAATTACAGAAGCGGGTTCCCCTTCGTTGGTTAGCAATTGAGTCCGTCAGGCACAATACATACACCACCAAGAGTGATGTGTAAGTTTGATTTCTCTGTCGTGTATTGAAGACCAGTGGCGTATCCAGCTTTTTGTGTCAGGGTGGGTAAAATGACTGTATCAACGTCTGAATTAACAGTCTGAAGGCCCTCTCAAAAATACTGTCATGTTTTAAATGTTTAATGACGTCATCAAATGCGCAGGGGGAGGGGGAAATTGGCCCTTGGTGCCCCACCTCCTCCGCTGGATTTTTTTAGATTATGTTATTGATTTTTTTTTTTCATTCGGATTTGTGCCTGCTTCCTCCCTTCTCAGCCAAGAATAATGAATACCTTTTAATTAATTAATTAAGTTTTATTTTGTTCACTTAGGTGGTCGTTTGGAATACTTCTGTGGGAAATAGCCACTGTTGGTAAGCTATTACAACCCAATATTATGAACAATGGGATTTGTATACCACCTAAATACTTAGATAGAATAATGAAATAAAGTAAACAGAGAAACATCCTTTTCCATTTAATCCTAATAACATTTATAATAGGCTATACATTGAGTTTTAACATTGAACAATATTAAATTACACAGATTAGTTTTCTACAAAACAAACATGAGTTCATAATAGCTTTGACCACGTAGACATTTTCAGGGACAACGTTAATTTTTGTATCATCTACTAAAACTATTTTGGCACCTGTCTTACGGACTGGCTGAACATTATCAGAATCATTCATAACACTTCGAATAAACACAATTTCTCCTTTATAAATCTCTCCTCGTGTGATTGCTTTCTTTTGAAGGGGGAACTCCCTACCCGACCATTGACAGCGATTCTTTGCCCGGAAAGCTGCTGCAAGGATACCGCATGGCTAAGCCGAGCAACTGTGATGACCACAGGTATTAAGAATAGTGTAAAAGGTTTCCAAAAGAAGAACAGAATTTAGCTTTCTAAAAGGAAAGTAACAGTATTACTCACAGATCGGTAAATGTACCTGTTTAACGATCGTAAAGAATAAATGCATCGTCTGTGCTGATCATCTCATCCATTGCGAAGTGTATGGCTCCTCATTGAACAATGATATATATGGGTCGTTTGTGGATCCTTTCCGTTTAGTCGTGTCCAGTACGTATTATATGTCTGTGCTCAGGTGGGTAGGCATACACAGCGTTATGGGGAAGTTTTTTATTGTTAGGCAAATTAGGACCGAGTTATGGGGACTTTCTGCTGTCCCCATAGCATTTCGGTCCCCACAAATACCTTGCACAGACGAGTGTAAGTCCCCACAATTACAGAACAAGAAGGTGTGTGCTTTCGGTGTAACAAGGGCAAGTGACCCTTGCTCCTGGTTCAAGTAGCACAATTCAGCCCTTTTTATAAGAATTATCAATAAAAAGAAGTAAAATACTGATAATTAAAACACGACGGTTAGGTTTTAATGACATTGCGTATGGCTATGTTTGAAAGTAAGCATTAAGGATAGACCTATGCAAGAATTTCGTCCGTACTAACATTAACATATCACACATTCAATAGAACTTTCACTTTCCAAATAAAGTTATGTAGTTTGGAACAGACGACTTGCCTTTAAACTCTATATTTATTGATTTTTTTTCTGTTAAACATGTACTTTAATCATAGGCGCGATGACAATGATCGGGGGAGGATCAGAAGAAAGAAAAAAAATCGTTGATTTCAATTCACTTTCCACTCATAGTTTGTTTTTGGTTCTTTTGCTATAGTTATGCTCTGATGCGCAAGTGCTGGGACGAGGATCCTAATAATAGGCCAACCTTCACCGAGTTGGTCTCCATCCTGAGTGGCATGGCAGTGAATAACACCAATAGTGTGAGTTGCACTTCACCTAAAAATAAGCATCCGTAAACTTATTTAAAGCTTAAGCTTAACTAAAGTACAGCTGTGCTAAAAATGCTACATTTACTATAAGGTCAACTTGACTCACAAGGTCAGAGCAGAACAGAAAATCAACCCTATATCATTAGAAATCCATTGAAAATGAACCGCAGATAGGTACCTTGACTGCGCTGTGAGGTTTGTGGTAGACCAGTGTTTATTATCAGAAAATACCAAAAATCTTTGCTACCCCATTTTAGCGATTCGAACTTGACTATTGGTTTGTATTTTGATATCCTGTTTTCTTTATAATGAAGAAATAATCCTTTTCCCGATGAAAAGAAAGTTGCGACGGGAAAAGGAAAGACGACAGATACTTGACGAATGAGGGCGTTGTTACGACGCCATTTTGGGGAGTAATAGATATGTGTTTTAGGGTAGCAGACCAGTAAATAAACTTCCATAGACCCCAATGGTAAATGTTCCAAATTCAAAAATTCGGGAAAAATACTCACAACTCTCCAAGGTGTTCAAGACACACATCAAATTAAAGCTTATTTCATCATCTTTTTTTTTTTAATTTTCGGGGGGTCAACTGATGACTTTTTGGAAAAATTTCCATCTGAAGATGATCACCCCTGAATATAGTCCTGGAGCCCATCGCCATATTGAAAAAAAGATGCATACACTCCACTGCAAAATAGAGCGCTTTTACGGTCCAAATTACCTCCAAATTTCACAAAACTGCAAGCTCCCACTCCTGTGCACGGATTCCACCCATATTTGTTTACAAACCCTCAAGTTCATGGCCCACAGCATGCTCAAATACTGAAGATGTTGAGGGCATACAAATCGTGATTTGGCCGGCGTAGGCAATTTCGGACCGATTTACTGGTCTGCACCCCTAGCCTTGTCCCTGCCCCTCCCCCAATAAAATATTGGGACCGGGAGCTAGTTCCCATTTAAGGCCATTGATTGGATGACCTCTGCACGTGCGCAGTATGATTGTTTATTTTTAAAAATGATGATTACAGCGTTGCGCATGGATGACAGTTGAACACATAGTGGTGGTCCTTCGGATCCGAAGAAGACGTCATAGTTTGGCAACTCGATGAACTCGAAGATGGCTCCGCAATCCGAAGCTGGATTGACAGAGTCTGGAGCAATGGGGGCATTGGAAGTCAGTCAGTGTCGTTGTTGTCGGCCGGTTGTCTCGCTGGTGGCGTTTTTCCCTCGCTGCAATCAGATGTTGTCGACGGGCCTCCTCGAACCTGGAGCTGGCCTTGTGCACAAGCGATCGCCAAAGTGGTCTATTACTGGCGTGGGACTCAAGGTCCTTAGGATGTATGTCGCACATCCGGAGGTTGGATTTGATACAGTCCTTGAACCTCTTCTTGGGCCTGCCCTGCTTTCGTCTGCCGCACGCCAATTCGCCGTACAGCAGGTGTCTTGGCATCCGGTGTTCCTCCATGCGAATGACGTGCCCCACCCATCTCAGCTGGGCCTTGATGAGCACTAATTCTATGCTGTTAGACTTTGCACGGTCGAGAACCTCGAGGTTTGTGATGCGGTCATGCCACTGGATACCAAGGATGGAGCGGAGAGCACGCATGTGGAAGCTCTCCAGCTTTTTGATGTGCCTGCGATATAGTGTCCAAGATTCACATCCATAGAGGAGAGAGGGGAGAACCACGGCATTGTAAACTTTTAGTTTGGTCATCAGACGTATGTTGTGCTGGTTCAGGACTCTGTTGCGGAGCCTCCCTAGCGCTTGGCTTGCTTTGCTGATGCGGGTGTTGATCTCCTCATCAAGGGAGCCATCGTGTGAGATGATGCTACCCAGGTACCTGAAGCTCTGGATGTTGGAGAGCCGGGTGCCATCGATGGTGATGGTTGGAGGAGGGGAGTCATTGTTTAAGGCAGGCTGGTGGAGCACTTCGGTCTTGCTTAGGCTGATTGTCAGGCCAAACAGCTTGCAGGCTTCTGAGAAGCGGTCCAGCATGAGCTGCAGGTCGGAGTCTGTGTGGGCCATCAGTGCGCAGTCATCGGCAAAAAGCGCTTCTTGGATGAGGTCGTAACGACACTTGGTTTTGGCGGTGAGGCGACGGAGGTTGAAGAGGGAGCCATCCAGGCGATAGCGGATGGAGACTCCTTTCTCCAGGTCTTGGTCGGCGTGGGATAGCATGTGGGCGAAAAAGATGTTAAACAGGACCGGCGCCAAGACGCAGCCCTGTTTCACACCATTGCTGATTGCGAACTCTTCGGTCACTTCGCCGCTAGTGAGGACCTGACCGGTCATGCCGTCGTGAAAGAGCCGTATCACTTTGATGAACTTCTTCGGTCATCCAATGCGTTCAAGCACAGTCCAGAGAGCTTCTCTGTTGACCGTGTCGAACGCCTTGGTCAGGTCAATGAACACTGAATAGAAGGGCCTGTTCTGTTCTGTACACTTTTCCTGTAGTTGTCTCAAAGCAAAAATCATGTCTACCGTGCTTCTGTCGTATCTAAAGCCACACTGTGCTTCGGGAAGAATTCGCTCAGAGACGGTGACCAGCCTGTTGAGGATGACCCTTGCAAAGATTTTCCCGGCAATGGAGAGAAGCGAGATGCCCCTGTAGTTGCCGCAATCCGCCCTGCTACCCTTGTTTTTGTACAAGGAGACTATGAGGGCGTCACGGAAGTCATCCGGCATCTTCTCCTCGTCCCACACACTCTGCAGAATATTGTGGAAGGCTTCAAGGGCGTTGGGGCCTAGTGCTTTGTAGATCTCTGCAGGTATGCTGTCCTTCCCTGACGCTCTGCCGGAGCTGGTCTGGCGGATCGCCTTCTTAATCTCTGTCATTGTGGGGGAGAGTCGAGTTCCTCCACTGCAGGTTGCTGTGGAATCTGGTGAAGCGCGGCCGGGTCCACGGTTGACGGTCTATTGAGTAGGGTGCTGAAGTGTTCCTTCCAGCGTTCTTGGAGCCCTGCCTGGTCCTTGATCAGGGTTGCACCGTCCGAGGACAGCAGTGGTGAGCATACCGAGGTCGAGGGGCCATAGACTGTCTTCAGGGAGCTGAAGAATTTCTTGGTATTATGGGTGTCAGCGTACATCTGGACCTCTTCGGCTTTCGCCTGCCACCACTTGTCCTGCATCTCTCGCAGCTCAGCCTGCACCTTCGCCCGGAGGGACTTAAACCTCGCTTTTTTGGGCACTGAAATGGGATCGTTCTGCCATTCGGTGTAGGCTTTGTTCTTGGCAGAGAGGGCGGTTTGGATAGCTTCCTCATTCTCATCAAACCAGTCTTGGTGAGTCCTTGCTTTCGGGCCGAGCACCTCCTTCGCCGTCTCGGAGACGATGGTCTTGAAGGCAGACCATTTCCCGGTGCTATCACTCTCAGGGGGTGGGCCCTCCTGAAATTTTTCGTCGAGAGTCTGTTGGAACTTGGCGAGGTAGGACTCGTCCTTCAGCTTGGCAGTGTTGAAGGAGGCTCTGATGGTCTTGGGTTTATTTCTGTGTGGCGGTGGGATGTGCAGGTTCATGACCGATCTCACTAGTCTGTGGTCTGTCCAACACTCAGCACCTCTCATGGCGCGGGTCACGCAGACGTCCCTGATGTCACGTTGGCGTACGATGACAAAGTCTATCATATGCCAGTGTTTCGACCTTGGGTGCATCCACGTGGTTTTGTATTTATCCGCCATCCTGAACAAGGTGTTGGTGATGCACAACCCATGTTCCGCACACTTGCTAAGGAGGAGCAGGCCGTTGTCGTTGACATTGCCCACACCATGTCGCCCTAGGACTCTCTCCCAGCTGTCGTAGTCCCTGCCCACTCGCGCATTGAAATCCCCGAGGATGACAAGCTTGTCAGCCTTGGGGGTAGTCTTGATGGTCTCGTCGAGGAGCTGGTAGAACTGTTCTTTGGCCTCATCTGTGCTTGAGAGTGTGGGTGCGTAGACACTAACAATAGTAAGGTTCCTGTTCTTACTGAGGGGGATGCGAAGCTTCATGAGTCGTTCGCTAATCCCAACTGGAAGCACAGGAAGGTTCTTCACAAGCGTTGACCTGATGGCGAATCCTACTCCGTGGATCCGGTCTTCAGCTTGCGGTTTTCCTTTCCAGAAGAAAGTGAATCCACCTCCCTCTTCCTTCAGGGATCCCTCGTCAGCAAAGCGGGTCTCGCTGAGTGCAGCGATATCGACACGGTAGCGCTGGAGTTCCCTAGCCACTAGCGCGGTTCTTCTCTCGGGTCTGCTGGTATTAGCTCGGTCGAGGAGTGTTCTGACATTCCAGGCTCCCATGATGAGTTTTCTTTTCTTTTTACTTTCTTTATTATTATTTCGACCGCAGATTGGATGAGTCTGTCAACCGCGGTAAGCTGACCAGACTTAAGAGGGCAAAGCATTTGTTTAGGGTACCTTTTCTAACCCCCTCCCTCATGCGAGGGTGGGCAGTGCTAACCTAAAGAGGCTGCCCAGTCGCCCTGGGTGCTGCCGAGCTCTCCTGGTTGCCCTCAAAGTTCAGGAGAAGAGCGACCACTCTCCCAAAGGCCGCCTACGTGCAGGTTTGTGACTAACAACTGCCAGTGCTCACCAAACACCTGTTGCCTTCGCCACTCGCCCATCGCCGCAGGACTTTTTAAGGGGACGACAGATCGGTGATGAGTTGCATAACAGACCTGTGCGTGAGTGTTTTATAGTGGGAGAATCGTTGCACGGGGGTAATCCCACTCTCTCGGCCTGGTGAGTCTAGATCCAATGGCACGAAAAGCCGTTACAATTGGAGACTGCCAGGCTGCAGTGAATGACCAGGACTTACTATGTGTCACGTCCATGCTCTTACGCGCTCCACAAGCACTTGCTGACACCGCCTTCACGACCGTTGGACCCACTGTTGATCTCATCCGCTCACTCTGCCGGGAATCAGTCTTCACATGCTAGGGCTGACATACCCTAAATCCTTTGAAACTACTTTGCCGGAGATGTGGCCGCTGTCGCATGCAAACAGCTACGGGTATAGACTGCCAGCCAAGGCTAACGAGCTCTACCTGCCCGGGTTTGTGATCAGAGTTGTCCTTCTCCTAGGCAGACAGCCGTCCTAGGCTGACGAGTTCTACCTACCCGGGTTTGAGATCAGAGTTGTCCCTCTCCTAGGTGGACTGGCGACCAAGCCTACGAGCTCCACCTACCCGGAGCACCTGGTTATAGCGCCAGGAACACGCTGACACCCTCTGCCGTTCAGTAAAAAACAGGGTTGGCGCGAGAAGCCAGACAGTAGGATTTGGTTAGGAGAGGCTCATGTTGAGACGCTGTGCTATGTAATGGGATATTTCAGTGGGAGAGGAGCTGCTCATTTCTCCAGTCCATCCCAGCACGTCCTAACCCATTTAAACACATGCGACCTTTAAAATAAACAAGACTGTTACCATAACCAGTAGGCAAAATAGCCAGCATCTTCACGAAGGCTCATTTCGAGCATTTTAACTGTATAGGTTTCAAAATACTGAAAATAGTGCCCCTTTCTTTATTGAGAAGTACTGTGGCAACAACACTCAATACGCCAAGATTATTCAACGGTTAATGTTTCCCTTTCTATTTCGCAGACGTATATGGCGATGGACAGCATCAGGTATATCAATTGGAGCGCCATTCGCCCCGAGTTTGATGACAAATGAGAGTTCACCAAAGCAAAAAAAAAGGCGTGGTGCCTGTTTCTCTTCGTAAAACTGGTTAAGTCAACTCGAAGATTGAAAGAATTAGGCAGGGCGAGGAATTAGCAATTTCTTAAATGTCTGTGCCTTTTGTAGTTCTACTATAACGCCGAGGAAACGTGATAGACCTATAGTTCCCCAGCGTTACTATAAAATTAGAGCCTTCTCAACTATGGAGATCTGGCTACGGTATATTCTTCAGTCTGCAGATCAACAATATTTATTCAGAATCTTAAAACAAACAACAAATATCTATAGTTTAAAAACTTATTTTGAAGCTATGTACAATGCTGTTTTTTGCTGATCTGAACTATGGAATGGTATACACATAATGAATGTTTAACAAGACGCATCCTCACATTTCGAGTGTTCCGTACTAAGATTAGGACCTAGGTCCCCTTTTGTGTCAATGTGCTAGAACGTTACTCCCATGTTCGCCTCGTGGAATAAAACATTTCATATGTCACCTCATGAAATTATTCTCACCATTGCACTCACAAACATTCTTTATTTGTAAACTATTACACATGATATTCAATCTAATATGCTAACAGGAACACATTTTTTGTTATATAATATAAATCTTTGTACCACCTTACCATCAACATTTTTTTGTAATATAATTATTGTTCACAATGTATTGATTTTAGAGTTTGAGGGCATGAATGTGCACACTGTCAAACATTGAAAGAAATCGCCCGACTGTACGGAAATAACACATATTAGTCATGACCATTTTAAAATAGTGATATTTCCACAGAAAATGTCGGGTCAGGCCTAGCTAACTATAATATTAGGCCTAACTAACTATAATATTTAAATTCTACTGACGTATGTACAAAATGAACTTAATAGAATGATTTCATTACATAGTTAATTACGGATTGAAACAGCGAAATGTGAAAACGTACAAAAAGTCAACTGTCAAGACTATTTAAACAACTATGTTTGATACCTGCAATCTATTACAACAGGAAATGGTACCTTAGTACAGCATGAAATGGCAACTTAATGAGGAGACAGTTTATTGTTCATAGTTTCACACAAAATACTGGTCAGAAGCAGACATTTCAGTGGTCACATCCCTAATGCTTTCACGAATTCTATCGTCGAAAAATGCTGAAAACGTTTTTTTATTTTATTTTTTTTTTTTTTTGGGGGGGGGGAGTATTTTTAACGGGGTTATGAGAGGGTTTCTGTTGGTTTTTGTTTGTGTGCAAGTCTTCTCAATAAGGTACCAGTCTTACTGTAACTACTATAACAACTATAATCAAGAGTATTATTTGGCAAAATAGGGGCCGAAACGCCCTCCTCTTTCCACTCAGACACGCCCTTTCTACTACAAGGTGAATTATAAACGTTATTCCTTTACTATACAGCAAAACTGTTAAAGGCACAATTATATGACAAACCTTGAAATCATTAGGAGTACAACACTGTTAAGATTACAACACTGTACAGATTAATAAATATGGTATGCGAATGTTGAAGTGTGCAAGTTCAACTACATGTACAGTGGCGTGCGATAACTGACAACAGCAACACAATAATATTTACCTGTATAATGTTTGTTCTTCCCTATATAGGGCAATTTCAATTTGATCGGTCCCCACTTATTGCTGAATATTCAATATCAATCCAGTTTTAAATGTTTAGTCACCAACACCCGACGCCAAAGTTGTTCAACAATTTACCCCAGTGTACAAGATCTACTAAACATGATGGGTTAATGCGCAAAAGTTATGAACTTAAACACGGTCAAAGTGGCTCCATCTTAAAGGGTATGTCATTAGCTTTTCATTGGTATCTGATTTGCATCTCTTCAGCCGTGGATGACCGAGCACCATGGATTTCAAAACAAAGGCCAATAACGCACTGTTTCCAAGTTTCCTGAATAAGTGGTGAGCTAAGCTGGCACATGAATCTAATATAGGTTTTCCCGGCTATTTTAAATCGGTTTTTATTCAAAATCAACAACTCTAACATTCAAATTCGTCCAAGAAAAATTTCACACGCTTTTAACAAAACCAATTAAGTCATTTACCATTCAATTTCAAAGTTTGGTCACCCTTTTTAGTCACCGGGTCAAGAATATTCGTCATAACAGATCAAATTCGTGTAAGCTGTTGCCGAATAGCAGCAATCATAGATCGAATTCCTCTTTTATAAATCAATTAAACGAATTTGATTTGTCAATAACAAGGTTTGGCGTAGACGAGACGAAATCGAATACTCCTGGACGAAAACCTGCTCATTAATTTAGTTTGCTTGAACTGAATTTGAAATTTGTCTGACAAAAGACAAAATTAAACACTAGAAGTGCACTAAATCGAGGTTGATGGACCAATAATACCGGAGTCTTATATAGCGCACTTTTTCTACCACCAATAGGTACACAATGCATTGAAAATTATGTATATTATTAAAGAAAGGTTAAAATACTTATGACAAAAGTTTATGACAATTATGCTTCCGTACTGTGCAACTGTAATTAGTGGTAAGACCTGCCGTTCTGAAGTAGACTTTGCATGAGATTTTCCATTCTTAAGTTGACATTTTGCCAAAACCGCCTCCTTCACTATACAGTTTAATGATGGAATGATATATTGTTCTCAAGTTCTAATTAAGCATAAACATAATTTCTGAGCGCATGATTACTCGTTCGTAAGCACATAATGCACGGTAATAAGCAGTTGTGGATCTTGCAGTATATTCGGCTCAATTAGCTTTTAGTGAAGGTTCCGCTCTTGTACTCGAACTTCTAATTGACGGCAAACACTTTAGCGCTCATTAGGCCATTCTTAAGCATGGACAGGATCTGTCGTTTTATGTTACTGACCATCAGTCGATTAAATTTTAATTGAATAATATTTGTTTCGTGTTGGAACGGTGCTTGTGCGCGACATTCTAATTAAAAGTCAAATGGGGGTGGGGGTACTTCTGAGGTGTACGCGATTAGCAAACATTTTATTCCTCTTTTAAAATATAGGTTATCCCGGCTATTTTAACACTTGTATCACACAAGTTCCCTATATCGATACTTTAATTTCGTCCCCGATCATCGCCATCCTCACTTCTCAATTTGAATTTCAGAAAGCCACCACTAGATTTTATTTAAGGTTCAGTATAATTCATATTGTTAGCACTCCGATTCGTCCAAAATCTTTGAAATTCGTCTCGCGAAGCCATCGGCGTTGAATTGACAGAGCAAATTTGTTTTTTGTCATTCGTTTTCATGTTGTTGTCATTACATTTCGTCCCTGGTGACTTAAATTGAATACGATTAGAAAATGCGCCCAAGATTGAGACTTATTTGAAGAATTATGCATATAAAAACAATGATAATTCGACATATATTTCCTTATATGTATAAATAAAAGTAGTTAGCTGTAAGGTATGAATTTTTATTTCTGTGTTTCACAATTAACATTATATCAGGAATTGACATTTCACAATATGCACTTATGACATTGACACTAGGCTTTAAGTTCAAAGACCTTCTTAATGGTGTTCTTTGATAGACATACCTTATTTCTGTTGTTTTATTTATATACATGTACATATATCAAAGAGCAACATTACGAAGGTGTTTGATCTTAATGCTTTACATATTGTGGCGAAAATTACTATAGCGGCAGAGTCTAAAGAGGGCGCGCTAGCGGCTGCGGGCCCCTATATAAGAGGCCGCGGGGCAGTTGCTAGAGGAGACGTACATGAAGACGCAGACGGAGACACAGCCCTCATAAGAGCTCACGCTATTACGCGCGCTGACGGCGTGCTGGGTGGTGCGGTGGAGTCAGGCTGGCATAAGGAGGCACTGAGTCCGCGGAGGCTACTGGAGGCGGAGCGACATACAGCGATCTGCCGATTGTAATGTGACGGAGCCGGAAGGGCGCGCTCATCTACCCGCCGCCTCGAGAAAGGATCGCGACTGGAAACGGTGGAGGGCGGGAGAGTGGAGGCGCACAGGAACACTAGAGGCGTACGGTTCTTACCCGGGATTCAGAGGCTATCCCCAGCCAGGCATCGCCGTGCTGCCAGCACTGCCTTACCGTAGCGGCTAATGCGAGGCTACCCCTACAGAGATAATTGAGAGGCTCAGAGACCAATCACTTATTAGAGGCTAACATTATAATTTAACGAGAGGTCCATCATATGACATTGATTCTGTGTAAATAAATCAATCAGTAATTGAGGTCATTGACTGTTGTGTACTTAATTGTTTGTCCTTGTCCATCTTGGAGGTTGAGGGGCGTGGGTGAGTGCTGCTACGCGTATAGGGCGGTATATTTCCATCCAAACGGGCCTGCATTCCCGGCTGCTGGGGTACTGATCCTAGCTAGGTTGTCTGGGTAAAGGGACTACGGATCGGGTCACAGATATTCCCGCCACAAATGGTGTCAGAAGTGGGATTATACGCCTAGCTACCATTTGCCCACGTTCTCGTCCTTGGGGAGGCGAGGACAATTATTAATTAATAAATAGAACCCTTAATTTAACTAAGACGAAGACACAAACTCATAATGACAGACCAGACTGCTAAGGAACTTCAGAAGGAGGTTGACAGTCTCTGAGTGGACCTCCAGGGAAGGGAGGATGAGCTCCAGCGTTCAATGGAGGAGAGTTCACGCCAGGAGGCTACAATAGAGAAACTAATGAGTAGGATATCTCGACTAGAGGATGCTTGGAAGAGCATAGGTCAGGGGACTTCGCTGGATTCAGGTGTACACACTGGAACTGCCTCCATTTCCCAGGTGCAGGACATAGAGCAGGAGGCTACTGGAGGTAACTGGACGCCTCCAAGGAGTATCATGAAGAAGAATAAGTCTTGGATGCCACAGGCACAATCTACTGGCATTAGAGGAGACACAACACCACCTGTGGAGGCAATCGTGGAGTTACCGAAGCCAGTGGAGGTCATAAGTGAACTAGAGAAAAGTGAGGAGCCAGCTCGTGAAATAGGAGGCGCAGGAGCCTCAAATAAGGAGACACCATGGCCTCTCAAACGAGATAAAAAAATAATCGGTGAGAAGCAGTTACAAGAGAGGCTGACTAAGAGCTCAGGTCGCCCAAGGATTGTCCCAGACCGCTTCGGAGATAAACAACCGTGGATAGACTACAAGGAACACTTTGAGTCATGTAAAATAGCCAATAGATGGGATGACGAGGAGGCGGCGGTGTTTCTGTCGGCGAGCCTCCAGGGTCCGGCACTAAAGATACTTCTTCACCATGGGGACGGAGAGAAGTAGAGGCATTCATACAGCGAACTTCTCAAGCTTTTGGATGGGCGTTTTGGACCTGGAGAGCGCGCAGAACATTTTCTCCTGGAGTTAAGGAATAAGAGGCAGAAGCCGAAGGAAACCATACAGGAGCTCGGCCAGGCGGTACGTGAATTGGCGTCATTTTTGTACCCGGAGTTTACGGAAACCACAAGGGACCGCCTTGCAAGAGGACACTTCTCTGATGCGATAGCTAGTCAGTCTATTCGAGAGGGGGTATTCCGGGCCAACCCTTCTACACTTGATGAGGCGATACGGGCAGCCTTAGCAACTGAAAACGTCGAGAAAATTGAGGGTCAAGGGAATGGGCCCAAGTTCGGCAATGGAAAAATGTAGGGTGCTGGAGGACGCCGCGGAGGATGTCGTTCAGCATGCCATAGAACAACAGATAGACCAAACAATGGAAGAGGCGGGTTAAACAAAGTAGAGGAAGACACACAAATTGACCCAGGACGTGACATGGGTGCAGTAAGGAAGACGTAATGACTTAGAGAGCGGGAGCACAGGCGACGTACGGATGGAGAAAACAAGTCAAAGGAGACCAGACGGTACGGTGTTAAAGAGACCGGATGGACGGAAGGTGAAGGATCTTGGAGATACTGGGACATGGGCAGAGGCGCTACGTATACCCAGCCAAAAAAGGAACCGCCAGCCAAACTACTCAGCGCCCAATAACGCAACAGCTGCGCACAGCCGAGAGGATCTGCGCCCAATTCACGTGACACCTCTGGAAGGGGGTACTGAGAGGCAAGGTTACCCGCGGCTGAAGGAGGTATCGACTACCGTTGAGTACCAAGGGTGTGTGAAGGTTCGTGAGCAGCGGTTGGAGAGGGTATATACGATGTCCAGTTCGACCAAGATTTCCGCAAGAAGTAACAGCGCATCCGAAGAGTACAGAGGCAACATGTTTCGTACGGTTTCCTATGAGTTAGGCTCGTTTATCCAAGCAACCATTCTTGAAGTTTTAAAAAGAGTTTTCTATAAAGTTTATATAAAGTTTCTTTAACGTTTGCCAAAAAGGTTTCATCAAGTTTCCTAAACAGTTTTATTAAAGTTTATAAACTTAAGTAAACTATATTTCTTTTATAAGGCGCATGTATAAAGAGGCGCCGACTTGTTGAAGTATGGACCTGGTCGTCGTTTTGATTAAAAGTTAGATAAGGATTTTTATAGTAATTTGCTTTAAATCTCAGGTCTTTAGCTGTTATGAACGAGGACGTTCATGCTAAGAAGGAGGCTTTGTGGCGAAAATTACTATAGCGGCAGAGTCTAAAGAGGGCGCGCTAGCGGCTGCGGGCCCCTATATAAGAGGCCGCGGGGCAGTTGCTAGAGGAAACGTACATGAAGACGCAGACGGAGACACAGCCCTCATAAGAGCTCACGCTATTACGCGCGCTGACGGCGTGCTGGGTGGTGCGGTGGAGTTAGGCTGGCATAAGGAGGCACGGAGTCCGCGGAGGCTACTGGAGGCGGAGCGACATACAGCGATCTGCCGATTGTAACGTGACGGAGCCGGAAGGGCGCGCTCATCTACCCGCCGCCTCGAGAAAGGATCGCGACTGGAAACGGTGGAGGGCGGGAGAGTGGAGGCGCACAGGAACGCTAGAGGCGTACGGTTCTTAACCGGGATACAGAGGCTATCCCCAGCTAGGCATCGCCGTGCTGCCCAGCACTGCCTTACCGTAGCGGCTAATGCGAGGCTACCCCTACAGAGATAATTGAGAGGCTCAGAGACCAATCACTTATTAGAGGCTAACATTATAATTTAACGAGAGGTCCATCATATAACATTGATTCTGTGTAAATAAATCAATCGGTAATGGAGGTCATTGACTGTTGTGTACTTAATTGTTTGTCCTTGTCCATCTTGGAGGTTGAGGGGCGTGGGTGAGTGCTGCTACGCGTATAGGGCGGTATATTTCCATCCAAATGGGCCTGCATTCCCGGCTGCTGGGGTACTGATCCTAGCTAGGTTGTCTGGGTAAAGGGACTACGGATCGGGTCACAGATATTCCCGCCACAATATGCTAAGCAAAGAGCATATTGTGAAAGTTCAATTTCTGATTTTCATGTTAATTGTCAAAGAAAACTCAAAAGTTACAGCTACACTTTCATTTATGAGAAATATTTGTTAGAAATTTAAATTTGATTAATGCGAAAACAAGTCCAAAGATTGGGCACATTTTTAATCGTAACGTTTTAAGTCACCAGAAATGAAATGTAACGACAAGAACATTAAAACGAATGACAAAAAAAACGAATTTGCTTTTTCAATTCAACGCCGAATGCTTCACGAGACGAATTTCAAAGATTTTGGACGAATCGGAATGGTAAAAGTTTGAATTATACTGAACCTTAAATGAAATCTAGTGGTGGCTTTTTGAAATTCAAATTGAGAATTGAGCTTGGCGATGTTCGGGGACGAAATTAAAGTATCGATATAGGGAATTCGTGTGATACAAGTGTTAAAATAGCTGGGAAACCTATATCTGTGAAAAATGCTAACCATAAGTTCAGCTTTCTGCTGCGGTATACAGTATATATTTTAGGTACAACGTGCTATCAAAAAGTCTTTAAAAGCCTTGGAGTTTTGCCTACACACGCCGGGTTTTCATTTCGCACCACACGATCTTCCGGCCTGCCGCTGCCGTGCCATATCCGATGCCACGTTGGATGCTGGTTTGGTATTCGCCATTCAAGTTCTGTTTGCTGCCGCTGCAGGTGCTGAACCACCAACCGCCTCTCTCCTGCTGTGCACAATTCGCCATGGACTCGTCATCGTTATCTTGATCGTACGTGGAGAAAGGCTGGCCATTTAGTCCGGTGATAGATACCTGATTAGCTAAAAATCAAAGAAAAAGGCGTGATTAGATGACTGTTTGTTCCAAGTTATATAGGTCGCGTACTATATAATGTAGCAAAATATGAATTTGTTAGGCTAAAAAGAAACATGGTCAACTTAATCGTTTGTATCTCGAAACACACATTTGCCAATTTGCGGGGTTAATAGGGTCACTTCGTGGTGACGGTGACGAAATGTGTGCTTGACTGGTTTTAAATACTTTGTTTAAGACCGGTCTGAGTCTTAAATTACTTCTCTGATAATTACCCTCGGCAAACCCATTCATCAATACCTTTCCGGTCCAAAATCAAACTTTTCGGTCCAGAAGTAAACGCAAGTCATTCTGAATTTTCAATGATTTCGTTCACCTATTTCACTTCATAGTTTTCGAAAAACTATAATTATGGAATGTCCATCTCGCGCAAAGTCGTAAACAACTCCTTATCGCGATGTGGCGCATAAGGCAGCTGTGCTGGTGTATTGTGAATTTAGGAATATGAAATATGGACTCACTGGCAGTATTGCGCTGCCTACGTGCATGAGAATGTGAATATTCAACCAATACAACAGTAACAAGGGCTTGATGTCATAGGAGTCAAAATTTCATGTGACACTGGAACAGTGTATAAAAAAGGCCAGCCGGTCACTTCATCAACGGTTTAAAACCGGCAACGTGACGGACTCTCCAACAAAAGGAATGGGTACGTAAACCTGGGTAAACTGTTAAAGGTATTTATGAATGACAATTACAAACAATTACCTATGTAATATAGAGAGTACGAACTTCCAAGATGCAGCTCGTACGTAATAGCCCCAATGTTAAAAGGCTGATACTCTCCACGCCCGGTGCTTCCAACGTCATTTCGGAGATCCATTCTCAAAGACCAGGTCTGACCGGGATTGTCGGTCAGACGGTGGATGGCCTCGTTGCCCAACCAGAACTCCCCCATCAGATCACCGAAGCCATCACGGTAATCGGCCCAGCCACGGGTGAAATTCACCGATCCATCCACGCGTCGCTGAAATACCTAAAGAAAAAAATAGATTGAAAACGATTGGGCAATGTTTTACAAAACAACAGATCCTCAGCAAGGAATATAGATTCTGACTTATCTTTCCGTCTGATCGTGTGCAATCTAAACTTGGCGCATTCAAGATAACTATTATGCAAATCAAATGGATTTCAAAAGAATAGAAAAATTACGATGAAAACAAAGACTTCATTAGGACTGCTGCACGTTTCATTTGAAAGTATCGTTTATTTTCTTTGTAACCATTCTTATTACCAGGATTTTAATCCAAGTATATTTTGAATAAACACCACTTCTGTAAGATTGCCATCTTTCTTTCATCATCACCGCTATTTATACATATTTCATAGGATTTCTTGCGTCATTTTGACCCGGAAATTAAAGCCCGAGGCCAAAAGAACCAAGATCAGAGTTTAGAGTGATAGGCCATCAGCTTAGGGGTTTGGTCGGTATCAAATCAGGGGTTATAAAATGATTATAGTGCGCATGCGCGAGGTATACCGCCCCAAGAGTGGTAACAAGCATTTTGATGGATATTTTGGAAAAAAATGATAACACCTAAAAAGCTGTCACCGCTGCAATGCTATCACATATTTTCCAACTCTGGAGGTGTATACCTTGCCAAAAATGGCTATGACGAATATTCCCCTCATTTTGATACCGGTTGCCAAAATTTTGGACCAAGGCTGATGGCCTAAGAGCGTTGATTTTAGCATTCGAACTTAAAGGAAGCGTGCAGTGGAAATTCACCTCATCTTGTTTTCATGCACATTACCATGTGTGTTGCATCAAGTCGAGCACTGATAAGAAGAGCACTGTTAATACAAGATACTGCTTATAACAAGCATAATTTTAGGTCCCAAGCCTTTGTTTTTCTTCGTTATCCATTACTGATAATACAAGGTAACTGTTATAACAAGGTAATTATTCAAGTCCCAAGAACCTTGTTATAAAGGTGTTCGACTGTTCTTGTTTATTGAAGTGACAAGAAAGTGTAGTTTTTCAATTGTTAGCAATTTCAATTTAAACGTTGTGATGCATAGGCTTACTATAGGTTTTCCCGGTTATTTTAATACTTGTATCACACGAATTCCCTATATAGATACTTTAATTTCGTCCCCGAACATCGCCAAGCTCACTTCTCAATTTGAATTTCAAAAAGCCACCACTAGATTTCATTTAAGGTTCAGTATAATTCAATTTTTTAGCATACCGATTCGTCCAAAATCTTTGAAATTTGTCTCGTGTAGCAATTTGCGTTGAATTGACAAAGCAAATTCGTTTTATGTCATTCGTTTTAAAGTTGCTGTCATTACCTTTCGTTTCTAGTGAATTAAAACGTTACGATTAGAAAATGTGTCCAATCTTTGGACTTATTTGAAGAAGTGTACGCATTACTAAAATTATAATTTCAACATATATTTCCTTATATGAGTAAATAAAAGTAGTCAAACTATAATTTTATAATTTTTTTTTCTGTGTTTCACAATTAACATTAGAATCAGGACTATACCTTTCACATTAATGTTCTTTACTTGTGACTTGAAAATTAAGCATTAAGATCAAACACCTTCGTTGTTGCTCTTTGATATACAAACTTAACTTCTGTGGTTTTACGCATTATATAATTATATAGGGGAAAAGGAAAATGTAATGTTTTTTTATTTTATCAGTATTTGCATTGTAACACGAAACTGAGAAATGTGACATTAAACGTTAGCTTCATAATGTCATTTTTTAGCCTTCAATCTCCTCTCTGGCCATGCATCTTGGTAGGTACGTCTGGGAGTGATTGTACCATCTCTGGCACTTGTCGGGTGTCATCTCATCCACATTCTGCTGAGCTGCTTCCACCAGTAGGCGTGCTCTCCATCCCTGCATGGTCAAGCCTTCTCTCGCAGCAGCCTGGTGGTCAGAATACCCTTGCTTGCCATTCGGGAAATCCTATGAGTCTTTTTACACCAGCTTTGAAGCAGGAGTGTGCATTTTCAACAGGGTTGAGAAATGGGGAGTATGGGGGAAGTCGCTTCAGTTCAATGTTCTCATTCCCTGGTGGCAGTTCAGCACGAACATGAGGCCCTGCGTTGTCGTAGATGAAGTACAAGTTCTCTTCTTCTGGAAACATTTCCTGGCAGGCTTCAGCTGTTTCCTGCAGGAAGTTTTCAAATGACGCACGTGTTGTGGTGTGCAAGTTTATGGCATGATGGACAAGTCCGACTTCAGGAGCTATGGCTAATGTAACGTTGCAGTTGTTTCCACGTTGGTTGTGCACCACTCTGCGAACAGGTTGTCCTCTAACTGCTCTCCCATATGAACGTCGCGTCCAAATGTTGTATCCGCATTCATCGATGAAGATACAGTGCCAACGACGCCATGTCTTAAGAACCAGTTGGCATATTCTTGCCGCTGTCGGATCACTCTGTCAGCATTTCGGGCTTCGGGTACATCCTGAGCTAGCTTGAGCGTGATCAACATGCCATCTATAGTCCGCGCTAATGTACTTATTGCAATACGTGGCTTGTCAGGCAGCCTTTGTCGAAGTCCTTCATTTAGTTGGCCCAAGGTTAACAAGGGGTTTTCATCTAGTAACTGTTGAAGGCAATCCTTCATTTCTTGATCCGTTTTTGAACGTCTTCTCCCTCCTCTTGGTAGAGCATCTCTTCTGTTCTCACGAAGGTATGTTAAGACGATGCTGCGAGCAGCTTGGCACTTCACACCAAGGGTGTCAGCAACGGTCAGATAGTCGTGTTCATCTCCTTCAAAGGCGTCTATGATGTGACCTCTGTCTGCGTTTGAAACCTTATTGTATCGGCCTCTTTGAAGCCCTCCATTGGCAGCCATCTTTTTTCCCCGACCGAGTCTCAACAACGAGTGACAAGACATATCAGAAATACCCCGAAATTTATAGGCCTCCATGGTCTAGAAAATGCGGAGAATTTAAATGACCGAAACGTTAAAGTTAATGACAAAAACGAATTTGCTTTGTCAATTCAACGCCGATTGCTACACGAGACGAATTTCAAAAATTTAGGACGAATCGGTATGCTAAAAATGTGAATTATACTGAACCTTAAATGAAATCTAGTGGTGGCTTTTTGAAATTCAAATTGAGAAGTGAGCTTGGCGATGTTCGGGGACGAAATTAAAGTATCTATATAGGGAATTCTTGTGATACAAGTATTAAAATAACCGGGAAAACCTATATTAAGTACCCTCAAACAGTGACGAAATATCATTGATTGGGGAATGGGATTAACTTACGATCCAGCCTTCATTATCCATATCACAGTAGACCCGTAAGCCCTCTGGATACTGCGACGGGTAGATGGTGTAGGCACCATTCGTCCTCTCACCGGCTTCATATAGGGCTTCACAGTCAGGCGCCCTGACACCCACAGTTGGTTCTGCAGTTGGGTCAGCAGTGGTCAAGTTGAAGTAATACCAAGAGGTTTGACAGTTTATCCTATCTGGACCGGGGCGCTACAAGGCACCTCCGAAACTTATTTTTGTAATAATTCTTATTTGAATTTGTGAATTTTCCTGATGTTAATCGGAGTATGTATTGAATAAACACCACTTCTGTGGAATGGCCACGTTGCCATCTTTATTTGCGCCCTCGGCCTCAGAGGTGACTTACAAATGTTTGTATCAAATCTGAAAGGATCTGAATAGAAAATGTAGGAATGATGGAAGAGGAGGAGTACTTTATTTGACTTAAAATGTACACAATTCGTCGCATATCTGACGAAGTGACGAATCGGTCATTTTGGAGTTTTTTTTATTAATTGAGTTTTAGGGTTAAAAATATTCGAATTTTCAGATTTTTAGGTTTTTAATTCATGAAAACACTTCATTTTTGTTGTTCCGAAACCCACTAAGTGACGAATCGGCACATATTGGAAAAACTTTGTCTTGCGAACCGACGAATAAATTATTCGACGCTTGGTCATATCAGAACAGTGCGCATTCAGTATCTGACGAAGTGACGAATAACCAGTTATTCATTGGTTACGCACACACCCGTCTTAATAATTGAATGGCGTATGAGGGAACCAGGGAAGTTCTGTTTCGCGCGCTTTCCGTCAGCTTTCAAAACAAACTAACGGCGCTGCAACATTATAATGATTTCTAAAAAGAGATAACCGTTACTACTTCACCTTTATGTAATGTTGTGTATGGAGTTGTAATCCTAAAATTACCGGAGTACAACATGAACTAGGAAAGGACTGCACGACGGATAGGCTTATACAGACTGGGATTCATTTAAAACGTGCGATATACTTTCCTTCAAAACCGGCGTTTTATAGGAATTCCACATAAGGCCTACTGCATTGCGAGAAAAAAATCTCAAAAAACGGTCCCCTTTAAGTGGCTAATAAGAGCTAAAAACCTCATTTTAATCAGCCCATACTGAAATAAAGTGCCCCCTAAGGGATGAAAACTAGGATTTTTTTTAAGCGTGCGGTACACTTTCGTTCATAAACGGCTTTTTTATAGGAAAACTTATTTACAGCATTTCGACGGAGTCCATTTAAGCGGCTACTTAGAGCAGACTACCTTATTGGAATAAACCAATACTGAAATGAAGTGCACGCTAGAAGGTGAACATAGGATTATTAAATACAAATATTATTTATTCAAAACATGTGCGGTACAGTTTCTTTAAAGACTGCGTTCTATGGAAGACCCAAAATGCTGCATTTCGAGATATTCTCAAAAAATGGAACCCCTTTAAGTGACTAATTTCAGCATAAGACCTCATGGGAATAAGCCCATAACGAAAATGAAGAGTGCCCATGAAGGTGATACTCAGGATGATGACATAAAATATGTTTTATTTGTAGAGTTTCTTTTAAAGACGGCGTTTTTTAGGAAACCCAAAATACTGCATTTCGAGATATTCTCGAAAACGGAGCCTCTTTAAGTGGCTAATTAGAGCAGGAAACCTCATTGGAATGAGCCTATACTGAAATAACGCGTGCCCTAGCTGGTGAGTGATGATTAGGAAGATCAAATAAAAATATAAAATTGTCAACGTGTGCAGTACACTTTCTTTCAAAGACGACGTTTTATAGGAAACCCAAAATACTGCATTTTGAGATCCAGGTTTTGTATTCTCGAAAACGTAGCCCTTTAAGCGGCTAATTAAAGCAGAATGCCTAATGATAACGAGCCTTTACTGAGATTATTGTACACTGGAAGACAATAATTATGGGATTATGAAACAAAACTGATTGTTTTTTAAACAATTGCTGTCTTACATGAATGAATGAATGAATGAATGAATGAATAAATCGTGTTGTTCGTTGTTAGTTCGCATTCACAGTTTTGTGTTCCTATTATTTTGTTGCGTCCATTCGAGATATTTTCCTTTATAATAACTTTTTTATTAGGCTACTGAATATTATTAAAACATTATAGCAAGTACTTGGATTTGAACGTGGGGTTTAAGTGTTACCATATTTATTCCTTAAAAAATAGAAAATGTTTGTAAAACAAAGACATTTCTTTTAAAATGCGCGTAGTGTTGTAAAAAAGTGACGAATATGCAATGGATTTGTGATGCGAAAACGCGCGCACAGTCAAGATGTTATCTTACAAAGTGACGAATAAGACAATTTTACGTGGCGAATAAGCACAATGACGTTTATTGCTATCTCGCGAAGTGACGAATAAGTTTCACAGCAAAAATTAAACAAACCTTTACTCTTACGAGCAAAAAACAAATTAATAGATGTATTTTAACAATCAAATAACTACCTTGCATAAATTAAGAATGTACAAAAGGGGAAAGTAGCATCGAAAAGGGACAAGTAAAAAGTGTTCAACTTTAAACACGTTTTTCTCAGAATTGCGTTTCCGCGTATTCGCGCCTATTCGTCGGTTCGTCAGATATGCGACGAATTACGTTTCTGTCAATCACAAAAAAATCACTGAGGTAAAGTCAACACGTGTTTTGATGTTCTCTTGGTCTCCTTGGTACACTGAGTCATCGCTACAGGCAGAGGGCGCAAATAACACACAAACGCCAGGTTTTTAAAGGATGGATGTGTGTATGATTATATCCTACTTTCAAATGTTCTTTCCGATTAACATCATCGCTCAAAGCGCGTTTTACATGACATTTTTCGGGGATGTCAGGACTTGTGCCCCTTTAAAGAGTACCAGCCAGCCAAATACATGCACAACTTAGGAAACTCAGCCGATTTATTTTAACTTAAAAATTTGATTCATTTTCCTGTTTTTAAAATACAGTTTCTTGTTTCGTAGATGTGTTTTTTTATGATGGGACTTTTCGTCTGCATTCATAACACCCAAATCACTTTGAGCACAGATACATCTTGACGATAAATGTGGTCCCGTTTATAATTAAATTGATCCATTTTAAGTTCATTTATTCTCATCTTACTGGCCAAAAAGAGGGCATGGTGCCTTTACCATCGTGCCCATTAAATCCAATAAAACTGTTCCTTGTCCAACAAAAACAAACGAACAAAAATAAACAAACAGTTGGATCCTCACCTGGGCAGTTGAGCCGTTCACGAATCTCCGTCTTGTTCGTTGAAAACAAGACCGGTTCGGAATTGGGGAACTGGTGTATTGCAGGCAGCGCGAACTTAGGATTGCTCAATCCGCCGGGTACGATACTGGTGCACTCGCAAGGGTTGGACGCAGAACGCAACACCCAGCGAAGTTTGCTTTCCCGCTGAGGGTCCGGCTCGCTGCCAAAGTAACATACTCTCGCAGAGGTGAGGTGAATTTCTCAAAGAAAGTAGGAGGAAAAAGAAAACGCAATTAGGTTGATTTGTGAACGCATGCCTGAAAACCTTGTTTTTAACGGGACTTGCATTTCAATGGAAACTGCTAAGCCTCACCCGAGCATGGAGCAAAAACATTAACGGGCATTTATAACATAAGCAGGTTTAACGGCGTCAATCGCTTCTCAGGAGTTAGGGGGGGGGGATACCTTGATGAGCACTTATGCGAACGCGAAGCGCGAACTATAACGGCGTGGGGTTTTGGCCCGCTTAAGGGCCCCGAAATGATGTTGGATTTTTGACGCTCTTTGTTGCAATGAGGCAATACTGACCACCTAAACCATTTTTTTGGGCAAAACTTAATACTTATCTGAGCTATAGATTTATATTTAGGCTGCAATTTTTCTTTGGAGACGAAAAAAGTGGGGTTGGGGTGGGGAAATTTGGTGCCCGCTTTAGGGATTCTAGACGCTGTAGTGCGATCTGAGGTAATTTCTGACCAAATTTGACCAATTTCTTTTGGCCAAAAAAAAAACAAAAACATTGAAACATAATTGTCGAGTTTTTGATTATTTGTATTACCTTTTCTGAGCCATGAGATTCATATATAGGTTGAGGGCAACGATTATGATATCCCCCATTGTAAAAAAAAAAAGTGTGGGGAACTTGTCAGTTACTCGCTTGAAATGTTTTAATTTCAATATCAAGATGTGTGACGCTGACAAAAAAAGTTAATGGTAATTATAAGTTGAAAACCTTTTCATTTCAATTTACCAAATGTAAATTCAAATTCGTCCGAGAAGAATTTGACATGCTTTGAGCAAAATCATGTTAGTTATGTATCTATTTGGTACTTGATCAATAATAGATTTGTCAATACAGATCGAATTCCTCTCAGCAATTCCTGAATGACAGCATTCGGAGAACAATGTAGCTTTCATTAGTTAACTTTACACCTGTATCGTGGAAGTTCCACAGAAAAAAATAGCCAAGAAAACTTAGTATAATTTTGCTACGCCATTACAATTGTAACAGCATTGTACTCACCTACACAAATCACCAGGAAACCCACCAGTGGCGTTGGTATCATTTTCGCCTGACTTTCTAATATGATCCTTCGTATTCTAAGATGGTCTGTGATTCTCAGTGATTCTAATATGTAAAAGCAAGATGTGTTAGCAGGCTTGTGTTGGCTACGAGTGCTCACGTTTTGCACGGATAGACGACCTACACACGACAGCGCTGTTATTTTTTGTGTAGACCAAAGCGTTAGGAACTGGTACAAAACATCGTCAATTAGGCCTGTAATTGCTCACGTAAGTGGCTTCTAAATTGTTCAAAGAGGACACCAATACCAAGGTTAACTCTTTAAGTGCATTTTTACCAACAACATAACACCTTCCGTGGAGAATATGAAATAATTATGATCATTATAGCTGAAGGTTCGATGGATATGAAATAATTATGACCATTAGCAAAGGTCGATGAATCCATTACAAGGCCAGTAACTTAAGCGTTGGAAGTATCAAATATCGTAAATGTTTAATCATCTAAACGTGTATATTTTGGCCACTGCCGAGAAAATAAAAAAAAATCTCTAGATGATGAAACAAAAGAACAAGCTTGTAGTGCACGGATCCATCGAGTACAATTACCCCCTTAACGGTGATAGGTTCCCCCCCCCACCCAGTTAAATTAACGGCAATATGACTTCGCCCCTCTTTTTCTTTCTTCCCCCCCCCCCCTTCTCCTTTCTTCTCCTTTCTAGGAATGAGGGGGTGGGGTGAGCGCCCCCTTGACTCACCGCCCTCGCGACGCCCATGTTGCGATCAAACATTGTTTATATTCAAAACAATTATAGAGGGTTTGGTAATGAAAATAGTATGCAACTATAGATCTCTTTGGGGAGAGTGTTATACATTATACTTGCAGCTAGCTTCAATTAAAAAAAAACGATATACCGGCCTAGCTATATGTTTCTGAGAACATTATTTCTCAAAACAATTGTTCAAGATATGTTCAAACTACAGTAGTCCACTGTGAAGGTATAACTTATTCAGCATTTCATATGAAAGCCCTTTCTCTCCTTATATGTTCTGTGAATCGCATATAAACTGTTTTTAGTCAGTGGGCTTGTGGTCCGGTAGCCCATACGCATTTTCGGGTACATTCTTTGGAAACCCACAGGATCACTTGCAGATACCTCAAGGAGTTCAAAACCACTTGATGCCATTTTTTTCTGGCCCTTTTATGGGCGGGGTCATGACTTTAAAAAGTGAGGGCCTTCGTGAACAAAGAAATGATTCAGAAAATAATTAGCTAATTAGCTCACCCAAGAGCTACTAGAAAAAATCCAGAAATTTGCCTCTTCGGGGGTGGGGCCACATTTTTAAAAGCGGGAGCCCATAGGCTATGCATTTTAGAAACTCTCAGGGTCACATATGGACACATCAACAAGTCAACCAAAAAAAATCGCTTGGCCCCATTTTTTCCAACGCCCAAAAGCTCTTACAAAAAAATTATCATACAAATTCTTAAAAAATAAGTCGAACCCCCCCCCCCCCCCCCCCCCCCCCCCCCCCCCGCTGTGACACCCCTAAAACAATTGTACAGGTATAATGTCCGCCTGTTCAAAATACGGTACACCATTGTGTAATCCAGTTTTTGATTTTACGGTGACCAGGTGTCCGGAGAAAAAACCTGTGTACATTTTCAGATTTTTTTGGCTGATGACCCCCCCCCCCCTGCGAAAATTCCTGGATCCGCCCTTGGTACAATATGTAGGACAGATGTTTAAAATGGCTGCCATTTGGAAATTCAAAATGGCAAACCCAGGGGCGTTGGGAAAAAAATGGGACTAAGCCTTGACTCCTTGAGGTGTCCATAGGTGATCCTGAGAGTTTCAAAGAATGTATACCTGAAATGCATATGGGCTCCTGCAGGCCCAATTTTAGAATATGCCCCCTTTTATGAAAAAAAGTGTGGCACGCCCCCAAAAGGGACCTTTTTTATGATTTGTCAGGCAAGCATTCTGTCCAGCCGGTTTTCTGTACTGCATGGGAACAACACAAAAAACTTAAACAAACAAACAAACACACCAAACACCCCCATTAAAGACACACTCTTGGAAAAAAATGGTCCGGTTAACTTATTCCTTATGATGGGACTTGCGGTTTGGCCGAAGTCAATTTAGCGAGATCGGCTGACTGATAAGGTATACGCACAAAACCCCAAACCAACGAGGTTTATGTATAGAAAGCTGCAGAAGCACATTTTGCGAGAGTGTGTCCGTAATGGGGTTGAAGCCTGCCGGTAATTCTGAGCCTGCATACTTCCAAAGTTACCAATGGCATCCCTACATTTTTTCATGCAAATAGGACCCATTTGTGGACCCTAATTTTATCAAATCTGCTCTTAGATCATAGCCCAAAAGCTAGGGAGATGAACCTCGGCTATATTTGCACGATTCCACCGATTTTAAACTAGACGGTCTCGTTTTTTCCACAAAATTGTTGGGGCACTTTTTGTGTAAATAAACGACTCGCGTAGACATTTTTGAAACCCTAATCAAAATCCGCCCGCTGTCGGTTTATTGCGCCACTTCTGATATATCTTTTGTCTAGCCCCCCCCCCCCCTCCCCCAGCCGACCCCCCCCCCCACCTCCAATACATCGAAATATAATAGTAATTAAATACTGTTTAAAAATGTGCTCGTTTATTCACAAATTCTTGAAGCATATTCAAACTGATTGGATGTTTCCGAAGTGTCTTTCCCATTTGCAAAAGGTCTTTTTTTAAAGGCCATCAGTCGGGTTCAAGCCTGCCGGTATGCCGGTAATGCTGAGCCTGCATACTGCCAAAGTTACCAATGGCATCCCTACAATTTCTCGTGCAAATAGGATCCATTTTTGGACCCTAATTTTATCAAATCTGCACTTAGATAATAGCCCAAAAAGCTAGGGAGATGATCCTCGGCTATATTCGCACGATTCCACCGATTTTTAAACTAGACGGTCTCGTTGTTTACACAAAATTGTGGGGGCACTTTTTGTGCAAATAAACGACTCGCGTAGAAATTTGTGAAACCCTAATCAAAATTATTGCGCCCGCTTTGGGTTTATTGCGCCACCTCTGATATATCTTCTGTCTAGCCCCCCCCCCCCCTTCCACCACCACATCAAAAAATAATAGTAATTAAATACTGTTTGAAAATGTGCTCGTTTATTCAGAAATTCATGAAGCATATTCAATTAAACTGATTGGATGTTTCCAAAGTGTCTTTCCCATTTGCAAAAGTTCATTTTAAAAGGCCATCAGTTGGGTTCAAGCCTGCCGGTATGCCGGTAATGCTGAGCCTGCATACTGCCAAAGTTACCAATGACATCCCTATATTTTCTTGTGCAAATATGACCCATTTTTGGACCCTAATTTTATCAAATCTGCTCTTAGATAATAGCCCGAAAGCTAGGGAGATGATCCTCGGCTATATTCATATGATTCCACCGATTTTTAAACTAGACGGTCTCGTTTTTGCACAAAAAATTGTGGAGGCACTTTTTATGCAAATTAACGACTCACGTGGAAATTTTTGAAACCCTAATCAAAATTATTGCGCCCGCTGTCGGTTTTATTGCGCCACTTCTGATATATCTTCTGTCTAGCCCCCCCCCCCCCAGCCACCCCCAACAACATCGAAAAATAAAAGTAGTTAAATACTGTTTGAAAATGTGCTCGTTTATTCAGACATTCATGAAGCATATTCAAACTGATTGGATGTTTTCAAAGTGTCTTTCCCATTTGCAAAAGTTCTTTTTTTAAAGCCCATGGGGGCATGCAAATTGTAATTTGGCGGGCGTATGCAAATTCGGGTATTTTATTTGGACAATCTTAAAAGGTAGAACCTAGGAGCCTAGGAGATTTTTTTAATTTCCCTTTAAGAGTAAAGATTTCCCTTACAAAAACACCTAATTATTTTATATTCCCTGACGTGCCTTTATATGCGCATCCCGCCCCCAATCACCCATAAATAATAAAACGTCATTTCAGCTGGGTTTTGTTACTTTTGTAGTAGCTTGACCTCCTCCGCCAACAACTAAAACACAACAGGCAAAATACTGACAACCTTCCGAGAATATCAAGTGTCCCACATCTTTCAAGTTTTATTAATTGTGTTTAATTGCTTAGTCTTGACATACAAATGTCTAAACCAATTCATACAAACAAATACAAAAGATTTCAAATGAGGAAAAAAGTTGGGCAGAAGGCCAATAAATTTGGAAAATGAATAATCACTTTATAACATCATAGATGATTATTCGGCGACGCACCAGATCCGAAACTTTTTGGGAAAACTGCAGATGTAGTAGCTGATGCCACTAGTTTCGTTTTTGTGCAGTAAGTCCCATAACAAGGCCTGTCAGGGCCAACCGACATGGCTCTCATGTATCGCAGTCTAAAGGTACCTTTACATGGGCGGTTCTGGACAAACTTTATAGCGTTGGGAAGCAAATGAATGGGCCAACAAGCATGCAAATCGGCAAAGCGACAGACCTGAAACGTTTCGAGAGAACTGCAGATGTAATAGCTGATGCCACTAGTTTCGTTTTTGTGCAGTAAGTCCCACAGCAAGGCCTGTCAGCGCCAACCGACATGGCTCGCATGTATCGCCGTCTCAAGGTACCTGAACATGAACGGTTCTGGACAAACCGTATACCGTTAGAAAGCAGATGAATGGGTCAACAAGCATGCAAATGGGCAATGAGCCAGACCTGAAACTGTTGGAGAAAACTGAGAATGTAGAAGCTGATGCCACTAGTTTCGTATTTGTGCAGTAAGTCCCATAGCAAGCCCTGTCAGCGCCAACCGACATGGCTCTCATGTATCGCCAACCGACACGGCTCTCATGTATCGCAGTCTAAAGGTACCTTAACATGAACGGTTCTGGATAAACTTTATACCGTTGGGAAGTGGATAAATGGGAAAACCAGCATGCAACTCGGCAAGGCGCCAGACCTGAAACTGTTGGAGAAAACTGCAAATGTAGTAGCTGATGCCACTAGTTTCGTTTTTGTGCAGTAAGTCCCATAGCAAGGCCTGTCAGCGCCAACCGACATGGCTCTCATGTATCGCCAACCGACACGGCTCTCATGTATCGCAGTCTAAAGGTGCCTTAACATGAACGGTTCTGGACAAACTTTATACCGTTGGGAAGTGGATAAATGGGAAAACCAGCATGCAACTCGGCAAGGCGCCGGACCTGAAACTGTTGGAGAAAACTGCAAATGTAGTAGCTGATGCCACTAGTTTCGTTTTTGTGCAGTAAGTCCCATAGCAAGGCCTGTCAGCGCCAACCGACACGGCTCTCATGTAACGCAGTCTTAAGGTACCTTAACATAGACGGATCTGGACAAACTTTGTACCGTTGGGAAGTGGATGAATGGGAAAACCAGCATGCAACTCGGCAAGGCGCCAAACCTGAAACTGTTGGAGAAAACTGCAAATGTAGTAGCTGATGCCACTAGTTTCGTTTTTGTGCAGTAAGTCCCATAGCAAGGCCTGTCAGCGCCAACCGACATGGCTCTCATGTAACGCAGTCTTAAGGTACCTTAACATAGACGGATCTGGACAAACTTTGTACCGTTGGGAAGTGGATGAATGGGAAAACCAGCATGCAACTCGGCAAGGCGCCAAACCTGAAACTGTTGGAGAAAACTGCAAATGTAGAAGCTGATGCCACTAGTTTCGTTTTTGTGCAGTAAGTCCCATAGCAAGGCCTGTCAGCGCCAACCGACATGGCTCTCATGTATTGCGAACCGACACGGCTCTCATGTATCGCAGTCTAAAGGTACCTTAACATGAACGGTTCTGGACAAACTTTATACCGTTGGGAAGTGGATAAATGGGAAAACCAGCATGCAACTCGGCAAGGCGCCAGACCTGAAACTGTTGGAGAAAACTGCAAATGTAGTAGCTGATGCCACTAGTTTCGTTTTTGTGCAGTAAGTCCCATAGCAAGGCCGGTCAGCGCCAACCGACATGGCTCTCATGTAACGCATCTTAAGGTACCTTAACATAGACGGATCTGGACAAACTTTGTATCGTTGGGAATTGGATGAATGGGAAAACCAGCATGCAACTCGGCAAGGCGCCAAACCTGAAACTGTTGGAGAAAACTGCAAATGTAATAGCTGATGCCACTAGTTTCGTTTTTGTGCAGTAAGTCCCATAGCAAGGCCAGTCAGCGCCAACCGACATGGCTCTCATGTAACGCAGTCTTAAGGTACCTTAACATAGACGGATCTGGACAAACTTTTTGTACCGTTGGGAGGTGGATGAATGGGAAAACCAGCATGCAACTCGGCAAGGCGCCAAACCTGAAACTGTTGGAGAAAACTGCAGATGTAGTAGCTGATGCCACTAGTTTCGTTTTTGTGCAGTAAGTCCCATAGCAAGGCCTGTCAGGGCCAACCGACATGGCTCTCATGTAACGCATCTTAAGGTACCTTAACATAGACGGATCTGGACAAACTTTGTACCGTTGGGAATTGGATGAATGGGAAAACCAGCATGCAACTCGGCAAGGCGCCAAACCTGAAACTGTTGGAGAAAACTGCAAATGTAATAGCTGATGCCACTAGTTTCGTTTTTGTGCAGTAAGTCCCATAGCAAGGCCGGTCAGCGCCAACCGACATGGCTCTCATGTAACGCAGTCTTAAGGTACCTTAACATAGACGGATCTGGACAACTTTTTTGTACCGTTGGGAGGTGGATGAATGGGAAAAACGGCATGCAACTCGGCAAGGCGCCAAACCTGAAACTGTTGGAGAAAACTGCAGATGTAGTAGCTGATGCCACTAGTTTCGTTTTTGTGCAGTAAGTCCCATTGCAAGGCCTGTCAGCGCCAACCGACATGGCTCTCATGTAACGCAGTCTTAAGGTACCTTAACATAGACGGTTCTGGACAAACTTTATACCGTTGGGAAGCGGATGAATGGGCCAACCAGCATGCAAATCGGCAAGGCGCCAGACTTGAAAATTTTGGAGCAAACTGCAGATGCAGTAGCTGATATCACTAGTTTCGTGTTTGTGCAGTAAGTCCCATAGAAAGGCCTGGCAGCGCCAACCTACATGACTCTCATGTATCGCAGTCTAAAGGTACCTTAACATGGACGGTTCTGGACAAACCCTTATACCGTTGGGAAGTGGATGAATGGGTCAACCAGCATGCAAATCGGCAAGGCGCCAGACCTTAATTTTTTGGAGGAAACTGCAGATGTATTAGCTGATGCCACTAGTTTCGTTTTTTTGCAGTAAGTCCCACAGCAAGGCCTGTCAGCGCCAACCGACATGGCTCTCGTGTATCGCAGTCTAAAGGTACCTTAACATGCTTGAAGTCGAATTTCATTGTCTTTTCAACCAATTGCATCGCCCTCTGCCAAGTTCCATCTTGACCTGGCCAGTGAATCTTGGTCAGGCAGTGTCCACCCAAGGCACTCACAAGCCGCTCCCAACATTGTTGCAACACGTTCATGCCTAGTATGCCTGGCACACCTCTTCCTAATGTCAGATGTGATGTCTCCTCCTTCAGCACAAGCACTTTGCGAGATTCGGCATTGTGCCCCAACACTTGTATGTCAGTCTCAAAATAACCAGCATAGGGAATGGTTGCCCCGTTAGCTAAAACAAGGGAAAACAGCTCAGGTATTGGTAAAGCCGAAACCCCTCGGACTAAGGTGCATTCTGAAGTACTGTTCTCCAACCGAAGTAACCTGCCAGCCCGGATCAAGTAGGCACTTAACTACTACATCCTTAAAAATGGCAGTTACAGAATAACATTCACCCACAGTCTTTGCAAGAAAGTGTGGATCCACATTGGTAGGTGACCCTCTCACACCAACCTCTGCGGTGTGGCTCTCTACAGCAGAGGCTTGACGTTTAATTCTTGTGGAGCTCGATGCGGCACTGGCATCTCTTCTGGTTGACGCTGGGGGAAGTTGGGATCTGGACACCACTGCGGGGATTCCCTTCCTCTGGGCCACGTCTTACGAACTGGTCCACCTCGGTTGGTGCAATTCCTGGCGAAGTGTCCAAGACGACCGCATGTATAGCACCTGTCACGATAGCCCGTCTGGTTTGAGCCACCAGCTGGACACATCGCCCCTTGATCTGAGTGTAGATGTCCAGGGCTGGTTTGCGAAGGGGGTGGAAAAGCCACTACTTCTTTGACTGCTCGAACTACCTGGTTGCCAATCTCCCGAACAGCTCCCAAGACATCCTCGTTAGTGATGTTCCTGGTGCTACCTTCACTGCTTGTCTGGATGGCTGCTTGGTAGGCCATTCCGGGTGCGGTCGCTTTGCTGCGGGCCAATTCCTGCCCTTCTCGTTTCAGGGCATACTCCCGCAGGTCGCGGAAGGAGGTCACAGATCCTCAATGAACTGTTCAGTTAGAGCAGAATTTGGAGAGGAGAAAAGCTTGGCATCACGTCGAGAAAGCCTGAGAAAGCGTTTCTCCAATTCCACAGCAAAATCCCTGATGCCTTCACCTGGGTGTTGCTTCCTCTCCAATAAGAGCCGCTGTAACTCCCCAACAGCAAGCTTTTTACCGTAGGACTCCTGTAGGACTCCAGTGACACCCTTCTTTTCCTGGACCAAGGCCTTTACTTCTGCTCGCGTTCCTCCACGGACATAATCTAGGAGGAAATGGTCCCTCTGGTCTTCAGGAATGGAATAGCGCTCAAGTGCATTCTTCATGCTGGTGAGGAAGTCTTGGATTTCGCCCGCCTTGCCATCAACTGCAGTGATCTTGCGATCTGGTGCCATCACAAGTGGAGCTTGGGGTCTGGAAAGAAGCTTTGTCAGTTGCTCCTGAAGACCTTGAATCGATGGACTCTCTGCGGTGCTTGCCATTGGCTCTGGAAGTAGCACTGCGTATACACGCTCTCCCCAACCATCAGGTGGCGGCTTAATTACGTCACCCTGGGCTGGAACAACTACTTTATCGTCTCCCTCGGTGTAGAGTAGGCCAGTAGCAGTAGGGTGTTGTGTCCGCAGAACAGTAAGGTGCAACGGTCCTCCTTCCTCCTCCAACGGAAACCGCTGTACACACTTGCCACCTTGAACTCTCACATAAGCCATAGTGAGGACAAGTTACATGTACTTCTAAAACTTAATGCTGAAACGGGGGGGGGGTAACAAGGTTCACCCACACACCTTGACCTTATCCATGCTACAAGAAGTTAACAACTCTCAATTTCTACAAGGATGCTACTTGAAATGCAATAATCCCTCTGAAAGTAGCACAATGCAACACTAATTCCTAACTGAGCTGAATCTTGAATGCTCTTACCACTCTAAGTACGATACCTCAGTATAAAATCACCAATGGCAAATTCACATCATTACAAGTGTGCATCCATTTTGGTATGTAATGTGGCACTACAAATATCAATCCACCAAAAAAAAACTCCACAAGATTGTACCTTTAAATTCAACTACAATGGATGCTTGAGAAAAAATGCACAACCGCGAGCAGAGCTACATCAATGTACAAAATACAACCAACTCTAGAATTTAAGCATGTGATACAATATCAAATACTATGAATGAAATTATCAATCTAAACAAATTATGTTCCTTCCAAATTATCAATTCAAAATCTGGCAATGCACAACTCGGAAATTACTTTTCCGAAAACAAGTTTGTAATTACATGCTAAACTGCGTACAACCGGTAGATTCAACAAGTTTATCGCAAAAAACAGTACCAACACTCCTCTGAAGTTAAAAAAAAGGTTACAAGAAGTGCCCAAGATGCTTTAAAATGACTTGATGCTGACTTGCTCGAGTAACAATGTAAGCTTAATGCACAACTACATGGAAATCAAATACGTGGGCACAACAAGCTAATTCTGTTTAGCGCTTGGAACTCTCGACGGTGAATACAAAGTCAACACTCCGATTGGACTAAAAGAAAACCTCAAAACACAAGCTGTTTATAAATATGGGCAAACTATATGAAACAATTTTCAAGTCAACCTGCTATCAATTTTCAACAGCAAGTGTGAAATTTACGTGAGTAAAAGCAGTTACATGTACAAGGAAACCACTTCTATTTGGTGAATATGATACAAATTCAATAACACCTTTGATATTGCGAAAGTCAGTAATTGTATTATTTTTTTTTAAATAACACCCTAAACTGGGGGGATAATATATTGGAAACATTGTATGAAATGACCTTTGGTGATTCAAATTTGCACAAAGAGGCTAAAGCGAAAATAATTACAGTCAGTTCAATAGCTGTGCTGCAACTCCACTACGTTTCCAGCTCCCTGTGGATATGATCTGATCTCCACGTCTGCTACACACTCCACCATCCTGCCGACTACGCTTGTAGAGATCCCTCGGGACAGGGTGGGGTTGAGTGATGAGGTAGTACTAGTGTGGGATGTAACTCACTGGTGAAGAGCTCTGGGTCTGGCTAAATTGGTGGTTTGGAGGGCAACACGGGCACGCAGGTCCTAGTGAACAGGTGACGCTTTGAGAATAGCCAGCTTCCTTGCCTCAATGACTACCGATTTATTCTTGCCAAGCTGCCAGCCCAGCTGCCAATTCTCACTGTGTGAGAATTCGGCAGTGTGGTAAAAATACCAAGAATACAAATTAAAAGCACGCACATGTCAGTGTTAAAAAGGTATGAAATTACAACGAACGTGTACATGTAGATCTATTTCCCCAAATTAAATAAACAATCTTCGCATAAAATAAGAATTACCTCAGGCAATGCTGAACATAAAGGAGCAGTCTCACATTTACACATGCTGGCCAGGCACACTCATACACACTATCAACCACTTTCATACACACCAGTCCTCAATGAACAGAAAGAGCCATTATTTACTTGTGTGTTATTTTTTATTCCCTAAATATAAACCTTAGATAATCATAGTACATGTACTGGAATCTGACAATGCGCAATAAGACCCATGTTAAATTAAACATGAACATAAACACGTACGTAACGTTATACACATACACAATGTCTACTTTTCATGAACAATCAGCTGGCAAAAATTAAATTCAATGCATCACTTCATTTTTGAGATGATTTTTTTTATATCAAAAACGTCCCATTGTACAGAAAATACTCCCGACTACTGAAGATGCAGAAACAACCTACGCTATGCTTGAACAATAACTCATTAAATACCAGTTGTTCTGGTTTGAAATTTTATTTCCTGGCCATAATGCATCAATTGTACTGGTTTGAGGTTTTATTTATTATTGTTCAACCTATGTACATTAAGCCGATAAAGTATCAGGACAAACCAATGGGGTAGTCAACCAAAATTCTGTTTTTGTCATCACGGAGAAAACCTGCCACAAAGACGTCCCAGTGTACAGAAAATACTCCTCCTGACTATTGACCTTGCAGAAACAGCCATCGCGTTGCTTGAACAATAACTCAGTAAATGCATGTTGTACTGGTTTGAAATATCTTTTAATTTGTTGTTGAGCACATGTACATAAAGCCTATAAAGTATTAGGACAGACCAGTGTTGAAGTCATCCAAAAACCTTTTTTTGTCACCACGGAGAAAACTTGTATTAAAAAGTCCCAATGTACAGAGAAAAAAAACATGTGAGGAACGTGTATTTTGAACGCGTTGCTTGAACAATAACTCATTGAATATCAATTGTACTGGTTTGAAATTTCATTTAATCATTGTTGAGCATATGTACATTAAACCTATAAAGTAGTGGGACAAAATAATGGGGAAGTCACCCAAAACCTTTTTTCTTTGTCATAACGGAGAAAACTTACCATAAAGACGTCCGAGAGTACAGAAAATACTCCTTACAACCTTCTCGTTGCTTGAACAATAACTCAATAAACATATGTCGTTCTGGGTATGTCCGTTAATTATTGTTAAACACATTGATATCAAGCCTGGGAAGTATTAAGATAAACCAATGTTGTAGTCACTCCAAAACTTTTTTTTTCGTCATCACAGAGAAAACCTGATAAAAACCTCCCAGTGTACAGAAAACACACGTGACTATTGATCACGCAGAAACAGCATACGCTTTGCTTGAACAATAACTCAGTGAATACATGTCGTACTGGTTTCAAATGCCTCTAAATTATTGTTGAGCAAATTTGAATTAAGCCTATGAAGTATTATGGCAAACCAATGTTGTATTCACCCACAAACTTTTTTATGTCATCACCTAGATAACACGCCTTAAAGACGTCCCAGTGTACAGGAAATACTCCCGACTATTGAACACGCAGAAACAACATAACGCGTTGCTTGAACAATAACTCAATAAATACACGTTGTACTGGTTTGAAATGTCCTTTAATTGTTGTTAAATACAATCACATCAAGCCTATAAAGTAGTACGATACATCAATGTTGTAGTCACCCACAAACTTGTTTATGTCATCACCTAGATAACTTGCTATAAAGACGTCCCAGTGCACAGGAAATACTGCTGAACACGCAGAAACAACATACCCGTTGCCTGAACAGTAACTCATTAAATACCTGTCGTACTAGTTTGAAATATGTTTTTGTCATTGTTGAGCACATGCACATAAAACATATAAAGTATTAAGACAAACCAATTATGTAGTCACCCCAAAACCTTTTTTTGTCATCACGGTGAAAACCTGCCGTAAAGACGTCCCAGTGTACAGAAAATACTACTGACTATTGAACACGCAGAAACAACCTACACGTAGCTTGAACAAGTTGTACTGGTTTAAAATGTCACGCCTATAAATTATTAGGACAAACCAATGGGGTTGCCACCACATAAAGACGTGAGTGACTACAACATTGGTTTGTCTTAATATTATATAGGCTTATGTAAATGTGCTCATCCCTAATTAAGAGAAATTTCAAACCAGTATAACATCGTAACGCGTAGGTATTTTCCTGCGTGTTCAATAGTCACGAGTGTTTTCTGTACATTGGGACGTCTTTAATGCAAGTTTTTTTTCCATGATAACCATACAGGTTTTTGGAAGACTACATGCTTGATGTGTCTGAATACTTTATAGGCTTGATATACATGTACTCAATCATAATTTTAATTAAAAGAGATATTTCAAACCAGTACGACAGGTTTTTTTTTTAAAAGGGGGTCGCCTTTGGGTACAGCCAAGTTGGGATTGGTTTTGAGGTGAAGAGGTCATAGGCCAAGGTTAAAGTTATTGGTTTCTTGGATGATACATTAAGTTAGAAATGACATTTTTGGTGTCTAACTTCGGTAGGGAGTTGACCTTGGATACAGCCAAGTTGGAATTCGTTTTTGGGTCAAAAGGTTAAAGGTCAATTTCACTGTGGTGAGTTAAATGTTAATTGTTTCTGAATGTTAACTTGAGTGAAAAATGAGATTTTGGTGTCTTACTTCGGCAGGGGGTGCCCTTATGGTACAAGCTAGTGGGATTGGTTTTAGGGTCCATAGGTAAATTTCAAGGTACTCCTGGTAGTGGAGCTGCTTAGGTCCATTTTTGGCCAAAATCGTGCACTTTGTGGTAAAAGCATGAAAATTGGTATGTGGGGTCAAAATGGGCTAAAAATCATTTTAAGATCGGGACCCATCCTGGATTTTGCCCATTTTGGGGGCGGAGCTTGATTTTTTGAAAAAGGGGGTGCAAACAATAAAAACTGTATTTAACATCCATTTCCCTCATTTTTCTTTGCGTTGAAGTAAGCTAAAACATAAAATAAGACATTCCAGCTTGTTAACACCTGTTATTTTCCACCCATTTGGTGGGCGTGGCCTAAATGTGTAAAAGAGGCGGTATATATTAGCAGTTTGGCCAAATATGGAAAATACCATTCAGTTTGGTGGTAAAATCTTGTAAATTGGCAAGTTTAGTCGAAATGAGCTGAAAATCATTTTAAGGGGTGGTTCCATGTTGGATCTTACCCATTTTGGGGGCGGAGCTTGATGAGTTAAAAAGGGGAGTGCTAACAAATAAAAATTTAGAAAAACTGTATTTAACATCCATTTTCCTTTGTTCTTCATGTTTTAAATACACAGAGACATGATAAAAAATTCAAACATTCTAACACTTGTTATTTTTTACCCTTTTGTGGGCGTGGCCTAAATTTGAAAAGGAGGCCGCACATTAAAGCAACTTCATTCAAACGAGGGAAAATGCAGCACTTTTGCTGGTAAAACACAAATTCTGCATTGGTTAACTATGTTTGCCATACACTGTAAAGTACAGATAAGTTTAAAAGGTTGCAAGGATTTTGCCCTTTTAGGGGTGGAGCTACATTTTAAAGTAGAGGGTTGAATATTCGCATAGAAAGGTAAAAGGTGGTAATATTGCTGTGGTCATATTTCTACTGGGCATACTCACTCAAAGTGGTTTCATGTCCTTAGATGTACTGGTACATACAGCCTAGGCCAAAAAATAGTTCTGCTTCGGTCAACATGGCATTTGAAAATAGGGTAGGAAAGTAAGTGCATTCTTTTTGTGTTGATCATATGTAGGTGTCTGTGTGTAGTCCATGGTAAAAGGTGGTAATTGATGGTTTTTGTTTATTTTTTTTATTGTTCCCAAAACAAAATTAGGGTAGGGGCTGTCAAAATAGGGTAGGTGGGGTAACCGGAAGCAGAATCATTATTTTTTTGGCCCTATGTGTAAATAATTAAGCAATTGCCAAGTCAGAGTCAATGGCTGTGGATTCTCTCTTCATTGATAGTTGACCCTATCACTATCAGGACTGGGGTGTTTTGGATCTGCTAAAGACCGAATTGCTGTTCCCCCTCCTCACTCCCCCATTGTAATTCCTTTTTTTTTTGCGTGATTTTCCTAATATTGGCATGAATGTTGGTTGGCCAGTACTGTATATGATGTCATTTTGGTAGATACCACATTTAGAGTGCACTTTCGAAATTCACCCCATCTAATTCCATTTTGTTTTACAAACACCCACATGAATTAAAAATGTCTGCGCCCAGAACATCTTCAGGGCTTTTCTGCGTAAAAAAAGTGAGGAGTTAGCGTTCTGGTGATTTCATATAGCTCTGTGGATACAACCCGATCACAATTTTGAAATGGTCACAATTTTTCTTTTGCCCTTATGTTTCCTTTTATTTATTTTTTCTAGATGATGCTCCGCTTCTTTTTCTTCTAAACAGTACCTTGTAACATGAAACTTTGAACAAATACTTACCCTCCAACATCTTCAAAAGTGGCCATCGCTTGAACGAAGTCTTGAACAAAATAAAACCCATGTTGATATTTTGTAATCAGATAGACCATTAATTGACAATAAATATTTTGTCAAGTACGTGAAGTCACTAGACCTTAACTTTAATACGGGGCTTACAAAAAAATGAATGGTATTGTCATCACCTGAAAGAGCCCCCCTCCCCTATTGTACTATTTAAAAACCATTCATCAAACTTTTACCAAACTTACCCTTGGATATTCTATGGAAAAAACGTAAAATTATGAATTTGTGAGGTTTAGGAGCGTGACGTCATCAAACCGGAAGTTGTCATAGGGAGATTTAGAAAATGATTAGACCCGTAGACCCTTAGACCCTTAAAGCCCGCATGGATGTTAAAGTTTTGGAATTTCTCTCGTTTCCTAAATATTTGCCCAAATTCCATAAAACTTGGACACAAGGGTCATTGGGTAGCAAAGATAATGTGCGATATATTTTAGATCAAATGTCATGGGTCAACGGTCAACTGAGGTTAATCATGATGTAACTAACAGTTTTGGGGGAAAGCTTACAACATTCTACATGCTTTCATGGATTTTGATGAAACTTAAATGCAGTGACCCTTGGGTGCATGAGAAGACACAATTCTTCATGGAATTACTGAGGTCAAAGGTCATCTAGGGCTCATTAGAGGTCATTGATCAAATATGTTTCAAATTTTTCTTTGTCTAGTTCAGAATTTGATGGATTATAATGTCACTTAGAAGTTGGATGGAGTGATCCTTTGGTTGTGGTTCATCACAACGCTTCCAAAATTGGAGGAAAACGTCATGTAGAGGTCATTTGAGGTCGTTGTTTAAAAATGCACAAAATGTCAAAAACATTTTTTTAAGAACACAATATATAGGTGACACATGCGATCCACAGATATAAGTCTTGTATTAATTCGTATCAAGTGGCAATGTTCGTGGCACAAATAATGTTATCAGCTACATTGTTGCTGTGAGGTAAACAGACTGTGCTTTCAATACATACATTTATTCATTCCTACATGAAGTTTGTATATTTTGGAATGGTTTATGCAAGCACATTTTTTAAGAAGCTACATAATTTTCCAAAACATTAATCCCACCTTTTCAAACATCAAGATATTACTTTCCAAGTCCAAACATCCATATGAAATAAATCCAGCAGTACACACTGCAAGGAATTGACGTATACTCTGCGCATATTTTTATTATTTTCATGTATATATGCCACTATACATGAAAAGCACTTGCAAGAATAGGTGAAGTCCACCGTTAAGCCGCCCCCCCCCCCCGTGATGCCAGTAGTGTTTACAAACAAGGAAATGCCGCAGCTGCTGTAACCTATGTTACTTGTAGCCAATCACACTAAATTAAATATGAAATATTAAACTTCTAGAATATTCAACTCCCTACTTTAAATTGTAGCTCCACCCCTAAAAAGGCAAAATCCTTGCAACCATTTTAAACTGATCTTTACAGTGTATGGCAAACATAGTTAACCAATGCAGAATTTGTGTTTTACCAGCAAAAGTGTTGCATATTCCCTCGTTTGAATGAAGCTGCTTTAATGTGCGGCCCCCTTTTCATATTTAGGCCACGCCCACAAAAGGGTAAAAAATAACAAGTGTTAGAATGTTGAATTTTTTTTATCATGTCTCTGTGTATTTAAAAGCACGAAGAACAAAGGAATATGGATGATAAATACAGCTTTTCTAAATTTTTATTTGTTTGCACTCCCCTTTTTAACTGATCAAGTTCCGCCCCCAAAATGGGCAAGATCCAAGATGGGTCCATCCCTTCAAATTATTTTCAGCTCATTTCGACTAAACATGCCAATTTACAAGATTTTACCACCAAACTGAACGGTATTTTCCATATTTGAACCAACTGCTAATATATACCACCTCTTTTACACATTTAGGCCACGCCCACAAAATGGGTGGAAAATAACAGGCGCTAAAATGCTAGAATGTCCTATTTTATGTTGAAGTTTATTTTCAAAGCATAGAAAAACTAGAAAAATGGATGTTAAATATAGTTTTTATGGGTTTTTATTGTTTGCACCCCCTTTTTCAAAAAATCAAGCTCCGCCCCCAAAATGGGCAAAATCCAGGATGGGTCCCGATCTTAAAATGATTGCTAGCCCATTTTGACCCAACATACCAAATTTCATGCTTCTACCACAAAGTGCACGATTTTTCGCTTAGCAGCTCCACTATGGTGAGTTAAAAGTTAAATGGTTTCCAGATGATAACCTGGGTTACAAATCAGATTTTGATGTCCAACTATATGCAAGTTGGGATTAGTTTGGAGTCTAAAGGCCAAAGGTAAAGGTCACCGTGGTGAGGTTAAGGTTAATGGTTTCAGGATGATAACTTGAGTTAGTAATACGATTTTTGGTGTCTAACCCTAGTGGTATGGGGTTGCCCTTGGGTACAGCCAAGTTGAGTTTGGTTTTGGGGTCAAAAGGTCAAGGGTCAAGGTCAACGTTGTAAGTTAAATAATAATGGTTTCTGGATAATAGCTTGAGTTAGAAATGAGATTTTTGTGTTAAACTTCAGAAGTTTTTTTAAATTTATTCTATTTGTCTCAAATCGTGGCCCAGATAAAGAAAGACAATGACATTAAAAGCAATTAATTCTAAAAGCGATACAAACTTGCATAATACAACAAAAATATTACATGAGTAAAAATGCCAGGTAATACAATAAAATTGTACGTTAACAAACACCACAAAACCAAGGAAACAGGAACAATACCTGAAAGGGGGGACAACATGCATCTAGAAAAAAGGCACACAATGAAATCACACTGAGCCGGTATTTAAAATGTTTCTGAAGTAAAGGGATGGGGCTTTGTTGGAAGAGCATGGTTCTATTAAGGAGTTGACTTATTTGGTTAATGTTCCTAAGGTTCCTATCATGACTTGCTAGCCTCGAAAGCGGGAGCAAATGAGTTGCTTTTAAATTAGAGCCAAGTGCATTAGCAAGTTTAATGCAATGTCCTACTCTTCTTCTATCTAGTGTATCTAAGTTACAAAGGTTGAGGGCATCAAAGTATGAAGTGTACTGATTCCCCAAGATGGTCCTACAAGCTCGTGTCTGTATCCTTTCAAGATCATCGATTTGCTTATTTGTTAAACTACGGAGTGAGTCAAAATAGCGAAACCCAAACCCCCCAAAATTATATGTCATATTAAAAAAAAATATGTAGCACCAAAAATAATAATGACTGGAAAGCCAATTTCCTGAGCTACTTTTTGATGGAAAAATTATAGATTGCTAAATCAGTTCAAAGAGTATCACCATTTAAACACAATTACCCTTAACCCAGTGGGCAAAATACGTTGAAATAACGTTGAAACAACGTCAGATTCCGACGTTGAACTAACGTTGAATAATGATTGAATTTGAAAGTTGATCTGACGTTGAAATGCTGACGTTGAATCAACGTCAACAGTTCAACGTTGATTTAATGTTGAAAATTTTACGTTGATTCAACGTTGATTAATGATTGAATTTGCAAGGTGATCTGACGTTGTTTTGCTGACGTTTAACCAACGTGGAAAGCACAACGTTGAATCAACGTAGATATTAAAACGTTGATTTAATGTCGGACATTCTACGTTGATTCAACGTTGATTAATGATTGAATTTGCAAGTTGATCTGACGTCATTATGCTGACGTTAAACCAACGTGGAGAGCACGACGTTGAATCAACGTAGATATGTCAACGTTGATTTAATGTCGGAGATTCTACGTTGATTCAGCGTTGATTAATGATTGAATTTGCAAATTGAAGCGACGTGGAAATGTCGACATTGAAACAACGTTAAGATCACAACGTTGAGTTAACGTAGACATTTCAACATTGATTTAACGTCGACATCTCTACATTAAAATAGCACTGACATGATGTTCAATCAACGTATAAATAATCAACATTAAATGACATCCTATTCTTAGAAATATCACAGTTAAATAAATGCAATTCTTGAATCAAAATATTTTAAGGTTTGTGTTAAGATTTAAAGCCAGAATGTACTGATAATGGTGGATGTTGGCATTTTTCCAATCGTTCTATGTTAAATAAATTTGCAAGCTGAGGAGTGTTGTTAAATCCATGTCGAAATTGAATAACTTTAAATTTAAATGAAATTCTTTATCAATCACTTTAATTTTTTCCATAAAAAAATGTGTGTATTTATTAATTAACTTCCAACCTTATCAGCTTATACAACACCTTTTAGGTTTCAACAAAGTAGTAATTAATCCATACATAGTAAAATTCAGAATTAGATTGACTTGTTCCAACAGCATTATAGCCTAAACGAGGGTACTAGTCTCTAAAAAGATACATGATAATGAATTTGATTCTTTTTTCAAAGAAATGCAGCACTGCCCAGTGCATTTACATCGGAAATATAACACGAATTAACAAGCATACAGGTACAATTTTTAAACGTCTAAATTCACTTTTTTTTTTCATTTGCATACAATTCATATTAGTTTTCCAAATTTACCTGCAGCACTATTCTATCATATCTATGAATTTTCTTGTGAAATATTGCAAGAGGTTATGCGGCAGACTTGGGCAAGAGCATTAGAAACTATCAAATAGAAAATAATAAAACAAACAGCATCATTCATACAAAATTAATCTAAATGATTCAATTGAACATTTGAACAGGTCAACCAAGAATCAACAGTAATAACTAAATAATGCACAATACATGTACTGTATATAATTATTATAACAGTCCCCCACTTCTCGAACGTGGAAGTTTCAAAATGAAAAGTACAAGATGCGGCAGAGGTTGAATTTCCATCACTTAAAGAGCCTTTACCTGTTACACTTACGGAAAGATACCAGCCACTCCAGAGCAACTTACTGTATTTGAACAATTACTATTAATCAACTGTTCCAATATTGAAATATTTAACACAGTCCAAAGGTACGACTGAATGTGAAGGTGCATGGGCCCTTAGTGTGTCCCTCCATCACCTCTTCTTTCAGGCGCAAACTTGACAGGAGATGAAAAACTCAACAAGCAGCAACATCCATCACCTTGCCCGATTACGAAGTTACTAGACCTCGCTAGAAAAGACAAATAAAAGATAGTGTAATATTTTAGAATTGCAAGCTTCCTCCCCAACCATCTCTTTATTCATTGACACAACCAAATCACCCTCAAAAACGAAAATGTTACAAACACAAACAAAGAGAAATACATACATAAACCATATTAGTTTCAACAAAGCGACAACACGTTTGGTCATCATTTTATGTGCTGACATTGTGTACAAAAAATCAACAGAATGATTCCTTTTATTAAACTTGCACTTATAAAAACTACCACTTGTATTTCCTGACACTTCAGCAATTATCAACCATACAACCAAGTACCACACAATGAGATTTTAACCAAGATCAATAATTGGTCAAAATAAATTAAATCTGGCGAAGAAAATTAAATTACCTGCGAAACTGAAAAGGTCCGTCTCCTCATCTGCTTTTTTTCAGTTCCACTCTGCCCATCATTGTTGAACTGTCTTCAATCACTTGGTCATGCACCTGTTGGATGAGAAAAAAAACAACGCTCAGAGACAAAAGCAAAGACCCATCAGGAAAAAAGATAACGGAAGAGTGTAAACAAACACAAGTTATTATACAATGCACTGTGACGAAACTTCTGCCAACACTCAATTAAGATATAGCCACAAATCTGTTTTCATTTTTGCGTTTTGTTAACGTTTTGAATGAACTGGCCATTGTGTCTGTTGTTCGCACAAGTATAAACGGATTTGAATACCACTTTTTTTATGTGCGATGACTGCAATCAGAGCTACATCTCTGCAAGTGTTATTGACTTAAGAATACAATAATCGGTTTTTGCCATAAAACTTAGCCCTGAATTTTTTTTTTGTCGGCATATACATACCAGCTACGGCACTGCGAGTACTGTCCGAAAGATTTCAAACTGAAGCATCTTCGAAAGTCATACATAACTCCTCCATACTGGTTCGACAATCCATGCTGACTTTGGCTCCTCCTCAATTCCTGTATGAATCATTGCTGAGTGGGGTTTCGTCATCTGTGAGGTCTTGTAAACTCTTCTGGAATTTTGAAAAGGATTTTTTTCTTCAGAAGCTGAAAAAGTGAGATTAACTACCCTACCTGTCCTACCTGCCAAACTTAGACTCTGCATACTCCCCAAAAAATATGCAAACCATGTCTAGTATCTACACAAAACAAAAACAAGTTTATGTAGAAATACCACCTGCCTATGCAATGATTGATTACTTAGGCCAATACATTTACGTAATTACTCACTCCCTGCACCGTGAGTCCATTTTGTTATTGCACCATTCACAGCACAGGCTACAAACAGCGGTATAATTATCCATGCTTGCATTTACCTAAAGTTTTGATACAGAAATTTGTGTTATGCATTCTCACTATTGTCACAGCAACTTTTAGTTTTACACAAAGGATCAAGGAACTACCCAGCAACTTCCTCCGTTTTGTGACTTGTACATGTACAAGAGCACCGGGGTGGTGACAGCAACATGTGAAATCGAAATCGGGAGTGTTTATCCCCCACTTGATAGGCCTATTCCCTATGGAAGATAACCCACCTGGTTTAATAATCAGGGGAAGTAAAACGGTATAATGTACATGACCCACGACCTATCACCGCTGTGTAGCTGTACGAAGAAATCCAGTATGGCAGTAGTTGACCTCGAGAAAATATACTGCATTCCATTCTACAATCACTTTTGGACGATCCATTTTTACTTTTTAGCCTGAAAATTACATGAAAACTGAAACTCTACAGTGCAGAAAATCGAATTATATTTTTCCTGGTTATTATTTTTTTTAACCAGGTAGGCTTAAGTACATTTCATCATCATGCATTTCATGTCCATAAGGTCTACCAAGTGAAAAAAAATGCAATTTCTATTTCCTCAGAAACAACTTTTCAATACAAAGGAAATCCAGTAATTGAGCCACATTTATTCATGGTAACAATATCGTCTCGGAAAGTTTAAGTCACACGTCCATTATACTGTACAGTTCAAAACGCCAATGGAGGATTATTTCTCAGGATTTCTCTCACTACTTTCCCATTGAACCCGTTTTAGTACAGCTCAGCAATACACTGTTCCGAGTGCCGGGATGCATGCGGTCGACCTGGTTCCCATACGTACCGGACGCCGGTATCATCAGTGACCATGCATGCCAGTGTCCCCGACCCCAGTGATGTGTCAATATTTGTTTATCGTTTTGGGGAGAAATTGGTTGCAATTAATAAGTAAGTGCTTCGAATAAACGTCAGGTATGTCTAAGCAACATCATAACAATAACTACGAATTTTGATGGCAAAATTCTTACCTGTTATTTGAGTAAAATGATGTCGGCTGCACGCTACACGTCCACACAACTGCAGTATGATGTCGAAATATGTAACGGTCATATGCTTGCGCGCCATATCGTGATTCAAAGAGAGTACATGAAAACTGATTGGCCAGCGTCACAACCTTGGAATGTAGAACAAATTACGCGCCGTGTGATTGGCTAGCGTCACAGCTTTGGCGTGCTGACAAATAATATGTTTTCATAAAAAAGGCCACAAAGTTCAATTAAGTCGGCTATTTTGTTTATATTTCTTGACATAATATTTTGCACTTTGATAGTTAAAATTATACGTTAATTGATACAGCAGGACTGACGTTGAAGTAACCGCGAGGATACTCAATTTCAAAGCAATGCAATATGTTTGATTGCGACGCACTTAATTTCGACATGTTTTCAACTTTGGACTAATTAAAATCCGTATGTTAAACAAAGTTTACCAAACCGACGTTGGTACATTTAGGTCGTTATCACGACGCAATTTTAAGCATTTATCCAACATCAGAATAATGTCAAAATACGTTGGAACAATTACAAAACTGACGATTGATAGACATTGAATTTAACATTGTTAATATCGTGACGCAATTTAAACGCATATTCAACGTCAGATTAATGTTGAAATCTGTACGTTGGAACAACGTTACCAAACTGACGTTGAATAGACATGGAATTTCGGTTGTCAATATCGTGACGCAATTTAAACTTTTATTCGACGTCAGATTAATGTCGAAATCTGTACGTTGGAACAACGTTACCAAACCGACGTCAGAGAGACGTTAGTTTGAGGTTGTTAATATCGCGACGCAATTTTAACATTTATCCAACGTTAGATTAATGTCGAAATATGTACGTTGGAACAACGTTACCAAACCGACGTTGAATAGACATTGAGTTTTGGTTAATAATATCGCGACGCAATTTCAACCAACATTTAACGTTGGATTAATGTCGAAATATGGACGTTGAAACAACGTTACAAAACCGACGTTGGCTAGACATTGAATTTAGGTTGATAATATCGCGACGCAATTTCAACCAACATTCAATGTTGGATTAATGTCGAAATATGGACGTTGGAACAACGTTACAAAACCGACGTTGGATAGACATTGAATTTAGGTTGATAATATCGCGACGCAATTTCAACATTTATTCGACGTTGAAACAACGTCAAACTGTAACATAAAATCAACGTCGCAAAAGTGACGTTGAAATAACGTTGTTTTACGGTATTTCGACGTCGTGACGTCATTTCAACCAACATTCAACGTTGAAACAACGTCATGTGCCCACTGGGAAACCTCTTTCGTCCAAAAATTTAATTTCAAGAATCGTCGTCACAGTTCTCTTCAAACATCACTAGCGATAAAACCTCAGTTTGAAAGATAAAATATTCAACAAAGTCCATTTGAGGGCCCGTCTTAAAAAAACCTATTTTTAATAAATCATAATATGATTTATTGTTTGCCTAAACATGATTGTTAATAAAGATATTGTGTACTGCAGTTGTTGATAGTTGTTAAAATAGTATTCTATGTCATTTTCTTTGTTGTTCCAAACAGTCCGAAAACACAATAATTTTTTTTTGTATACGAAACATGTTGATATTCTTTTAAACACTACTTTTTTCATCTGAAAGAATCTTATGAAATTGGCTTTCTAGTCATTATTATTTTTGGTGCTACAATTTGTTTTTAAAAATGAAATAGAATTTTAGTGGTTTGGGTTCCGCTTTTGTTGACTCGCCCTGTAGAATGCCATATCACATCCTCGTACTCAACCATAGGTCTGACATAACTGTTGTAAACAAACAAAAGTTCCTCGTGATCAAATCCAAATCGTTTCAGTGACCTCAACACGAAAAGGCGTTTTTATGGTCTGGTTGCCCTTGGGTACAAGCAAGTTGGGATTAGTTTTAGTCAAAAGGTCAAAGGTCAAGGTCACCGTGGTTATTAAAAGCTGAATGGTTTCCTTATGATAACTTGAGTTAGACGTGAGATTTGGTGTCTAACGTTGGTAGGGTATGCGCTTGGCTACAAGCAAATTGGGATTGGTTTCGGGGTCAAAAGTCAAATGTCAAGGTCACCGTGGTGAGTTAAAGGCTAATTGTTTCCACATATTATCCCATTTCATAACTTGAGTTAGAAATGAGACTTGGGTTTCTAACTTCAGAAGGGGGTTATCATTAGGTTACAGGCAAGTTTGGATTGGTTTTGGGGTCAAAAGGTCAAATGCCAATGTCACAGTGGTGAGTTAAAATTTAATGCTTTCCGGATGATAATTTGATTCCGGCTGAGGGGTTTCAACAACAACTCTGTCATAATTGTGTGACATTATGGTGTGACATAGGTGTCTTTGTGTTCTTATTTTATAGACATCGTGACTTCATTTTGGCAGTAATGTCGGTGTTACAAAAAATTACATTGAAGCCGATAATCTATGTGTTTTCTCTCAATATTGATCAGTCCGGTGTTGTCAGTCATGCTCAACCGTTGGGCAAAATTTGATTTCAAAAAAAACAAATTGTTTTTTGAGTTTTCTTGTGACATAGGTGTGGCTGTGTTTCTGTTTAAAGGTATGGCCGATTTTCTGGACACCGTGACTTCATTTTGGCAGTTTTGTCGGTGATACAAAACATTATTCCGATAATCTCTATATTTTCTCTCAATATTTTCAGTAGACTTTGACTTCACTTTGGATGGGGTTTGTCCGTGTTACTAAACATTATTTTGACGCCGATAATCTGAGTATTTTCTCTCAATATTTAACATGCTTATGTTGCCAGTAATGCTCAACCTCTAGGCAAAATTTCAATCCAATAAAATAAATAGTTTTTGAGTTATCGTGTGGCATAGTTGTGATTGTGTTTCTGTTTAAAAGTAAGGCCGATTTTGTGAACACACCGTGACTTTATTTTGGCAGTTTTATAACATTATATGGACGCCGATAATCTCTATATTTTCTCTCAATTTTTAACAAATAGTTTTTGAGTTATCGTGTTGCATAGTTGTGATTGTGTTTCTGTTTAAATAGTAAGGCCGATTTTGTGTACACACCGTGACTGTATTATGGCAGTTCTATAACATTATATGGACGCCGATAATCTCTACATTTTCTCTCAATATTTAACAGGCTGGTGTTGCCAGTCATGCTTATAATACCGGAGTCTTATATAGCGCACGTATCTACCAACAATTAGGTACTCAAGGCGCTGGAAAAAATGTCTATTATTAAAGAAATGTACATAAAGTTTATGAGAAATATGAGACCCATTGTAGCACCTTTTCAAGGGTTTACAAGGTGCAGCGGCGCATATTGCAGCCACTGCCTTAACATCCAGGCAACGTTTTCATCAAATATAATCAATATTTTTGTAGTTTATTGAAACCCATAGGATTCCTTCCCGTATTCAAGGTATAACTGCAAGATACTTAAAGTCAGATGTGTCTTTTGCCATTTGGAGAAACTAGTCATCGTTCAAAAGTTCTCGTCATCGCGTTTTCCTGCTACAATGCCAACTCCAATAAAGTGTTCCTTAAATGTCATAAAGCACGTCAACAGTGTCACTTATACACCCACCACTGTTACTCCCCTTTTGGCAAATCCAAGTTTTGCCTCGACTTCCTGTAACTAATATGCGAAGGCCAAGTGTAAGGACGTCAAGTTGTGGGTGTAACCACCGTGACGTTGCTAACTTGCTCTGGGTATCAGGTGAGGCTCAGCAGGGCTGGTGTACCGACAGGGAATTGCAGATGTCACTGGACAAATAAGTAAGTCATATCGTGTCATGTCGTGTCGTGTCATGACGTGTTGTGTTGTGCCATCCTCTTTTTTTAATTTGCAGCTTGTTAATGAGGGCTACGGATCCCTTTGTAACTATAGTAGCGTGGCGGACTGTCTTGGACAACCAACGATGACCGACTCAGCGATATTACCCGGCTGTCGGTGATGGCGCTACACTGTACTTTGAGCAAGTGACACCTTCAGGATAGATTATACCGATTAGACGACATCAGATTTTACACAAAAGGCTATACCCATTTATTCAGTCAGGGAAACCCTAACTGAATTTGAATTAACAACTTAGTCATCATGCATAAACAAAAAACGTTATATCATAGCGGTGAATTTAATGCGAACTAAGGCTATCACAACATGCTAAGAACAGAAATAAAAGTTAAGTAAACGTGGTTTGCTTGAGTAGATACCCAGGCATTACTTGTTAATTTGTAATCAGAGTTAATGCGTTAAAATGCTATGCTAGTATACAAATGTTTTAAATATCTAAATTAAAGCCAACAAATCCAATTGTAAGATTCCTTGAGATTCCAATCATTCCATAATTAGGTGAGGGGAAACCCCCATCAAAACACCCTTTGGATTTGTCTATCCATTCTTCTTTTGTGTTCGTGTTCGTGTTTTTTTTTCTCTTCTTGACAACATTTCTCCGCAGCTTTCTTTTCAAGCAGAACAATGCACGAACTATAAAAATGGTAGGAACATCGATCTTGATACCAAGGTGTGCATACAAGTGTGACGTCATGATGACATCAACATGTATCAAATTACAAGCGAATCAAATTCAAAAAGTGATTGTATTGTCTCAGTCATGATTCTTGAACCAAAAAGAATGATGTTCACACTTTATGTTGTGATAAACCATGCCTTGGTGGCTATTTCATGTTGGGTACGTGCAAGTCGCTTGACCTTTACTTCCGATGTTAACGGAAGGTCAAAGTTACCGAGTTCAAAATACCGAAGGAAGCATGAATATTGAACGAAATTTCTTCCAAACGGTGTAAGGATCACTATGGAACTTTGCACAGGCATGCAACCTTGTCCAAATATGTGAGAAAATGTTGACGTCAGATATCAAATAACAAGCGGATTAAGGTCGAAACCTGACATGATACTTCCAACTATATCTTTTAAACTAAACGGATTACCAGATTCATTTTTAGTGAGGTGGTAGACATTTTCTTGACATTATTTGGTGCCCACTGGGGATCATTGTTGCAAAAATAATGATGCCATCACTTACATTTAGAAACAGTTAGTTAAAAGCAACATGCATGTAGTACCAACCCCCCAAAAGGATAGTCATCCCTTACGGCATGTACAATTTGTCTCACCAAATAAAAGATTGTAAATACAACAATGCAATTAACTAAATAAACATAACATTAAAAATGTAGCTACAACTACATGAATGTAGCACAAAACGCCTGTGTATAAACATCTTGACAAAATTGTTTGCTAGACTAGTGAAGACACAAAAATGCATTTATCTCTATTAAACGTGCGCATGAAAATTGAATATCTGATAAGAGTGTAAGAATCATTTAGTTAGAAGCAACATATATGTAGTACCAACTAAATATAAGTATCGTCATCCATTATGACATGTACAATTTGTTTCGCCAAATACAATGATTGTAAGTACAACAGTGCAATTAACTAAATAAACTTTAAATGAAATATGAAGCTATAACTACATGTATGTAGCCAAAAGCGCCTTGGTATAAACATCGCGACAAAATTGTTTGCTAGACTAGTGAACACACAAAAATGCATTTATCTCCATTAAACGTGCACATGAAAATCGAATATTTTATAAAGGTGAAAGCATTAAAAATGAATAGATTTGAGTTTCATTTAACTTATGCCAACACAGCCAATTTCATCTTACATGTGTACAAATTCCAATTAGGCAACTTGTTTTAAGCAATCTTTATAAAGAAAAGAATTTGCTTATTTTAATTTCATGTAATGCACGCATGCCTCAAGGAACTTCAATAAAACCGTTAAAAAAATTAATTAAATGTTGTTCTTTGTGAGAATTCCATTGGCTTGTCACTTTGGTTGCATTCAAATTACCTTTAAACGTGCCTCGTGTGACATGGCCCTAACATTACTAATACCACTACAACTATACATATTTAAGATTGAGTATAATTATAATTTTGATAATAAAAAGTATAACCTACTATCAATATCTAATTTGACTATAATATACAAATAATGAATGTTTGTGAGTGCAATGGTAAGAATAATTTCATGAGGTGACAGATGAAATGTTCCATTCCACGAGGCGAAGCCGAGTGGTATGAAACATTTCATCCGTCACCGAATGAAATTATTCTTTCCATTGCACGAACGTGAAACATTCATTATTTGTTTTATATAACACCTGAATAAATCCTAGTCATCTGATTGGTTTACTTTTAATAGCCAACTTATTCAAGTTAAAAATTGTTTACAAATTTGACAAGTTCAGAGTTATCGTATTTAATTTAAGTTCTGATATTTCATCTTCTGTCAGGAACTCAGAGACTGGTACTTTCTCGGCAAACGGTATTCAATCCAAAATTATCAACATCGCAGATGACTACAATCTCGAACAAAAGGTAAATTTTAGTACAAGGAGAGACCCAGTTACAGGAACAGATAACATCTTAAACTTGCTCTTCACCACACGCCCAACCCTGGTCCGTAATGTTTACAGCAACTCCGGAATTAGCGATCATGCAACAGTTTTAGCCGACATAAACATCACCGCACCTCGCTCTGTCAAGCCTCCTAGGACCATCTTCAAGTAGAACGACTTGGATGAATCCAAGCTGAAAAAATCTGTCCTCGAACTTCAGACCAAATTCATGCAGTCATCTCCAGAAACCAGAAAAGTTGAAGCAAATTGGGGTATTTTCAGGGACGGGCTGACAAAAATAACTAACGACTTAGTACCACAACAAAAAACAGTCCAGGGACATCCAAGACCCTCATGGCTCACTACTGTCCTTATCCGTCGCTGCAGGAAGAAAGAGCGCAGCTATGTGAAGGCAGTAACAAGCAGTCTACACTCCGACTGGGAAAATGTCAAACTTTTGCAAAAGCAAGTGAACAGCGAAATCCGAAGGGCAAAACGCACACATTTACAAGAAATTACATCTACAAACATTTCATACTTGGAGCATAAGACCAATGAGTTTGTGAGGAACAAGGCCGAGAGTCTTGTTGGTCCCCAGGAACCTCTTCCTGCCACCATGAAGCGACGGAAGCTTAAGTGGTTCGGCCACGTCACGCGGCATAACAGTCTTTGCAAGACTATCATGCAGGGCACTGTCGAGGGAGGACGAAGGCGAGGACGACAACGGAAGAGCTGGGTAGACAATGTCAAGGAATGGACAAACATGAATATGTCAGAACTCCGAGTGCAGGTCGCTGACAGAACAGCATGGAGGAGGACTTTAGCCTCTTCTGCCCTCGGGTCCCCCCCAACGAAGGCAACAGTCAAGGGAAACGTGACGTGACATCTACAGATTGCCCCCGGAGGTTTTGGCGCTATGTAAACAGCACTCGTAAAGACAACACAGGGTCTTTTGGAGAGTTTTATAGTAAAGAGACAAAGGGAAACACAAAACATTGTCCTCGGGCGTATAGTAAATTCAAGACTTTGTGCTACCAGACCAGGCGATGCGCGCGCAGACCAGAAACCGGCGATTTTTTTTTGCCTTAATCTAAACACTCAAGTTGCATAAACTTCCGGTTCCAATGGTTCCCATGCATATTGAACTCTAGTTTCCAGTGCTAGTGAGTGTGCAGTGGGCGTGGTTTATAATGATGTGACGTCACACTAATGAACCGGATAGTGTGTATGCAATCTTTGAAATGATACGCGCAGTACATTCTGAATAGTCAATCGCCGACGTCTCCGTAATTTTCACGGCCAGGGGTTCGTAAAGGAAAACGCACGTAATGCATGGAGTCGAGGTTGCAGCACACATTACAAGTACACACATGTACACACATTCGTTATGGGACACTAATTTAAAATTAGTTGTGAAAAGAAAATCAAAATCCACCGTTGCAGCAAAAGCTTTATGTTATTCACAGTAGACATCCACGTGTACATATTGCACCATAATACGCTTACGTTATCGTCTTGTCAACATATGTAATGGTTCATATTATATAACACCTGAATAAATCCCCGTCATCTGATTGGTGGATCGTTGATCACATGTCATTGAATTTTTCGTACCAATGCACGGCGCGCGTGGCGCGCAACGCAGAGTGCAATGGAAGTACTATTGCACTGTGATTAGAAGTATCATTGCACTGTCACTGCACATGTGGCCGATGGTGGCGCTGTGGTGTTTACGTTTCACAGAAATTAGTTGCAAAATGGCGGACGTTACTCGAGAAGCACCGTTTGTTCTACTTGGTACTTGGTACTTGGTAGTTACCCTCCTGAATACTCCACGCGGAAGTCTAACAAGGAGGCCTTGGGAAGTGGAACTAAATTAAATCCTTAAAGGTGTTGTGGTTTGGGGCGTCTATGGTGTCTTGAGGGAGCTTGTTCCATTTCCGGATAGTTCTGGGTAGGAATGACTGCATATAGATGTCTGTCCTTGCTGCAATTTTTGTGAACTGGCGGTTGTGAAGTCTACGAGCCTGTGCTGGTTTGGGGACTATGGATGATGGGTTAATGTGAACTATGTTATGTATTATTTTGTAGAAGTAGGTAAGTTGGTTAACTTTCCTTCTCTCCTCCAGTGAAGACCAGCCTAGGGTTGTCAACATGTCGGTCACACTGCTCAGCCTGGAATAATCTCTCATTACACAGCGAGCAGCCCTCCGTTGCACTTTTTCCAGGGATTTTATGTTCTTAGCTATGTGAGGGTTCCAAGCAATGCTGCCATATTCTAGGCGTGGTCTGACTAGTACTAAGTACAGCTTTTCTTTGACTGATCTGGATGCAGAATGAAAATGTCTTTTGATGAAGTTCAATATACGACTTGCTTTGGATGTGGCATGTTCCGTTTGACGATTACAACTTAGGTTATTCTGAATGATTATTCCCAAAAATGTGATGTTGGTTTTCTCACCGAGGTTGGATCCTAACATGGTGTAATTAGTTTTGCCAGGGGCCCGCTTCCTGGAGATTCGCATGATGTTATATTTGCTGGAGTTAAATTTCATTCCCCAGGTTTGCGCCCAGTTAGCCAAGTTTTCCAGGTCTTTTTGGAACATCAGTTCATCAGTTGATGAGCAGATCTTCCGGTATAACAGGCAATCGTCGGCGAAAAGGCGAGTTGTACGTGTCAGTCACTGATTTGCTTATGTCGTCGATGAAAAGCAAAAACAGGTGGGGGCCAAGCACGGTGCCTTGTGGTACGCCACTGTCGACACTTTGCCATTTCGAAGATTTTCCATTTACCACAACTCTTTGTAGCCTGTTGGTTAAGAATTCCTTGATCCATTTCTGTGTTTTTCCCCTTATCCCGTAGTAGTCTAATTTTTGAATCAGTTTTTGATGAGAAACTACGTCGAATGCTTTGGAGAAGTCAAGTACTGCCATGTCTGTGGTGATTTGATTATTGTAATTGTAGGAGATGTCATCCAGAGTTGTTACGAGTTGGGATTCGCAGGACAGGCCTTTACGAAAAGCATGTTGGTTTTGTTTGGAAAAGGGATGGCACTATCCCATTCAGTGACACTTCTTCTCTGGTGACTTGTATGGCTTAGTATGGGTTGTAAGCATGACTGAGTCTTTGCCGGTTATGTCCGAGTGAAATGTAGAGTGGGCGGACATAAGAGATTAAGTGACTATGATAGGTTGGGTAATCAAATGTGATTAAGGGTGCGAGCAGAGGATTTTGTTCGCAAATCCTCTTGTTGTGTGTTTGGAAAAGGGATGGCACTATCCCATTCAGTGACACTTCTTCTCTGGTGACTTGTATGGCTTAGTATGGGTTGTAAGCATGACTGAGTCTTTGCCGGTTATGTCCGAGTGAAATGTAGAGTGGGCGGACATAAGAGATTAAGTGACTATGATAGGTTGGGTAATCAAATGTGATTAAGGGTGCGAGCAGAGGATTTTGTTCGCAAATCCTCTTGTTAGCAATTTTTTTCCCATGCTTTCGTGCCTTGCTGTTGGGCACTCTTCAGTTGCAAATAGGTGATTCAAAAAAGAATCGAGGCTGACTCGCGGAAAAGTTGTGGTTGGGATTGGTTGTATTCCAATCATGTATCGTAAGTTTGAAGTGTTGTGGTTGCAACCATGTGACTTTAGTTGGTTTCAACTTGTTCCTCTAGTGAGGAGAGCAATCGGGTTCGGTTAGTTTTTTGGAAGAGCCGGAGTAGGTCGGGAGTGGGTTTAACTCTTGATTTTGTTTGGGTAGTTACTCCCGGATATGATTTAAGGCTTTTCTGAAGGCAACGAATTATGATTCGGGAAATGTTTCCGCACAGTAGTTTGTGGCCTTGGATTATGTTCCAGTGATGGTTGTTTATTGCTCGATTTAAGTGACGGTGTGTTATGGTTGGGTTGTATGTCGTGGTGAAGACAGGTGGAGTTTATTTTAATTTTTCTTCATCCTAAGATTGTATGTGTTAAACCTGTGGGCAAGTTTAAAATTAGTGGCTTCCGGGTATTTTCTAGCGTTTCACTAGAATATGATTTCGGATGCCAATTGGTGGTTGAATGGATGGTTTATAGAGCGTATGTTACGCATTATTAATGTAAATTGTAGTCTTCACTCCAAATAATTATTGATGCTGCTTACGAGTGATTGCGGTTTGGTTTAGCAGAAGTAGGTAAGATGTTGAGGCCTTGTCCAACAAGCAAATATTTCGGTTTGCGATGGTTTTGCTTTGGATAGAATGGTTATGAAGGATTGATATTTTGTTCTGCTAATGAGCGCAAATGATTGGAGTTGGCTCGTTTGGTTTACGATTGCATTTGTGAGAGAAGTGGTTAGACTTCAGTTGATGTATTGATCTCTTGGTTTCTTGGTTGAGTTTCCTTCTTGCCATGGTAGTTGAGGGGTTTGTGGTTTGAATATAACGAATAAGGTAAGATGGGGTGGGTTATATTCCAATTTATTTATTATAACAATGGCAGAATGATGGATATTTCTCTTTTGAGAAGGTTGTGTTAATAAGAGACCGAGAAGTGATGGTTCGTTGGTTTTCTCTCAGGGTTTGTATGCACGTATTGCGTGCGTGAGATGGCGCATTGAGCCGTGGCGGTAGTGAATGGTACCATATGTGTGTTGTGATTGGTCACTGTATTGTCCAATGGGCGTGTGGGTGCAGTGGCGCGGAAAACCTTGCGAGGGTTTTGGATTCGTAGTGGAATTTCTGGCCAGTAGTGTGTTTGTTTTTAGTTTTAAAAGCCGTATTTTGATTATTTTCTTTGTCAGAAAATAGTTGAAACTTGTGTAGGCTTTTAGATATTGTTAATCTCTTTCATTTGGTAGTTGTTTGAGTAAGAAACTATCTTCCTACCGTGTGCGGTATCGGAAAAACACGTTGTGTTTCGTTGTTTTGTTTCTTTATTTTGTTAATACGAATGCATATTTATGTGGAGATGGTACTTTTTCTTTCCCAAATGTGGGTTGTTTATTTTGTTTGTACCATTCAATGTTGAGATTGATTTATGATTTTGGGGAGGCCAATACTGTTTTGAACCCTTTGTTTTGGGGTTAAGTTTGTGGGTTTTTGTCTTGTTTTGTGTTGTTTGGTGTAAAATGGGTATAGTTTATCCGTCTGCGGATAATTTGTATGTCCATTTATCAAGTGCTTATGCTTCTGCTAGCATAGCGTTTTTATGTTGTTATAACAAGTCAAGATCATGTTTTCCGTATGCGGAAATATGGTTGTTGGTTTTCCGAAATGAAGTGTACATGTGGTGGAACGTGAGATATTGTGTCTCGTGTGTGGCAGACTGATTGTTACAAGTCTGTGGATGTACTTGAAGTACTGAGAAACAGAGATAGAAGCAACCTGAAGATACCTCGCTTGTTAATCAAGACGGTATTCTCGGGCAGTTTTTGATGGCCATCGACCCACAATACCCCGGGGTGGGGCAAGGAGTATAACATAGAAGTTTGGAAAAGGGATGGCACTATCCCATTCAGTGACACTTCTTCTCTGGTGACTTGTATGGCTTAGTATGGGTTGTAAGCATGACTGAGTCTTTGCCGGTTATGTCCGAGTGAAATGTAGAGTGGGCGGACATAAGAGATTAAGTGACTATGATAGGTTGGGTAATCAAATGTGATTAAGGGTGCGAGCAGAGGATTTTGTTCGCAAATCCTCTTGTTAGCAAATTTAGTTTAGAAAAGGGATGGCACTATCCCATTCAGTGACACTTCTTCTCTGGTGACTTGTATGGCTTAGTATGGGTTGTAAGCATGACTGAGTCTTTGCCGGTTATGTCCTAGTGAAATGTAGAGTGGGCGGACATAAGAGATAAAGTGACTATGATAGGTTGGGTAATCAAATGTGATTAAAGGTGCGAGCAGAGGATTATGTTCGCAAATCCTCTTGTTAGCAATAGCATGCTTTCGTGCCTTGCTGTTGGGCACTCTTCAGTTGCAAATAGGTGATTCAAAAAAGAATCGAGGCTGACTCGCGGAAAAGTTGTGGTTGGGATTGGTTGTATTCCAATCATGTATCGTAAGTTTGAAGTGTTGTGGTTACAACCATGTGACTTTAGTTGGTTTCAACTTGTTCCTCTAGTGAGGAGAGCAATCGGGTTCGGTTAGTTTTTTGGAAGAGCCGGAGTAGGTCGGGAGTGGGTTTAACTCTTGATTTTGTTTGGGTAGTTACTCCCGGATATGATTTAAGGCTTTTCTGAAGGCAACGAATTATGATTCGGGAAATGTTTCCGCACAGTAGTTTGTTGCCTTGGATTATGTTCCAGTGATGGTTGTTTATTGCTCGATTTAAGTGACGGTGTGTTATGGTTGGGTTGTATGTCGTGGTGAAGACAGGTGGAGTTTGTTTTAATTTTTCTTCATCCTAAGATTGTATGTGTTAAACCTGTGGGCAAGTTTAAAATTAGTGGCTTCCGGGTATTTTCTAGCGTTTCACTAGAATATGATTTCGGATGCCAATTGGTGGTTGAAAGGATGGTTTATAGAGCGTATGTTACGCATTATTAATGTAAATTGTAGTCTTCACTCCAAATAATTATTGATGCTGCTTACGAGTGATTGCGGTTTGGTTTAGCAGAAGTAGGTAAGATGTTGAGGCCTTGTCCAACAAGCAAATATTTCGGTTTGCGATGGTTTTGCTTTGGATAGAATGGTTATGAAGGATTGATATTTTGTTCTGCTAATGAGCGCAAATGATTGGAGTTGGCTCGTTTGGTTTACGATTGCATTTGTAAGAGAAGTGGTTAGACTTCAGTTGATGTATTGATCTCTTGGTTTCTTGGTTGAGTTTCCTTCTTGCCATGGTAGTTGAGGGGTTTGTGGTTTGAATATAACGAATAAGGTAAGATGGGGTGGGTTATATTCCAATTTATTTATTATAACAATGGCAGAATGATGGATATTTCTCTTTTGAGAAGGTTGTGTTAGTAAGAGACCGAGAAGTGATGGTTCGTTGGTTTTCTCTCAGGGTTTGTATGCACGTATTGCGTGCGTGAGATGGCGCATTGAGCCGTGGCGGTAGTGAATGGTACCATATGTGTGTTGTGATTGGTCACTGTATTGTCCAATGGGCGTGTGGGTGCAGTGGCGCGGAAAACCTTGCGAGGGTTTTGGATTCGTAGTGGAATTTCTGGCCAGTAGTGTGTTTGTTTTTAGTTTTAAAAGCCGTATTTTGATTATTTTCTTTGTCAGAAAATAGTTGAAACTTGTGTAGGCTTTTAGATATTGTTAATCTCTTTCATTTGGTAGTTGTTTGAGTAAGAAACTATCTTCCTACCGTGTGCGGTATCGGAAAAACACGTTGTGTTTCGTTGTTTTGTTTCTTTATTTTGTTAATACGAATGCATATTTATGTGGAGATGGTACTTTTTCTTTCCCAAATGTGGGTTGTTTATTTTGTTTGTACCATTCAATGTTGAGATTGATTTATGATTTTTTTGGGGAGGCCAATACTGTTTTGAACCCTTTGTTTTGGGGTTAAGTTTGTGGGTTTTTGTCTTGTTTTGTGTTGTTTGGTGTAAAATGGGTATAGTTTATCCGTCTGCGGATAATTTGTATGTCCATTTATCAAGTGCTTATGCTTCTGCTAGCATAGCGTTTTTATGTTGTTATAACAAGTCAAGATCATGTTTTCCGTATGCGGAAATATGGTTGTTGGTTTTCCGAAATGAAGTGTACATGTGGTGGAACGTGAGATATTGTGTCTCGTGTGTGGCAGACTGATTGTTACAAGTCTGTGGATGTACTTGAAGTACTGAGAAACAGAGATAGAAGCAACCTGAAGATACCTCGCTTGTTAATCAAGACGGTATTCTCGGGCAGTTTTTGATGGCCATCGACCCACAATACCCCGGGGTGGGGCAAGGAGTATAACATAGAAGTTTAGAAAAGGGATGGCACTATCCCATTCAGTGACACTTCTTCTCTGGTGACTTGTATGGCTTAGTATGGGTTGTAAGCATGACTGAGTCTTTGCCGGTTATGTCCTAGTGAAATGTAGAGTGGGCGGACATAAGAGATAAAGTGACTATGATAGGTTGGGTAATCAAATGTGATTAAAGGTGCGAGCAGAGGATTATGTTCGCAAATCCTCTTGTTAGCAATAGCATGCTTTCGTGCCTTGCTGTTGGGCACTCTTCAGTTGCAAATAGGTGATTCAAAAAAGAATCGAGGCTGACTCGCGGAAAAGTTGTGGTTGGGATTGGTTGTATTCCAATCATGTATCGTAAGTTTGAAGTGTTGTGGTTACAACCATGTGACTTTAGTTGGTTTCAACTTGTTCCTCTAGTGAGGAGAGCAATCGGGTTCGGTTAGTTTTTTGGAAGAGCCGGAGTAGGTCGGGAGTGGGTTTAACTCTTGATTTTGTTTGGGTAGTTACTCCCGGATATGATTTAAGGCTTTTCTGAAGGCAACGAATTATGATTCGGGAAATGTTTCCGCACAGTAGTTTGTTGCCTTGGATTATGTTCCAGTGATGGTTGTTTATTGCTCGATTTAAGTGACGGTGTGTTATGGTTGGGTTGTATGTCGTGGTGAAGACAGGTGGAGTTTGTTTTAATTTTTCTTCATCCTAAGATTGTATGTGTTAAACCTGTGGGCAAGTTTAAAATTAGTGGCTTCCGGGTATTTTCTAGCGTTTCACTAGAATATGATTTCGGATGCCAATTGGTGGTTGAAAGGATGGTTTATAGAGCGTATGTTACGCATTATTAATGTAAATTGTAGTCTTCACTCCAAATAATTATTGATGCTGCTTACGAGTGATTGCGGTTTGGTTTAGCAGAAGTAGGTAAGATGTTGAGGCCTTGTCCAACAAGCAAATATTTCGGTTTGCGATGGTTTTGCTTTGGATAGAATGGTTATGAAGGATTGATATTTTGTTCTGCTAATGAGCGCAAATGATTGGAGTTGGCTCGTTTGGTTTACGATTGCATTTGTGAGAGAAGTGGTTAGACTTCAGTTGATGTATTGATCTCTTGGTTTCTTGGTTGAGTTTCCTTCTTGCCATGGTAGTTGAGGGGTTTGTGGTTTGAATATAACGAATAAGGTAAGATGGGGTGGGTTATATTCCAATTTATTTATTATAACAATGGCAGAATGATGGATATTTCTCTTTTGAGAAGGTTGTGTTAGTAAGAGACCGAGAAGTGATGGTTCGTTGGTTTTCTCTCAGGGTTTGTATGCACGTATTGCGTGCGTGAGATGGCGCATTGAGCCGTGGCGGTAGTGAATGGTACCATATGTGTGTTGTGATTGGTCACTGTATTGTCCAATGGGCGTGTGGGTGCAGTGGCGCGGAAAACCTTGCGAGGGTTTTGGATTCGTAGTGGAATTTCTGGCCAGTAGTGTGTTTGTTTTTAGTTTTAAAAGCCGTATTTTGATTATTTTCTTTGTCAGAAAATAGTTGAAACTTGTGTAGGCTTTTAGATATTGTTAATCTCTTTCATTTGGTAGTTGTTTGAGTAAGAAACTATCTTCCTACCGTGTGCGGTATCGGAAAAACACGTTGTGTTTCGTTGTTTTGTTTCTTTATTTTGTTAATACGAATGCATATTTATGTGGAGATGGTACTTTTTCTTTCCCAAATGTGGGTTGTTTATTTTGTTTGTACCATTCAATGTTGAGATTGATTTATGATTTTTTTGGGGAGGCCAATACTGTTTTGAACCCTTTGTTTTGGGGTTAAGTTTGTGGGTTTTTGTCTTGTTTTGTGTTGTTTGGTGTAAAATGGGTATAGTTTATCCGTCTGCGGATAATTTGTATGTCCATTTATCAAGTGCTTATGCTTCTGCTAGCATAGCGTTTTTATGTTGTTATAACAAGTCAAGATCATGTTTTCCGTATGCGGAAATATGGTTGTTGGTTTTCCGAAATGAAGTGTACATGTGGTGGAACGTGAGATATTGTGTCTCGTGTGTGGCAGACTGATTGTTACAAGTCTGTGGATGTACTTGAAGTACTGAGAAACAGAGATAGAAGCAACCTGAAGATACCTCGCTTGTTAATCAAGACGGTATTCTCGGGCAGTTTTTGATGGCCATCGACCCACAATACCCCGGGGTGGGGCAAGGAGTATAACATAGAAGTTTAGAAAAGGGATGGCACTATCCCATTCAGTGACACTTCTTCTCTGGTGACTTGTATGGCTTAGTATGGGTTGTAAGCATGACTGAGTCTTTGCCGGTTATGTCCTAGTGAAATGTAGAGTGGGCGGACATAAGAGATAAAGTGACTATGATAGGTTGGGTAATCAAATGTGATTAAAGGTGCGAGCAGAGGATTATGTTCGCAAATCCTCTTGTTAGCAATAGCATGCTTTCGTGCCTTGCTGTTGGGCACTCTTCAGTTGCAAATAGGTGATTCAAAAAAGAATCGAGGCTGACTCGCGGAAAAGTTGTGGTTGGGATTGGTTGTATTCCAATCATGTATCGTAAGTTTGAAGTGTTGTGGTTACAACCATGTGACTTTAGTTGGTTTCAACTTGTTCCTCTAGTGAGGAGAGCAATCGGGTTCGGTTAGTTTTTTGGAAGAGCCGGAGTAGGTCGGGAGTGGGTTTAACTCTTGATTTTGTTTGGGTAGTTACTCCCGGATATGATTTAAGGCTTTTCTGAAGGCAACGAATTATGATTCGGGAAATGTTTCCGCACAGTAGTTTGTTGCCTTGGATTATGTTCCAGTGATGGTTGTTTATTGCTCGATTTAAGTGACGGTGTGTTATGGTTGGGTTGTATGTCGTGGTGAAGACAGGTGGAGTTTGTTTTAATTTTTCTTCATCCTAAGATTGTATGTGTTAAACCTGTGGGCAAGTTTAAAATTAGTGGCTTCCGGGTATTTTCTAGCGTTTCACTAGAATATGATTTCGGATGCCAATTGGTGGTTGAAAGGATGGTTTATAGAGCGTATGTTACGCATTATTAATGTAAATTGTAGTCTTCACTCCAAATAATTATTGATGCTGCTTACGAGTGATTGCGGTTTGGTTTAGCAGAAGTAGGTAAGATGTTGAGGCCTTGTCCAACAAGCAAATATTTCGGTTTGCGATGGTTTTGCTTTGGATAGAATGGTTATGAAGGATTGATATTTTGTTCTGCTAATGAGCGCAAATGATTGGAGTTGGCTCGTTTGGTTTACGATTGCATTTGTGAGAGAAGTGGTTAGACTTCAGTTGATGTATTGATCTCTTGGTTTCTTGGTTGAGTTTCCTTCTTGCCATGGTAGTTGAGGGGTTTGTGGTTTGAATATAACGAATAAGGTAAGATGGGGTGGGTTATATTCCAATTTATTTATTATAACAATGGCAGAATGATGGATATTTCTCTTTTGAGAAGGTTGTGTTAGTAAGAGACCGAGAAGTGATGGTTCGTTGGTTTTCTCTCAGGGTTTGTATGCACGTATTGCGTGCGTGAGATGGCGCATTGAGCCGTGGCGGTAGTGAATGGTACCATATGTGTGTTGTGATTGGTCACTGTATTGTCCAATGGGCGTGTGGGTGCAGTGGCGCGGAAAACCTTGCGAGGGTTTTGGATTCGTAGTGGAATTTCTGGCCAGTAGTGTGTTTGTTTTTAGTTTTAAAAGCCGTATTTTGATTATTTTCTTTGTCAGAAAATAGTTGAAACTTGTGTAGGCTTTTAGATATTGTTAATCTCTTTCATTTGGTAGTTGTTTGAGTAAGAAACTATCTTCCTACCGTGTGCGGTATCGGAAAAACACGTTGTGTTTCGTTGTTTTGTTTCTTTATTTTGTTAATACGAATGCATATTTATGTGGAGATGGTACTTTTTCTTTCCCAAATGTGGGTTGTTTATTTTGTTTGTACCATTCAATGTTGAGATTGATTTATGATTTTTTTGGGGAGGCCAATACTGTTTTGAACCCTTTGTTTTGGGGTTAAGTTTGTGGGTTTTTGTCTTGTTTTGTGTTGTTTGGTGTAAAATGGGTATAGTTTATCCGTCTGCGGATAATTTGTATGTCCATTTATCAAGTGCTTATGCTTCTGCTAGCATAGCGTTTTTATGTTGTTATAACAAGTCAAGATCATGTTTTCCGTATGCGGAAATATGGTTGTTGGTTTTCCGAAATGAAGTGTACATGTGGTGGAACGTGAGATATTGTGTCTCGTGTGTGGCAGACTGATTGTTACAAGTCTGTGGATGTACTTGAAGTACTGAGAAACAGAGATAGAAGCAACCTGAAGATACCTCGCTTGTTAATCAAGACGGTATTCTCGGGCAGTTTTTGATGGCCATCGACCCACAATACCCCGGGGTGGGGCAAGGAGTATAACATAGAAGTTTAGAAAAGGGATGGCACTATCCCATTCAGTGACACTTCTTCTCTGGTGACTTGTATGGCTTAGTATGGGTTGTAAGCATGACTGAGTCTTTGCCGGTTATGTCCTAGTGAAATGTAGAGTGGGCGGACATAAGAGATAAAGTGACTATGATAGGTTGGGTAATCAAATGTGATTAAAGGTGCGAGCAGAGGATTATGTTCGCAAATCCTCTTGTTAGCAATAGCATGCTTTCGTGCCTTGCTGTTGGGCACTCTTCAGTTGCAAATAGGTGATTCAAAAAAGAATCGAGGCTGACTCGCGGAAAAGTTGTGGTTGGGATTGGTTGTATTCCAATCATGTATCGTAAGTTTGAAGTGTTGTGGTTACAACCATGTGACTTTAGTTGGTTTCAACTTGTTCCTCTAGTGAGGAGAGCAATCGGGTTCGGTTAGTTTTTTGGAAGAGCCGGAGTAGGTCGGGAGTGGGTTTAACTCTTGATTTTGTTTGGGTAGTTACTCCCGGATATGATTTAAGGCTTTTCTGAAGGCAACGAATTATGATTCGGGAAATGTTTCCGCACAGTAGTTTGTTGCCTTGGATTATGTTCCAGTGATGGTTGTTTATTGCTCGATTTAAGTGACGGTGTGTTATGGTTGGGTTGTATGTCGTGGTGAAGACAGGTGGAGTTTGTTTTAATTTTTCTTCATCCTAAGATTGTATGTGTTAAACCTGTGGGCAAGTTTAAAATTAGTGGCTTCCGGGTATTTTCTAGCGTTTCACTAGAATATGATTTCGGATGCCAATTGGTGGTTGAAAGGATGGTTTATAGAGCGTATGTTACGCATTATTAATGTAAATTGTAGTCTTCACTCCAAATAATTATTGATGCTGCTTACGAGTGATTGCGGTTTGGTTTAGCAGAAGTAGGTAAGATGTTGAGGCCTTGTCCAACAAGCAAATATTTCGGTTTGCGATGGTTTTGCTTTGGATAGAATGGTTATGAAGGATTGATATTTTGTTCTGCTAATGAGCGCAAATGATTGGAGTTGGCTCGTTTGGTTTACGATTGCATTTGTGAGAGAAGTGGTTAGACTTCAGTTGATGTATTGATCTCTTGGTTTCTTGGTTGAGTTTCCTTCTTGCCATGGTAGTTGAGGGGTTTGTGGTTTGAATATAACGAATAAGGTAAGATGGGGTGGGTTATATTCCAATTTATTTATTATAACAATGGCAGAATGATGGATATTTCTCTTTTGAGAAGGTTGTGTTAGTAAGAGACCGAGAAGTGATGGTTCGTTGGTTTTCTCTCAGGGTTTGTATGCACGTATTGCGTGCGTGAGATGGCGCATTGAGCCGTGGCGGTAGTGAATGGTACCATATGTGTGTTGTGATTGGTCACTGTATTGTCCAATGGGCGTGTGGGTGCAGTGGCGCGGAAAACCTTGCGAGGGTTTTGGATTCGTAGTGGAATTTCTGGCCAGTAGTGTGTTTGTTTTTAGTTTTAAAAGCCGTATTTTGATTATTTTCTTTGTCAGAAAATAGTTGAAACTTGTGTAGGCTTTTAGATATTGTTAATCTCTTTCATTTGGTAGTTGTTTGAGTAAGAAACTATCTTCCTACCGTGTGCGGTATCGGAAAAACACGTTGTGTTTCGTTGTTTTGTTTCTTTATTTTGTTAATACGAATGCATATTTATGTGGAGATGGTACTTTTTCTTTCCCAAATGTGGGTTGTTTATTTTGTTTGTACCATTCAATGTTGAGATTGATTTATGATTTTTTTGGGGAGGCCAATACTGTTTTGAACCCTTTGTTTTGGGGTTAAGTTTGTGGGTTTTTGTCTTGTTTTGTGTTGTTTGGTGTAAAATGGGTATAGTTTATCCGTCTGCGGATAATTTGTATGTCCATTTATCAAGTGCTTATGCTTCTGCTAGCATAGCGTTTTTATGTTGTTATAACAAGTCAAGATCATGTTTTCCGTATGCGGAAATATGGTTGTTGGTTTTCCGAAATGAAGTGTACATGTGGTGGAACGTGAGATATTGTGTCTCGTGTGTGGCAGACTGATTGTTACAAGTCTGTGGATGTACTTGAAGTACTGAGAAACAGAGATAGAAGCAACCTGAAGATACCTCGCTTGTTAATCAAGACGGTATTCTCGGGCAGTTTTTGATGGCCATCGACCCACAATACCCCGGGGTGGGGCAAGGAGTATAACATAGAAGTTTAGAAAAGGGATGGCACTATCCCATTCAGTGACACTTCTTCTCTGGTGACTTGTATGGCTTAGTATGGGTTGTAAGCATGACTGAGTCTTTGCCGGTTATGTCCTAGTGAAATGTAGAGTGGGCGGACATAAGAGATAAAGTGACTATGATAGGTTGGGTAATCAAATGTGATTAAAGGTGCGAGCAGAGGATTATGTTCGCAAATCCTCTTGTTAGCAATAGCATGCTTTCGTGCCTTGCTGTTGGGCACTCTTCAGTTGCAAATAGGTGATTCAAAAAAGAATCGAGGCTGACTCGCGGAAAAGTTGTGGTTGGGATTGGTTGTATTCCAATCATGTATCGTAAGTTTGAAGTGTTGTGGTTACAACCATGTGACTTTAGTTGGTTTCAACTTGTTCCTCTAGTGAGGAGAGCAATCGGGTTCGGTTAGTTTTTTGGAAGAGCCGGAGTAGGTCGGGAGTGGGTTTAACTCTTGATTTTGTTTGGGTAGTTACTCCCGGATATGATTTAAGGCTTTTCTGAAGGCAACGAATTATGATTCGGGAAATGTTTCCGCACAGTAGTTTGTTGCCTTGGATTATGTTCCAGTGATGGTTGTTTATTGCTCGATTTAAGTGACGGTGTGTTATGGTTGGGTTGTATGTCGTGGTGAAGACAGGTGGAGTTTGTTTTAATTTTTCTTCATCCTAAGATTGTATGTGTTAAACCTGTGGGCAAGTTTAAAATTAGTGGCTTCCGGGTATTTTCTAGCGTTTCACTAGAATATGATTTCGGATGCCAATTGGTGGTTGAAAGGATGGTTTATAGAGCGTATGTTACGCATTATTAATGTAAATTGTAGTCTTCACTCCAAATAATTATTGATGCTGCTTACGAGTGATTGCGGTTTGGTTTAGCAGAAGTAGGTAAGATGTTGAGGCCTTGTCCAACAAGCAAATATTTCGGTTTGCGATGGTTTTGCTTTGGATAGAATGGTTATGAAGGATTGATATTTTGTTCTGCTAATGAGCGCAAATGATTGGAGTTGGCTCGTTTGGTTTACGATTGCATTTGTGAGAGAAGTGGTTAGACTTCAGTTGATGTATTGATCTCTTGGTTTCTTGGTTGAGTTTCCTTCTTGCCATGGTAGTTGAGGGGTTTGTGGTTTGAATATAACGAATAAGGTAAGATGGGGTGGGTTATATTCCAATTTATTTATTATAACAATGGCAGAATGATGGATATTTCTCTTTTGAGAAGGTTGTGTTAGTAAGAGACCGAGAAGTGATGGTTCGTTGGTTTTCTCTCAGGGTTTGTATGCACGTATTGCGTGCGTGAGATGGCGCATTGAGCCGTGGCGGTAGTGAATGGTACCATATGTGTGTTGTGATTGGTCACTGTATTGTCCAATGGGCGTGTGGGTGCAGTGGCGCGGAAAACCTTGCGAGGGTTTTGGATTCGTAGTGGAATTTCTGGCCAGTAGTGTGTTTGTTTTTAGTTTTAAAAGCCGTATTTTGATTATTTTCTTTGTCAGAAAATAGTTGAAACTTGTGTAGGCTTTTAGATATTGTTAATCTCTTTCATTTGGTAGTTGTTTGAGTAAGAAACTATCTTCCTACCGTGTGCGGTATCGGAAAAACACGTTGTGTTTCGTTGTTTTGTTTCTTTATTTTGTTAATACGAATGCATATTTATGTGGAGATGGTACTTTTTCTTTCCCAAATGTGGGTTGTTTATTTTGTTTGTACCATTCAATGTTGAGATTGATTTATGATTTTTTTGGGGAGGCCAATACTGTTTTGAACCCTTTGTTTTGGGGTTAAGTTTGTGGGTTTTTGTCTTGTTTTGTGTTGTTTGGTGTAAAATGGGTATAGTTTATCCGTCTGCGGATAATTTGTATGTCCATTTATCAAGTGCTTATGCTTCTGCTAGCATAGCGTTTTTATGTTGTTATAACAAGTCAAGATCATGTTTTCCGTATGCGGAAATATGGTTGTTGGTTTTCCGAAATGAAGTGTACATGTGGTGGAACGTGAGATATTGTGTCTCGTGTGTGGCAGACTGATTGTTACAAGTCTGTGGATGTACTTGAAGTACTGAGAAACAGAGATAGAAGCAACCTGAAGATACCTCGCTTGTTAATCAAGACGGTATTCTCGGACAGGCCTTTACGAAAAGCATGTTGGTTTTCGTTCAGGAAGTCGTGTTCCTGGAGGTGTTTTATCAATTGGCTATCAATGATGTGCTTTAATAACTTGGAGCAAACAGAGGTCAACGACACAGGTCTGTAATCGTTGGTTTTCTTCCAGGCAGATGGTAGAGAACCCAGGTCAAGTGATTGTTGGAATATGAATGCGAGTACTGGGGCAACTTCATCGGCAGCTAGTTTCAAGATTTTGTTTGAGATGTTGTCGGGACCGACGGCTTTGGCGGTGTTGAGCGACGTCAATAACTTAAGGACTCCGCTAACAGACACGGTGATGTTTGTCAAGTCTGGGTAGGGACTCGGTGGTAGAACTGGTTGTGCATCGGTGTTGTCCCTGCTGAAAACACTACAGAATTGATCTTGTAGGGTTTCAGCTTTTTCTTGGTCAGATGTGATATTTTTCCCGTTGAGTTTTAGAACCTGAACCCCTATGCATATAAATGTACGATCGAGGACCGTTTTCAACAAAATACCCAATGCTCGAAGACTGAAAGGATCTTTTGTTCTCTCTTTGTGTGTCTGTCCTCTATCGTAAATTCATTAATGTACACGCACACAAGAGCGTAAACACCTTCGTATCGTGGACCCCTTTCTATCCCTCTTTTGTTTGCACTTCAACTTTTTAGGAAAGCTTCCTGTATGTTTTGTACACGATCGTCAATCGTGAACCTTCGGGAATTGTGGACCCTAATGCCCTCTATTGTTCAATGTCCCGTTTTGAATGCAAAAGTAAACCCATGTGTGTGCACCCCAGCGAGAGACACAAAATTACAATAAGCCGGCCTTTAAACAAAAGTGAATGCTGTGTAGAATATGAAGATTGTTTCTCTAACACTGCCTACTTAATACCACATTGCTCTTTCAATCTTGGAGAGATGAATGTCCTACAACTTTACGACGTAAATTGGGGTGTCTATTGGTGCAAATACTTTTCTACTGACTAGAGCAATGGGTTACACCTGACCAATCACCATAAATTGTACATGAATGTAATGAGCAGGTATGGGACTCACAACAAGCTGTATGATCCAAACAACGCCAAACGAGTGGTTCGGAAATTACAGCAGGTTTGCTTGAGGCAATCATCGCAAAACATGTTGTTCATACCTTGCCGTCGAATTTTACCGAAAACTTGTTGATTTTAACGAGAAATGGTGAGTCGTTGTAAGTCAAACACATGAAGACTGGTACTTATTGAACAAATGTGAGTTCTTTTATAAAAAAAATGTACGATTAAGAAATATTCGTCATTGTTGTCTCGAGATATTTTCAATTGAAAGTTTCAAAAACGGTCCTGTTACTGCGTGTTTACACTTCTAAACGTAACCATGCAAATGACCGCTATTTTCCGAAACATTACACAAAAATCAAGCAATCCTAAAAAATAAAAATAAAACATTTTGCGCAGGCTCCCCGCATCCTGATTATTGCTCCCCGTCCTTATGAACTGCCAGTTTGCCCAAATTTCAAGGCATAACTCGCAAGCTTTAGAGGTCACCGAGTCATGGCACAGTTCGCTTACTAAAATCACAGTTTACAATTTCGACAACGAAGACCAGATTTCAAACATCCCCATAATCAGACGGTACATCATATCACGTTCCTTTATATAGTATATTATATAGTATATTAAGTCGTTCCAGTTAAATGAACGTATTACCCATTTGCAAACGATGTTGCTGTGCCTTGCTCGATGTTTGTTATTCTGAAGCATTTGGATTACTGTCCTGGTCGGTCTGTGTGCCCATCACTATAAGGTAAAAATCAATCAATAATATAAGACATCAAACAACAACAACCATCTCTAAACTTCAAACTTTCCTAAAAAAATATAACTCACAAACCTTCTCCCACCCTAAGCTACCCCCTTTGAAAAGTTATCAATGTTATAGCCTTTCATTCTTCTTAAACGCAGTAAGATACTTCTGTTCTAAGTATTTCAAATGAAGATGAGAACATATATTTATGTGTTTAAGAACGTTGTTTAGATTCCATATTATTTTTTTTATGTATGGCAAAAGCTTGGCCTGGGCCTATATGCGCGTAACAATTGCCAACAATAATATTAAGTCGTTGCAGTTAAATGAACGTGTACCCGTTTGCTGCTGATCTTGTTGCTGTTCATCGCTCGATGTTTGTTCATCAGGAGCATTCGAAATAGGCTCCGGCTCGATTTGTATGTCCGTTCCTACAAGGTAAAAATCAGTAAATACTATAAGACATCAAAGAACCGAATCTTTCCTAAAAACAGCCAAAAACAATAACTCGCGAACCTTCTCCCACCCTAGCCCCACTGAGAAGTTATCACTGTTATAGCCTTTCGCTCTTCTAAAACGTAGTAAGGTACTTCTGCTTTGCTTGTTATTTTGGAATCCATATTAAAACATTTATGTATGGCAAAAATCAAGGCCTGTTTGCGCGTAACAATTGCCAACAATAATAATAAGTTGTTGCAGTTAAATGAACGTGTACCTGTTTGCTGCTGATCTTGTTGCTGTCCCTTGCTGGATGTTTCCTCTTCTAAAGCATTCGAATGATTTTCCGGGTCGGTCAGTATGACAGTCACTACAAGGTAAAATCAATCAAAGTGAGTATAAGAAATCAAACAATCAAACCATTCCTAAAAAACCCAACAACTCGCAATCCTTTGATTTTGATTTGCCCCCCCCCCCCCACATCAAAAGCTGGATACGCCGCTGCCCCTTTGAGAACAAATCATTTTTATAAGCATTTCACTCTTCTAAAACGTAGTTGGATACTTCTGTTCTGCGCATTTTAAGTTATTTTTTAATGAAGAAATCTATATATATGTACATTTCTTTTCTTCCGCTCGCCAGTTTTCCACTTGAAATTAACACTTTTCAGTTCTAGTAAGCTTACCGCCGCGCCCATTATGTTTAATTCTTACTTCTTCTTCTCGTTGTTTTCCCCTTTGGCTTTTTTCCCAACCTACCATACGTCCCTTTTTTATCATTTATTATTTCTATATTAAAAGAAAACAACATTTAAATATATATATATATATATATATATATCCAATGAAATCGTCTTCTATCACAATTCACAGTGCTCGATACATCTCTGTAGAGCTATAACATGCAATAAATTCAGAATATTAGTTAAACAAACTTTGGCATATCTCTTTCTGAACAGACTGTTTCGTACCAAAGGCACTCATCAGCAGAATGACGAAAAATAGAATACAAGTAGCATCTTACCTTATTTCGAATCAAGCGCGCGCACGCGTTACGCGCGTTACGTCATTGAAGTTAGTACGCGTTTACGTCACTGAAGTAAGAACACATCTGTCTCGATGCCTGCACTTGGAGACGATTTCGCTTCTCTTATTCAGTGTACCTAGATCTGGCCTACATATGATTATGTACTTCTCTGCTATACACAAATTGCATCTCTTGTTTACGTTAGGCGAGCCATCAGATAACAGACCGTTCGGGTACCGGGTCCGGTATGCTAATTTCTTTCACCCCAATCGGTACGAAGCCAGAAGCCACCCGGTCACTGAAGCGTGACGCCCCAATCGGTCCAAACTGTTGACTCAGGGTTTCACAATAGGCAACATAAATTGAAGTCTGGCCATTGTTGGAGGATTATTCAGCCCACTGGGATTACCAGCGGCAACTTCTATGAAGCTCATCACAGTCATTGTTGCCTACTGGAGGATTAGCGCGTCGCAAATTGGTTCCTTTGTGATAAGCCAGAGCCATGGTGCAGAAGCCTGGTGGAGTTAATCCAGGCCGATCGGTTCCATGCAAGGTCCCAATCCCTTCAACATACTGGGCGGGCTCAACCCCGAACGGTCCGGGGAGGGATTCTAATTTGAGGTTATTGCAATAACACCAGGAAAAGGACTAGAAAAAGGGAGGTGACATGGTACAACCCGCCATACAACAAGAACGTACGTACCAACATTGGAAAGAAATTCCTTCAGATAATAGACAAATGCTTCCCCAAGGAACATAAGCTTCACAAAGTGCTCAACCGGAACACAGTAAAGTTATCGTACAGCTGCATGCCGAACATGAAGGCAACGATCCAGTCAATTAACAAACGGAAGGTAAAACAGGAGGACGACGTCGGTGGTAGAACATGCAGTTGTCCCCGCAATGCCGAATGCCCGCTGAACGGGGAGTGCCTCAGCAAGAACATAGTGTACCAGGCCACCGTCACGAGCGAAGGCAGGAAGGAGGCATACGTCGGGCTGACGTCCACAACCTTCAAGGCGAGACTGGCGAACCACAAGCAGTCATTCAGATCCGAGAGCAAGAGGGCGCAAACAGAGCTAAGTAAACATATATGGGACTTAAAGGACGAAGGGAAAGACTATGAAATCAAATGGGGCATAGTTCTGAAAGCACTGCCATACTCTAACGTAAACAAGAGATGCAATTTGTGTATAGCAGAGAAGTACATAATCATATGTAGGCCAGATCTAGGTACACTGAATAAGAGAAGCGAAATCGTCTCCAAGTGCAGGCATCGAGACAGATGTGTTCTTACTTCAGTGACGTAAACGCGTACTAACTTCAATGACGTAACGCGCGTAACGCGTGCGCGCGCTTGATTCGAAATAAGGTAAGATGCTACTTGTATTCTATTTTTCGTCATTCTGCTGATGAGTGCCTTTGGTACGAAACAGTCTGTTCAGAAAGAGATATGCCAAAGTTTGTTTAACTAATATTCTGAATTTATTGCATATATATATATATATATATATATATATATATATATATAAATATATTACAAGATATACAGAAGCTCAGATAAAAACCAGATCCTATTGATTAATCATATATATATATATATATATATATATATATTATTTCTATATTAAAAGAAAACAACATTTAAATATATATATATATATATATATATATATATATATATTATATATATATATATATATATATATATATATATATATATATATATATATATATATATATATATATATATATATATATATATATATATATATATATATATATATATATATATATATATATATATATATATATATATATATATATATATATATATATATATATATATATGATTAATCAATAGGATCTGGTTTTCCTGTGGTAGGATGGCTCTGTAGAGGTGCTAATCACATGTTCCATCTTGCCACTCACTGGCTTAATCAGTACGTACGTATTCTAGCATAAACTCTGTTTTCAATAATTTATTGAAATTGTAAATGCTCTGTATTTTTATCTGAGCTTCTGTATATCTTGTAATATTTTTTTTTGTATCAGCCAGTGGAGAAGTGTAATAAAATAGAAAATAAAATAAAATGTACGTGTATTTAATATATCGTTGCTGCTGATTTTGTTCTTCGTTTTCTCGCTTCGCTTGTTGACTTCTTTTTTCTTAGCGAAATGTTGTTTGGAATCCATTGTTTTGTTCCTATATCGGCTTGAGATTAAATGACGTTTACATTTGCAGTATTTTCTGCAAGTCATGCGGGATGACATCCCATTTTCCTGTCTTTTCTTCCATAAAAAAAAACATATTCGTGTTAAATATTGTCCGTTTAAATTTATACGGCTCTATCTGACAAAGGCCTTAAGTTTTTCGTTTATTTTTTCGTTTAGAACAGAATCTGCTCGAATGAGGGCGCTTCAACGATGCAAAGTAATTGACGTGAATTTACACGTCGCTACACGTCGAAACTTGCACTTTACAATCTGTAATAATTTTTATTTAGATTGAAGTGCACCTACCACACCACCATGTGTCCATGATCTGGCGTCGCTATAGCGCCCCCTTTTGCTAAAAAAAATGATCTTTTATACTCACCTTTCACAGCTATAGGTAAATATACATGTTTCCAACGTCTTTTCAGACGCACACAGATCCCGACAACAGAGATCCCGGCAACAATCAACACGGGGCAACAACACACTGCGATGATGATAAAGACGATTGGAAGTTCTTCAACAGCTGCAGGCTGAGGCTCTAGATATAATCGATACAATGAGTTGTTTTATTTCAATCCGATTTATTTCAATTCAATTCAGTAGACATTTTTAACTCTCCAGTAAATCAATACAAGGCATGATAATAAAGCATAATACAGCGATATTTAAGTAAAGAAAAAGGAAAAGCAAAAAGAAAGTACCACCAGTAAAAAAATAACACCTTGAAGGTAATTATTTAAATTAAAGTCAATAGATAGAGAAATTAAAGAGTAATTAGAGTAATGTAAGAGAGTACAAGGTCAGGCGCGGATTCAGAGGGGGGGGGGGGTTAAAAAAAAAACACCCAGCTCTGTCCAAAAAAAAAAAATTCATACAAATTCCAAAAAAATAATTGGACCCCCCCGCTATGACACCCCCCCCCCAAAAAAAAATACTGGTATAATGTCTGCCCGTTCAAAAAACGGTACACCATTTTGTAATCTAGTGTTAATAATCGTCGAATTTGAACAGCGCCCCCTATTGAAATATGGTACCAGCTCCCCCCCCCCTTCCCGTTTTTGATATTACGGAGGCCAAGTGTTCGGAGAAAAAAACCTGTGTAAATTTTCAGATTTTTTTGCTGATGAACCCCCCCCCTGCAAAAATTCCTGGATCCGCCCTTTGTTTACATATACAGCCAAGGCTGGTAGGTGAAACAGCCTGGACAAACTATACAACGTAACAACAAGAACAAAAAAACAGGCATAGTGAGACGTACTCACAAACAAAAAAACAAACGAAACCAACGTCACATCATAAACCAAGCTGATGCAAATTGAAAAGCAAAACAAAAACACAGCAATGTAACAACGAAAACGAGGGCCAAAACTAAATAAACGAATATTTAATACTTTAATACTCACCTTTGGTTAGTACATCCACATAGGATCTTATTAGCAATTCGTTCTCAGGGAAGACGTGACACCAGAACCTCACGCCAGCTGCTTGAAAGCACATGTTCAGAAGAAGTGCGCCCTCTTGAGATATGGAGAAACAGTCTATGTCTCCAAAAAATCTCGTTTGGGATCTACCTGGTAGGTTCAGCCTCCCGATCACAGTGGTCGTTTGATTGTCAGGATTGGCAAAAGACCAGAACACAGTTGCAGGACTGCCGATCTCAGCCGAATTCAATACAGCTTTGCAAGTGAATGTGTAATTTTTCCCAGCCTCGAAGTCGATTCTCGAGCTTGCAAACACCCTTCCTCCGTCCAGTGGGAATTTCTTATCTGAACAATATCGGTTTTGAACAAAGAAAAATGAACAGTCTTTGGTTTACCGAAATCAACTGTAACAAATGCCTGTCTAACGAACCATCTCGACAACAAAAACCCTTGCACCAACTATAGCGAAACAAAAAGTTAGGGGATTACGAACACCTTTTTTTTTATACACTGCATCTTGACACGATCTAATAAAAAATACAAAATAATGCACCTATCACTCTAACTGCAATATTATCTTCACTGATTCCTCCGCCTGTATCACATTGGTATCTTCCAGCATCTTTGCTATCAACTGATTTCACGATCAGGCCGAAATCGCTTGCGAGTTCGAACTCCGATTCAGCATCGACGTCGTTGCTAGACAGTAGAAGGTGTCGACCTGACGTATCGTTCTTGAACCATTGTACAGGCTCACAGGTTGAGACACCGGTGGTCCAGCTCGAGCATGGAAGTGTCTGCTCTCCACCCTCAAGAAGGTAGAACGATGCCGAAGATGCCTTGAGGGCGTGATTGGGTGGCTCTTGATCTACATTTAAAAGAAAGTAATCAGAAAAATAATGCACTCATTTCTGTCAGTGCAACCTATCTTCCTAAATATGGAAACAAGTGTGATAAAAACGTGCTCCGCCATCATTGGAAGTCAATAACATAGGTGAGCAACTGAAACTGGGAACTAGACTATTAGCTCTTGTTGTTTGACACTGACTGATGGTTAAATATGCATTTATTTATTTAAACGTGTGAACAACACAATTTTTCAAAAGCACCATTATTTTGGCAATTGCTTTTAGGCACTGAATCAATTTGCACTACCTGATATCTGGACATCGATGTCGCAATTTCTGAGAGTACCATCTGATAGGAACACGTGACACCAGAATCTCTGTGTGTCTTGTACATCATGGAGGGAGTTAACTAGAAGGGAAACGTCGCTGCCAATGCTGTAATCGGCACCGTGTGCAACCGTCAGGGTAGCGCCATCAGAGAAACGTGCACCAATGATCTGTGTATCTGCAGTGACGCCTTCTCCTGTTGACCAATACACTACGGAGATCGGCGCGTCTGGAGTCTGTGATGCGCACTCACACGGTAGCGTCTGTCTGCGTCCTCGATGGAAGCTAGCTTTGGAAGATGTCTGACTACTGCCTCCTGGAAAGGTATCGCCTGTATTTTTGAAGTTGAACATTGGATAATCTGGTTGTATCCTCGATGGTAACTGGATTTCCTTTTTTAGGCATTCACGGAATATGTTTCCTGTAGTAGTCGGGGGTCTTAGGGATATTTTTGTTCAGATTCTTCCAAAAGCACCAAATTCGGCACAGATGTCGACCATACCATAATATTTTGATTTTTGACGGCCGCCAAGACGCCATATTAGCAAAATCCAATAAGGCCGCTAACCGGGTCAGATGTCAATTCGTCACCGTTTTCACGAACAGCCACATATTATATATATTATGTTGATTTTGAAGTAAAGTGTTTTCGAGATAATCACAAAAGAAGTTTCTCATATATTAAAACTGCAAGAAATACTACTTTGCAACAACTTTGTGCAGCAAGAAAACCATCACACGATTCTACGTGAGCTGAAGTTTTACATAAACCCGGTAATAAGACTTAATAAAGCAGTTAATTAGTGGAAATTAATTAGTAAAGATATGTGGCTCTTTGTGAAAACGCAAATTCACGTTTCCGACATATTGGCCCTTTCTGTTCAACGTGTATTTCCATAGGCGCGCGTGAGTACGCGCGCGCGCCTGAAAATGTAACAAAGATATGTGGCTCTTCGTGAAAACGCAAATCTCATTTGACCTACTTTTACGTATTTCCGTGCAATGGGTTTTGTACGCGTTCAAAGGGCCAAAATGTATGTGGCTCTTCGTGAAAACGCAAAATGCAGTTATCGACATTTCTGCCCCTTGCAACATTAATGTAACTTAGAAATTAATGATGTTTTGCTTACAGAAACATGTCAAAATGGTTAAGTACATTGTTTTAATGCGAAATATCGAAAAAAATCAAAATCGAAAAAAATTGTAATTTTGGAGATATGTGGCTCTTCGTGAAAACGGTGACGAATTAAACTAAATGAGCTAGAATCATAAATAATACCACTTTTCAGGTATTTTCGGGGTCAAGCAATCTGAATCTGATGTTATTTTACCGATTTAATGCAAGACAGACGCCCAAGGGACCGCCATATCGGCAAAATCCAAAATGGCCGCCACATATTTCACAGATAAACAAACAACGAGCTAAATTCTTAAATGATACCACCTTTAATGGTTTTTGGGGGTCACAGAATCTGAATCTGATGTCATTTTAATGATTCGAGGCAAGACAGATGCCCTAGGGGCCGCCATATTGGGACAAACAATATGGCCGCCACCGTATGGCCGCCACGTTGAAATATCTGATTCTGATGTTACTTTAATGATTTGAGGTCAAGTTTACCACTCGAGATCATTTGCGTTAAACCTGGTATTTCTGGTGCGTCATTCCATATACAAAAACTCTTTCCTATTAGCTCTACATGTCGGAAAGTTTGACATCTCTACACATACCACAGAAAAAATCCTAAATTGGAGCGAGAAAATTGTCCTAAGTTATTGTCAGGATGTACAGGCGCGTGTGGTGTGTGCCCGCCATGCTTAGGATGGGTGGTGCTATCAACCAACGGTCGTTTTATTGTCTTCACCGACTAAGATGTTGATTACAGATAACCAAGGCTCAGGGCAACCTCTCACTTGGTGAGTTCTAGTGATATGCCCAAACCGTAAATATCCATTTCTCGCATGAATCCCTGCAGTGAGGCGGGCTCATCAAGCTTGACCTCTCCGATACATCAACTCCAAAGCTACCTGACTCTTACTTGATCCAGCCTCCCCCAAATTAAATTCACGTCTTTGCACCCAGACTTGACAAGCAAAGTTAGGCCATCCCTTGATGTGCAAGTTGACAAGGCCAAGAAAGGATGAGGCTTGGATGGCACATGTACCAGCTTACTGAAGCAACGTAGGCCTGCAGATGGTGACATATCATCGCCTGATTGGGATACTATTAACTCAGTGCTAGCAAACGAGTCAGCGAAGCCCCTTGCCGAAATGTTCAAGCACGTGATGGAACTGACGATGCAGGGCACTAAATTCCTCAATAGACCGATCCAGTAAGCTCCACCCACAGTGCGCACGTGTGCAAAATAACATGTGCTCCTCTCCAAAGCCACGTTGCATGTTCCTTCCGCGCGCATCATACGCGCGTGCAAGCATGTCGGACTTTCGTGCACGCACGTCGGACATAAATCACGGCTGTGATTGGTCAGAACATCATGGGGCGGTGCTTACTGGATCGGTCCATCCAGGCCAGACCGGCGTGTTGGGATCAGTCACTGTATGATATCATCAGGCTGCTCTCAAAAGTCAATACCACCGATTTGTTTTTAGGAGAAGACAAATTTTGCACCTATGATGGGCGTGCAGTGTGCTGCACATTGAAAACATTCATCAATTTGATAGGGAGGCACCTGCCTCACTCTGGGCATGGAGGATGGGAGGGCCACTGTCCTTTCTAAGGCTGAGGTCCTGACATTCGCTCACAGTCTGAACTAAATGAGCATCACATCAGCCACACGAGGTACGTCCATTAAGTCTCTCTCACGTCACTTTACCCGGTCAAGCAGACCGCTTACTCAGAGCTTTGTAAGAATGTAATGAGTGTTGTGTTTGTAACTTGCTTTAATCTTGTTTACATGTACCAGTTAAGCTCTCATGAGGGCGCTGTTCATACCCAGTGTAACCTTGCCGCTTCTGACATCCACGTTGGTTTTCGGATTACAATATGAAGTAACACGACAGTTTAAGCTCGTATCTAGTATCCGTTTATTTCACAAACCTCACATAATTTGGCGACGAGGATGAATCAGATAAACCTCCCTACACCCCCAGCTTTCCTTCAAACGCCTGGGGATCCTGCAATCTCGTTGACCAGTTGGAAAATTAGCTTCGAAACGTACATCACCGCGAGTGCTTTGGACAGCGACAGCGTGACATTGGCTCGGCGCAGAGCGATACGGATCCACCGTCTCGGCACCGAGGGCCAGCGTGTTTTCAGCCAGTTCGAAGACACAGACACCTACGATAAAGCTGTGAAAGCTTTGGAGAAATACTTCGGCCCAAAGAAGAGCGTCATGATGGAACGGTACAAATTTCGCCAACGGGGACAAGGCAACGGTGAGCCAATCAAGCAGTTTGTTGTAGATTTGACTGAACTTGCAGCCGTTTGTAACTTTGGGGCATTGCATGAAGACACTATCAGGGATCAGATCATCGAGAAAACTTCCATCCCTCGCGTTAGAGAACGCCTACTCATGGAGGATGACTCACTAACACTGGACAAAGCCACTAAACTGGCTATCCAAATCGAATCAGCACTTACTGATTCCAAAGCCATCAGATCCTCCGCCCGTACTCCACAGCAGACCACTACAGCTACGGCTCAAGTGCAAGGTGTTCGCCCAAAGCATCAACCACAGCGTCGATCCAAGGCTACAAAACCACCCACTACTGCTCGCGGACCAGACTTCCAATGCTTTAACTGTGGGGACAAATCACACTCAGCAAAGAGCTCCAAGTGCCCCGCACGCGGGAAAAAGTGCTCCGCATGTGGCAAAATGAACCGTTTTGCCAGCGTCTGCCACTCATCGCAACGCGATAACACTCATATTCGCCATGTGGACAACTCCGACAGTGACGAATCCAGTATGGTTTGCACAGTTAGCGACCCTTCCTACACTGGTTCCGGTTACTTCAAGGACTATGCACTCGTCATCGATGGCCAACCTACACGCCTCCTCGTTGATCTCGGGGCAAAGGATTCCATCCTGAGCGAGGCTACATACAAGCAGCATTTCGCACACCATCCGCTACGTCCAGCAACCTCCACCCTTCACGCATACTCCAACTCCAAAATCGAGGTATGTGGGGTCATTTCTGTTCCAGTTCCACTTCTCCTTTCGCGTCGCTAAAGACAGAAGTCTTATGGGTGTTGACCTGTTTGACAAGCTCGGTTCAAGGTGTTTGATACTACTGGCACTCCCATGTACATGGTGTACATAGACAAGCGGTACCCCACCATTTTCAACGGCTTCGGAGAAATCAAGCATTTCTGCCATTGCCCCCGCGTTGACCCAGCTGTCAAATCACTGGGTATCATCGAGCGCATCAACTCTTCTCCCTGGATCTCGAACTTGGTCATCGCATGGAGGCGCAATGGAGAAATTCGCCTCTACATTGACCTGAAAGAGGTGAATAAGGCTGTCATTCCAGACAAGTACCCGCTTCCCACCATCAATAAATTGTCCAACGAATTTCACGGCGCCACAGTCTTCTCCAAACTCAACATGCGTCGTAGTTACCTGCAAATATCACTCGCCGAGGACAGTAAACAGCTCATAGCATTCTGACACATGACGGGGTATTCCAATATCGCCGAATGCCCTATGGACTCTCCTAAGCACCAAGTGCATTCCAAAAGGTCGTCACCAGTATGCTAACAGGGATCGATGGAGCCACCAATCTACTCATTACAAACAGTTTGTACACGGCGAGTCGCAACATGAACAGCAGTATTAAACTTCATTAAGTCAGCTATTGATTACGTGAAGTGTGTGTGGAACGGTTTTTGTCGCAGCAATTGCGTTCATCCCTTGCATATTTGTGTATACGCCGTGTGTGTCAGTACAAGTCTACCATCGCCTGATCGCGCGGGCGGGCGCGCGCGCGTTGAGTTGTTACTTTGTAACAGCACAGTGGTGGAGCGTAGCAAAATGATGTTCGCCGTATTTTATGGCGGCCAAAGGACTGTTGAGTAGACAAATTTGTTTGGTCCTTGGTACGGGGTATTAGTTTTACCAACTGCATTGAATGACCGATCAAAATGAAGCTTACAAAATCCTCTTTACAGTGCCAAGTGTGCATTTATTACTCGAAGTAATGGCGCGTCATGAATCCGGGAACTTTCAGTGCAAGTACGCACACTGCGATAGCCCGCCGGTCACACTGTCAATTACGTGCAAATCTCCGTTGCTCATTCTGCTGTTAGTCAAAATGTGCGTGTTGTCACAAGTAGGGAAATGTACCAGGTACGGATGTTTAGTTGTTCATTTTGTAAAACTTTGCCTCCAGAATGTTTAAGTAATATATCTTCTAGTTTGAACTCGGTGTGCATTAATCTGAAAGTCTTGGAAACAGCCGTGAGGCCGTCTTTTTCTTTGCTTTGTGTATAATCGCTATGGAGTAGAGCGCGTCGTGTTCATGCCACTACAAGTACACGCGCGTGGTCGTCTATGGAAGATGCGACTGAACTGTTTGTAATGTCGACGACATTGTTGTCCATGGACGGACCATTGACGAACATGACTTGCGAATCCATGCTGTGCTTGCTCGACTTGCCAAGCACAACATCACACTGAATGTAGACAAGTGTGTATTCGCAGCCAAAGAGATCGACTTCCTCGGCTACCGAGTTTCAGCCGAAGGAGTCAAGCCTACCCTCGCAAATATGGACGCTATCCTGAAGCTACAGGCTCCCACCAACACCAAAGAACTTGCCTCGTTTTTCGGCTCCTGCAACTTCTACCTGAAGTTCGTACCATGCTACGCGGACATCGCAGAGTCATTGCGCAAGTTACTACGCAAGGACACGCCTTGGGAGTGGGGCGACCCCAAGCCCAAGCCTTCACTACGCTCAAGGAGAAAATCACTTCTCCATCAGTCCTCGCACACTTCGATCCCGCTGCCACGACATACGTCACCACCGACACATCCGGCACTGCCATTGGGGCCGTGCTGTCGCAACAAGTTAACGGCACAGAACGCCCAGTAGCCTTCGCTTCTTGCACGCTTTCCCCAGCCGAACGAAAGTACTCCACAGGAGAACGCGAGCCCTCGCTTGCATCTACGCATGTAAACATTGGCATGTCTACCTGTACGGCATAAAATTCACTCTGCGTACCGATCACCAAGCGCTTACTTCACTTCTTGCAACAACTGGATCCGGCCACAGACCACTACGAATCAGCCTTTGGTCTGACCGTCTTCACCAGTATAACTTCACTGTGCAGTACATTGCCGGCAACCGTAACCATGTTGCCGACATGCTCAGCCGCCTGACACCTGCTTCAGACTCTAACTCTGACCTCTACACCGATGATGACACTTTTGTCATGTCGCTCATCACCGGTTCCCTCAGCAACCTTGTGTCTTGTGAGGAACTCAAAGCCACATCTTAAGACGACGCGACACTACAGCAGGTATGCCACTTTCTACAGACAGCGTGGCCAAAACAACTCACGGTAGAAGTCAAGCCCTTCCACAGACTTGAACCCTCAGAGTGGAACGATTGCTGCCTAGCGCGTGGGAAAAGAGCAGTAATCCCCAGCTCCCTGCAGCAACGCATTCTGTCACTCGTACACGATGGACATCCAGGCATCGTCCGTATGAAGCAACGATGTCGCGATGCAGTATGGCGGCCTGGAATTGTCACTTGCATCGAACAGTTTGTTTCCACTGGCGAAGCATGCCACTTGAGCGAAAAGGCCATCAACATCCGACCAGCTCCGCTGCAACCCATCCCATGGCCACAGAAACCATGGCAACAACTTCAGCTGGACATCTTCGGCCCAGTTGAGGCAGCCCCAGCCAACCAGCGTTTCCTCGTTGTGGTGCATGACCTGCACTCCAAATGACCAGAATTTGCTACGACAAGTACAGTCACCTTTGCCACAGTGATCAACATTCTTCAGCGAATGTTCACAAAGTGGGTCCAACCAGAAGTCATGGAGCTCTGGTTGGGCTTCAGAAGGGGTGAAAAGTACAGTGACACTAGTCTATAGCTTCTACTGCGATCTTGGTCCGACAAACTCCTTGACACCACCCCTCTTCCAAAGGCTTAATTGGTGCGACACGACTTGCTTCGTCATGTCATGCAGAGCAATGGGTGTGGTGCAGCTGCAGGTGTCAAATGGGCCAAATATCACTTCTTCACTACTGGAAGCAGCTTGTCGGAGCATACCAGCTACCTGCTATGATGTTTGAACATATGAAGCAACCGTTACTGCAGGCCACCTCGGTCCATCAGGAAATTCCTGACTTCATGGAGTGGGGCTGGCACAAAGATGGTACCAATACATGGCAATCACTATGGACCACACTCTCAATGCGCCATTCTCTCGCACTGCGGCTGCTTCATGCAAGGGAAGGTAGAAATGCAACCGCACTGGGTCTCTTTCCAAGGTCCTCTACAAATAATGGAGAAATGTGCATAATTGGACGGTGGTGATGACCAGTGGAGTACTCATTTCTGGCAGGGCATCATAGAGGGCTGGCCAGAACCTATAGGTGGTAATATCATCAATCACTGGTTCATGTGCATATTGTAAATAAACGGCTCCATTCAAACGCACACAGCGGCATATAGCATTTTGTCACTACAGATACCATCTCCAAATAATTAAATAAAAATAGTTCAAACAGTCATCTTTATTGAAAAGTCTAATCCTTAATGAAATTTAGGGCAAAATGTGACCTACAAATTTTAATAAAGCAATAGATTCAGATTCTCCAACCCTGAAAACCCCTGTAAAATGGTATTATTAATGCTTCTAGCTCGTTTAATTTTTAACTGTGACTATTACCTCTACAAACTTGGCTGGCAGCCATATTGGATTTTTCCAATATGGCGGCCCCCTGGGGCATCCGTCTTGCATCAAATCATTAAAATAACCTCAGATTCAGATTCTTTGTCACCGGAAACCCTTCCAAAGTTATATTACTCATGGTTCTAGATAGTTTAGTTTTTTAACTGCAGTGTGTGGCGGCCATTTTGGATTTTGCCAATATGGCGATCCCTTGGGGCATCTGTCTTGCCTCAAATCGTTAAAATAACATCAGATTTAGATTGCTCGACCCCGAAAATACCTGAAAAGTGGTATTACTTATGATTCTAGCTCGTTTAGTTTGATTGACCTCTGACCCGGTTGGCGGCCATATTGGATTTTGCCTATATGGCGGCCCCGTTGGGTGCCCGACTTGGCGCCCGTCAAAAATCAAAATAGTATGGTATGGACGACATATGTGCCAAATTTGGTGCTTTTGGAAGAATCTGAACTAAACAGCCCCTATAACGCCCTAACATCCCTGACTATAGGGTTTTACGGATAATGAATGTGGAGTTGTGTATATCCCCCTTTGATTTTGTGTTAGTTCTTCTTTTTATCATCTGTTGTGTTTAGAGGAAACAACGCATGAAATCAAATTTGGTATGAGTATGAACAATGCAGGAAGTTGTCTAAGATCTTTAGATTTTTCAAACAAGGCTGACACTTTAAGTTACACAGTAAATCACAAGAATTATTCACTTCACAACTGTGATCAACAATAGTAAAGGAAAGTTTTAGGTCCACAGTTCATTTGAATCGAATTAACTCATTTGGATTAGATGGCATGTGATTGACTTGTACAGCACATGTATCTGAACAACAATGACGTTTTTACCTATGACTTGGACGTGTACTCTCTCAACCCTTATATCGGTAGCTTGAGGAATAACCTGGCAAAGGAAACTCCCCTCGTCCCTGTCCTTGACTCCCTGAATGACAAGTCCGTGATCGGACGACATCGAGTACCTCTCGTCGGCAGGCGAGTCTTTGTTGACGCCCTTGCGCAGGTCTCGGCTGATCAGACGCACCTTTGATGGGTCGTCTACGCTGGACCCCTTGTACCAGATAATACCATCTAAGCTTTCCGTGGGGCGGAACGTCGGACAAGGAATTCGGTGCCAAATACTCTTTTGGATGTAGCCAGAGGCGCCAAAGACATCTTTAATACTCGTCCCTGAAAGCCAAAAATCGTTACAAATTCATAACTCGTTTAATTTATGTCAACTTTACGTGAAAAATTTGAACATAAAGAGCCCATGAAATGTGTTTTCTATTTAAATCTTGAAAATGCACCTTTGTGTCCCATTTAACTGAATTTCAGACTTTATTTTGTCCTTTTTTGGCATTTATACTAATGCGAATTTCCATATTCATGAGCAAAATTGTGATGGCATATCAGGCAGAAACCTCAATGTTGCAATTGTTTTGTGCCTAAAAAAGTTGCCAGAGTTTTGGATATTTTGCTGTTGAACATTTTCTTTCTTTAGTGATTCGTCGTTGTGTTAGTACATGGCAGTAAGCAAATGTGCAAACCTTTCTCATATATGTTATCAATGAGCAGATATTTGGGTTAACATTTGTACACAAAACCCCTAAACTGAACTATGGCGTGTGAAACGTTGCCATATTCAATGTTTTACAATATATATATTGTGACGGAGCACGAAGTGTATGTGATAAATTTAATGCAACCACTGTCTGTATAATGACTGTATTACATCGAATCACCCACACTTTGCATATTGGCAGATCCTGATCGCTGATTGGTCAGTTGGACTTCGGCACTATTGTATGGCAGAGTGAATTTGTATTGGGGCTATAGGCTACCGGGTGAACTCAGGGGTATAAAAGCAGCTGCACGACAGGGTTTTTAGCAGATGATTCAGAGATGATTCAAGTGATAACTTAATGATTGGAACAAGTAATTGGGGGTTTAAGTAATACTAGACAAATAAGGATGATGATAAAGATTGATTAAAGGCTTGACCATTGTTTGTGATTCCTGACTCCGATTTCACTCATTTCACTGGCTCGAATTATTGCTAATTAGACTTATAATCATCGAATGTCAGGGCCAAAGTCCCAGGGTAGATAAAGGGGCCTGAGAGGATTACAAATCTCAGGGATTACCCCTCCCTAACTCCCCTTCCGCAATCCCATTCCACAAACCCCTTTCACCTTCCACCGGCGGTGTTCCACCGAGGATTCCATCGGCGATATTCCACTGAGGATAACTTGAGCTGTGGTCCACCACTGCGGGGACTGGACACCATCGAGGCGGCACGCTACCTATCAAACCAGCCTGACGAAGGAGAGCTGGCACGACAACGTCACATTGATGGCAGCGGTGGGATCCACCAAGAAGGACTATAGTGGAAGCACGGGGAGTGATCTACTAGGGAATAACAAGGAGAGCGGGATCTCTCAGGATGGAGCGAAGAGACGAGCCAGGACTCGTCACACCAACGAGTCTTCGTGTGCAAGAAGTCGACTCGGGAGTGGAATTTCGATACCGGGGAAACGATACTTCACCTCAAGTGGCATCTGGGTACAACATGCCAGTTAATAAGAGCGTCGGGAATCAGCCCATAATAGCACCATCTCAGCAACAGGCCTATCCAGTTACAATCATGGCGCACATTGAAGTAGCGTCAAGTGGGTTCACTGGAGTGATGGGAACTGTTCCGGAGGGGTGGAGGGATCAAGCTGCAAGCAGTGTAGAGAAAAGGCAGGAAGCAGCCCAGCATGGTTGGATGGGCAACGCCGGAGAGTCAAGTGCAGCTGCATGGATGCGGAGTCCACTGCAGGCGTCTACTCCAATCAATCCATTTGGGCAGAGGACAAGAGCCACAATATGCCACAGGCAACCAGCAACGATCGGAGGAATCAGGGACTGGAACCCGGAAGGAGCAAGACACAAGGAACTCCCGACGAGTGGATTGGAAGTTGGAGCTGCGTCTGCACCAGGAACTACTGCCGTTGGGGCATATGTGCAACTGGTTTTCAGCACAATGACGGCAGGGTTGAGGACTTCGCCGGGGTTTGCAGCAACGGTAATGCAACCTGCGGGCGGAGCACAACTCTTCACGGCCACTTCTGGCGACCTGTCCTGGGCCGGAGCTAAAGGGCAAGGACAGGTGGGAAGCACGTACAAGCCGATTTCAAGTGAGCGGGCAGGCACGAGGCACCAGGTATCGGCTGCAAAAGATGCGTCGAGCCAGCAACAGCCTCCAGAAAGGTCTTCCCCAACGAAGGTGGAGCAAGGGTTGGCGGGATCGACGATCTAGAGTAGGAAACCTAGGCCCACGGTGGAACAAGAAGGGAAAGCAAGCGCGAAAGAGGAAAACACCCATCACCGAGCACAACGGAAGCCGAGTTTTGTCCCGGATCGATTCTCGGGGGACATCCCTTGGCGGGATTATAAGGCACACTTCGAGTCTTGCGGCACGACCAATGCGTGGACAGCTGATGAGAAGGCGTACTTCTTAGCAGCTAGCTTGAAGGGACAAGCCCAACAGGTGCTGGGAGATGGAAATCAGGGCGAGCAGCTGAGTTACAAAGAACTGACAACAAGGTTGGATCGGCGATTTGGACCTGGAGAACAGGCCGAGAGATTCTTGACGGAATTAAGGAGCAGAACTAGGGGAGTGAATAAAAGCCTTCAAGTACTCGGCCAGAGTATCCGCCGTCTGACGGAACTGGCTTACCCAGAGCTTCCCAGAGATTCCCGAGAAAGACTGGCCAAGGGGCATTTCATGGATGCCATCCAAGATGCTGAAGTGCGGGTGGGAAGAGCTAAGATGACGCAATACGGGCTGCGCTTGAAACAGAGTCCTTCCTTAATTCCGAGAGACAGCGACAGCGGAACCATGGTGGCCGGCAGGAGCGCAACATGAGGGCTACTCGCCAGGTCGAGACGGTGTCCAGGGAGGGATTCAACCGGCAGACCCAGGCCATGTCAGAACAGCTGAATATATTGCAGACGATGGTGACTGGTCTGGCCAAGGCAATGCAGGTTCAGACCTCATCCCCATAGAAAGACGAGAGTGGAACAAGCAATGTAGGAAATAAGAAAGAGGGAAGAGAAAGAAGCATGTTTGAGAATGAAGCATGCTACAACTGTGGGGGCCTGTGACATTTCAGACGGAATTGTCCCTCGAAGAAGCTGAGCCGAGCTTCGGGAAACGCCAGCGGGCCAACCCATGGAATGGGTCATGGGAAGGTCGTCACCACCAGACCCAAATCCAGCCAACGTCACCGTGAAGACGAGTCAAGAGGGAATCCCCCACCAGTAAACAATCGAGTTCATGCCCACAGTGTCTACGTCCAAGGGAACATCGGCAGATATCCCATCAAGTTCATGATAGACACTGGGTCAACAGAAACCATTATTTCCACAGAAGAGTTTGACAAGATGAGGCGAGAAAGCAAACCACAATTGCTACCAATGGCAGAGGTCATCCGTCAGGCTGATGGTACGCCGCTACCGGTGCAAGGCAGCGCATACATGGATGTGCAAATTGGGGGCAATTGTACCAAGGTAGAAGTCATCGTCGGCTCGATAGCCAACCAAGGCATTCTCGGGATGAATTACCTACTCACCACGGGAAGCAAATTGGATCTGGACCGGATGGAACTTCGTATCGGCGAGCACACCATTCCATGCAAGGAAACGTCTTCGTGTTCTTTTTGCTGTCGTGTGCTGGTGGAAGAGACAGTCCACATTCCACCGGTACACGAGTCCATAGTACCGGGGGGTGTTGAAGCAGCAGAAGAAGCTGACTGGCTGGGGTATCATCGAGCCAAGCGACAGAACAAGTGTCGGAGAAAAGGGGCTGGTGATAGCGAGGACACTGGTGAATGCGGGAGCAAGGCGCTACCCGGTGAGAGTGTTCAACCCTGGTACAAGTACAGTCACCATCTACAAAGGGAGTACTACGGGAACTTTGACGTCACTTGATGATGCGGATATTGGCATGGATGAAGTCTGCGGATCTGTGGCTGTATTGGAGCGACAAGAGGATAAAGACATCCGGTTACCAGAGCATCTAGCTAAGCTATACGAGCAGAGTATTAAAAATGTGCCCGAGGGTCACCATTGGAGGGTTAAGAAACTCCGGTGGGATTTTCAAGATATATTCTCCAAGGGAGACGATGATCTGGGTAAAACAGAATTAGTGAAGCACAAGATTGAAGTAGGTGCTGCAAAACCGATCCGGCAACGACCAAGAAGACTCCCAATTTGGCAGAGAGCTGAGGCCGACGAGCAGGTGCAACAACTGTTGGAGAGGGGCACAATAGAGCCGTCAAATAGCCCTTGGGCATCTCCAGTAGTTCTGGTGCGGAAGAAGGATGGGTCGACCAGATTCTGCGTTGACTATAGAGCCTTAAACGACTGTACACTGAAGGATGCCTACCCTATTCCAAGGGTGGATGACAACTTGGATTCCCTGGCGGGGGCGGAATGGTTTTCAACGCTTGACCTTGCTAGCGGATACTGGCAGGTGATGCTCGACGAAGACGCTAAGGCTAAGTCAGCGTTTGTGTGGTGGAGCTGTGGTCCACCACTGCGGGGACTGGACACCATCGAGGCGGCACGCTACCTATCAAACCAGCCTGACGAAGGAGAGCTGGCACGACAACGTCACAATATGTTGGATGTTCAATATGTGTGTGTTATCTTTTACATTTATATGCGATGTTCAATATAAGTGTGCGATGGTTTACAATATATGTGCGATGTTCAATATATGTGTGCGATGTTTTACATTTATGTGCGATTTTCAAAATATTGCTATGTTTGACGATTTATATGCGATGTTTTCAATATTATGTTCGATGTTTTACATTAAATGTGCGATGTTTTCCGATACAATTGTGTGATGTTTTCCGATACAAACATATTATTTGCGAAATTCTCAAATATTTGAGCGATGTTTTACAAATATATGTTTGATATCTCTTGCAATATGCATTTGATGTTTCACTTTACATTTGATGTTTCGTTAAGAGTAACAGTCTGGTTACTAAACAGCGAAAGTCTGACTTGTTTGCCTAAAGTCAATGTATGAAACGTCAGGGGATCGCGTAAGTGATCAGAGCCAGAATTAAACGGTAAAAAACGGAATTGTGGGTAAGCATGCGCAATGCATTCATCATTGTTTGGGCAGTATCCCCAGCTGTGCTTGTACTTCGCTCGTACCCCCCGCCCTGCAAACAGGACGCTGGGATACTCTGATGAGCTTCACAGAATCTCGTGAAGGAAGTTGCCTATGACCTGTGTATAAAGCATTCTGACTGCAGTTGTTCAAGACCGCAGTTAGATAATGTGCGCAAATGCTATCCGAAAACTTCCCATAGAAATGTAAACATTCCATACCGGATGTGATTTCTGTTTCATTGCGGACCATGTGGACAAAATTTTGAGCATCGCATAATGCATTCCGACCGTTCGTGATTCGAAACGGAGCCTGAGCAAGTGATGGGAATTGTAAATTTACAACACAGATAAGTTTTACAGAATTTCCTACATTATTACGCTTTTCAACGAGAAAAAAACATCTCTAAACTGGAATAAAAGAGTAATGAATCAGTCTTAACGGCCGTTTCAAACCTTGCAGAATCATGACCTTGATGACGCGCAGGTCACTGGTCACGCAAAATCCAACCAATCAGAGCGTGAATTCATCAGAGTATCCCAGCGTCCTGTTTGCAGGGCGGGGGTACGAGCGAATGCTTGTACTACCATGTGCATCATTCATGCCACTTCGTCTTCATGAGGAGTGCATGACACGTGGGAAGCTCCAAGGCACTAGTGTTCACCTGTCCCGTTTAATGATCCAGTTACATGATAAGTTGTTTACACAAGCTCATTGGCGACAAATAGAGTTACGTAATTCATTGGCTTATGTGGCACACGATGGAAGTTGCGTGACATTTTTGCCGAAGATATTTCCTTTTTAAAACTTGACTATAATATTCAGTGCAAGAAATGAAGTAAACCAATTTAGACTTATTCTCAAGTTGCACCCTTTGTTAAAGTACAAATTGTCGAATCCGATCGAAAAATTTCACCATGATGATTGCTTCGTCCTAGAGCAAGGGGCTCTGATGTGCTTATCGGCAAAATGGGTGCGTTTTGAGCGAGCACTGTGTTCGCGTACAAACCCAGGTCCGTTTGCTATTTTTGCAATATTTTCCCGTCAAAACCAATAACTGAACCCGATATCGGCCGCGGCTGCCTCATCAGACCTCGGCGGTGTGCAGGGCGCAACGAACGGCACGTGCATTCCCACCAGCGGACCGCGCCTGCCGGACCGGACACTCTCCGGGCCCTCGGCCTCAGAACGTGGCCCTTCCCGACCCGATTGCACTGTGGATTTGAAGGAATTGAAAAAAGTCTCCGTTTTTAAATTAAATTAAATGGGCTGGGCTTGCCAGTGTGTCGATTTTCTCTGGGCAGATTCTATTTTATTAATTTCATTGAAGGCGCTTATACATTCTTTATTAAAGTTCCCCCTTTCGTAAGATGATTTTAACAACAAATTAAAATTTCTGTCATTAACAACGGACCAAATTCAATTCAAAGCAAGAAATCTATCCGCGATGAAAAATGGGTGTTCAAGTGCCTGGATGTATGCTCGATGTAAAATGGGTTGGGCTGAGACTGTTTTGATACCGAATTATTCGCAATTCGGGGCGCGTAATAACTGAAGTTTAGAGGTCCTTTTTCTCTATGCTTAACCCATCTATCAATTTAGTGAAGTTTTGCAGATGTTGGCCCATTGTGTTTTTTTTCTTTGTCGGCCGTATAAAGATCTCAACCCCTCTCAGCGCAACCGTAATCCTCCTGGCTCGAATTTACGACACTTTGACACTTTGACTTCGACATTTTGCCCTTTTGTAATAAAAATGACCGAGAGTGTGACTTGAGAAGAAGTCTAAATATGTATACTTCACTCCTTGCACGAAATATTCGTCCGTAAAGTTTTAAAAAGAAAACATCTTTTGCCAAAAATATCCTCAGTCTCCATAGAGCAAGGAAGACAATGCGTGTGCCACTTATTACAGCCAACGAATTTTGTAACTCTGCTTATCTTGTTTATACAACACTCGGTGGGCTGTTCATTGGAAAATTACGATGAAACTGCACCCGGTACTGCGCCGATTGGCTTTTATAGCGCCATGCTAGCACTAATGTGTAAATAAAGGCTGGTTTTGGAATCGTCATGGCACGTGGGCATATGGATGATGTACATGTACATGTACATGACCATGTACATACAATTTACAAATTACAAACACGTGCAGCTGGCGGTACTGCCCAAACAATGACGACTGCTTTCCGCATGCTCCGAGATAACCCACAATTCCGGTTTTTACCGTTTAGGTCTGGCTCTAATCACTTACGCGATCCCTGGACGTCTCATACACTGACTTTAGGCAAAATAGTCAGAATTTTGTGGTAACCAGACTGCGACTCTTAACGAAACATCAAATGTAAAGTAAAACAACAAATGCATATTGCAAAAGATGGAATACATATACGATAAAATCTTAAATACAGAAATAATTAAACATCAAATATTATGCTCAAAATATCAAACATATATTTGTAAAACATCTCTCACATATTTGAGAATATCGCAAATATATTGTAAAACATCACACATAATTATTTCGAAAACCTTGCCATTTAATGTAAAACATCGCATACATAATTGAAAATATCGCACATATATTGTAAAACATCGCACTTATATTGAAAATCGCACATCAATGTAAAACATCGCACATATATATTGAAAATCACACACAATATTGTAAAACATCGCACATTTACATTGAACATCGCACACTTTATACTGAACATCACATATAAATGTAAAAGATAACACACGTTGAACATCGAACATATATGTAACCCCGACCTCAATTAGGTCTGAGGTTACTGAACATATATTTGACTATATGTACATTTACTATTTCAGTTTTCATTGTGTTCCATTTAATAGCCTAGTTAATTTTTCCTGCTCCTTTCTTTCAATTTCCTTTTCTTTTCTTTTATAATTATTCGTATAAACTTTCTCCATTTTTTATTGTTAGTATATACTCAATTTATACCGATAGTTTATTTTCCTGTTGTTGGATGTGTTCTGAGGGGCAATTGACTGCCTCAGCAGAAAATCCCCTCGAACACCATTTGTGACCTTGCCATGAGCTTGCTGGCCTGGTTTTCTCTGGGGAGTGCCACGCTGGACCAACAAATTCGGATGGTCAGAGTGACTGCATGTACATGCATATTGGCCATTTCTCTCCTTGCCACATCACCATTTAACAAGCCAGTGCCGAGCAGGTTAGACTGTGCCTCTCCATCTCCTCTCATGATTTTGTTGGAAGCCGAGATATATATTTAAATCTCGCAATTGGAGAAGTTTGCATTGTTTCATCGCAATTGGAGAATTTTTGCTTTGTTTCATCGCAATTGGAGAATTTTGCTTTGTTTCATCAATACGAATGTTGGCTCTCTGTTATAGGTGAGTTCACATTTTGTTTTCTTTTAATTTTTATAAGGGCTGTGAAGTTTTATTGATTTGTCTTTAATTTGAAAGTTCGGTATAATTTGGATTGATCAGAAATAAGCAGACTTTCATGAAACCACTGATCCAATGAATTAATATGTTATGATTTTCTGGGAATTTCTGAGTGAGACAATACACGAGGGGAGACGAGCAGTACACGATAATTATATTTTGAGTTTTCTTTTAAGTCTAAAGTTGTTTTATTAAGATGAACTGCCAAAGATCCTGTGTGATTGAGGTCATACATGATTTAATGATATCTTCCAGGAATTTGAGGAAGACATGATAAGTTTAAGTTAGTTGTTCCGATATTTACGACTGCTTGACTTTTTCAACCATGATATAAAACATTGGATATGTTTCACTTCGAACTTTGGTGTGTATGATAATTGACAATTAGTTCTTTATAATTATATTATTGTAGAAGTAGGGTGCGTTTTTTGCTTGTTGATTATTCTGTTTGCATCAGTATAAGTATGAGATGATCCCATGAATAAGAAAGTTATCGTCCTTGGGTAATAAGTGAGAATCATGAAAATTCTTCATAAGGATTCATTTCTTTACTGAAAAGTTTATGATCAACTTTGATGTTTCAATTAATTACATGTATGTCCATTGTGTTGGATATGATTAACACTTGCAAGTATTAGCTTTGGGTTGCGATAAAGATTGAGAGTACATTTACTGTAATTTTATTAAAGATTTTGTTCCATGCTTTATTGGAGAAACAAGAACAACTTTCCTCCACCTGTAGAGTTTTGGGCAGCTTGTACGTCTCAAGCCCAAATCAATTGAAAATGGCCTTGTGCAGTGGGCCAGTGGCTGAGCCTGGTTTTATTAGTCTGCAAGGGCAGATTGTTTCTGCTTATTGACAACTGATTTATTGTAAGAAAAGAGTTTCCTGTCACCCCAGTTTATGGTAGTACTGAGGATGTTTTAACTCCATAATTTGATTATAAGGTCCGCCAGTATGTTGGTGAATATCAATTTTGATTATGGCGTGGACCACTCTCTGTTATAGGACCAGAATTTGGCAAAGTGCTAGACTGTCCTTCATCAGCCGTCTGCTAGACTGGCCTAGTCCACTCAGTGCTGTAGGAACACCGCTGTGTCCCATGGTCCTACTGTGCTACCAGTAAACAAGAGGAGTACAGCCTGGATGATCAGCCAATGGAGCTGAGGACCGTGAGGGTTTTCTACCATCACCATCGTCTTCCCAAGCCTTGGAGCTTCTGTGAAGAACTTTGATATTAGATTTTGGCGCCTTTTATTTTTTTTCCTGAGCTCAGTTTGTTTTAATCTTTTACTCACATTACTTAATTTTGCCTTTGATTCTTGCTGGAGTTTATCTTATTGTTTTGTGTGCATATTTGAAGTTTTACCATTTATAATCTTGTGGTATTTTCTTTGCCTTCTATTAAAATAAACTAAGTTTTGTGCATGCAAAATCTTTAAATGTAAATCAGTGTATTCTTTCAGAGGGAGTCGATACTTGAAATTGGTTCCTGCTTGATGAAGGTGAACCACGGGTTACATTTTGGGGGCTTGTCCGGGAAACTTTAATTAACGACACTGATTCTGATGAGTCAATTTTGTACTGACTGGTAGGGAATTTGTATGCATGAAACTTTGTTTATTATTGATTTGGCATTTTATTTGTCGTATTTGTGTATGATGTGTCTCTCCCCATGTATTGGCTATTTGCTTTGACATAACTGATTTTCCAGGAATTGACACAAACCTGCAACAGAGAGCCAACATTCATACTAGTCCGACCCTTTAATTGCGATATTGTATATTTCTGGCAAACTGACGTGTCGTCAACATGGAGGAATCACTTAAGAAAATTGCTTTGGACTGGTGCAAAAAGGAAGAGACTAGGCCGAGTCACTCTATACTTTTGTCCATGAAGTTGGTTGCAACCCCTACCCAAACCATTGCGCTTGCACTGACAGATTGTCTCCCCAATATTGTAGGCATTTCTAGACGAGAGGACGTGGGGCAAGATCTGACCCTTGTTCTCTGTGATTTTGACAAACCTGTCTCTTTTCTTAAGTTTGGGTCGGAAATCACCTTGAACTTCCAACCACTCCCGACTTCTTGTCGCGTCATCCGTTTGGATGATTCTCCCTCTCACTTTCCTTCCAAGAGTAGCAGAGTCCGTATCAGTGACCTCACGAAGAACGGAGCCCTTGACGAATGGCGGAACAGGCCCAGACCTAATTCTACTGAGTCAGTTCCGGCGATACCTTCCACATCTGCTGGGACTTCCGTTTCCCAACCCCTTCCCTCTGACTTTTCCAATTCCTTTTCTCGCTGCACTCTTGCAGCCAATTACCGGAAACTGAGATGTTTTTCGGGACTTGCCGTACCATCAAAGGACGAAGATGGCTACACAGCATGGATAGACCACGTCGAGGGCCAAATGGATGAATGGCAAGACCTTGACGATGCGGAGAGAAGGAAGAGGGTACGAGAGGCATTAAGGGCACCAGCCCTTAGCATCATCAATGATCTCCGTAGGGAGAATCCTCTTGCGACCTCCCGCGACTACCTAAAAGCCCTCGACATGGCTTTTGGGGATACTGAGACAAATGATGAGCTCTTTGTCAAATTCCACAGTATGACTCAGAGGAGAGAGGAGAAGCCCTCCCAGTTCCTAACAAGGCTACAGGGAACCCTACGGAAAGCCCTCAGGAGGGGTATAATCCCTCAGGACCAGTCCAATAGGGTCCGTCTCACGCAGTTCATAAGGGGAATCACCTTCGACGAAATGTTACTGGTGAACCTTCATTTAAGGGACAAAGTCGACCTGCCTCCCACTTTTCTCACCCTTTTGTCCCTGGTGAGGAAACAGGAAGACGAAGCAAAGACCAAGCTGGCACATCGGAGTCAGCCGGCTGAACATCAAGGAGTACATCATCTGCAACATCTTTCACCACATGTGCCATCATTCTTTCCCTCTGCCCCTCATTTCTTTCAGCACTCAGCTCCCTTAGTGCCTGCTCCCCGTCACTCAATGGCGCATCCTAGACCACAGGGTGAACGGCGTGGGTCTGGCCAGAGGAGTTATAACGCGGGTGCTGAAGACAGGGGCACTCTTGTAAATTTCTGCTTTGGATGTGGTGAACAGGGACACATCCGTCGGAGGTGTCCAAACCCACCCAACACTGAAGTCGTCAATCAGAAGTTGATTAAGTTTATCCTTGGAGAGCGTCAGTCGGGAAACGGTTCGGGACGGCTGCCATCGGGGAACCAGGCGTCCAACAACCAGTAAGCCCCAACCCAAGTTATGAGCTAGGAACCGACATCCCTCATGGACTAGTCGGCAATGTTATAACGACGCGGTGTTGGGTGGATGGCACTGAGACTCATTGTCTGCTAGACAGTGGGTCTCAGGTCACTTTGATTTGCCAGAGTTTGTTCGCTTGCTTAAACCGTGAGCTCCACCCTCTGAAGGACCTTGTGGTCTTTCATGGGGGTGGTGGCCAAATCCCATATCTGGGGTGGAGCTATGTGTCCATGGGTTTGGACAACTCATTTGCGGGGACCGCCAATCAGTTTGAAACATTTGTCCTTGTCGTTTCAGACAGTCCCCAGTCAACTGCCCAGCCGGTGGTAGTGGGGACAAACTCTGGCTTATTTCGGAGTTGTTTCGACTCATGTCGGCAACAAGCTGGCAAGGGTTTTGCAAACCATCTCAATATCAGTGCTACCTGCCAGCAGATTTACAAGAACATTGCTGAGGAAAGGAAAATCTCCAAGGATGGCAAACTGGGTGTTGTGAGGACCAGGGCCAAGCGCACTGTCTGTCTCAGACCAGGTGAGCAAAGAAGCGTATCTGGGACCTTCAGGTGCACATTACGGAAGCCCACGCCTGCTCTCGTGGAAGCCCGTATGAGGCATCCGGTTCCATCAGGGTTGGAGGTGATGCCTTTCATCACCCAACTCTCTGGTAATTCCACCTGTACAGTCAAGCTGATGGTTACCAACCAGTCCAATCAGCCCATCACCATCCCAGGAAACTGCCCCTTGGCTGACGTTTTCCTACCTGAATGGTTTGTTGAGGCCCCGACTGAAGGCGTGAAGTCCACGGCTTTCTCTTCGTCGGCATCTGTCGGAAAAGGCCCGACACCCTTTGTTGGCGATGATTTAGAGGGCCTCCCATTCAAATGGGGCCCTATCTCGCCAGAATGGAGACAAAGGATCCTAGACAAAGCAAAGTTGCGTTCTCAGGTGTTTTCCCGGCATGATTGGGATTTGGGTGTAACCAAAGAGGCTGAGCACCAAATTAAGGTTAATGATAGCACCCCTTTTCGGGAAAGATCTAGGAGGGTAGCTCCATCCGATTTCCAAGATTTGCGTAAACACCTCCAGCAGCTCCTCGACCATAACATTATCCAAGAATCACGCAGTCCCTACGCATCACCCATTGTATTGGTGAGGAAAAAGAATGGCTCTTTGAGGATGTGCGTGGACTATAGGACCCTGAACTCCCGAACGATTCCTGACCAGTATGCAGTTCCTCTTGTTCAGGAAGCTATCGACTGTCTCAATGGCAGCTGTTGGTTTTCTGTCATTGACTTGAAGTCTGGGTTTTACCAGATTCCGATGTGCAAAGAAGACAAAGAGAAGACAGCATTTATTTGTCCTTTTGGCTTCTACCAATTTGAACGCATGCCTCAGGGGGTGAAGGGTGCGCCAGCAACCTTCCAGAGGTTAATGGAAAAGTGCATGTCCGGACTGAACATGGTCGAGACTCTTGTATATATGGACGACCTAATCATCTTTGCCAGCGACTTAGAACAAATGGAGCAGCGTCTCATGAAGGTCCTTGACAGGCTGGCAGAATTCGGGTTGAAAGTATCCCCTGAAAAGTTCCAGCTCTGTTGTCGATCTGTTAAATACCTTGGGCATGTGGTTTCTGAAGAAGGTGTTCAAACAGACCCTGAAAAGATGTCTGCCCTGGAAGAATGGCCTCGGCCTGCCAATGTAAAACAATTAAGATCTTTTCTTGGCTTTGCCGGCTACTATAGGCGGTTCATTGAAAACTACTCAAAGATTTCCCGTCCCCTAAATGACCTGACGGCGGGTGTAGTCTATCCCAAGAAGCGAGGCCGTCCTTCACTCAGGCGCAATTCCGATTCTGTCACTCGTAAGGCTGATGAGCCATTTGGTGATCTGTGGACTGCAGAATGTGACCAGGCTTTCCTCACTCTAAAGGAAAGGCTTGTAACAGCACCAGTACTTGCTTTTGCAGACCTCTCAAAACCATTCGTGCTCCACATTGATGCAAGTCGAGACGGCTTAGGTGGAGTATTGTACCAGGATCAAGGCGGTAAACTCCGTCCAGTTGCATATGGCAGTCGGGGATTGTCCCCAAGTGAGAAGAACTACCCCGCACACAAGTTGGAGTTCTTAGCTCTAAAATGGGCGATTACCGATAAGTTCAAAGACTACCTGTACACGGCGAAAGGGACTAAGGTTATGACGGATAACAATCCACTCACCTATGTCTTGACCTCAGCTAAGCTGGATGCAACAGGCCACCAATGGCTTGCAGCACTCTCCTCGTTTGACTTCTCCGTCCATTACAAACCAGGAAGGACCAATGTGGATGCAGATGCGCTATCGCGTAGGCCACATGGTTTAGAATTCAGCCAGAAATTTGAACACGAGCAGCAAAATAGACTGGAAATGTTGGAAGCCCGCCTGAAAGGAATTGCAGATGTCAAGGATGAGATTTGTCCCAAAGAGGCCATCTGTGCCCTCTATTCCCCAACACATGTTCAAGTTGCAGTGCATGGTGTGGCCATATCAGCGAATCCGCTTCACTCCCCAACTCCAGATTCTATCCCTCTTGTCCACTCTTTCCCTGCTCATGCAAATGCCGTGCCTGACTCATATGATCCTGAGCCCAGTTCCCAAATGGTTGATTGGGCCAAGGTGCAGCGAGATGATCTATCTATCAAACAGGTTATACTGTGTGTTGAAGGTGGAAACAAACCGGATTCGCTGGCCGAATTCCAACCTGAGGCAAAGATTATCCTGCGAGAATTTGAGAAACTGAGAGTTTCCAACCGTGTCCTGTACAGGTGTGTCATGAACAACCTGGGCAAGAAAGTGTACCAACTTGTGCTCCCTACACAATATCGCATCCAGGCGATCAGGGGCCTCCATAATGAGCTGGGGCACTTAGGAGTTGAACGCACAGTGGCACTCGCTCGGGACAGGTTTTACTGGCCCCGCATGGCCACAGAAATCGACGAGTGGGTGAGGCACTGCGGCCGTTGCATAGCCCGAAAGACAAACTCCAAGCCCGCTGCTCCTCTAGTGAATATCAGGACAAGTGGTCCACTGGAGCTGGTGTGCATGGATTTTCTATCCCTTGAGCCAGATAGCACAAACAAGAAGTCCATACTTGTGGTGACGGACCATTACACCAGGTACGCGCAGGCTTTTCCCACCAAAGACCAAACGGCCCGTACCGTCGCCAAGGTCCTTTGGGAAAATTTCTTTGTGCACTATGGTCTGCCCAAGCGCCTACATTCTGACCAGGGACGTGACTTTGAGAGTAAGGTCGTTAAGGAATTGACTAACTTACTTGGAATAAAAAAGTCACGCACTACCCCCTACCACCCTCAGGGAGATCCCCAGCCAGAACGGTTCAACAGAACACTCTTGAGCATGCTGGGGACTCTCGAGAGTGAGAAGAAGGCAACGTGGAGCCGCTACGTCAGTGCCCTTGTACATGCCTATAATTGTACAAAACATGACAGTACAGGTTTTTCCCCGTACTTCCTTATGTTTGGCCGGGAGGCAAGGCTTCCAATTGACCTGCGGTTTGGGGTAAGCCCTGATGGTCACTCTAATGCTGACCACTCCAACTATGTCAGAGGATTAAAAGAGCAATTGTCTCGAGCATATCAGCTTGCTTCAGACAAATCTGCCAAGTCAGCCAGTGCAAACAAAGTTCGTCATGACAGGCGCGTGACAGGCTATGAACTCCGGCCAGGTGACCGGGTCTTGGTAAAGAACCTTGGATTGCAAGGCAAGCAGAAACTTGCAGATCACTGGAATCCGGCTGTTCATGTAGTCTCTGAGCGTATCAACCCTGACATGCCTGTATATAGAGTTAGGCCGGAGGCTGGCGGACGAGTCCGTACCCTGCATAGAAACATCTTACTTCCCATTGACTATCTCAATGAGGAACCTTCTCAACAGTGTGCTGGTAAAGCAAAGCCCAAAGGCCCAGTGACTAGAATGAAAGCCAAGACAATGGTTGCTAATGAGCAGGAGGACCCAACAGAGTCAGAGAGGGATGATACCAGTGGCGATGATGAGGAATTCATTGTGGTCTTCCCATCGACTTCCGCATTGCCCATACCGGATACCCGATCTGAAGAAAGGGGAGGTACCAATCCCACCATGGGGTCCGATCCCGCAGTAGGCATACTTGGATTCACCCCTGAAAAGCCTCAGGAGAACTTTGCAAGTCCTGAGGAGACTCAGGAGAACATTGCAAATCCTGAACAGCCTCAGGAAAACATTGAGATTCCTGAGGTATCTCAGGATAACATTGAGAATCCTGAGGAGCCTCAGGAAAGCATTGACAATCATCAGGAGCCTCAGGAAAACATTGAGGAAATTGACGAACCTCAGCCAGACACTGAAACTAAAGAGTTACCTACACATACTGAGGCTACGCCAGATGTTCCTATTGTGTGCTCGCTGCCAAACCCTCAACACCTTGATGTGTCTGAGGGGGAAAACCAATCACAAGGTGTACCGTCTGTATCCACACCTTCTGGTAGTTCTTTTGAGAATGAAGATGACCATTTGAAAGGGGAGGTTTTCCCAAGTACCACTAGTGAACTGTGTGGTGATGAACCTCCAGATCCTTCTGTGGAAGATACATGTACTGCCAGGCGATCGTTGAGACAGTCAAGGCCACCGGAGAGAATGAAGTTTGATGTTTTAGGGAAGCCGGCATTCAGCCGACAATTTCGGACTTTTTACACCGGTGGACCTCTTTGTGGGAACAAACTGCTTTCATTTCCTGACTTCGATCTACCTTTTCCTATGCTGCTTCCGGAGGCAGCAGATTAAGAAAGGGGAGGATGTAACCCCGACCTCAATTAGGTCTGAGGTTACTGAACATATATTTGACTATATGTACATTTACTATTTCAGTTTTCATTGTGTTCCATTTAATAGCCTAGTTAATTTTTCCTGCTCCTTTCTTTCAATTTCCTTTTCTTTTCTTTTATAATTATTCGTATAAACTTTCTCCATTTTTTATTGTTAGTATATACTCAATTTATATCGATAGTCTATTTTCCTGTTGTTGGATGTGTTCTGAGGGCAATTGACTGCCTCAGCAGAAAATCCCCTCGAACACCATTTGTGACCTTGCCATGAGCTTGCTGGCCTGGTTTTCTCTGGGGAGTGCCACGCTGGACCAACAAATTCGGATGGTCAGAGTGACTGCATGTACATGCATATTGGCCATTTCTCTCCTTGCCACATCACCATTTAACAAGCCAGTGCCGAGCAGGTTAGACTGTGCCTCTCCATCTCCTCTCATGATTTTGTTGGAAGCCGAGATATATATTTAAATCTCGCAATTGGAGAAGTTTGCATTGTTTCATCGCAATTGGAGAATTTTTGCTTTGTTTCATCGCAATTGGAGAATTTTGCTTTGTTTCATCAATACGAATGTTGGCTCTCTGTTATAGGTGAGTTCACATTTTGTTTTCTTTTAATTTTTATAAGGGCTGTGAAGTTTTATTGATTTGTCTTTAATTTGAAAGTTCGGTATAATTTGGATTGATCAGAAATAAGCAGACTTTCATGAAACCACTGATCCAATGAATTAATATGTTATGATTTTCTGGGAATTTCTGAGTGAGACAATACACGAGGGGAGACGAGCAGTACACGATAATTATATTTTGAGTTTTCTTTTAAGTCTAAAGTTGTTTAATTAAGATGAACTGCCAAAGATCCTGTGTGATTGAGGTCATACATGATTTAATGATATCTTCCAGGAATTTGAGGAAGACAAGATAAGTTTAAGTTAGTTGTTCCGATATTTACGACTGCTTGACTTGTTCAACCATGATATAAAACATTGGATATGTTTCACTTCGAACTTTGGTGTGTATGATAATTGACAATTAGTTCTTTATAATTATATTATTGTAGAAGTAGGGTGCGTTTTTTGCTTGTTGATTATTCTGTTTGCATCAGTATGAGTATGAGATGATCCCATGAATAAGAAAGTTATCGTCCTTGGGTAATAAGTGAGAATCATGAAAATTCTTCATAAGGATTCATTTCTTTACTGAAAAGTTTATGATCAACTTTGATGTTTCAATTAATTACATGTATGTCCATTGTGTTGGATATGATCAACACTTGCAAGTATTAGCTTTGGGTTGCGATAAAGATTGAGAGTACTTTTACTGTAATTTTATTAAAGATTTTGTTCCATGCTTTATTGGAGAAACAAGAACAACTTTCCTCCACCTGTAGAGTTTTGGGCAGCTTGTACGTCTCAAGCCCAAATCAATTGAAAATGGCCTTGTGCAGTGGGCCAGTGGCTGAGCCTGGTTTTATTAGTCTGCAAGGGCAGATTGTTTCTGCTTATTGACAACTGATTTATTGTAAGAAAAGAGTTTCCTGTCACCCCAGTTTATGGTAGTACTGAGGATGTTTTAACTCCATAATTTGATTATAAGGTCCGCCAGTATGTTGGTGAATATCAATTTTGATTATGGCGTGGACCACTCTCTGTTATAGGACCAGAATTTGGCAAAGTGCTAGACTGTCCTTCATCAGCCGTCTGCTAGACTGGCCTAGTCCACTCAGTGCTGTAGGAACACCGCTGTGTCCCATGGTCCTACTGTGCTACCAGTAAACAAGAGGAGTACAGCCTGGATGATCAGCCAATGGAGCTGAGGACCGTGAGGGTTTTCTACCATCACCATCGTCTTCCCAAGCCTTGGAGCTTCTGTGAAGAACTTTGATATTAGATTTTGGCGCCTTTTTTTTTTTTCCTGAGCTCAGTTTGTTTTAATCTTTTACTCACATTACTTAATTTTGCCTTTGATTCTTGCTGGAGTTTATCTTATTGTTTTGTGTGCATATTTGAAGTTTTACCATTTATAATCTTGTGGTATTTTCTTTGCCTTCTATTAAAATAAACTAAGTTTTGTGCATGCAAAATCTTTAAATGTAAATCAGTGTATTCTTTCAGAGGGAGTCGATACTTGAAATTGGTTCCTGCTTGATGAAGGTGAACCACGGGTTACATATATATTGTAAAACATTGAATTTTGCAACGTTTGACACGCCATATTGAACAGTCTGTACCTACATTACGGCAACAGCGCCCCAGAGTTGTAACCAAGCCATTTTTTCCCAAGTCAAGTCAAATCTCGAGTCAAAAAATAGCGACTCGAGTCCGACTCGAGTACGTCCGAGTCGCCGACTCAAGTCAAAAACACTGCAGCGCGCCCAGTTGTCCAAAAAAGCAAAGCAAAATTTAAATGTTTAAAGAAGTGCACTTTTCAATAAAATAAACCAAAAAGATATGTCAAATAGTGTTCGTACATTTAAAAAGATCTAGAGAGTATCACAAAACGTGTTTTTTTTTCAGAAAAAATCATTTCATGGACACTTTATTATGTACCGGTATATCAAAATTATTTTTCTCCAATCTGTGCCTATGAAACTGTGTGACTGCATTTTTAACACTCAAAAATTGATATAATTTGAAAAAAACATCTAATAATGAAACTAATTTTGTTTTAAAAATGATAAAAAATACAGCGCGAGCAGTGTAATTATGTGTACAGTACAATGCTAAGATTACAGAAGTCCGAAAGAACCTTCATTATTTTGCTTTACCCGACCATTGAAATTTCCAACAGCTGAAACCAGCGAAGATATGGTGATCAGTTTAACATTGACACGTACAGCCCTAAAACATCCATTCTTGTGGATAGGTAATGTTCAAGTACTAGTATAGACTTTAATTCAAGTTGTTTGCTCGCGCATGCGTAAACAGATACGCGGTCTATCTCGAGTTTAATGTTTTAAGGTTCAGTTCACTCTGTTTACATTACACTCATTATGCAGGTGCACGTATTTCACCTTATTGAGTCCTTGAGTTTGTCGCTGCGGACTTTGTACATGTACTTGATGCACAATACAACACAGCCGCGTTGTGCATATTGGAAATTCCATCCTGCGCGCAAATATTTACTTAGGCAAGTTCTATTAATAGCACAGCGATTTTTTTTTGCAAAACTCGTGGAATGATAATTTTGCAAAAAGCAAAATCATGTGCCTGATTGTTTCCAATAATTGTTAACATTAAAGTAAAAAATGATGAACCTTTGGCATTTGAAATTTAAACAAGCAAAAGTCCCTGAAAACTCAAACAAACAACCCTCCCCCCGAAAAACCCTTTGTCTGGGTTTTTAGGGAGCATATGTTAACTACTGTCCTCTCCCAGACAATGTCCTGCAGTAAATATCAATGAACTTATGATCAACATTGTAACATTTTCTCACCAAGTTCGACGGGACACACGTTGTATTTTGCCGCACAAAATCCCAGCTTTGAGGAACCCAGCAGCCCTACAAACACCAGGGAACAGATCCCGAGAAATGACATGATGGAATTCCGTTACCTATTGATGGATATAAACAAAAATAGTGTTCATGCAGCAGACCAATCTGTCATAAATTAATGCATACCGTTATTATCAATACTTGGCATCATAATTCACAATTTATAGGGTACAAACTCGAGCTGAAAGTGAGCCCTCCTTTTTTTTTTTTCAATAACTCCTTCTTACAAACTAAAACTATAAACGAATCCACCCCCCCCCCCTAAAAGAATGACATTATTGCTTGACGGTAGGAGTGAGTCCCTCATATCTATATTGAAAGGCACATGCCACGGTTTTTTACTCATACAAAAATTAGTATCGCCATCTCAACCTTGAATACACGCGAAATGAGTAGTGTCCATCTAGTCAATAAAAAATACAACGTGTACACATGGCATAAGGCTATATAGACTGTGGCGGCTCCAATCACTTTACAACATTCGAGAAACCAACCCTACCTGATGTCCTTGGGCAAAAAAAATAATAAACACTGTGTCGTGAACAATTCAAGAGAACACACTCACCTATGCCAGCAAACGAGGAAAAATGTTACGAAGGTACCGGTTTCAAAACGGTAACGTCTGAAGCCCAAAATGTCAAATACTTGTTTGTAAAAGCATACGCGTTCCCGTTTTGGAAACTTGGAAAAAACCCGGATGCTATTTTCAGCATCAGTTGTCAGAACGGGCACTTTCCTAGACTTGGTACCAAGTCGGTTATTGTTCACGTACGTACGGTACCGGTTACTATACTGGCTCCACGCACGGACAATATCACTGCGTAGCCTGGTTCCCAGACAAAATGATGCTGACTGTTGATGTTCATTAACCGACTTGGCGAAAACGTTTTTTTTATTTTGTCCAACATATATGGGAGTATTTTTGAGTCGCTAGCGAATTCTATGCGAGCACTCTGATTGGTTCAGATTCCAGCGTTTTTCCTAGGCCGCCACGGAAGGTCGTTCTCATTACTTTGAGGGTTTGTGCTTTGTGTTGTGTAACTAATGCTTTCGATATTAGACTGCAAAACCTGATTAAGATCATTAACATTACTTCCAGTTGTGTAAATAATAACATCATCAGCAAATAAATTACAAGTGCACTTGGAATTAACACTTTGGGTGATGTCATTAATGTACAGTAAAAAGAGAATTGGTCCAAGGACACTTTCCTGTGGCACACCAATAGAAATATCATTAGGGCTAGAAGTTTTGGCTGTCCACGTTATTTTTGGGCCATAAGGTTGCCCCGAAGTAGCTACCAGAAGGGCAATAATACAGTGTTGGAGGTCTCGAGGCCGGCCTCGAGGCCAATTTTCATGGCCTTGGCCTCGGCCTTGGCCTCGGAGGTGCAAGGCCTCGGCCTTGGCCTCGGCCTCGGAGCCTTCAGGCTTCGGCGAATCGGTCGAGGCCGGCTCGAGGCCGCCCATTTTGATGTGTTTTCTATTCTAATTATGTTTTTACCGTATCAAACCCTCGAGATTCTGCTGCAGTGGGTTCCGTGAAACGAATGCATATACAATGTACGCCCAAATGAACTGGAAATGGTTGCATTGAACGTAACCGCGTACGTAGCATTTCGCCTAGCCTGCGCTTCAGCTTTCCACGTGCGTGCAAGCGTTATAAATGTTACCGCGTGCCAGACTACATAAGTCTGGCACCAATCCCATCTGCGTACAATAACATGTGGTAGTAGACTAGTCTGGTTGCAGTGTTGTACTAAATTTTCTCGTTTCGCCTATGTACCCCGACCTTTAAAAATGATTTGCGGCAAGACTAGGTGCGGCAATCATTTCTTTTTATAGGCCACTGTTTCAGTAAAAGTCTGAACTTTCTGGGTACAATCGAGTGTTCTAGTCCGTACCATTTTTTTTCATAAAGATATGATAAAAACAGTTAAGATTTATCGAGTACATTTTATTTTTACACTGTTATTTAAGTGAAAGTTCTGGCTCACACGGTAATGTTTGGCGTAAATGGTCGATATGGAATTCAGAATTTGTTTTTCCATCCAAATGAATGCAAAGTTCTGAATGAATGTTTTAATAATAGGAGTCAGTATTCCTCGTGGTACCAGGATACTTTTTTGTATTTTTAGAGCCAAGTTGATACTTATTACATGTATAAGCACGGTTTGAAATTGACTAATTTTGCGTGGTTACAGATATACGGCCAAAACCTCTGGACTCCCTACCTCTTGCCATGATTTTAAAATTCTTCGAAGCCATTGGATTCAAATCGGATGATCCGAGAATTCATGGTCATTTTGATGAACTGAGTGATATCATCCACGCGTGTTGTTTAGAGCGGGATTGGCCATTGCTAGACTTTGTCTGGTACCACGGTATTAACAGTGAAAATGCGTGGACACTTATCCCGTTGTGTGGAGCGGGATTTGAACTACATTGTATGCTTTGCCCGTGCGGGCCGTCTGGCATTGTCTGGTCGCATCGCGGTGTTTGCTCGGCGCGCGCCTGGACAGTGCAAAGGTCGGGGGGGGGGGTGTCGTAACTTTTTGGTTATGAGTGGTAAAAACCTGATTCAAAAATCAAGTTGTTGTTCATTTAATGGGGATTCCTAAGATATTAAGCATTTTGATAGGTTTTGAAAATAAGATTTATAAAACAAGCTAAAAGGAAATAATGTAAATCTTACAGAATAGAAACTCAAAATTTGGCCATTTAAATTGTTGTATCTCCAAAGGACAAACACCTATGAGCCTGATTCAAACGCCATTGATTTTGTTGTGTAATTTGCTTTCAGTAATACAAAACTTGAGATTTCTTTCTTTAAAAAATAAAATTAATAAAAATAAGACTCCCTACAAGAGGAAACCCATTGCAAGCTGTAAATTTGTAAGCCGGGCACTCCAAAACTCAGTGAATTCAACTAAAAAGATGTTATAACTCCAACATAATCTTAGCCTTGATTTAGTGATTTATATTTTATTAAGTGTTTTGATAGCTGGCCTCGGCCTTGGCCTCGGAGGTGGTGGCCTCGGCATTGACCTTGCGGTTGTGGCCTCGGCCTCGGCCTTGGCCTCGGAGGTTGTGGCCTTGGCCTCGGCCTCGGAGGTTGTGGCCTTGACTATACAACACTGCAAAAATAGCCCAAAGATCAGCGTGAACCTACACATTTTCGCCACTACAGTTTTCCCTTCACCTCTGTATATTCCAAAACGAAACCACACCCCTGATATAAGCTCACATCCATTAAAACAAAAATGTAAACGCACAATCTTACAATACCTTTTTTTTATTACACCTTTCTAAATATCTTCCAAGATTATCTCTAATTTTAGGAATCTCACTTTGAAAAGTGTGCCCTTCCGTTTACACGAAAGATCGGCAGATCTTAACCACTGTTATGCACAATTGAAGAGATATTACATTCATCGATACTTGTTTTCCTGTGAGAAACAAAATTCTCCAAACCACATTTCCAAACTACAAAAGAAAAATGCCCTAAATTGCTTATAAAAAAACCTATTTAAGGGAACGAAATTAAAGAAATAATGAATGACAAGAAAAGCAATGACAGTTCACGTAGTATACACTAAACTACATCATCGACTCCTTCCACTGAGTTGTTTTATACATTATAGTAGTGTTCCCTAACGTGGCGCGCTTCGAAGCTTACCCAACTTTCCTCGTGTAGTGTTGCCAAACCTCTTTGTTGACAAACCTCAAATTCATGCAGTAAAATACTGGTACTTTGACCTTATTACTGCATGCTATTTAACCTCTGTGAACTATTTCGGTTTCCTAAAATTTAATCCGAAGTTCAAAAACGATGGCGTCCGGAAATTGGGCACAAATTCGCGGAGTGTTCCCTAACGTGGCGCACTTAAATAAATCTCGGAAAATTCCAAATTAACATTTAAGAATTTCTGTTACTTAATAAATTCTGATAAATCATTATTATCTCTACTTACAGACCCAGCCAGATGTTTGTCAGAAAATTATTTTCTTATTTTTCGGGGCATTTTTAAAGTGTTCACTTTGCACTTGAAAATAAAATCGGAAAATCACGCCAAAATATTTTTTTCTTCTAACTTTGTAACGGGTGAATAAAATCTCGATTTATGAACGGGAGTGTTTAGAACTTGATGAAATGTCACTTTCTGTGAAATTTCAGTTAAAACTTTTGCTCTAGCTAGGCGCTACAGGCGAAAAAATCAAAGTGCGCCACGTTGGGGGCCGCGCCACGTTAGGGTACATCAACAATATATTATTGCATGTACATGTATTGCGCCATACGCTGCTTATCCATGTAGGACCGACTTTGTGGTATAGAAAAAACTCGCCTCTGGTCAATGCAGTCCTCGGCGCGTAATTTTTATTCCTAGGAGGGTTAGGGGCAATGTCATGAATAATTCATGTTTATCCATGAGAACGGACAATGACATCAACAGCATTGTTGTTAGTTACTCAACTAGTTACAATACATTAAAGCATTTTAAAGAACGGTTGTCGTCGAGCTACCACACAGTAGCCTAGTGGATAGCGAGAAGAGCTATGGATACAAAGATCCCTGGTTCGAATCCACGTCGTCGCTGCTCATTTTCATCAGCTATTTTTCTTCTCCAAATTTATCACTGAGATAATTTTAAATTAAGGGGAAAATAGAACGAGAATCTAAGTCTTGCAATGATTCAAAGGAAAAACTGAATTATTCATGACATTGCCCCTAACCCTCCTAGGAAAAAAAATTACGCGTCCTCGGCACGCCCTGGGGATAGGGCGCCCTCATTCGAGCGGTACATCACTGGATTTTTTTTTCACTTTTACCCATCGCCCTTTTTAACATTAACAGGGTCCTGATTCTGATAAGTGTTGCAACTGTACTCAGTGTGGCAATTGCACTCTATGAAGAGATTCCTTCATGTAGTGCAAAACATAATAAGGACATTGAAAAGTCACTTGTGAGAGTAATTAGAGCCTAATATAGAGGATGAAATAAATCAGATTTCATAGGACGACAAAATATTATGACAACAGACTTTCAGAGTTTACCGGAAAAAATTGGGTCAGAGAAAATCGGATTCCTGCAGTATCCAATTCTGTTCAAATCCAATCTTACTTGTATGAGTGAGTGCTTTTATTAAATACGGCCGCATTGTCGCGATACTGGGTAAAGATAAGATTTGTCTTCCACATAATCAGCAATGTGGAACTACATGCAAATTAAACAACATCCTCGATCGGCCGTCGGACTCAATGGGTCGGACATAATCGGCAGTCAGACATAATGGGTCGGACATAATCGGACGTCGGACGCAATGTGTAGGACATAATCGTACGTCGGACATAATGGATTGGACATAATCGGCCGTCGGACACAATGGGTCGGACATAATCGCTGACAGACATAATGGGTCGGACATAATCGGACGTCGGAGACAATGGGTCGGACATAATCGGCTGTCGGACATAATCGGCTGTCGGACACAATGGGTCGAACATAATCGCTGTCAGACATAATGGGTCGGACATAATCGGCCGTCGCTCGTCAAAATCTGTTGTCGGACGTAATCGACCAAATGGACATAATGGTCGTGAACATATGTGTCATATGAAAGGTGGACTCCTATGAAAATCAGACTATTTTTTTTTTATTTTTACACTTGTATTGGTTAAACCCATTCACGAGACCAGTCACCTCCTAATTCAATTATCTTTGCCTAGGCATGCGCAATACTATTAATGAGTCCATATTTCATAGAAACCTAAACCATATATAAGCCATAGAAAATGAAATGAAATCGTGTGCAAATAGTTGGGTCAACAATTTAGGATATTATCATCATAACATGCATCGACGGTAGAGTAACTCTCCTTCCTGAAATGAAGTATTGCCTGAAGAATAAAGAAATAAATAATTCCAATTTCCGAAAAGCACTGTTTGTGATTTATAGACAATCTGGATCACCAGCTACTAGCCTTACAAAATGGAGCTGTACAGAATGTAAACGTACACAGCATAGGCACTTAAAAAAGTTGTTATACATGTATATCATAGCCAACAGTCAAAAACGGATAGGTATTTTTCTATGGTATTTTACTGAATCTAAAAAGTTCAATAAAAATGCCCACGATAGCAACCTGTCTGTGACATGCGAGCAGATTAAATTAAAGCAAAACAAGACAGCGTATTGACCTCGAGATTCTGACCATTTAACGGGCACCTCCTATCGGGTCTTCGGTAGCCCGTTGTTTTATTGCAAAAACATTGCAGCTAAATTGATCAACCAACAGTTAATTTGTCAACATTTTTAATCAAAATGACGTCCCAATTTCTAAAGCCAATTCCAATTGGTTGGTGGGCAGGGTCACATACAATTAGCATGTTAAAATAGTATGGAGCGGGATCCGTTTAACAACGGATGATACTCAGATTACATCCTTCTATTAACCGTTACAACCCCCCCCCCCCAAAAAAAAAAATAGAAAACTGTAACATAAAAAACAAAACTAAAACTTGCTAAAAAAAAAAAACTTTATGTTCGTGTGAACAGCACAAAGTTCATATAGCTGAATCACAGAATATTATTATTAAGCCATATATACCAGTACAAACGGAAAATGTCGAAACAAACAAAATGCAAAAAACCTCTGCCTGTTTATGAAAACTAAGCTAGAGTAAACAGATGAAGAATCAAGTCTCGATATCACTTTTCTAAAACAGTAGACAATTTCACACTTCATTTGTAAAAGAATAGGCCTAGTAAAGAAAAGACAGTACAAAACACTGTGACCAGCATGGCGGCGTTATTCGTTATTACTGCACTACTTTTCCAACATACAACAGGTAAGAGGATTTTTTAACAAAATGAATTCTTGTAAACACAATAATTTAAAGGAAGCAGGCCGTTCTTGGTTAAGAAGTATAGTGTGGCAAAAATTCACGTGACCATTTTTCATCGGGAACTTCTAGTTTAATTTCTATCTCCTATATCACAATTTAAAGAGCTTGTAAGGAGTGGCTGCAGGCTGCATTTTGCTTACATAAGTGTAATTTTATGCAGGAAACAAAAATAATACTTACATATACGCCTTGATTTTAGAGTTTGTGCTGGTCCTATAAGGGTCCAGCCATAGGCGTAGCCAGCCGAGGGGGTATTTACATCCCAATAGTTTGTAAAGACTGCCCTTTTCCAAGTGTCCATTCAAGCGTCCTGTCTTTCACCAGCGCCCCCCCCCTCAAATATTTTTAACGAGTGCCCTTTTTTGAAAGAGTGCTATTTTTTTTCCGAACAAGTGCCCTTTTTTACCAACAAAATCGGGCCCTTTTTGTGGCAGCGGCCGTTACGAGTGCTATTTAAGTCGGAAAGGGGGTCTTAATTCCGCATAATACGATAAAGGGTGATAAGAAGCGATATAGAGCTGATAAAGCGTAAAAATAGAAGCGATAAGGAGGATTAGGCCTGGTATGGAGCTTGCCCAAAAAGTGGAGCGGCGACGCGGCTTTTTTTGTTTTTTACTTGATTTTTTTTTTCAAATGTCGGCTGATGACTGCAAATGGTGCCCGACTAAACTTAGTGCAAATATAAGGGAGTCCAGAAAGGCCATATTAAGCTTATTCTCGACCATAACCCACTCTAAAAACACGTTAAAATTGTGCAGCAGCAGGGTTCCAGTCAAACCATTGAGTTTGGCGGTTTTGAGACATCATCTTTCATTTTAAAATAAAAAAAATCATTCTGCCGACGCGCATGGCTACGACGACGCGCGCGCATACCAGAAACCGGAGACTTTTTTTTGGCCTTACACTCTTAGAAAATAGTACCGAATGTTGCGTAAAATTGTACTCTGTGTGGTGGTAAAAGGGAACATGGTCGTTTGCGGGGTAAAACAGGAGTTGCGTCAAATTTTATTCAATTCCTGTGTAAAGCCCCTGTCACACCTTAGCGTATCCTAATTCCTTATGAGTTCCTTATCAAAATTTTTCAATACGCAGCCGTACGCTCAATTAACGTCTAAATGTTTTGATCACTTTGACTGATGTGAGACGCACATCTAGCGTACAAGTAACGAATTCAGCGCATCCATTGCGTATGAGATGCGTATGAGTTGCGTATGCAGTGCACAACATTATTTTTCGGGCTGCGAAAAGGTCAGTATGCAGTGCGCATGCCGAGCGTATTCCGGACGCACCCGACTTCTGCCGACCGCATGCTTGACGCACTTCTGAGCGTATTCCTGCCGCATTTCCGCAGCTCGCCGTTCAGCGTGCGTTGCATCTGCGCTGCAAGTACGCTATGTATACGTCCAATACAGGCGTCTCATATGCTGACGGGGTGTGTTCCGAACACATAGTGTACTCGTAACGCACTCGACCGATGCGGGACCGATGCGCTGCGTATTTATAACTTATGACCTGCGTAACAGTGTACGCAGCGTAGTTTTGTGCATGCCCAAAACTATCCTGCGTACTGGGCCGTACCATGCGTATATCTGCGTACATAAAACCTACACAAAACGATAGAGATGCATATGAGGTGCGTATTGTGCGTACGACTGCGTATGAAAAAAATGTCAATGCGCAACATAAGGAATTAGGATACGCAGAAGTGTGACAGGGGCCTTAGACGTTTACCCAACATTGAGTCCAAAAATCTTACCCAATGGTGTTACGTCAAAATTGTACCCAACAAAGTGATCAGCCTTTCTTTTGACCCCCATGGGCAGGGGGATTGGGGGGGGGGGCTCTGACAAAATTGCTGCATAATTAATTAATCATTCCCCTCACCTGACGCCCCCCCCCCCAAAAAAAAAAAAACATGGATGCTCTGCTACTAACAAACAGTGCTGTCACGCAGTCCAAGAGACTGATCGTGTTTGAATGTGTGTACATTTTGTACACGTGCGATACACACATAAACACAACACACATCGCGACATTGCAATTCAATCATCGACCTATTTGTTGTCGTACCTCATATGTTGTAGGTATCTCATACTGCCCGCGTTTTCTCAATGACGTATTTATCAATCAGTGCATCCTGAAAAGGAAATAAATACTTCTAAATAAAGGTATCGGCGATTTCGAATCCGACTCTTGCATCAGCGTATACAGCTTTTGATGTGGGGGGGGGGGGCAACCGCACAGCTGCCTCGAAATGTACAATTTTTTTTCCGGACACTTGGCCTCCGTAAAATCAAAAAAAGAGGGGGGCGGGGGCTGGTACCCAGCTTCCAAATGCATACTTTTCACGGCGCATCATATTGGTTGTTGAGCGGGTTTTCTTTTGTGGGATTGATGTCACAACAAATCTATAAAAATTTATCTAAATCATTGCTGACAAAAAGAATTTGTCAAAAGAAATCCGTCGGGGGGGGGTGGGGGAAGTGCCCCTCCCCCGCTGGATACGCCACTGGACTCTCGCATCACGTTCGTTAATTCACTAACCGCCATCTTGAATGTAACTGTCGATTTCGAAAACTTTCTTTAATTAGGCAACATTGGGCAATGTTTGCTCATTAGGGGGTAATATTTACCCATCTAAGAGCACATATGCCTATTTTGTTGTACGTTGCAAAATCCAATGTGCTCTCTTACACTACGTTGTTTACAATTTGATTTTTTTTCGGTTACACAATCAAAGGGTCAAAATTCCTTTTTGAAGGGTACTGGCAAAATGGTCACTTTACCTATAATTGGGTAATAAAATACTCCATTTTTTTACACATTTACTCAGCAAGTTTTGACACTGGAGGGGATTACGAGCAGAGAAGATGGTTGTGTAACAAGATAAGGATAGCATGTGGTTTGAAATAAGTTTGTTGGTTCTGCCGTCAAAATCGTGCACTGACTCGTGAAGAGAAAGGGAGCTGATTTATTTATTTATTTATTCCATTTCTTTACCCAGGGTGTGCCCAAACAGTTTAAAACTGGTTTCCATTGGGGCCCTGCATACAATAAATAATGACTACAAACATGTATAATTATACAACATTACAAATACAAAAAAATCAATACTAAGGGAATAACAGTGTGAGGAGCCGGTCTTCACTGCCTGATAGTGACCGGGTGTGGGGGTGACCGCTGTTAACGCAGTGAAGACCGGATCCTCCCACTGTTATTCCCATTAATAAATACATTTTTAACGAAATAAACACTTAAAATGCTCAAATTTTGTGACTTTTTTCCGGCGATATTTCCAGACTTTTTTGTGTTCATGTTCATGGGCCATATTTTAGCTTAACAGCTATAACGACGTAAACTCAACAGGAACTGCTGCCGTAGCGAAACAAATTCAAACAATGTTTTCATATCTTTACCTGAAGGAGGAAGCTAAAATCTCGTTTACACATTCCTTGTGTCCGGAATTACACAGATGCTTGGTTTAGGAAAGGTAATATGTTGGTGGGTGAAGTGTTCAAAGAAAATAAATCGTAGATCTATGCTTTCGTCGTAAACATCCTCAGTATATACTGCACTGCTGTACGATGTCGTTTCAAAACTTCCTTACGCGCGCGCACGCACGCATCCCTAGCAACTGTGTTGCGTACGCGCGCGTCAGTCTCACGCGATGGGGGTTGAGCGCATGTGCAGTGCTCAATTGTTAAAAGCTACCGTAGGACTGTTACTATGTTTTGACCAATCATTGGCTTGCATGGGGCTGAACGGAGCTGGAACAATGCTGGTTCAGGGGCCATTTATTCGCTTGATCTTTGAAGCCAGTCCATTATCACCGTTAATGACCGGCCACGTGATCGAGTCTCGACCAATCAGAAACCATCAACTCTCCAAGGCATTTATTAAAGTGAGATAAAACATTATTTGAATAATGCACAGGTGTTAAGCAAATATTATAAACACAGTTTATTTTAAAACTATTATAACTACATGTACAGTATGAATGCTTTACTATAAGGTTGATTCAGTGAACACGAACAATTTTGATCTATCTTGTAACATCAAGAAAGAAAAAAAACAATATTGCTGTAACTGTATTCGCTGATTACGGGAGGGGCGAAAACCCTTTTCGGAGAAATTACGGGGAAATTCCCATCCGGCTTCTTATTATCTTCTTATTATGGCAACCAAGTTTGTGAACTCCGTAGATCAGCACATATCTAGATTTGTATATTCAGAGAAGACAGCGGCAAATACACAAATAATTATTTGCAGATAAATTATTACTGACTGAACGTTTTACGAAGTTCAGATTTGAATGAGGCTAGTGAAGTCATGGTTCTCAACTGCACATGTAAATTATTCCAGATGATTGTACCAGTTACAGCAGCTCAGCAGCTAAGCTTGAGGCATAACACTGGGGGGTTTTTTTGCAAAAGGAGTCCTCAGTGCCATATCAGTGGATTGTATCGTTTCACGAATCTGAATAAGTGGTGTAAACATATTTGTCATATACAAAGAAGTAATTTTGTTTATACATTTGTCAACAAGAATACCCCTTTTACACTCTACACTTTCAGCAAATGACATCCAATTAAGACTAGCAAACATATAGGCTAAAGGAATGCACATTTCAGGATAATCCGCGCGGCTCTTTTCAAATATTTATTAAGAATACTGTCGTGTGATGTGTACCTTTCTCCCCATACAGTACTACAATAATCTAAAGTTGGCAAAACTAAGCCAACAAAAAGAGAGTGCAGACTGCTTTGGGGAACATATTCGCGGATTCTATTGGGCATACCTAGTTTAAAGGAAACTGTTTTCTTCACGTATTCAACGTGTGGGCCCCAACTGAAAGTGTCATAAATAATAACACCTAGACACTTTCAAGAGTTCACCTTTACAACTGGACTACCAGCAATATTGACATTAAGGTCAGTACTGCAGACTTTTATTTTAGTTCCAATAAGCATGGATTTGGTTTTGCTGGTGTTTATTGTAAGTTTGTTTCTGACACACCAGTCGTAAATTCTCGCTAGGGCTGTATTCAATTTGTTTTCTACTTCATCAACACTGGTAGAACTTCACGTTAATGTGGAGTCGTCGGCATACATGAACAAATTACACTCGCTAGGGATACAAAGCGGTAGGTAACTTGTATAAATAATAAATAACAGTGGACCTAAAATTGAACCCTGTGGTACGCCGGTGTTAAGTGGTAGGGCTTTTGATGTGTTGCCCTCAAAGCCCTCAGTGATCTGTAATCTACGGATTGTGTGCTTGGTTGTCTACCGGAATTAAAAACATAAGAAGTATAGGGATGTCCACACACTTGTCATAAATTATAACACGATGTATTGACACATCTCACTCGTTCACACCAAACACACGGGACTTTACGTCTTTGGGATTATTTCCGCTTCAGTGAACTGCTCAGTAACTTGAAATATCGTGGTGTGTGCCGTCAACGAAGCCGTGAATGAAGTCAGTCTCTAAAGCGTTCATAACACCGATAATGAACTCCGATTGTCCAAAATAACTGTCCGTTTTATAATTTCAGACCTGCTACACGTTTGTCTTTGTACCTGTTATACCGGTTTACAACATACTGTCTATTTACAGCTATATACAACTTACAAAAGTTTAAAATTTCCATGCATGGGCATGTTCTTCTTCTAATCAATTCAATCGTCAGCGTCCCCAATGTAACATAAAAGTATGAACTTATTCCTCCATGGTATGAAGTAGCCGTAACGAATTACTGTAAGAGTGGCTTAAGAGCTGGCTATTTTATATATTATTTTCTTTTCTATAAGACACTTCTAGATTATTCCTATAATGACAATAATTTTTTTTTGAAACTACTATTCTTTAATCATCACTGTCTTCCTCGTTTTCTTTATCCTCGTCTTGTTGGAACAATCCGTCAAATGTGTTACGGTGTTTAGGCATAACTCTGTTCAGAGCTTTATTCACTCCCATGCCTGTATTTAATTTTTCTGCGATATCTTCTACAATAACTTGATAAGTGCCATTATCTTCAGGATGTAGGTAACTTGATGAAAAAAAATCCTTGTATTTGTTAAAAAAGATTTGCTTGACTGCCCAAAGGGTTGTCATGTTGGCCTTTTCCTTAACCTGATGATATTCACTCATATCCCCGTTGATTTGCTTTTCATAATTTTCACTCCACATCTCATTGGTGGCTTTTATGGTCTCTTTCAACAAGTCTGGATATGCGGTGTTGTATTCCAAATCAGAACTAGACCCATCTTCATAAGATAATTCGTCTATTTCCACCTCAGTTTCGGATTCCGAATCATCTTCCTCAAAATCTTCGTCTTCATCGTTGACTCATGTCACTGCCCATCTGCTCATTTAAATGTTCATTTTCTCATTTCTTGCTCATCTGCTCATTTAAATGCTCATCTGTTCATTAATGAGCAGTGAAACGAGTAAAATGAGCAGATGAGCAGTGAAATGAGCAGATGCCAGTGACATGAGTAAATGAGTCCTCAAAAGAGCAGGAAATGAGCAGATAAGTACTCAAATGAGCAGGAAATGAGCAGATGAGCAGCAAAATGAGAAAATGAGTAACCAAAAGAGCAGAAAATATACAGATTAGCAGTAAAATGAGTAAATGAGTAATCAGATGAGCATTGAAATGAGTAAATGAGTAATCAAAAGATCAGGAAATGAGTAAATGAGTAATTACAGAGCAGGAAATGAGCAGACGAAGAAAAGGTTTTTTTTTTGGAATTTCGCGCATGTTCGCCCTGAAAAGCACCATTTACTCCCCACCCCCCCCCCCCGCCCGAAAAAAAAAAAAAATACGAAGGTAAGATGTCCGGAGGAAAAAAAAAGTGTCCACATTTCAACATTTCAGATTAGCGAGTGCCCTTTTCAAGAAATGTTTACCCCCAATAAAAATGACCTTGCTACGCCCCTGCCAGCCCAGTCTCCTATTTATACCAACTGACTGACTAGCACTTGCTAGCAGGCCAGTGCTATCGTACTGGTATGTATCCAAACTGTACAAAACTATACGTTTGGGGTCGACTTATCCGGGCTTGCCGTTTCTTGAAAGTTCATGAATTTCATAATCCATTGCAGCCTCATCATCTCTCATGATTCTACCCGGACCCGAAGTGTTGGCTTCACCGGACACTAATGTTACTCTCACTTGCATAGTGGCCGGGGACGCAGTCCATCATGATCTAACACTCAGATGGCTCTTTGAGAATGAAGTCCGGGGTTCATGCGACTTTTCAAGTGGGGAGTTTAATGGGTCCTTTACAGGACAGGGAGTCTATGAGAGGCGCTGCAACCTGACAGTCGGGCCAGTGGACAATTCATCCGTGGGTATCTACAAGTGCCAGTATTTTGATGGGGAGCAAGCAGTCTCCCAAAATCTAACATTCATTATCGGTAAGTAACCACAGTATTCAATTTGCAAGGGCGCTTAGGGAGATAAGTAATTGCATTGTGCATCCAACGCGGCTTTTTTATCAAGCTTATCTTTGCTTTTTCCCAAATGTAGAATATAAGTTGGGAGGGGGCGCACAAGGGGCCGGGGATTCAACCACCCCTCCCCCTAGCATACTGAGCGACAAATTTGTTGCACTTTTCATATTAATTTCTGTGGCCAGAAGAGGTTCTTCCAAGTGTTTAATACATTAATCCTAATAATTTCTCACCTCTTTCGGAAGTAAGAAAGTTATGTTTCTTACAAACAGTTTTGAGACTATAAAATTATAAAAGCTCACAGTCTCATCGTATGGATTACAAAAATGCAAGCTCGGAATGTCGTTTACTAAAAAATGGCTATGAAGAACTGAAAAAGCATCAAGTCTGTCGAAATTTAAATGTGAACCTGCGTTTAATGCCAACGTTTCTTCGGACAAATGAATTAACATGCAGTTTTAAATAACAAAAAAAGGAAATTCACGTGTTTTAGCTTGCTATTACTGCAATAATTTCTGGGATTGCGAACAAAGTCGGGGATATAAATTGTATATTAATGTCACAACCACTGGTTGAAATAGAGGGTATCTTACAAAAAGTATCGTCTTTATACACTGTTCAGGAATGAACGAATGCGATGATGACTCGACGAACGACTGCGATGCCAACGCCGAGTGTGTGGATTTGGATGATGGTTACGATTGCATTTGCAAGGAGGGATTCAATGTGGACGAGGCGACGGGCAATTGCACAAGTAACTTTGTTTTCAGTCTGTTGTGAACTACCTATGCGTTTAGTGGTTTAAAGTGTCATCTGTTATGTATATAGAAGACGATTTTGTTCATTCATATAGCTCCAAGATTAGTTTACTACAAGTTTTATGAATTTCTTGCGATGTGATTACTCCAAAAGGTGTAACATCGACAGTTGAAACATTGTTACATAACGATTTTTTCAGTTATATAAAGATGACAATGATGAAAATTTCACCACGTGACCAATTGACAATGTTGACAACGTGAAGCATCTCGTCTAACTGACTGACTGTCTTGCTGGCTGTTACTTGTGACTGACTGTCACTTGTGTAAGTGATTTAAGATCGGTGAAGACAGCCGAACAGTAGCATCGTATTGGATTACCCCTAATAAAGCATGCATGAAAGGTATCATTGGAAAAACAAGCACCAGTGCACAATAAGCTCTGGCGACAAATGCGACGCCGATGACACATGTGGAACACCATACTTTTAGTCAATTTTCGGGACAGACAGACAGACGGACCATCCGACCAACCGACCACCAAGTGACATGTATAAGCTCCTGCATGCCAGGGCTTAAAATCACGTGGACCATGTGTAAACAAGCTTGCTATAACTGCGATAATTTTGGGGGATCGCGAACAAAGTTGGGAATGTAAATTGTGTATCAATGTCACATTCACTGGTTGGAAAGAAGTTATTTGACAAAAAATACCGTCTTTATACACTATTCAGGAATGAACGAATGTGATGATGACTCGACGAACGACTGCGATGCCAACGCTAACTGTGTGGATTTGGTTGATGGTTACGATTGCATTTGCAAGGAGGGATTCAATGTGGACGAGGCTACAGGGAGTTGCACAAGTAACCTTTTGATCAGTTTGTTATGTATTTCCCTGTCAACTCCACTCTTTTCGCGAATTACGCGTTGAGTAGTTTAAAGTCTCCTCTATATTGTATGTAGAAGAGGATTTTGTTTCGTTCATATAGCTCCAAGATTAGTTTACTATTAAGCTTTATGATTTTTCTTGCAATGTGATTATTAGTAACGAACTTCTTGGTTATATAGACTTGACAATGATAAAGATTTCACCACGTGATCAATTGACAATGACACTACCTGAGAGGCATCTCGTTTGACTGACTGACTGTCTTGCTCCCCGTCAATTGTGACTGACTGTGACTTGCAACTGACTGTTAATTGTGACTGACTGACTGACTGACTGTCACTTGTGACTGACTGACTGTCACTTGTGACTGACTGTCACTTGTGACTGACTAACTGTCACTTGTGACTGACTGACTGTCACCTGTGACTGACTGTCACTTGTGACTGATTGTAGATTGGTGAAGACAGCCGAGCAGTAGCATCGTATAGGAGTACCCCTTATAAAACATGCATGAAAGGGATCAGGTGAATAGTCATTCTGGATCATTGAAAAAAGGGCAAGTGCACAATAAGCTCTAGCGAAAAGTGCGACACCGATGGCACATACGGAACACCATACTTGTGTTCTTATTTCGGGACAGACAGACAGACGAGCCATCACGGTCTCACCGACCGACCGACCACCATGTGACATGTATAAGCTCCAGCCAGAGCTTAAAAATGCACCTTCGGACTAACTGGACTACACAGTAGAAATGGTGGTTGTAGAAATACTTTTTTTACTCGCCCTTTTCCCGAAATCTTTGGTCTATAAAGCCGTTTAGATTATTTACATAGCATTAAATGCTGTTAGTAGTGCTATCAGTGATAACCCTGAAGGTGTGCCTTTTCTTTTTCAATTAGAAATCAACTGCATTTATTGTTCATATTGCATTTATTGTTCGTATGTGAAGCTTGCTATAACTGCGATAATTTTCGGGGATTGCGAACAAAGTTAGGGATACAAATTTGTATTAATGTCACAACCACTGGTTGAAATAGAGGTTATTTGACAAAAAGTATCGTCTTTATTCACTATTCAGATATGAACGAGTGTGATTATGACTCGACGAACGATTGCGATGCCAACGCTGACTGTGTGGATTTGGATGATGGTTACGATTGCATTTGCAAGGATGGATTCAATATGGACGAGGCTACAGGGAGTTGCAAAGGTAATTTATTGTTCAGTTTGTTGTGTATTTTCCCGGCAACTCCACTCTTTTCGTGAACTACGCGTTTAGTGTGGTTTAAAGTGTCCTCTATAATGTATTTAGTCTATAAAGCCGTTTAGATTATTTGCATAGCATGAAATTATGTTAGTGCTATCAGTGATAACCCTGAAGGTGTGCCTTTTCTTTTTCAATTAGAAATCAACTGCATTTATTATTCATACTGCATTTATTGTTGTACCCATCTGACAGAGAGTAACCTAGATGGGAGTGTTGGTGTAAACAGTGTAGTTGTAGCTGTATGTTCCTCCGTGGCTTTGTTGATCATAGCAGTAGTCGCACTCGCTGTCTTCGCTCTTCTGAGCGTCAAGAGAAATCGAGGACAGGCATTGGTTACACAAAACGCAATGCTTAGCACGGAAGCGGCAGAGTCAGCGGTTGCAATGGTGAGTCTAGACTGGGACCTTCTCTGCAGCCCCGCCCACTGCGCACGTGGTCAACGTCGGCAAACGGTGTTCTGACCAATCACAGCCGTGGTTTATGTCCGACATGCGTGCAAAAAAAAAAGTCCGACATGCATGCACGCGCGTACGACAATTCGATACACTCTCAAAAAGATATGTACAAAATAATTAGGTAAAAATTGTTAAGTGAAATATTACACAATTTTGGTAAAATTCGCCGGAAAAAAAGTACCTCGAAGTCATGTAAATTGAAAAAAAATACATACTGAATGAGTAAAGCAGTCAGTTACTTTAATTATGTAAAAACGTACTGCAACTAGGTAAAACGCACTAAAACAAGGTAAAAACGTGCATGCGATGACGCGATGCAGCTAGCGCAGCAGAGCATAAGTGAAGATGGAGTACACGGTGACGTCTGTAACAACGAAGGGGATGTGCGGCAGCTAATTTCGGTCTTTGAAGGTAACATTTTCTAAAGCTCTTGTGATTGTTATACCATCTCCAAGCCCCAGAAATGTAAGTATTGTTTAACTCGGCCACTGCGCGAATTACACAACTCGTACGTGAACCAACTCGTAGCGAGACAACTCGTACGCCAGCCAACTCGGTATGCGGGCCAAAATTAGCCAATTTCCAGAAATTGAACGATACACCGTTCCCAATACATAGTCAAGAATCGCCGACCACATATAATTGTGTGTACGAGTTGGACCGCGTACGATTTTGTCCACTTACGAGTTGTCCTGTGAACTAGTTTGTCGCGTACTAGTTGGTTCGGCATATGTACACGTATATTATATTCATACTTGCATACTCGCCGTGGCTGAGCTGTGGGCCATGGGTTATGCATCCCGTACTGTTGTTTCGTATCTTGCAAAGTGTCCAAGAGCTGCCATGGATTAGGGACGGTATGACAATCACAAAGAGCTTGAGGAAAATGATATCTTCAAAGACCGAAAGTAGCTGTTGTCATAGACGTCATGGTTTCTCCAACAAATTATAGCTACATGCTGTGACATGCTGCACAGTTCGCGAAGGGAATAAATAAAATTAAAATGAAACAGGTCGTGTTTTGATGGGCTTCCGGAGTTGTTTACGTTTAGAAAATCCAATTTTTGCATGATAATATAGTATAGTTTCACCTGAAAGTTATGCAAAGTTTACTTAATTGTCTTTTACCTAATTAATGTGTATATATATTTACACATACATCAAGTAAACTTTTACACAACTGTCAAGAAAACTTTTACCCAATACGCATTATGTAACTTTTAACACAATTGCAAGCGAGTTCGTATAGTACATATAAAACATGGTAACATTTTATAAAACTTGTGTATTTTTCTCTGAGAGTGTAGTGAAACAAATACAACATGTTTTTGCGGGTAAATAATGAAAACAAATGACCACTCGGTGTTGGATGATTGGGACTATTTCCTCGGGGTCATTAGTTTTCACTATTTCCCCACAAACCATGTTGTTTTTGTATAACTTCGGCAGAGGGTACTGACGCGCGTTCTTCTATGGGCGGTGCCATGTTTCAGAGCGTGTGCCAAAATATGTGATGCGCGCATCTTCATCGTAGGTTTGAACGCAAACGTGTAATTTATTTTGTTTCACAATTTACACAACTTTTGCTCCCAAAAGATTTGCTCAGCAAAAGTTACATTATTTTTTCGGAGCGAAGGTAAAATTTTCACGTTGACTGAATTTACGCAATTTCATGATAACCCAATTAAAAGTTAACATTTGCAAAAAAGTGGGTTAAAATTACATTTTGTTTCATTCATTCACATTTATTCCCATTTATTTAAAAAAAAAACCAAAACAATCAAATATTGATTAACAACTCGGTGTGTAATAAGTGAAAAAAATATTACGATTTTACATGTACATCAAAAGAAAAAAATGAACTCACGTCTGTTGATGCCATCGATAAAGCTTTTTCTGTAGATCAGCATTCGTTGAAAAAAAAATCGTTCATGCTACCTATATACGGACGCGCTATAGCCTTGGCGTCTCTGTAATTTTGAAATCAGATATCTTGCCCAGAATTTTGAGCTCGTCTCCGAAAGCTGGGTAATCAATAACGATATTGAGCACTGATTCCTGCTCTTTACTTTTTGTATGAGTCTTTGCTAAGATATTCACCGCATTGTTTTCCCAGCTCGTAACATCATACGAAGATAGGATCGCGAAGGCTGCTGCAGCCTCTTACGAAATCGAGAGTACGAGGCAACGTGAACTGGCATCAAAGGGGGGTGGTCTACCGAGCTGGGCTAAACCGTGGGAGATCCTATGGAGTGATCTGTTGCTGGATGATGAGGTTCTGGGGAGAGGGAACTTTGGAGAAGTCAGATCGGGGGCCGTCAGAATCGGAGGCAAGGTGATCCGAGCGGCCATCAAAATGCTCAAAGGTAACATGAGTTACTCTCCAACAAAGCCAGCCTCCAACGATTTCTTTTTGTTCAATTGATTCAGAATGGTTATTCGCTTGGATTTACTTGCAAACAGATTTACACAATAGGCCATCTAGCCCATTCGTTGGCATTAGGGGGTCCTATACGATAGCACTGCCCATCTCACATGTGACAGTCAGTGAGTCACTAAGTCAGTGCGCGAGATAGGGGGAAGAGGAAACGAGGCTGGCTCACTGAGACCAGCAAAAGTAAATGGAACTCTACAGCCCAAAGATAAATGTTTGTTCTCTAAATGGGGTTGGATAGTCACTGGATCAGATGTGCTTTTAGACAAATATTCACGAAGATAATTTGGAAAGATCTTCAATTTGCATACATTAGACTTGGATATATCTTAAGCAACACTTCTGTCCCTGGCGCTTCAAACTGAGGTGTAAGTATATGGCGGTGACTGGGCATGATGGGGACACCCTTTCGATTATGTAATAGCTGAGTTTCTCAGAGAGTTGAATTTTATGTTTTGTGAATTAGAGCACTCGTCAAGTTCTGAAAAAGACGACTTTATGCAAGAGTTCAAGACCATGTCCTCTGCCGGCCATCATGTTAATATCGTTTCCCTCTTCGGGGCATGCAAGCATCAAGGTAATGCCACCACACATTTAATGTTCAATCTCCAAGCAAAAACAACAGGCCTAGGTTAGCCTAAGAGAAAATATCTATTGACCACATAAGTTGAACTTTCTCTGAAAAGTTTAATATTCCTTACAGGCTACCAGGGTGTAATGTAAAATGTGGACTCTATTAAATCTGGTAGCGTTGTGCATGACTAAGTGGAGATAATTAATACGATACAAGATAACATGTGAGGGTTAGAATCCATATCAGGTAAAAGAGACCAGATTCCATAAGAATCCAAACTCCATAGGACACCGTAACTGATCACAGCTTCACTGATTGTACTGAAGAATTAAGTAAACATAGGCTACTTTGTGTTTTTGTAACAATTATTTTTAAATTCTGTTTAGAAAATGTTGACTACTTTATCATCAACAGTGACTTGGTATGAGTCATGTAAATCTCAATAACCTTCACCTCATTTGTAAATCTCTGGTTTATTGATATTACCTTCTGGATAAGTTATGATAGTGAAAGTGAATATTTGCTTTGACATTTTACCCAAACAAATCATCGTTGCTTTGCTTTATATGAAACTGCTACATATAAAATATACATTGTAATACGAAACTCATTCTCCTGTTCCGTAAGATAATACTGAACAAATTCAGAGCAGAGGGTACTCTGTACACTTCCTCTTTGACCTTTCGACTCTGCTGATACCTTACAAAGATGTGTTGTACGTCGCCTTGGAGTATCTTCCCTACGGTGATTTACGCAGCTACCTGCGGACGGCTCGCTCACAGTCAGACTCAGACGAGTATGCCTTGTCTTCCGATCAGCTGGTCAAGTTTGCTCTGGATGTTGCCAAGGGAATGAAACACCTTGCTCAAGCGGGGGTGAGTCGATGTTCTGTTCCTTGTGCCAGGCGATACATTCATCCCGTCTGAATGTTGTTGTTTTTTTTCTTTGAAAAAATAAAAGGTATATGTATCAGTGCCTCTTTATTTTTGTCATGCGGTTAAAATCCAACTGCTGTGGCGAATACATAATACAATTTGCGCCACCAAAGGTTTGCCACGGAGAGTTCATTTTCCCAGTGCATTGTGGGAGATGGTCGACAAATTCGAAGCGCGGGACATGTGAAAGCGTATGATTCGCGGATCTTTTCTTTTTATCAATATGGTGTTTTTTTGTAAGGCGGCAGAACGCTATGCCCCAATCTATAACGATTTAGCTCAAGTTGTCTACTGACACTCATTCAAATGGGCTATGTTTTGTCGACCGTAAACTTGAAAAATGGCCTCTCCATGGCAACTCTTAAGGTGGCGCACTGCATTGTAAATAGCCCAAATTTATTCTTTTTGGTTCCTCTATAGCAAGACAAATGTTCAAAGGCTAGAGTAAAATCCTTACACAAGGGGATTTAAATATGTCCTGGTAATTTGCTTTGATCTCAGATAATAGGCTGATCTATTATGCCCCTTCCACCGGATAGACCGTGTCCAAAACGGGCTTCCAAATCTACGGCTATACGTTTATTGTCAGCGCGTCCCCGCGTATTTTTAAACGGCGCAGACCTAGACCTAGCTCTAGACAGCTGACTCGGATGCAGCCAATCACTAATCATATACGCGCGCGTCTAAACGATATGGTGCTGTTGTCTACAAGCTCAGATGGTGGGGCTTGTCTGACCGATCTATTGATGATTTGTTTGTCTCTCTTGTTAAAAGATGATTCACCGTGATTTGGCTGCGAGAAACATTCTGGTTGGAGAAGCGTTGGTTGCAAAAGTCTCTGATTTTGGACTGTCGAGAGGGGAAGATGTCTACGTGCAGATGTCATCGGTATGTAATCATTTTAATCACATTACTATTATACGTTGTCACGCGTTAATGTCGGTTTACACTTCATGCAAATGCGAATGCGATGGGAATTAGACGTCACGAAGCATTCGCTGCGAAATTCGCCAGAGTTGAAATGTGTTCAACTTTTGCGAATTCGCAGCGCCAAAAGCCCCCTGACGTCACAAATTCGCGAACGCGTTCGCTTTCGCGCCGATTATGAAACGGCCTTTAAGTGTCATGAACTGAAACCATCTCTTGTTGTTGTGGAAACATTTCTCGATGCAACAGTTTCCATTCCCGGATATGCACTTTGCCGTCGCAGAGACAGACCCAACACAACTGGAGGAGGGACTGTTGTTTACAGCTTGGAAGGAATTCTTATCTTCGATGGCAGAGATCTTGATCCCGAGGAATTGGAACTCGTGTTGTTTTCACTGGCTCTAAGATCGCAGAAGGTCCTAAATGCCGCCATGTACAAACCACGAAGTGTCAATGGTGACATTATCAGCTACCTAGCCCAACCACCTTGTCTATGCTATCCAAATTCAGTGCCCAATCAGCGGTTCTACTTCTACAAATACAGCTGGTCGTCGAACTCTTGAGCTGTGCAACTCTCTTGGACTGACTCAGATAGTCACTGAACCAACGAGGGAAGATCAGATTCTCGACCTTGTTCTGACTGATCTGTAATCCACCTCGACAACACTTTGCAAGGCTGGGAACATCAGACCACAATCATGTCTTAGTTAAGCAGGATGTACCTCTCTACATAGACAATCCTTACAGACGGAAGGTGCTGCGATACGGTAAGGCCGACTACTGGGGCATGAGAGGCTACCTCTCTTCTGTGGACTGGTCCCTAGCTCTTATAAACGCGAAGACCCAGAAGAGGCTTGCAGCAATATCACCAGCATCATCTGTGACGCAATGGATATCTATATTCCTAGCAAGCTTGTTTCAAATAACACACAAGACAATAATGGTTCAACGATCTTTGTAAAACAGCAGCAATTAAGAGGCATCGCTTGTTCAGGAAACAGAAGAAAAACAACACTCAAGAAAACAGGGACAAGTTTGCGGAAGCTAGAAAGGAATGCAATCACAGATAGAAAAAAGTAAACAATATTGTGTATAAAACAAGTTAAAGGAGTAGCTCTCAGACGGCAGCCCCAGTAGTCACAAGTCCTTGAATACAGTCAACATCTTGTCTGGATGATTAACAAGAAAACATATACCTGTCCTAAAAGAAGACAACCTAGTATACACCACAGCCAAGGGGAAAGCCGAAAAATGTGTCCAGACCTTTGCAAAGAAATGCCATCTAGAGGATGCAGAGGAGCTTGTACCTGAGGTTCAGCCGACAACAACAACCTCCAAGGACAGTATCGTTTAAACCCAAGTATATCAAAAGGCTCTTGAGAAAGTTAAAGCTACTGGCCCTGATCGAAGTTCCCAATCGAGTTTATAAGGAGTGTCGCGCTGAACTAACCAGACCACTCAGCCGCCTTTTTGAGCTCTTCTTCTCACATGGAGGGACTCGAAAATACACGAGTCAACTTCAGAAATACCTGCTGCAGAACCATCTATTATCAGACATTAGACCCCAACATAGCAAATACGACATTCTTAAAATACTCTCTCGGCAATGGTCCAATGCACTGGACAGAGGCAAGGAAGTGCGTCTAATTCAGAGGACATCAGAGGTGCATTTGACAGAGTGTGGCACAACGCGGCCTCTGCTCGAAGCTCATGGGAAAAGGTGTCTCTGGCAAGCTTCTTGTATAGATTGACAGATATCTATCAAACCGGTCCATCAAAGTGGTTCTTTCTGGCCAGTCCTCATGTACATGCAATGCCCATAATTGCGTCTGTACCCCCAGGGATCTACGCTGGGCCAATTTCTGTTCTCCGTTTTCATAGATGATCTGGGAGATGAGTGCGGGAACACACTGTACCTATATGCAGATGACTCTACCCTCTATGTGAGATTAGATCAGGTGATCGACCCTGAGGCCATATATAACAGCTAGCATGAATAAAGACCTGGACAGAATGAGGATCTGGGCAGACAGATAAATCTTAGAACCAACCAAGTGCAAGCCCCTTACAGTTTTTAGAATGAGGAACCCATCTAGGTGGAACACTAGCTGAGAAAGATGAGCTGTAAATCTTGGGTGTCACAGTAAACGAGCTGTAAATCTTAAAGGTGTCACAGTTGAAACTCACTTTGGCAAGGCATATTTCCAATATGTCTGCTAGAGCTGGACAGAAGCTGGGAGTTTTACGGAGTTGTTGCTAACAAGCTGGATGAAAAAGAAAGCGAATATCTACAAGGCACAGGTTCGCAGTGTTTTGGAGTACGCATCTCTATGCCGGATAAGTGCTTTCACCATCACACTTATATCTATATAGACTCCTCGGTAATTTCCAGAAGCTCTCCGCATCATCGGCGTGGCCGAACAGGAGGTAAGAGTGAATCTCAACTGTCCATCTCTTCATCATAGGCATCAAGTGGCTGCTCAACAGTTCTGTACAAGATGCATGGCAGTCTTTGTCCATCAGACTTGAAGGCTACACAGCCCTATGAGAGACGAGGTGCAACACGCTTCAGCTTGTCGACGCCCATCCACTCACTCGCTGACGCAGTCTCTAGGACCTATTCCAACGGCAGAACTTTTATCCATACCAGTCGCCCGGGCTGGAGACACACTGGTTCCGTGCCTCCAGTCGGCAGCCCTGCCTGCCTGCCTCCCCATTTGAACCCCCACTGCCTTGTGGGAAGACTTTCTGTCAAAGGCTAGGAGAAGGACACCAGCCGTCGCGTCATCGACGTTCCGCTGGAGCCCGGAGGAGATATCTCAGGGTGCCTCTGTGTGTCGCGAGCACTCTGGCACCTTAAACCATAGCGAAGGCTGGAGTACAAAAGTCCTGCGGCGATGGATCAAAAGTGTCAGTGGCAGGCTTGAGGAGCTGGGAGCCATTAGCTGGAAGTCTGCACGTAGGCGGTCTGAGTGTGATGGCCGTGGCACATCTGCAGAGCGGCGGAATGCCAAGGTCCTGCTCAGACGATCAGGCAGCCCTGTTCAGGGAGGCACTGCCTGCCCACATCCTGGGACGCTCCGATAAAAAGAGGAGTAAACAAAGCCCGCTCATCTCATTCCTGGCCGGGTCGCCACGCCCGGTGGGGTCTCCATTTTGTGGCCGAAAGACACAACAAAAAACAAAACGACTGTATAAACTGGCATCTTTGAACGTAAGGACGATGATAGACAACCCAGAGCGCCCTCAGAAGAAGACAGCTTTGATCGATCAAGAACTGGAAAGATACGGCATCCACATTGCAGCACTCCAAGAGATGATGTTCAGTGGCACTGGGATCTTACAAGAGAAAAATTACACCTACTTCTGGTCTGGTCGAGATGTGGGGAAACGCCGTGAGGCTGGCGTCGCTTTTGCTGTCGCCAACCAACTTCTCCCGGAGATGACCACTCACCCTGTCTGCATCTCCGATAGGATGATCTCTCTGCGTGTGCAACTCTCAGCTCCTGACAAACGTCATATGACATTATTCTGCGTATACGCCCCAACTATGACAAACGACGACGCAATCAAGGAGGAGTTTTACCACTCATTGCGCCGTCATCTTGAAGCTGTTCCCAAGTCGGACAAGTTAGTGGTAATGGGCGACCTCAATGCACGTGTGGGGAGTGATCACACACTGTGGCAACGAGTGATTGGTAAGTTCGGCAGAGGGAAGCTAAATTCGAATGGCGAGCTACTACTCAATCTCTTCACTGAACTACACCTAGCTGTGACCAACACCTTTTTTCAATATCCCGCCGAGGTGGTTCTACAGCTGGCAGCACCCTCGATCAAAGCGATGGCATCTCCTCGACTATGCGTTGGTCCGTAGAGTTGATCTTACTAATATATTCAGCACCAGGGCCATGCGGGGAGCTGACGGTGACACCGACCATGTAATGATTCGAACAATCTGCCGATTCACGGTCGAAGCTAGATGCAGGCGGACTGCAAAGGCGCCGCCTAAGAAATTAAATACAGACAAGCTGCAAGATCCGCACTGCCGAGGATCACTGGCCCGTGCTATGGCTGAGCGTCTAGAAGCACTGCCACCTGCGGCAACTCTGACCGTAGAACAGGCATGGACAAATCTCAGAGACAACGTGTATGAGATAGCGGCTTCCGAGCTGGGTCATCCGAAACGCAAGCACGCAGACTGGATCGACGAGAACGACCAGCAAATAAAGGCCCTCCTGGAAGAAAGGAGAATCGCACATCAGGCCCTCCTGACTGGTCGTCGGACCAGGCAAGCAACCAAGCGCTACAATGATGTGAAAGCCAGAGTCCAGAGAGAGCTGCGAGCCATGGAGGATCGATGGTGGCTTCAGAAGGCAGAAGAGATCCAGAAGCTTGCCGACTCAAACGATTCCAAGGCCTTCTTTAAGAGGCTGAAGGAAGTCTATGGCCCGCAATCCACTGGTTCCACACCCATTCTGAGTGCCGACGGTATGGTTCTTCACACAGAAAACGTCTCACTCGATCTGCCCCCCCCCCAGCAACATCAAGCTTGAAAAAGCAATTCAGGCCATGAACCTGGGACGTGCCCCTGGTACCGACAAAATTCCCGCAGAGGTCTTCAAACATGGTGGCGTTGCTCTCAGGCAACGCCTACTTGAGCTGCCCCACAGATGCTGGGATACAGAAGAACTGCCACAGGACTTCAAGGATGCCATGGTGGTACCAATTTTCAAGCGCAAGGGGGATCGCCACAAGTGTGGCAACTACCGTGGCATCTCTCTACTGTCGATCGCAGGCAAGATCCTGGCCAAAGTCCTGCTCAAGCGTCTTCAGCGGGTAGCGGAAAGGCAACTCCCCGAATCTCAGTGCGGGTTCCGTGCAGGACGCGGCACCTGCGACATGATCTTCACACTCCGACAACTGCAGGAAAAGTGCGTTGAGCAGCAAAGACCTCTGTACGCAGAGTTCATAGACTTTACAAAGGCCTTCGACAAAGTTTGACGCGATGGCCTTTGGAGACTCCTGCAGATGTACGATTGTCCTGCAAAGTTCACAACACTTGTTCAGCAATTTCACAACGGTATGATGGGATCGGTAACACAGGCAGGAGACACATCCGAACCTTTCGCCGTCAAGCACGGCGTTAAGCAGGGTTGTGTTTAAGCGCCGACGTTATTTACCCTGTTCCTAACAGCGGTTCTCCAGGTCACGAACCAGCATCTGTATGAGGGCGTCTACCTGCGAACTCGTTCCGACGGAAGGCTGTTCAATCTGGCGCGTTTAAAAGCACTCACAAAAACCCAACTCACCTTTATTAGAGATCTTTTTTATGCCGATGACTCAGCTTTCGTTGCTCACTCTGTCGAAGCCCAGTGCCTTCGGCCTGACAATCAACCTCGGGAAAACGGTAGTGCTCCACCAACCTTCACCAGGAGACCCCTATGTAGCGCCAAACGTCACACTGGAAGGGATCACTCTGGAGGTTGTCGAGCAGTTTTCATACCTTGGCAGCATCATCAGCGACGACAACTCCCTGGACGCAGAACTCAATAAACAGATTCAGGCCAGCTACGCTGCCTTCGGTCGGCTAAAGGATCGGCTTTGGAAGCGAAGGGGGATCCGACCAAGCACCAAATGCAAAGTGTATCGTGCGCTTGTGCTGAGCTCCCTGCAGTACTCGGCGGAGACGTATACCCTGTACAGACGGCACGTCAAGAAGCTACGGACCATTCAGCAGCGCCACCTCCGGTCTATTGTCAACATCTCATGGTGGGATCGGGTTACCAACGATGAGGTGCTGCATCGAGCGGGCATGCCGAGTGTGGATCACATGTTGCTGAAAATTCAGCTCCGCTGGACTGGGCATGTCGTGCGAATGGAGGAGCACAGACTGCCGAAGATCCTCCTCTATGGCGAGCTCTTGGAATCACCCAGACAGCCAGGCAGGCCAAAGCTGCGCTACAAAGATGTCATCAAACGCCACCTCAATGCCACCAACATTTCAATCAACAACTGGGAAAATCTGGCCATGGACCGTCCTGGCTGGCAGGCTGCAACAAAAGATGGCGTCCAAACTGCAATCGCGGATACCAAGCGGCGAAACGCTGAAGCCAGACGCCGACGTCATGAAAGGCAACAACGGCGCAACTGATTTATAGTACTCCCGAACTCTTCGATGACGAAGATTTGCCACACACAAAGACAGTGGCAGTCTGTCTTTCAAAAGTAGGGTTCATCAACATCTCCTGTCAAGGCATTGATTTGTAGCAAGCTCCTTACCCCTCTAAGCTACTGTGAACCACTGATTGGCCTACGGAGACCTCATTTGTAGTGCTCTGCTGCCTATATCTGTACATTGCCATATGGTCATACCCCTTGGGTAATTTCTCACCTTAGCATTTAAAAAATGTAACAAATGTAACAAGAATGCCGTCTGAAAAATGGTAAGCAGAATATAAGAATCACGGGTCAAAGGCTACCCAGAAAATGCATGGTAACCGCCCTCTTTCGTTCAGTGTGGTGTCTTAACTTTCTGAGAGGTTCCATTATGTTTATTTCTTCTCAATTACAGAAGCGGGTTCCCCTCCGTTGGTTAGCAATTGAGTCCGTCAGGCACAATACATACACCACCAAGAGTGATGTGTAAGTTTGCTTCTCTGTCGTGTATTGCAGACCAGTAGCGTATCCAGCTTTTGTGTCAGGGCGGGTAAAATAACTGTTTCGACGTCTGAATTAACAGTCTAAAGGCCATCTCAAAAATACTGTCGTTTTTTTAATTGTCTAATGACGCCATCAAATGCGCAGGGGAGGCGGGGGAGTTGCCCCTTGGTGCCCCACTTCTTCCTCTGGATACACAACCACTGCAAACAGTTTTGCATCACTATAAAAAAAGTTCATCTGGCGTTTTACCATGTAGAGTTGCACGTTGAGGCCGCTAGTCAGACAAAAATAGCTCCAATTCCATACACCATAACACATACTTCAGACAAGCGGAATCTCTCTGCAGTAGATGTTTATGTGGTTTTACGTACCATTGTAACTATACTTTATAATGCATTTATCTCTTCTTGTTTTAGATTATGTTATTGATTTTGTTTTTCCTTCGGATTTTTGCCTACTTCCTCCCTTCACACCCAAAAATAATGAATACCTTTTGATATGTTTATTTATTTTTATTTTGTTCACTTAGGTGGTCGTTTGGAATACTTCTGTGGGAAATAGCCACTGTTGGTAAGCTTTTTTAACCCAATATTATGAACAATGGGATTTGCATACCACCTAAATAATAAAATAAAGTAAACAGAGAAACATCATTTTCCTTCTAACCCTGGGGGCAGCTTAGCAAAAAATATCACACGGAGTGGCCACGTGGAGAATTTTATCACCACATGTGTTTTAGGTCAATTCATAATAGGCTATACACCGTTGAACAATGTTTAATTACACAGATTAGTTTTCTACAAAACAAACAGCAGTTCAACATAACTGTGACCACGTGGATATTTTCAGGGACAACGTTAACTTTTGTATCATCTATTAAAATTGTTGCTGGTCTCAGAAGGCAAGCTATTTTGGCGCCTGTCTTACGGACCGACTGAACATTATCTTAATCATTGATAACACTTCGAATAAACACGATTTCTCCTTTATAAATCTCTCCTCGTGTCATTGTTTTTGTGTAGGGGGAACTCCCTACCCGACCATTGACAGCGATTCTTTGCCCGGAAAGCTGCTGAAAGGATACCGCATGGCTAAGCCGAGCAACTGTGATGACCACAGGTATTAAGAAGAGAAAGTGTAAAAGGTTTCCCAAAGAAGAACAGAATTTAGCTTTCTAAAAGGAAAGTAACAATATTACTCACAGATAGGTAGATATTCTTGTTTAACGATGACAAAGAATAAATGCGTCGTCTGTGCTGATCATCTCATCCATGGCGAAGTGTATGGTTCTTCATTGAACAATGATCTGTTATATAAGTCGCTTGTGAATCCTTTCCGTTTAGTCGTGTGTAGCACGTATTATAACACCTCACCCACATATTCTGTGTCTTGATTGGCCGAGAGCGAGTCTCATGATACTTTCTATTTTTGCTATCTTTCTGTGCACGGCCAAAAGTAATATACCCGTAGCAACCAATGTACTACACCATTAGCAACCAAAGTACTATATTCACGGCGCGGTATTTGTGTGCAAATGCATGCTGGTACGGTGTGCGCGTTGCGCGTAGCGCGTTTTTTTTCTAAAGAGAGTTGGGTTCAAACATTTTGTGAAGGGGTAGTTTGGATGAGAGAAATACATTTTTCACCAATTTTGTATTGAAATTGAAGTTTATATCAACTGTGTTCAGATTCAAATAATTTAAAATATTGAAACAAGCAAAATCTGTGGGTGAAGTGTTATACAACAAATATTGAATGCTTTATCTCGTGGTGAAGTAAAACTAGCCTCCCTCGGTGATCCATGGACCATTCTATTTTCCCTCAGCTTCGCCTCGGGAAAATAGAATGTCCATGGTCCACCTCGGGAGGCTTGTTTTACTACACCACTCGAAGCATTCAATATTTGTATATTATATTTCTGTGCTCAGGTGTGCTTTCGGTGTAACAGGGGCAAGCGACCGTTGCTCCTGGTTCAAGTAGCCCTTTCTCTTCAGTACATTTCATCACTTTTGTAATAAATGTCAATAAAAAGAATTAAAATAATAATAATTAAAAAAACGATGGTTAGGTTTTAATGACATTGCGTATGGGTATGTTCGAAAGTAGATATTAAGGATAGGCCTATACAAGAATTTCGTCCGTACTAACATTAACAAATCTTGTTCAATGTTAAACACTTCCGAATACAAATCACACATTCAATAGAACTTTCACTTTCCAAATAAAGTTATGTAGTTTGGAACAGACGACTTGCCTTTAAACTCTATATTTATTGATTTTGTTTCTGTTAAACATGTACTCAGATCATTGGCGCGATGACAATGATCGGGGGAGGATCAGAAGAAAGAAAAAAAATCGTTGATTTCAATTCACTTTCCACTCATAGTTTGTTTTTGGTTCTTTTACTTTAGTTATGCTCTGATGCGCAAGTGCTGGGATGAGGATCCTAATAACAGGCCAACCTTCACCGAGTTGGTCTCCATCCTGAATGGCATGGCATTGAATAACACCAATAGTGTGAGTTGCACTTCGCATAAAAATAAGCATCCGTAAACTTATCTAAGGCTTAACTAAAGTACAGCTGTGCTAAAAATGCTACATTTACTATAAGGTCAACTGGACTCACAAGGTCAGAGCAGAACAGAAAATCAACCCTATATCATTAAAAATCCATTGAAAACGAACCGCAGATATTAACGTACCATAAAGCTATAGTCCATCATTTGCAGCCATCCGAAAAGTAACTGGCGTAATTAAGTTTAAAAACAAACTTGGTTGAAAGATAGTAAAGGAACTAAACTCCCTGTGAAATTATTCTTTCTGTGAAGCTGTCATTTTGAAGTAATCAACGAAAGAAGGCATTTCCAACGGTGATTCTTAAAGGGAAAATACAACATTTGCAAACAGCAAAAAATAAAACTACCGAATCATTTTGAAATACCTTGCTGGACTGTTAGTGAATGACAGTGTAAAGCATCCTGTAAAATCATGGCACCTGGTATACTGTCATTTTCAAGAAAAGTGGTATTTTTGTATCAATTTCCAACGCTGATCGGCCGATCAGCGTTGGAAACAACTGGCTTTTTTTTCAAATACTGGCCCCAATTGACCATCGCACTTGTTTGCAATCGATTACAAACCTATGAACGGGTACGAGCCAGCTAGACTGGATCCCTGACCTTACAATTCCCCAATGTATGTAAACTGCTCTGTTTCTTCTTATATGGAGTCAGGGAACCAGACTACAGGAAAATGATCGTTTTTCTTGGTTTTTATAGCTTTTTCGTACCTAAAACCTCAAGAAAGTCAGTGTAACTATATTCGCTATATATTTCCAACCCCCCAATTCCTTCCATTTCTGAAAATTACAGCAAAAGCAAATAATGTATATTCCCTTTAAGAAGCGCCGTATGAAAATTTAAATTAGTAGTTCGTTTTGTTATTCAGCGCAGCGCGCACAAGTATTGGAACGACGCACACGCGCGCGCGGTTGTTATAATTCGTCGGATCAGTGCGCGACGCCGCGTATAGCTGCAATTACAAAACAATTCAAAACATGATTCAGTAACTTTTGATTTGAATTTGAGATCTTAGAATGCTGTTTTTCTCGGAATTTACAGCTGAAGCTAAGCTGAAACTTCATCAGGTTAGTTGCTCAGTATCCTTTATTAGATTTTGAACATTTTTGTTGCTTCAAACGAACAAAATGCACTAATTACAAATGATGGACTATAGCTTTAACCAGTGTTTATTATAAAAAAATACCCAAAATATTTGCTACCCCATTTTAGCGATTCGAGTTTGACTATCGGTTTGTATTTTGATATTCTGCTTTGTTTATAATGAAGACATAATCCTTTTCCCGATGAAATGAAAGTTGCTACTGGAAAAGGATAGACGACATATACTTGACGAATGAGGGCGTTGTTACGACGCCATTTTGGGGAGTTATAGATATGTGTTTCTAGACTTGTCCCTGCCCCTCCCCCAATAAAAAAATGGGGACCGGGAGTTATTTCCCATTTAAGGCCATTGATTGGATGACCTCTGCACGTGCGCAGTATTGTTGTTTTTTTTGACAATGATGATTACAGCGTTGCGCATGGATGACAGTTGAACACATGCGACCATTAAAAAAACAAGACTGTTACCATAACCAGTAGGCAAAATAGCCAGCGTCTTCACGAAGGCACCTTTCCAGCATTTCAACTGTATAGGTTTCAAAATACTGAAAATAGTGCCCCTTTCTTTATTGAGAAGAACTGTGGCAACAACGCTCAATACGCCAAGATTATTCAAAGGTTAATGTTTCCCTTTCTATTTCGCAGACGTATATGGCGATGGACAGCATCAGGTATATCAATTGGAGCGCCATTCGCCCCGAGTTTGATGACAAATGAGAGTTTACCAACGCAAAAAATGCGTGGTGCCTGTTTCTCTTCGTAACACTGGTTAAGTCAACTCAAAGATTGAAAGAATTAGGCAGGGCGAGGAAGTAGTTATTTCTTAAATGTCTGTGCCTTTTGTAGTTCTACTATAACGCTGAGAAAACGTGATAGACCTATAGTTCCCCAGCGATACTATAGAATTAGAGCCTTCTAATTTATGGAGATCTGGCTACGGTATGTTCGTCAGTCTGCAGATGAACAATATTTATTCAGAATCTTAAAACAAACAACAAATATCTATAGTTTTTAAAACTTATTTTGAAGCTATGTACAATGCTGTTTTTTGCTGATCTGAACTATGGAATGGTATACACATAATGAATGAGTGCAATGGTGAGTTTATTTTCATGAGCTGAATTTAACAAGACGTGTCCTCACATTTCGAGTGTTTCGTACTATGATTAGGACCTAGGTCCCCTTATGTGTCAATGAGTTAGAACGTTACTGACATGTTCCATTCCACTCGGCTTTGCCTCGTGGAATGGAATATTTCATCTGTCACCGCATGAAATTATTCTTATAATTGCACTCACAAACATTCTTTATTTGTATACTATTACACATGATATTCAATCTCATATGCTAACAGGAACACATATTTTGTTATATAATATAAATCATTGTACCACCTTACCATCAACATTTTTTTGTAATATATTATTGTTCACAATGTATTGATTTTAGAGTTTGAGGGCATGAATGTGCACACTGTCAAACATTGAAAGAAATCGCCCGACTGTACGGAGATAACACATATTAGTTATGACCATTTTAAAATAGTGATATTTCCACAGAAAATGTCGGGTCAGGCCTAGCTAACTATAATATTAGTCCTAACTAACTATAATATTTAAATTCGACTGACGTTTGTACAAAATGAACTTAACAGAATGATTTCATTACAAAGTTAATTACGGATTGAAACATCGAAAGTGAAAACGTACAAAAGGTCAACTGTCAAGACTATTCAAACAACTATGTTTGATACCTGCAATCTATTACAACAGGAAATGGTACCTTAGTACAGCATGAATTGGCAACTTAATGAGGAGACAGTTTATTGTAAATAGTTTCACACAAAATACTGGTCAGAAGCAGACATTTCAGTGGTCACATCCCTTATGCCTTTACGAATTCTATCGTCGAAAAATGCTTAAAACGTTTTTTTTTTTTTTAAGTATTTTTAACGGGGTTATGATAGGGTTTCTGTTGGTTGTTGTTTGTGTGCAAGTCTTCTCAATAAGGTACCAGTCTTACTATAACTACTATAACAACTATAATCAAGAGTATTATTTGGAAAAATAGGGGCCGAAACGCCCTCCTGTTTCCACTCAGACACGCCCTTCCTACTACACGGTGAATTATAAACGCTATTCCTTTACTATACAGTAAATCTGTCAAAGGAACAATTATATTACAAAACTTGAAATCATTAGGAGTACGGCTAAGATTACAACACTGTACAGATTAATAAATATGGTATGCGAATGCTGAAGTGTGCAAGTTCAACTACATGTACAGTGGCGTGCGATAACTGACAACAGCAACACAATAATATTTACCTGTATAATGTTTGTTCTTCCCTATATAGGGCAATTTCAATTTGATCGGTCCCCACTTATTGCTGAATATTCAATATCAATCCAGTTTTAAATGTTTTGTCACCAACACCCGACGTCAAAGTTGTTCAACAATTTACCCCAGTGTACAAGGTGTACTAAACATGATGGGTTAATGCGCAAAAGTTATGAACTTAAACACGGTCAAAGTGGCTCCATCTTAAAGGGTATGTCATTAGCTTTTCATTGGTATCTGATTTGCATCTCTTCAGCCGTGGATGACCGAGCACCATGGATTCCAAAACAAAGGCCAATAACCCACTGTTTCCCAGTTGCCTGAATAAGTGGTGAGCTGAGCTGGCACATGAATCTAATATAGGTTTTCCCGGCTATTTTAAATCAGTTTTCATTCAAAATCAACAACTCTAACATACAATTTCGTTCAAGAAAAGTTTCACACGCTTTTAACAAAACCAATTCAGTCATTTACCATTCAATTTCAAAGCTTGGTCACCCTTTTTAGTCACCGGGTCAAGAATATTCGTCAAAACAGATCAAATTCGTGTAAGCTGTTGCCGAATGGCAGCAATCATAGATCGAATTCCTCTTTATAAATCAATTAGACGAATTTGATTTGTCAATAACAAGGTTTGGCGTAGACGAGACGAAATCGAATACTCCTGGACGAAAACCTGCTCATTAATTTAGTTTGCTTGAACTGAATTTGAAATTTGTCTGACAAAAGACACAATTAAACATTAGAAGTGCACTAAATCGAGGTTGATGGACGAATTTTAAAATTAGAAGCGGTGAATTCGCATGATAAATGTTTTAAAATAGCAGGGAAAACCGATTATACCGGAGTCTTATATAGCGCACTTTTTCTACCACCAATAGGTACACGAGGCACTGGAAATTATGTATATTATTAAAGAAAGGTAAAAATACTTTATGACAAAAGTTTATGACAAGTATGCTTCCGTACTGTGCAACTGTAATAAGCAGTAAGACCTGCCGCTCTGAAGTAGACTTTACATGAGATTTTCCATTCTTAAGTTGACATTTTGCCAAAACCGCCTCCTTCACTATACCGTTTAATGATGGAATGATATATTGTGCTCAAGTTCTAATTAAGCATAAACATAATTTCTGAGAGCCTGATTACTCGTTCGTAAGCACAGAATGCACGGTAATAAGCAGTTGTGGATCTTGCAGTATATTCGGCTCAATTAGCTTTTAGTGAAGGTTTCGCTCTTGTACTCGAGTTTCTAATTAACGGCAAAACACTTTAGCGCTCATTAGGCCATTCTTAAGCATGGACAGGATCGGTCGTTTTATGTTACTGACCATCAATCGATTAAATTGTAATTGAATAATACTTGTTTCGTGTTGGAACGGTGCTTGTGCGCGACATTCTAATTAAAGTCAAAGGGGGGGGGGGGTACTTCTGAGGTGTACGCGATTGGCAAACATTTTATTCCTCGTTAATGATATATGTGAAATATGCTAACCATAAGTTCAGATTTCTGCTGCGGTATACAGTATATTTTTTAGTTACGACGTGCTATCAATAAAAGTGTTTAACAGCCTTGGAGTTTTGCCTACACACGCCGGGTTTTCATTTCGCACCACACGATCTTCCGGCCTGTCGCTGCCGTGCCATATCCGATGCCACGTTGGATGCTGGTTTGGTATTCACCATTCAAGTTCTTTTTGCTGCCGCTGCAGGTGCTGAACCACCAACCGCCTCTCTCCTGCTGTGCACAATTCGCCATGGACTCGTCGTTATCTTGATCGTACGTGGAGAAGGGGTGGCCTTTTTGTCCGCTGATAGATACCTGATTAGCTGAAAATCAAAGAAAAAGGCGTAATTAGACGGCTGTTTTGTTATATAGGTCGCGTACTATATAATGCAGCAAAATATGAATTGTGAGGCTAAATAGAAACATTGTCAACTTAATCGTTTGTATCTCGAAACACGCATTTGCCACTTTGCGGGGTTTATAACATCACTTCGTGGTGACGGTGACGAAATGTGTGCTCGACTGGTTTTAAAAACTCTGTTTAAGACCGGTCTGAGTCTTGAATTACTTCTTTGATAATTACCCTCGGCAAGCCCATTCATAAATATCTTTCCCGTCCAAAAATCAAATTTTTCGGTCTAGAAGTCAACGCAAGTCATTCTGAATGTTCGATGATTTCAGTCACCTATTTCACCTCATAGTTTTCGAAAAACTCTAACTATAATTATGGAATGTCCATCTTGCGCTAAGTCGTAAACAACTCCTTATTGCGTGTGGTGCATAACGCAGCTGTGCCGGTGTATTGTGAATTTATGAATATGTAATATGGACTCACCGGTAGTATTGCGCTGCCTACGTGCATGAGGATGTGAATATTCAAAAAATAAAATAGTAAAAAGCACTGGATTTCATAGGAGTCCAAATTTCATGTGACACTGGAACATTGTATAAATTCGGCCAGCCGGTCACTTCATCAACGGCTTAAAACTGGCAACGTGACGGACTCTCCAACAAAAGGAATTGATACGTAAACCTGAGTAAACTGTCAAAGGTATTTATGAATGCCGCAAAAATAATTGTGTCATTCATTTGAATGACACAATTATAACCAACAATTACCTATATTTAATAGAGAGTACGAATATCCAAGATGCAGCTCGTACGTATTAGCTCCAATGTTAAAATTCTGATACACTCCACGCCCAGTGCTTCCAACATCATTTCGGAGATCCATTCTCAAAGACCAGGTCTGACCGGGGTTGTCGGTCAGACGGTGCAAGGCCTCATTGCCCAACCAGAACTCCCCCATCAGATCACCGAGGCCATCACGGTAATCGGCCCAGCTACGGGTGAAATTCACCGATCCATCCACGCGTCGCTGAAATACCTAAAGAAAAAAAAATAGATTGAAAACGATTGGGCAATTTTTTTACAAAACAACAGATCCTCGGCAAGGAATATAGATTCTGACTTTTCTTTCTGTTTAATCGTGTGCAGTCTAATCTTGGCGCATTCAAGATAACTACTATACAAATCAAATGGATTTCAAAAGAATAAAAAAGTTTCGATGAAAACAATGACTTCATTAGGACTGCTGGACTTTTCGTTTGAAAGTATAGGTTTTTTTTCTCTGTAACCATTCTTATTACCAGGATTTTAATCCAAGTATATTTTGAATAAACACCACTTCTGTGCATGGGATTGCCATCTTTCTTTCATCATCACCGCTATTTATACATATGTTATAGGATTTCTTGTGTCATTTTGACCCGGAAATTAAAGCACGAGGCAATAGAACCAAGATCAGAGTTTAGAGTGATATGCCATCAGCTTGGGGGTTTGGTCGGTATCAAATCAGGGCATAAATGATTATAGTGCGCATGCGCAAGGTATACAGCCCCTAGAGTGGTAACAAGCATTTTGATGGACATTTTGAAAAAAGGTGATAACACCTAAACAGCTGCCACCGCTGCAATGCTATCACATATTTTCCAATCGCTGTGACGAATATTCTACTCATTTGATACCGGTTGCCAAAATTTTGGACCGAGGCTGAGGGCCTAAGAGCGTTGATTGTAGCATTCGAACTTAAAGGAAACGTGCAGTGGAAATTCAGCTCATCTTGTTTTCATGCACATTACTATGTGTGTTGCAACAAGTCGAGCACTGATAAGAAGAGCACTGTTAATACAAGATACTGCTTATAACAAATTTTAGGTACTAAGTCTTTGTTTTTCTTTGTTTTCCATTACTGATAATACAAGGTACCTGTTATAACAAGGTAATTCTTAAAGTCCCAAGAACCTTGTTATAAAGGTGTTCGACTGTTCTTGTTTTATTGAAGTGACATGAAAGTGTAGTTTTTCAATTGTTAGCAAATGTCATAGTGCAGTGGTTTAAACGCTGTGATGCATAAGCTTACTATTAAGTACCCTCAAACAGTGACAAAGTATAATTGATTGGGGAATGGGATTAACTTACGATCCAGCCTTCGTTATCCATATCACAGTAGACCCGTAAGCCCTCTGGATACTGCGACGGGTAGATGGTGTAGGCACCATTCGTCCTCTCACCGGCTTCATATAGGACTTCACAGTCAGGCGCCCTGACACCCACAGTTGATTCTGCAGTTGGGTCAGCAGTGATCAAGTTGAAGTAATACCAAGAGGTTTGACAGTTTATCCTATCTGGACTGGGGCGCAACAAGGCACCTCCGAAACTGATTTTTGTAATAATTCTTATTTGAATTCGTGAATTTTCCTGATGTTAATCGGAGTATGAATTGGATAAACACCACTTCTGTGGAATGGCCATGTTGCCACAGCAACCGATTGAAACAAAATTTAGGTGCATTTGGGCTATTTCATATAAGTTCATACAACTATGCATTTTTGGGAGATTCAAACATGTGTAAATTTGCTGTGTACATTTTGGTTAAAAACATGATCACGTGATCAAACGATGCGTGTTGGTATATAAGGCTGACATTAATGGCATACAAAAAGTACCAATTTTTACCTTTTTCTGCACAATAATTTTATTGGTTATTGTATGGTACTTTTGCATAAAAAAAGTACTTTATTTGCGCCCTCGGCCTCAGCGGTGACTTACAAATGTTTGTACCAAATCTGAAAGGATCTGAAAAGAAAATGTAGGAATGATGGAAGAGGAGAAGTACTGTATTTGACTTAAAATGTACACAATTACCTTTCTGTCAATCACAAAAAAATCACCGAGGTAAAGTCAACACGTGTTTTGATGTTCTCTTGGTCTCCTTGGTACACTGAGTCATCGCTACAGGCAGAGGGCCCAAATAACACACAAACGCCCGGTTTTTAAAGGATGGATGTGTGTATGTTTATATCCTACTTTCAACTACCTTCTTTCCGATTAACATCATCGCTCAACGCGCGTTTTACATGACACTTTTCGGGGATTTCAGGACTTAGTGCCCCTTTAAAGAGTACCAGCCAGCCAACTACATGCACAACTTAGGAAACTCAGCCGATATATTTTAACTTAAAAATTTGATTCATTTGCCTGTTTTCAAAATAAAGTTTCTTGTTTCGTAGATGTGTTTTTTTATAATGGGACTTTTCCTCTGTATTCATAGTACCCAAATCACTTTGAGCACAGATACATCTTGACGAAAATTGTGGTCCCGTTTATAATTAAAGTCGTCTAGTTTAAGTTCATTCATTCTCATCTTACTGGCCAAAAAGAGGACATGGTGCCTTCACCATCGTGCCCATTAAATCCAATAAAACTGTTCCTTGTCAAACAAAAACAAACGAACAAAAATAAACAAACAGTTGGATCTGTCACAATCGTTTTTAATTCGCTTCGTTTCTGTTACGTAATTATATTTATTACGCGCGCTACGGCTATCATGCCACCCCTGTATTTTAAAGTAGATCACGCCAAAAGTTTTTCGCCAATCGTGTACGCACATTTTCCCAGTAGTTTCTTTTTCCAGCCACTAAAAATTAAGGCATTGATTTGGTCAACCTGTTAAAACGCTGTGCGTCGGGTTACGTAAGTATTATTGTCCGTGTGGCCATGGTTATTGATGTCCGTTTGTTTCTGTGAATGTGAGTATTGTGTGAAAGAATGTTGGTTGTTGTCAAGTAGAAGTGTGCGTTTTCTGATCAGTGCATTCTCTGATCGAGAGAGAAGACACACCAACAAATTTGAGAGATCTGAGCTGAGTGTGCCAGAGACCGGTACCATCTTGCTAGGAGACGCCTGATACAGCAGGGTTTTTTTGTCAGCAAATCGGTGAAATCTGACACCGATCTTGTCTGATCCGCCAGTTTGGCAAAATCAGTGCCAAAATATAGTCTCGGCAACGCTAAAAGCCACCTTCCCGGTCCTGTAGACCACGCTCATAGCAACTCTCAGCCTTCACAAGCATCGTAATGAAGAAATAACCGTAAGTGTTGTATTTAATATTATTTCCCAACTTCCACAAATTAGAATCTGCAGTTTATACCAAATGATTGTGATTGTTAAGAATGATAATTTTCTTGGTAAAAAGTGCTTGAAATGATACCTTGAGATGAAGTGCAACCCATGACACGAAGTCTAACTATATACTTGACATCTTGAGATTTATGGATATACTGTAATTTTAGAACAAAATACTAGATGGGTTTCGGTAACTGTTTTATATTGTAGATGGCCGGAAACCTCACAGTACGAGTTGGGTTCATGATGTATTCACGACTATATAACGACTGCAGAACGACTACGATGTCAGTCTGTAGTGTGTCCCGTGCCGATTGACCGTGTCCTATCAGCTGGAAACGTGCCACGGAGACGAGAACCTCTACTAAGGAAAGTGCCTCAGTTAAAAATGTAAAGTTCTGAATTTGCAGAAAGCTGTAATTTTGGTTTTGGAATAATCATAACAAATATAAGTTGATTTAGCTGTGTGAAGGAATTAAGTGTGAACAGAAGTATTGATATTTGAAATTGTCGAATTGAGCGTTCTTATCCGAAAGGTTGATTACTTTTGATTTAACTAGTTTATCAGAACCGAACAGAAGTATTGATATTTGATTGAAGTGAATTTTAAATTGTGGTATAGTCACGGTGGGATTTTAGATCCAAAGTAGTTATATTTGATTGGACTGAATTTTGAATTGAATTTTGGAGCTAAGGCTGAATTTAACCAAGAGTTACGGCTGAATTTTAGAGCCATATCCTACAGTTGGATTTGATTTTTGATTGTGTCGTTGTACACTCAGTTAGAGATTTGTGATTTTTAGAAACTTTACGAGTTGAGCTGGAGAAATTGAATTTGTAGACTAAGTTGTTGGAGTAGAAAGTAAAACTCCTAACTGAGATTGATTATGAGAAGTTTGATCCACGAGTCCGGATCTTTGTAAATATTGTAAATAGTTTGAGTTTGTGAATATAATTAATTGGTGAATTATTTCCTTGTTTCTCGTCGTCAGTTCTTTCTGTCTTTGTACTTTAGTTTCTTTTTGACCGGGGTCATCACTTTAAAAGTCGAGTTTTATAGTTAGTGGTGACAGGATCCTCACCTGGGCAGTTGAGCCGTTCACGAATCTCCGTCTTGTTCGTTGAAAACAAGACCAGTTCAGAATTGGGGAACTGGTGTATTGCAGGCAGCGCGATCTTAGGATTGCTCAATCCGCCGGGTACGATACTGGTGCACTCGCAAGGGTCGGACGCAGAACGCAACACCCAGCGAAGTTTGCTTTCCCGCTGAGGGTCCGGCTCGCTGCCCAAGTAGCATACTCTCGCAGAGGTGACGTGAATTTCTCAAAGAAAGTAGGAGGAAAAAGAAAACGCATTTAGGTTGATTTGTGAACGCATGCCTGAAAACCTTGTTTTTAACACGGGACTTGCATTTTAATGGAAACTGCTAAGCCTCACCCGAGCATGGAGCAAAAACATTAACGGGCCTTTATAACATAAGCAGGTTTAACGGCATCAATCGCTTCTCAAGAGTTAAGGGGGGGGAGGCATACCTTGATTAGCACTTATGCGAACGCGAAGCGCGACCTATAACGGCGTGGGGTTTTTGCCCGCTTAAGGGCCCCGATATGATGTTGGATTCTAGACGCTCTGTGGTGCAACTGACCACTTAAACCATTTTTTTGGGGGGCAAAACATTATCCTTATCTGAGCTATAGATTTATATTTAGGCTGCAATTTTTATTTGGAGACGAAAAAAGTGGGGGTGGGGTGGGGGATTTGGTGCCCGCTTTAGGAATTCTAGACGCTGTAGTGAGATCTGAGATAATTTCTGACCAAATTTGACCAATTTCATTTGGCAAAAAAAAAATACCATTGAAACATAATTGTCGAGTTTTTGATTATTTGTATTACCTTTTCTGAGCCATGAGATTCATATATAGGTGGGTGGGGGGGGGGCAACGATTATGATATCCCCCATTCTAAAAAAAAAGTGTGGGGGACTTGTCAGTTACTTGCTTGAAATGTTTTAATTTCAATATCAAGATGTGTGACGCTGTCAAAAAAAGATAATGGTAATTATAAGTTGAAAACCTTTTCATTTCAATTTACCAATTGTAAATTCAAATTCGTCCGAGAAAAAATTGGACATGCTTTGAGAAAAATCATTTCAGTCATGTATCTATTTGGTACTTGATCAACAATAGATTTGTCAATACAGATCGAATTCCTCTCAGCAATTCCTGAATGACAGCATTCGGAGAACAATATAGCTTTCATTAGTTACCTTTACACCTGTATCGTGGAAGTTCCACAGAAAGAAATAGCCAAGAAAACTTAGTATAATGTTGCTACGCCATTACAATTGTAACAGAATTGTACTCACCTACACAAATAACCAGGAAACCCACCAGTGGCGTTGGTATCATTTTCGCCTGGCTTTCTAATAAGATCCTTCGTATTCTAAGATGGCCCGTGATTCTCTGTGATTCTAATATTTCAAAGCAACATGTGTTAGCAGGCTTGTGCTTGCTACGAGTACTCACGTTTTGCTCTGATAGGCGACCTACACACAACAGCGCTGTTATCTTTTCTGTAGACCAAAGCGTTAGGAACTGGTACAAAACATAACTGGCTCACTTCAGTGGCTTCTAAATTGTTCAATGAGGACACCAATACCAAGGTTAACTCTTTAAGTGCATTTTTACCAAAAACATAACACCTTCCGTGGAGAATATGAAATAATTATGATCATTATAGCTGAAGGTTCGATGGAAATGAAATAATAATGACCATTAGCAAGGGTCGTTGGATCCATTACAAGGCCAGTAACTTAGGCAATATCGTAAATTTTTAATCATTTAAACGTGTATATTTTGGCCACTGCCGAGAAAAAAAAAACTCGAGATAATGAAACAAAAGAACAAGCTTGTAGTGCACGGACCCATCGAGTACAAATACCCCCTCAACGGTGATAAGAGAGGAATTTCTACAATACTCCGTATACATATACATGTACTTCAAAACAATACAGTGCGATCCATGGGCGTCGCTAGGATTTTTATGGAGGGGGCAAAGCTCATTATCCCTCCTGTACTTTTCCAGCATAGTCTGGATTGATCATTTTTCGAGGTTGGGCAGGGAAATTCCCCCCCCCCCACCCCCACCCCGTTAAATTAACAGCAATATGACTTAGCCCCTCTTTTTCTTTCTTTTCCCCCCTTTTTTCTCCTTTTTTTTTTCCTTTCCAGGAAGAAGGGGTTGGGTGGGCGCCTCTTGACTCCCCGTCCTCGCGACGCCCATGGTGCGATCAAATATTGTTTATATTCAAAACAATTGTAGAGGGTTAGGTAATGAAAATAGTATGCAACTATAGATCTCTTTGGGGAGTATGTTATATATTATATTTGCAGCTAGCTTCAATTAAAAAAAACGATACGGGCCTAGTTATATGTTTTTGTGAACATTATTTCTTAAAACAATTGTTCAAGATATGTTTTAAACTACAGTAGTCCACTGTGAAGGTATAACTTATTCAGCATTTCATATAACTTACCACGAAGACGTCCGAGAGTACAGAAAATACTCCGTACAACCTACTCGTTGCTTGAACAATAACTCAATAAACATATGTCGTTCTCGGTATGTCCGTTAATTGTTGTTTCACACATTGATATCAAGCCTGGGAAGTATTAAGATAAAACAATGTTGTTGTCACCCCAAAACTTTTTTTTTTCGTCATCACGGAGAAAACCTGATAAAAACCTCCCAGTGTACAAAAAACACACGTGACTATTAATCACGCAGAAACAGCATACGCTCTGCTTGAACAATAAATCAGTGAATACATGTCGTACTGGTTTTAAATGCCTCTAAATTATTGTTGAGCAAATTTGAATTAAGCCTATAAAGTATTAGGACAAACCAATGTTGTATTCACCCACAAACTGTTTTATGTCATCACCTAGATAACCTGCCATAAAGACGTCCCAGTGTACAGGAAATACTCCCGACTATTGAACACGCAGAAACAACATTACGCGTTGCTTGAACAATAACTCAATAAATACACGTTGCACTGGTTTAAAATGTCCTTTACTTGTTGTTAAATACAATCACATAAAGCCTATAAAGTAGTACGATAAACCAATGTTGTAGTCACCCACAAACTTGTTTATGTCATCACCTAGATAACCTGCTATAAAGACGTCCCAGTGTACAGGAAATACTGCTGACTTTTGAACACGCAGAAACAACATACCCGTTGCTTGAATAGTAGCTCAATAAATACCTGTCGTACTGGTTAGAAATATCTTTTTGTCATTATTGAGAACATGTACATAAAACATATAAAGTATTAAGACAAACCAATCACGAAGTCACTCCGAAATCCTTTTTTGTCATCACGGTGAAAACCTGCCGTAAAGACGTCCCTGTGTACAGAAAATACTCCCGACTATTGAACAAGCAGAAACAACATACGCGTTGCTTGAACTATAACTCATTATATACTAGTTGTACTGGTTTTAAATTTCACGTAATTATTGTTGAGCAAATGCACATTAAGCCTATAAATTATTAGGACAAACCAATGGGGTTGCCACCACGGGGAAGACCTGCCATAAAGACGTGAGTGACTACAACATTGGTTTGTTTTAATACTTTATAGGCTTTATGTACGTGTGCTCAACCCTAATTAACAGAAATTTCAAACCAGTATAACATCGTAACGCGTAGGTATTTTCCTGCGTGTTCAATAGTCACGAGTGTAACTGGGACGTCTTTAATGCAAGTTTTTTCCGTGATAATCATAAAGGTTTTTGGAAGACTACATGGTTGATTTGTCTGAATACTTTATAGGCTTGATATACATGTGCTCAACCATAATTTTAATTAAAAGAGATATTTCAAACCAGCACGACAGGTTTTTTAAAGAGTAGGTTGTTTTTGGTGTCTTACTTCGAAAGGGGGTCGGTTTTGGGAACAGCCAAGTTGGGATTGGTTTTGAGGTGAAGAGGTCATAGGTCAAGGACACTGTGGTGAGGTTAGGGTTATTGGTTTCTTGGATGATACAATATAAAGTTAGAAATGACATTTTTGGTGTCTAACTTCGGTAGGGGATTGCCCTTGGGTACAAGCTAGTGGGATTGGTTTTAGGGTCAATAGGTAAATTTAAAGGTCCTCCTGGTGAGTTAAAAGTTAAATGGTTTCCAGATGATAACTTGGGTTACAAATGAGATTTTGATGTCCAACTTTGTTAGGGGGTTGCCTAATTGGGTATAGGCAAGTTGGGATTAGTTTGGGGTCTACAGGCCAAAGATCAAGGTCACCGTGGTGAGGTTAAGGTTAATGGTTTCAGGATGATAACTTGAATTAGAAATACGATTTTTGGTGTCTAACCCTAGTAGTCGGGGGTTGCCCTTGGGTACAGCCAAGTTGGTTTGGTTTTGGGGTCAAAAGGTCAAGGGTCAAGGTCAACGTTGTAAGTTAAATGTTAATGGTTTCCGGATAATAGCTTGAGTTAGAAATGAGATTTTTCTGTTTAACTTCAGAAGGTTTTTTTTTTCATTTATTTTATTTGTCTCAAATCGTGTCCCAGATAAATTCCAAAAAATAATAACATTAGAGGCCATAAATTCTAAAAGCGATAAAAACTTGCACAATGCAAAAAATAAAAAAAATAACACATTAGTAAAAATGCCAGGTAGTACAATGAAATTGTACGAAAACACAAACACCACAAAACCAAGGAAACTAGAACAATACCAGAAAGGGAGGACAACATGCACCTAAAAATAAGGCACACAATTAAATTACACTGAGCCGTTATCTAAAATGTTTATGAAGTAAGAGATGGGACTTTGTTGGAAGCGCTTGGTTCTATCAAAGAGCTGACTTATTCGGTTACTGTTCTTAAGGTTTCACCACGACTTGCTTGATTCGAATGCGGGAGCAAATGAGTTGTTCTCTAATTAGAGCCAAGTGCATTAGCACGTTTTATGTAATGTTCTACTCTTCTTCTATCTAGTGTATCTAAGTTACAAAGGTTGAGCGCATCCAAGTATGAAGTGTACTGATTCTCCAAGATGGTCCTACAAGCTCGTTTCTGTATCCTTTCAAGATCATCGGTTTGCTTTTTTGTTAAACTACAGGGTAAGTCAAACAAACCGGAACCCAAACCCCAACAATTATATGTCATATTAAAAAAAAAGTAGCACCAAAAATAATAATGACTGAAAAGCCAATTTTATGAGCTACTTTTTGATGGAAAAATTATAGATTGCTAAATCCGTTCAAAGAATATCACCATTTTCACACAAAGACCCTTAAACCTATCGTCCAAAACTGCGGTTTCATTTTGGTGTCTAACTTTGGAAGGGGGTTGCCCTTGGCTACAAGCAATTTGGGACAGGGTCAAAAGTAAAATGTCAAGGTCACCGTGGTGAGTTAAAGGTTAATTGTTTTCACATTTTATCTCATTTTATAACTTGAGTTTTAAATGAGATTTGGGTTTTCTAACTTCAGAAGGGGGTTGCCCTTGGGTACAGGCAAGTTTGGATTGATTTGGGGGTCAAAATGTCAATTGTCAATGTCACAGTGGTGAGTTAAAATGTGATAGTTTCCGGATAATAGCTTGACTCCGGCTGAGGGGTTTCAACAACAACGCTGTCATTATCGTGTGACATTATCGTGTGAAATAGGTATTTTTGTGTTCTGTTTATTAGTAAGGCTGGTTTTATAGACACCGTGACTTCATTTTGGCAGTACTGTCGGTGATACAAACAATTATATTGAAGCCGATAATCTGTGTGTTTTCTCTCAATATTGATCAGTCCGGTGTTGCCAGTCATGCTTAACATTTCAATCCCAAAAAACCAATAAATAGTTGTTTAGTTATCGCGTGTCATAGGTATGATTGTTTTTCTGTTGAATAGTTAGTGGACCGTGACTTCACTTTGGATGGGTCTTGTCCGTGTTACTAAACATTATTTTGACGCCCATAATCTGATTATATTCAGATTAATATTGTACATGCTATGTTGCTAGTAATGCTCAACCTCTAGCCAAAATTTCAATCCAACAAAATAAATAGTTTTTGAGTTATCGTGTTGCATGGTTGTGATTGTGTTTCTGTTTAATAGTAAGGCCGATTTTGTGGACACACCGTGACTTTATTTTGGCAGTTTTATTTTATATGGACGCCGATAATGTCTATATTTTTTCTCAATATTTAATAGGCTTGTGTTGCCAGTCATGCTTAAAATACCGGAGTCTGTTATAGCGCATGTATCTACCAACAATAAGCTTCTCAAGGCGCTGGAAAAAATGTCTATTACTTAAGAAATGTAAATAAAGTTGATGAGAAGTATGAAACCCACTATGTAGCACCTTTAATGGGGTTTACAAGGTGCTGCGGCGCATATTGCAGCCACTGCCTTAACATCCAGCCAACATTTCAATCCAATACAATCAATATTTTTTGAGTTATGTTTTTGAGTTAATTGAAACCCATAGGACTCCTTCACCTACTCAAGGTCTGCACTAAACTTAGGTCAGATGTGTCTTTTGCCATTTTGAGACACTAGTCATCGTTCAAAAGTTCTCGTCATCGAGTGTTCCTGCTACAATGCCAACTCCCATAAAGTGTTCCCTAAATGTCATAAAGCATGTCAACAGTGACACTTATACACACCCACCACTGTTTCTCCCCTTTTGGCAAATCCAAGTTTTGTCTCGACTTTCTGTAACTAATATGCGAATGCCAAGTGTAAGGATGTCAAGTTGTGGGGAGGAACCACCCAGCTATGAGTATCAGGTGAGGCTCAGCAGGGCTTGCGTACCGACAGGGAATTGCAGATGCCACTGGACAACTTCAATAAGTAAGTAAAGTCAAATCATATCATATCGTGTCATGTCGTGTCGTGTCATGTCATGTTGTGTTAAGCCATCCTCTTTTTTTTTGAATTTGAAGCTTGTCAATGGGGGCTTCGGATCCCTTTGTAACTATGGTGGTGTGGCGGACTGTCTAGGACAACCAACGATGACCGACTCGGCGATATTACCCGGCTGTCGGTGATGGCGCTACACTGTACTTTGAGCAAGTGACACCTTCAGGATAGATTATATACCGATTAGACGACATAAGATTTTACACAAAAGGCTATACCCATTTATTCAGTCAGGGAAACCCTAACTGAATTTGAATAAACAACTTAGTCATCATGCATAAACAAAAAACGTTATTTCATAGCGGTGAATTTAATGCGAACTAAGGCTATCACAACAAGAAAAGAAATAACAGTAAAGTAAACGTGGTTTGCTTGATACCCATGCATTACTTGTTAATTTGTAATCAGAGTTAATGCGTAAAAATGCTATGCTAGTATACACATTATATTTTTATCTAAATTATATTTTTATCTAAATTAAAGCCAACAAATCCAATTGTAAGATTCCTTGAGATTCCAATTATTCCATAATTAGGTGAGGGGAAACCCCCATCAAAGCACCCTTTGGTTTTGTCTATACATTCTTCTTTTGTCATGATTTTTGAACCAAAAAGAATGATGTTCAAACTTTATGATGTGATAGACCATGCCTTGGTGGCTATTTCATGTTGGGTACGTGCAAGTCGCTTTACCTTTACTTCCGGTGTTAACGGAAGGTCAAAGTTACCGAGTTCAAAATACCGAAGGAAGCATGAATATTGAACGAAATTTCTTTCAAACGGTGTAAGGATCACTATGGAACTTTGCACAAGCATGCAACCTTGTCCAAATATGTGAGAACATGTTGACGTCATCAGATATCAAATAACAAGCGGTTTAATGTCGAAACCTGACATGATACTTCCAACTATATCTTTTAAACTAAACGGATTACCAGATTCATTTTTAGTGAGGTGGTAGACATTTTCTTGACATTATTTGGTGCCCACTGGGGATATTGTTGCAAAAATAATGATGCCATCACTTACATTTAGAAACAGTTAGTTAAAAGCAACATGCATGTAGTACCAACCCCACAAAAGGATCGTCATCCTATATGACATGTACAATTTGTCTCACCAAATAAATGATTGTAAATACAACAATGCAATTAACTAAATATTACATTAAAAATGTAGCTGCAACTACATGTATGTAGCACAAAACGCCTGTGTACAAACATCTTGACAAAACTGTTTGCTAGACTAGTGGAGACAGAAAAATGCATTTATCTCTATTAAACGTGCACATGAAAATCGAATATCTGATAAGAGTGTAAGAATCATTTAGATAGAAGCAACATATATGTAGTGCCAACTAAATAAAAGTATCGTCATCTATTATGACATGTACAATTTGTATCGCCAAACAAAATGGTTGAAAGTACAGCAGTGTTATTAACTAAATAAACATTAAATGAATATGAAGCTACAACTACATGTATGTAGCAAAAAGCGCCTTGGTATAAACATCTCAACAAAATTGTTTGTGAACACACAAAAAATGCATTTATCTCCATTAAACGTGCACATGAAAATCGAATATTTTATAAAGGTGAAAGCATGAAAAATGTGTAGATTTGAGTTTCATTCAACTTATGATAACACAGCCAATTTCATCTTACATGTGTGCAAATTCCAATTAGGCAACTTGTTTTAAGCAATCCTTATAAAGAAAAGAATTTGCTTATTTTAATTTCATGTAATGCACGCATGCCTCAAGGAACTTCAATAAAACCGTTGAAAAATTAAATTAAATGTTGTTCTGTATGAGAGTTCCTTTGGCTTGTCACTTTGGTTGCATTCAAAATTACCTCGTGCCTCGTGTGACCTGGCCCTAACATTACTAATACCACTACAACTATACATTTTAGATTGAGTATAATTATCAGGCTAACATTTACTTTTCATTTTGATAATCAAAAGTATAGCCACTATCAGTATCTAATTTGACTATAATATACAAATAATGATATTTGTGAGTGCAATTGTAAGAATTATTTCATGAGGTGACAGATGAAATGTTCCATTCCACGAGGCGAAGCCGAGTGGAATGAAACATTTTATCTGTCACCGAATGAAATTATTCTTTCCATTGCACGAACGTGAAACATTCATTATTTGTTTTTTATAACACCTGAATAAATCCTTGTCATCTATTTGGTTTACTTTTAATAGCCAATTTATTCAAGTTAAAAATTGTTTACAAATTTGACAAGTTCAGAGTTATCACATTTAATTTCAGTTCTGATATTTTATCTTCTGTCAGGAGAACAAACGGTGCTTCTCGAGTAACGTCCACCATTTTGCAATTAATTTCTGTGAAACGTAAACACCACAGCGCCACCATCGGCCACATGTGCAGTGACAGTGCACTGGTACTTCTAATCACAGTGCAATAGTACTTCCATTGCACTCGGCGCTGCGCGCCACGTGCGCGCCGTGCATTGGTACGAACAAATTCAATGACATGTGATCAACGATCCACCAATCAGATGACGGGGATTTATTCAGGTGTTGTATAATATGGTCCATTACATATGTTGACAAAACGATGACGTAAGCATATTATGGTGCAATATGTACACGTGGATGTCTACTGTGAATAACATAAAGCTTTTGCTGCAACGGTGGAATTTGATTTTCTTTTCACAACTAATGTTAAAGGAATTAATGTCCCATAACGACAAAATTATGGGTTTTTTTTTCAATGTAAGATGATGTGCCAAAACCGCCAAACTCACTAATTTGACTGGAATGCTGCTGCCGCATAATTTTAACGTGCTGTTAGATGAAGTTACGATCGAGTATAAGCTTTATGTGGCCTCTCTGGGCTCCCATGTTTTATGCACTAAAATTTGTGTGTCTGTCCTCTATTGTAAAGCCATTAATGTATACAAGAGCGTAAACACCTTCAATCGTGGACCCCTTTCTGTCCCTCTTTTGTTTGCACTTCAACTTTTTAGGAAAAATTCCTGTATGTTTTGTACACGATCGTCAATCGTGGACCTTCGGGAATTGTGGACCCTAATGTCCTCTATTGTTCAATGTCCCCTATTGAATGCAAAAATAAACCCATGTGTGTGTACCCGAGAGAGACTCAAAATTACAATAAGCCGGCCTTAAAACAAGTCTTTTCGCTTCACCACGGCATTGATTAGTGAATGCTGTGTAGAATATGAAGATTGTTTCTCTAACACTGCCTACTTAATACCACATTGCTCGTTCAATCTTGGAGAGATAAACGTCCAACAACAAGCTAAACTTTACGACGTAAATTGCGGTGTCTATTGGCGCACTTACTTTTGTACTGACTAGGGCAATGGGTTACACCTGACCAATCACCATAAACTGTACATGAATGTAATGAGCAGGTATGGGACTCACAACAAGCTGTTTGATCCAATCAACGCCAAATGAGTGGTTCGGAAATTACAGCAGGTTTGCTTGAGGCAATCATTGCAAAACATTGTTTTCATACCTTGCCGTCGAATTTTACCGAAAACGTGTTGATTTTAACGAGAAATGGTAAGTCGTTGTAAGTCAAACACATGAAGACTGGTACTAATTGAACAGATGTTAGTTCTTTTATCAAAAAATGTACGATTAAGAAATATTTGTCATTGTTGTCCCGAGATATTTTCAATTGAAATTGTGAAAACGGTCCTGTTACTGCGTGTTTACACTTTGAAACGTAATCATGCAAATGACCGCTATGTTCCAAAACATAACACTTAAACCAAGCAATAATCTGGAAAAAAAAATCGGTCTCATTTTGACACAGGATCCTGCCATCCTGATTATTGGTCCCCAATCTTTGTGAACTGCCAGTTTGCCAAAAATTCAAGGCCTTACTCGCAAATTTTAGTATTTGAGGTCAACGAGACATGGTACAGTTCGCAAAATAAAATCACAATTTACAATTTTGACGAAACAAACCAGATTTCAAAAGTTGCCCATAATCAAACTGGGCAATTATCGAACACATTCATTTATGCTCAGTTTAGCTTTACTTTCGATCTGAGTTCACTTATAAGCTTTTCCACGTCTTCTTCCGACGGGCAGTCAATGTCGTTTATTTTCTCATTGATCAACTTAACCCAGTCAGGAACGTTCTTAACCTGCAAGTTCAAAACAGAGTCTAATGTACTGCTAAGGTCGGTAGGGATGGAAAAAACAGGAAACAATTCAGTGCCAATAGCATTTTCTCTTGCAGCATCAGAGGCTGCTGTCCCTACCCTTACGAAATCATAAATGGAAGCATATGCTCTACCACTTGCGCTCCATGCAGTATCAATCTTCTTTAGACGACGTACAACTTCTTCGAAAGTTTCCTGGTCACGAGCAAGTATATTTTGTACATTTTCCTTCCTTTTTTCGGCGGAATTTGCTTCTATTATTCTACCTGCTACTAGTGTAGTCCCACCCGCAACTCCTGCAGTAACACCGGCGGCTGCGAGGAGGACGGATAAGCCAAACGTGAAGGGCGCAGCCACGGCACCAGCGATCATTATCCCAGAACCTGCCAGCCCGACTGCACCACCAGCAATCTAAATGAGGATAATGTTTGTCTGTATTAATCTGTGTTACCGAAGAGGTGTTACCTCACAATTCCATAGTAAAAACGCAACGATTCTCAACATAATTCATTACCATGCATAAACCGGACTGAGGTATGTAGTTCTGTTTTTTTATTTTTTTTTTTATTGCAAGCTGTCTGATAGTTTGGTATCCAAAACTCGTCCATTTTGCACACCAGCATATTTGTGCGCGAAAGCTTGGGTCTTTTGGGGGAAATTCAGCAAAGGGTTTTAAAAATGAGCCCTTGTTCTTGGCAAATGAGGGCGTTGAACGGCACAATTGCCAGAAAGACGTGAATCAAAGAGTGTGTTCGATTACTTCACCCAGCTTACTCGCGCCTGGCTCTTCGCGTGATGACAGACATGAGCAGTGGAGTTAAATAAACGAACGGTTTTGGGTAAAGTTTCGTGCAAGAGATGGAAAATTGAACTTTGACATGACACAGGCTGCATCCGAATTAACTGTCTAAAGCTATAGGTCTAGGTCCACGCCCATTGAGAATACGTGAGGACGCGCTGACAAGGAGTAGCCGTAGCTCTGGAAGTCCGTTTTGGACACGGCCGGAGGCGCCCGCCGGAATCCACGTTGGTAGCCATGTTTATTGCATGGCCTTATGGAGTACGTACCCAAGTAACCCCGCCCTGCAAACAGGACGCTGGGATACTCTGATGATTTCACGCGCTGATTGGTTGGATTTTGCGTGACCTGTGACCTGCGCGTCATCACGGTCATGACTCTGCAAGATTTGAAAACGGCCGTTTAATCTGATTATATCAGCCGTGCGAAGCACGCTGATATACTGCGATCGTCCAATTGATTTGCCTGCTTGCTTGCTTGCTTGCTTGCTTGGTCAGTAGTGGTCATTTAATGAATATTTACAAGATGCTTCTTCTCCCACAGTCTTGACCCAATTAATGTAAAACTTGGTCAGTTATATCATTGAACCAAGCCTCACAAAAGTTGTTCACAAAATTTGGCCAGTGGTCACCTACTGGTCAGTATGGGTCATTTTATGAAGAAAAAAAAAGCGGTTATACATTTTAAATTTTTGCAGCCCTGTTCAGTGTATTTTTGTATCTCTAATTCTCAAATTTCATATTCATGACTTATTTGGTTGTCGAGTTACTTCAATTTTATAATTTATTAAACGTACGTAAAAACATTATAAAAACATAGGAATTCTGAGAAGGTTTCAAACCACCACACACGATACTGTACACGTTTGCAAATGAGGAATAGCCTGGTGCCTGGATGTGCGTTACATTAGCGTTTGTGTTTGTATGCGGTGTCTAGTCAATTCGTCGCAGTGTGAGCATGGCGTGAGTTACAAAAACACGATTTATTTAATTAAACTGTTACAATCTTATCGAGACAACATGCAGTATCATATTTCATATTAATTTGAACAAATTGGAAAGGAAATTAGTATTTCCGAGAAGGTGTGGACGAATGATCGCGAAAACACGTACTGCACGATGTGTATAATAGCAGCAAGTACACGATAAAAATCCATAACTAGCCAATTGCGGAATCGAACCAGGATACAGGGAAAAAGTTCCCTATCCAGGGCTTACAATTGGAAACAACGTTGGAAATAAAGTGAGCAATGGGGACAAGGTTGCGAACGGTCGTATTGCATTATGAGACGCTCAAAATTGTGTGCACAAGGTCCGCAATGAAACAGAAATGACAACCGGTGTGGAATATGTGCATTTCTATGGGAAGTTTTCGGATAGCATTTGCGCACATTGTCTAACTGCGGTCTTGAACAGCTGCAGCCAGATGCTTTATACATAGGTCATAGGACACTTCCTTCACAAGATTCTGTAAAGCTCATCAGCGTATCCAAGCGTCCTGTTTGCAGGGCGGGGGTACGAGCGAAGGCGAGTCGGTTGCATTGATCTCCATTATATACAGACTGGATAGGGCATGTGCGTCCGAACAGCGTCCGGGCAACTTGCCAATAGCCCGAGGGCAACCTGCCAATAGACCGAGGCCAAATCGAGTGTGGAAAACCATTGAGCTCCCCCTAACGCATCCAACGTCTCATCTATCCTGGGAACAGGGTAGGCATCCTTGATGGTACATGCGTTCAGGCCCCTATAGTCGACACAAAACCGCTTCGTACCATCTTTCTTCTTGACCAAGACAACGTTGGTAGCCCAAGGACTATCTGACGGCTCGATGACACCCCTTTCCTCCAGGTCACGGACTTGCCTCATGATCTCCTGTTCATTACAACTCGGGTGACGCCTAGGCCTATTTTTAATTGGCCCCGCACCGCCCGTGTTAATGTGATGCTCCACAACCTCAGTCCGACCAATATTGTGCTCACCCCGAGAAAACACATCATTATACTCCGACAGACACTTCATCACCTGAAAATGATCCTCGTCCCTCAGAAACCTCACGCTTCTACTGTACAGGTCCCGTAGATATTCAGGGAGGTTACCCTCAACCTCGCCTCTTCTACAGGGAATATCATGACCACGGTCAACCTCAGCCTGACAGACCATCCCTACGGTAGTACCCCGCCGCACGACGCGCATCTCCCTACAAGGGTTAAGCACTCGTAGCGGCAACACGTCCAAGTCACCCTCAACTAGTGACCTAGCAAGGACTAAACCTCGCTGTGCTAACTCACCACCATCTTTCACAGGCTCAAGAAGAACAGGACCCTCAACAACCTCACACAACCTTGAAATGGTGCCGGGCACCACAGCCTCATGGCCAGAGGGAATCTCCGTAGTCTCACTGACAACTACTCTCCCACAAACGACTCACCAGCAATATAAGTGCATTTGATGTGCTCACCATTTAACCTCAGTTGAAGAGATTGCAGATCCAAACTCGCACCCATGGGCAAGAGGAAATTCATCCCCAGAATTCCTGAATACGGGACGTCGGCAAAGATCACCTTCGCAGTGGTTACTGTCTTCCCTATCTGTACCTTCACACAGGCAGCCCCAACCACTGCCAACGTACTACCATCAACTTGCTCCACCTTCAGTCCTGTCTCCAAAATTGGTCTCTGTTCCCGTGGAATTTGGTGATACACTATGCTGCTCACCACAGTGTCGGTCGACCCGGTATCGATGAGAAACCTACACTTGGTGCCCCGTATCGTCCCATCCACGAACAAACCATATTTTGCCTTTTCCCCAACCATGGGGCCTGCGACCACTACTTGGTCGCTTGCCCCACCTGGGGGGTCTCTTCTGACTACAACCTCCTGTGGGCTCAGTGAACTTTCCAGCCTGCCCGCGAGCCCGCCGGTCGGCTGGACGGCGTTTCCCTGCTTGGAACCTTGCTTCGGTCGCGGCCCCTTACATGCTCGCCGGAAATGGCCTGGTTCACCGCAATTAAAACACCTCAGATCACCTTGCTCCATCTTAGGAGTTTTAGGTGATCTCGACGGAGACACTACCATCTCAGTTTCCCCACTTTGCTTCTGATTCGACAACTCAGAAAACAATGACCCAACCATGGAACACACCCTCTTTTCGATGGCATGCCCCATCTCCTCAAGCCTATCCTGCGGACTACTGTCGAGTGCTCTCGCAAACTTGGTCGGCTTGTTATCTTGCCTCCGCTGCTGCTCAACTCGTTCAAAGTTCTCAGTTGCCAGTGCCGCCCTAACAGCTTCATCAAGACCCCTGGGACGGGCTCGTTGAATGCCCTCCCGCCTCGTTTTTCGCTACAAAAAACTCTGTAACTTCGGTTGTAACTTCGAATGGAAGGGGTACGTACATTTAATACAAGTCTTTGCTAAATAACGCAAAGTCCAAACCTTATTTTTAAAATCATTGATTCTTCAAAAATACAACTTTAAACATTTTAAAGATGTCGTCGGCGCGTAAATCGGATAAACTGCAGCCTAATTATAATGTGCCATATTTTGACACATTTAAATTACACAATTCCAGGGGTTGAGATCGCGCAGGGCATGATGGGAAACAACATTGCGCAGCAAGATCTCGTACCCATGGGAGCGAGGTTGGTAATCGAACGCACTCAAAGTGTAGTGGCCATAAACATATAATACATTTTATAACACCTCACCCGCAGATTCTGTGTCTTGATTGGCCGAGAGCGAGTCACATGATACTTTCTATTTTTGCTATCTGTCTGTGCACGGCCAAAAGTACTATACCCGTAGTAACCAAAGTACTATACCATTAGCAACCAAAGTACTATTTCCACGGCGCGGTATTTGTGTGCAAATGCATGCTGGTGTGCGCGTTGCGCATAGCGTGTTTTGTTCCAAAGAGAGCGCGCCACAGAGTTGGGTTCAAACATTTCGCGAAGGGGAGGTTTGAAAGAGAGAAATACATTTTCCTTCAATTTTGTATTGAAATTGAAGTTAATTTCAATTGTGTTCAGATTTAAATAATTTAAAATATTAAAACCAAGCAGAACCTGTGGGTGAAGTGTTATAAAACAAATATTGAATGCTTCGAGTGGTGAAGTAAAACTAGCCTCCCTCGGTGATCCATGGAGCATTCTATTTTCCCTCGGCTTCGCCCCGGGAAAAAAGAATGTCCATGGATCACCTCGGGAGGCTAGTTTTACTACACCACTCGAAGCATTCAATATTTGTTTAATATGTCTATGGCATAGACTTATAATAAAACCTAGAGACGACATTTGCTATTGCACCTATGAGCAAAATAAGTATAGAACATAGATATAGAATAAAAAGACTAGATCGGCAGCGCGTGCATACGCGCCATAGACTGTGCACACATTTTCCCGTTCCGCCATGGACGCTCTACGCGCAGTGGTGCGTGGGGCAAAACTTTCGTTACGCGCACCTAAATTCCCGTAGGTTTGTGCACAAATGTGTATTTTTATGCCCATAAAAGTAACATTTTTGACCAGTAGTAATTATTTCTCCGACAAAACTCAAAATGCATTATCAAGCTGGATAGTCACCTCGAAGTTTGCTCCATTTTCCCCTCAAATTTATTATTTTGTTTAAAAACGGTTGTGCGCGTTGCTAAAAAAATATCCAATAAAATATCATGCTTATCTGATAAAACTCTATATAAAACATTATTAAAACAATACAAAAAAAAAAATGTAAAAACTGCTTTAAATAACCGTAGAATTGTTTAAAATTAAAATTGTGAAATGTGTTAATGGAGGATTCTAGAGATTTGTGTTACACTATATTATTATCCTGTTTGGATGAGAAAAATGTACATTGTATGTGTATGACTGTTATTGACAATAATATTGCCCCTGAAAACTTGAGGGTAAGTTTTGAGAGTGAAATTAAATTACACTCCCATAATGTTCATTCTGAATGCATTGGCTTTTGGGATGATGGGTTGAGGGGTACAGATGATGGGTGTGTTGGACGCTAGGAGCGGTAGCGTGACCAGGCTGGGAGGGGGCATTAGCAGATTGCAACATAATGATGGAGATCTCAAAAGCGAAATCGGAAAAGATATTAGCGAAATCGGGACGGTGAAAAACCACGGCTGTTCATAGTGAAACGAGATGGGCAAACCGTACATTTTTTTGTGTTAAATCTATTAGCTCCTCAAGTTTATTTGCATGCTCTTCCCATGTTCACCAATGTGAGATTCTTGCACCTTCTTGAGGATTTTGAGATGCTGGATACGCCACTAGAGGAGAGCACAATAACACAAATTTATTTGTTCTAATTATTTTTGGTGAAGAGCTGGGGGCGTGCATCCCCCCCCCCCAGTATCCAATAGTACAAAATGTATTCGATAACGGCGTATGTCATGCCCTTAGAAGGGAATGGAGAAAAAACATTTCTTGGTGTTGTTCATAAAAACTGCCGTGAATTTAAATTTGAAGGACAACGCAACAACTATGGAAAAAAAGAAGTTCAAAATTATCATCATTCTGTTATTTGATGGAGGCTAGGGGCTATATACATGTACTCTGTTTTAATTCTGAAGCAAATAGCACTTAAACAATTTGATGCAGGGTGTGGTTTTTAGAAACCCGCGCCAGCATTTTGAATTGGAAAATGAATACGAGGAATAAAATGGACCAAACTTTGAAATAAACATGTAGCTTAGTACCTAACCCATTTGGAACTTTGCTGAGAAAAAAACTATTACAGGTCAAAAATATTACTTTTACGGACATAAAAATATTCCTTTCCATACAAACATGCGGAAATAAAGGTGCGCGTAACGCAGGTTTTGCCCCACGAGCTACAAAATGGCGCCGCCCATGGCAGCACGCGCGTCTGTGCGCACTGCCGATCTAGTCTTTTTATTCTATATCTATGGTATAGAATAACTAAGAAGTATGCGCGTAAATCGAAGCCATCCGGTTCGTTAGTGTGACGTCACCTCCAGCACTTTCTGCATGAGTGGAACCGGAAGTTAACGCAACTCAAGCGTTTGTAGCCAATGTGCGCTAGTCACCAATGGTGGGGGCGCGTGTATGACGTTTTTACTAACGAACCGGATATACATGACATTCGCGCATCGCGTAATTAAGCCGCGTGACGCAGCCCGTTTTGTTCACAGAATTTACAACGTAAAAGCAGATAATATCCTGTCTAGGTTTTATTATTATGTCTATGGCAGCGGCGTAAATCTGTAATAGCGCCCTCATTCGGCAAATCATTGTAACATCAAGATCTAGAAATTTCTGCATTCAGATGTCAAGATAAAAGAGTCAAGATTTCATCAAATATCTGTTAATAGCCCTAGGAATGCAACAGTTGGTGAGTTAATAGAAATAAAGGTTGCCCCTTTTTACATGTAGGAATAATAATGGAAGATATGGGCAAGTGTAAATTAAGGAATTTGAGGTTGTTTTATCTTTTGGCGATGTACTGTAAACGACACGGATCGTTGTGTGTAGTGCTTCACTGTACATGGAACTTTGTAATGGGGAATTTCGCATCCTTTACCCTCACGTTATACTGTTGTATTCATTGTTGGTTAATGTGGTGCATGCCATTTAAGCATTTCTATCTTTGATTCAAGCCCATGTATGCATAGGTATAACCTGTCACTTACCTACGTAAAACTGAATTATGTTGCACATGAAACAAGAAGAAGCCTGGAATAACTCAAGTAATTTGACTCAGATCAAAATTTAATTACGCATTTATTAACCAAATCAAGTGTTTGTGCGCCAACAAAAGAGGGCCCCTTTTACGAGGGCCCCCGATGGCGTCGATCGGTCACCCCCACCTGTAATTTCTTTGCTGGTGAGGGGGTACCTATGAACGAAACGGATAGTTCATGTGTGTTATGATTATTAATCTGCTAGTATATGCCCTGAAACCAAGGTTAAGTAACTTATCATTGTTGTTTATTGTTCCAGCGAACCGCGCTGACACAGGACTGTTTGCTGCCATTGTTGTCACAAGAAGAGGCAGAAGAAACAGTAAAGTAAGCTAGAGGACTGTTTCATTAAGACACCTTTGTTGGTGCGTTCACACGTACGTGCATTCCACTGTCTATGTAACAAGCTTAAGAGGTTACACAAAGATTATTGGCGTATGTTACTACATTGTTGCTGTTTAAAATAACTATATGATAACCTGTAATTTTTTTTAGACTGATGTGTTAAGATAACAATCCTCTTCAATAATAAGGTGATTTTCCAGGGTTTGTTCACCCCCAAATTACGTCGTTAATACATGCACCGACCTGATCTGCAAAAAAATGCGGCCGATTGCTAATTCCTTGAATAGTTTTATTACCTTGGTTCGTTTGGCCCGCCTGTGAGCTTGTTTGAAATAGTCAGCAGCTTCCCGCAGCATGTTGATCGTATTCTGCCTAGATCTCACGTAGTGCAATGCGTCTTCTTCTAACGAACTCATCTCATTATCCAGATCATCCTGCAGTCTCACTGCATGAAATCAATGATAAGTAGGCTATGAGACGTCTGGCAGTCGAGTCAACATATCAGCGCAAACACTGACAAACCTTCCCACCAAACCACAAAGAACTTATAAATGATCAGACCCTTGGGCACGTGTGGCCTACCGGTGGAGCACAGAATTCATGATCGTGAGGTTGTGGGTTCGGACCCCGCCGTGGCCATGCGTGTTGTGCCCTTGAGTAGGGCACTTTACCTCAATTACTCCTCTCAACCCAGGTGTTTAATGGGTACCAGCATTATTCAATGCTGGGAAGGTAACAGACTCGCTGTGGAGGAGGTGTGGCGATCCCCCACATCAGCATATGAGTCTGGCCCAATCGCTAAACAAAGAAAGATGGGCACTCCGTTCCTGTGAACACAGGTTCGACCTTTTTTTTTTTTTTTTTTTTTTTTAAAGATCCTTGGGTCGTATGAATAAAAACTAGCATTATTTACTTTTTAGCTTTTTAGCTTTCGCCATACTGTAAGTGTTTACTTCGTTTCATATGAAAAAGGAGCGTATGCTTTAGATTTCAAGTATGTATTTGTCATTTTTCAAGACTGGGTTGATGCTACCTTGAAAATATAAAGCAACTACGTCCGCGCAAAAAGTAGCTGCATTTTTATATCTTAATCGCGTAAAATAAATACAAAAACGTTCATAAACTACTGTAACGCAAATGAGCGAAATTTGCTATGCGATGCGAGCGTGAGCAAGCGCGAGCAAGAAATCAGAGTCTAACTACAGAGGGCGCTAGAGCGCTACTGTGCTAGTTGTACACATCGGAGACGCGCGAGCGGCAGTGTGTGTTCAGACATCGTCGGGAACGGACGTGGGGAGTGCTGAGCTCAGGTATTGGAGGCTACAGTGTGCGCTACCTCGATTCGAGCGTGGGCCACTGTTAGAAATACTTGAGTGGGACTGCGGTGGGATGCCGATAAGGAAACTAGGGATTAGTTTCTGGTCCGTGTACTAGGGGAAGGGAGTTAACTTACCTTTGAAAACCCTATTGGGAGGCACTCGTAGCCTCCAGAGGCTACAACTGGAGGATCCAAACTAGGAGGCGCGTCAATCGCTGGGAGGCGGCACGGCTAGCGCTAGGCGGATCAGAGGCACTCATTCAATTATTTATTTACTTGTAATTACAGCAATCAGTTAATTATTGAGGGTACAATTTAATTGATGATAACTGGGAGGTTCAAGCAGCAGTAATTGAGTGATAAATAAAGGAGGTGACATCATCATTATTTCCTTGTCCCATTTGCTCTTGTCCTGTCCTGCCTGTCCCCGAGGAGGTTTACTGAGGGTCCAGTCATTAGCCCTGTGCATTTGGCGGTACATTTCCGCCCAACGGGCCTACTCCACCGGTCTTGGGTCTCTTGAAGGAGGTACCACACCTGCTGGGTGACCACCGGGGGGGAACAAATCGTCCGGGGTAATTTGGTAAATCCGCTACACTACATTATAATATAGGTTTCCCCTGTCATTTAAACACTTATATCACACGAATTACTTGTATCGATACTTTCGTTTCGTCCCTGAACATCGCCAAGCTGAATTTTTGATTTGAATTTCAGAAAGCCACCACTAGATTTCATTTAAGGTTCAGTATAATTTAAAAATTTAGCATACCGATTCGTGAAATGCGTGAAATTCGTCTCGTGTAGCAATCGGCGTTGAATTGAAAAAGCAAATTCGTTTTTTTGTCATTCGTTTTAATGTTGTTGTCATTACATGGAAATTAAGCATCAAGATGAAATACCTTCGTAATGTTGTTCTTTGATATAAAACAACAAAAATAAGGTATGCCTATCTAAGAGCAACGTTAAGAAGGTGTTTGAACATAATGCTTAGTGTCCATGTCATAGGCAAGTGCACAATTGTGAAATGTTTATTCCTGACCCTAATGTTAATTGTGAAACACATAAACAAAAATTCAAACCTTGCAGCTAACTACTTCTATTTATACATATAAGGAAATATATGCTAAAATCATAATTGTTTAAATGCGCAGAATTCTTCATATAAGTCTAAAATTGGGCGCATTTTCTAATCGTTACGTTTTAAGTCACCAGAAACGAAATGTAATGACAACAACATTAAAACGAACCAGAGGTTCGCGTTTGTTTGAGTTTAACGCAGAGTGGTCGGGTTGACAGCCTTTTCATTATACATTACCCAGTTAAGCTAGGAATATATGTTTGTGTAGAACCAGGATCACGAAATTAAATCTTTTCCAGTACAATTGAATATTTTTTTACTGGTATCTTTAACGGTGTGAAGAATTTCAGTAATCATTTTATGTGCACAAAACAAGTTATTTTTTGTTTGATGACGTCATCAGTCGAAACGGTTAGTGAATACCGATAAATTTTGGAGAGGATACATTTTCATTGTAAATTTTCAAGTTAAAATAATGTATGAAAATATGGGAAATATAATTGTTTGTATAATATTACCTAACTTCCGGTTTGATGGCGTATTAATAACACCTAACTTCCGGTTTGATGACGTCACAGCGTTAGATATCCAAAGGTGAACATTGTAATGGATATCATTATTTAGCCTACGAAGATATGACAGGGATCAAATAAAGAATTAAATTAAAAATATGATCCTTTTCAAATTCTCCTTAAAAGTAACTTCCGGTCTGATGACGTCGTGAATTTGAAACCTTGGCAATTAATATCTGTGGTTAATCAGAGAATATCAAGGAGCAATTTGGTAACATTTAGAAAGATGGTTTAAAAATTAAGAAAGCAAACTCTCTTTTTATGTGCCGCTAGGGGGCGCCCTTTCGGATGATGACGTTAGCAAACTTTTATTGTGTCCGGTATTCCTCAATTAACACTTTCATAATTTATATGTGTAGGAAAATACTTCCGCTTTTGAGTTACATTTGGATTTTATTGCACTTCCGGTAACACCGGAAGTGAAGGTCAAGCGGTGTTGTGTCCAGGGAAAAGAAATGTTTCTCTAAGCATTGTCTACAACCTCACGAAAAAACAAACACGATACTCTATTTAGTTCAAAAGATGTAGCGCAAACTAGTTTTGTCTAAATTTGCCCTTAAATCGTTTGTAATTTGATACCTGATGACGTCATGATGCCGTTACAAAGATTATAACATCTTCGTAACATGTTACAAGCTCACACTAGGTTTAATGATCATAGCGTGAACCGTTTGGAAGAAATTTTGCTTTGTTTTGATTTCAGGCTAAAGTCTTCATTTTTAATTTACGTAACTTTGACCTTCCGGTAAACCCGGAAGTAAAGGTCAAGCGAGTTCATGTACACGACAAAAAAAATGTTTATCAACTAATAATAATAATAATAATAATAATAATCGGTATTTAAGAACGCCATTTTTAGTAAACTAAATAAAGGCGCTTACAGTATTATTATTACCCCTGATCATTGGGCCAATTAAACATTCCAAATATCATATCAGCTCCCTGGGGAGTATACAGTTCGATGCTGCTTGTTAGGCGCAAGAAAGCTAAATCAATCAAATAACCATATCTGCCCTCACAGGTACCCATTTACTCCTGGGTGGAGAGAAGCAATGAGGGACAAAGTGCCTTGCCGAAGTGCACACGCACCATGGCTCCGCCATGACTTAAACCCACAACCTGCAGCTTTACCCGCAGACCACGAATCAGTGCCCTTAACCACGAGGCAATGGCACTCCACTGGTCTATCTGATTGCAAAGTTGGAACATAATTTATCATTTTATTTAAAAACATACCTTGAAGGCCACACCTTCATATTCATGTCATGTAGAAGAGAAGTGTGGCAGGGTTTAGGGGGCTTCATTTGCCCATTAAAAACCCAAGTTACTTCTCTGCTTGAAGCAGAGAAGTGTGGGCGTTTGGATGGCACCCTCAGGCAATTTGTTCCAGCTATCCACTACCCTCTGACTGTAGAAGTGCTTTCGGACATCAAGTCTTGGTCTGGATTTGGCTAGTTTCTGTGAATGGCCTCTAGTGCTCTGGTAGTTTGCTTTCTGGAACATTGAGTCTGGATTGATCTTGTCGATTTGAGTCATGATTTTGTAGGTTTGGATGAGATCCCCCCTTTTCCTTCTTGTTTCTAGTGTGGTCAGGTGCAGCTTGTTTAATCTCTCATCATAAGACAGGGACTTTAGGCTTGGGATGAACTTCGTTGCCCTCGCCTGCACTCTTTCAAGGATGTATGGCTTGTATGGCGTAATCCAGGTGGGGTCTGACTAGAGATTTGTACAACTTCAAGATTACCTCCTTATTTCTATAGCTGAATTTTTTTTGATCATTCACAGAGCTCGGTTTCCTTTCTTGGCTGCCGCCGAACATTGTGATGAGACTTTCAATGACTTGTTGATTAGAACTCCCAGATCCTTCTCTTCGGTTTTTTTTTTTGAGTTTCATATTCCCCATTGTGTACATGTGAAGTGGGTTATGGTGACCAATATGCATGACCCCGCATTTGTCAGCATTGTAGTACATCTGCCATTTCTCCGCCCAGCTCTGGAGGTGGTCAATGTCATTTTGCATGTCCTTGATGTCCTCTTCCGTTGCTACTGGGTGGGCTAACTTAGTATCGTCTTCAAACTTGCTGACTGTGGAGGTTGGACTAACGTTACATTCCATGTCGTTCATGTACATCAGGAAGCACAGAGGTCTTAGTACAAATCCTTGTACCACTGAGCTTGTGACGTTTTTCCAATTTGATTCTGCCCCTTGTGTGATGACCTTCTGCTTTCGGTTTGTGAGCCAATTCTCAATCCAATGTAGCATGTTGCCTTCAATGCAATGGGACTTTATTTTGGCTATCAATCTTTGGTGAGGCACGATGTCAAAGGCCTTGGCTATATCTAAGTAAACAACGTCCAATGGGGTTCCTTCATCAATTAGTATGGTTAGGACTTCCAGATATTCTAGGAGGTTGGTGGTGCAGGACTTCCCCTTTCGGAATCCATGCTGCGTGTCGTGGATTAAATTGTGCTTGTCCAGATGCTCTGTAATGTGGTCTTTGATAATGCTTTCCAGTAACTTGCCGACGACTGATGTGAGGCTGATGGGCCTGTAGTTTCCTGATTTGGATCTTGATCCCTTCTTGAAAGTTGGTATAATGTGCGCTATTCTCCAGTCATTTGGTACTTCTTTCTTTGTAAAGTGACTTGTTGAAGATGTAGGCTAGTGGTGTGCATAATTCACTTGCAAGTGTCTTCAGTATGGATGGTGGAATACCGTCTGGTCCAGCTGCTTTTGATGGGTTTAGGCTTTCGGTTTTTTTTCTGAATATTGTCTTGTTGGCTGGGTGACATGTTGGGACCATAAATTATCAAGTACTACGTCGAGGAATGCCTCAGCCTTGCTTGATCTGCCTGCATGGTCTCCCAATCTATCTCCAGATAGTTGAAGTCACCTATAATGTCTTTGTGCTCGTATCCTAGGCTTTGAAGAACATGGTGAAGGCATTCATTCTGTTCACTAGTGTTGTTAGTACTTCTGTACACAATTCCCAGTAAAAAATCCAGTTCCGTGCTTTCACATGTAATGTCGCACCACAGGACTTCATCATATTCAAGTATGATATTCAAATTGAGAATTCAAATTGAGAATTGAGCTTGGCGATGTTCGGGGACGAAATTAAAGTATCGATTAAGGAATTTGTGTGATACAAGTATTAAAATAACTGGGAAAACCTATACCACACTTTATTTCCAATCACATTTATGTAAAATTTAAATACTTTTTTTGCTTATCAATTTCATTAATAGAAGAAACGATAATTTCGCATTTTGTTCACGATTTGCGAAATTTTACTGTGAAATGTCAATGCAGCACAGAAGGATTGAGACAAAACTTCATCCGGCGGCATCCTGGGGACTGAACGAAATGAAATAATCGTTCAGTTTATTCGGTAATCATTCTTTCCAAACCTTTTTGTTCAATATTTCAATAAACAAAAAGGTTTGTGGATTGAATTTGTGTATGATTTTACTCGCTTTACAAGGTGTCTATGATTATTATGCAACTGTGGCTTTGTTTATGTGGAGCTTTACCATTTTCATGAATTTTGATGTATACTTTCTGTATTCTGCAATTGCCGAAATTGTCTTCATTATTTTTGCTGAATTTGAGAATCAAATTATTAACTACTGACTGTACTGTATGCATCACATTGATTTCGTTTGTTGCCCTACGTGTAAACCCTGTGTGTGCCAGTTCGTACTCACAAAATACATGTTGTCAACCATTCGTCCATGCACACAATCCAACAGTAATAAGCATTTGCTCCCTGTTGTCTAGTGAATGCTGAACAGTAAAAGAACACTTTTATTTATACAGAATCAAGCATTTGCTTTGTGATAATGCTTTAACTCTAAAGTAAATGATTTTACTTTTTGCTTAAACTTCTAGCATTTGGTAGTTTTTATTCATACGACCACTTATCCTGGTTGTAAATTTGAGAATGTGTCATTGTTATAAGCCTTTCACTCTTCTAAAACGTGTGGATACTTCTTTTCTGGGCATTTTAATTTCATTAACCTTAAAGGTGCCGGGGGCGGAATCCGCCCCCCCCCCCGACTGTTTCCGCGATAGCCTTTAAACAATTTTTCGCGACCCGAGCTTTTATGACTTTTTAGCCTCGAGCCTTGCACATCTTTTGACACCAAAAACATAACAATCGGACGAGGAGTTGTTGCGTAGCGAAATTTTTTTCCGGCGCTAAGCGCCGTGAAGACTGAATTTTACATATACGTCGTGTACACAGACCAGAATTGCCATTCATACATATGAATAATTAATTAGCCATAATTCCAAAACCCTTTGACCTTTGGTCATAACATTTCTTGGGTATGTTCATGAAGAGCTGCTCTATGCATGTACCGAAATTCAAAAATGGCCGAGATCTTGGGGGGGGGGGGGGGGGGGGGGGGGGGGGGGGGGGGGCGAATCCGCCCCCCCCCCCCCAGCTGAGACATGGTCAAAATAACCCGACCCCTTTAGGGTTAAAATGAAGACATCTATATACATGTCGCTGCAGTAAGTGAACGTATTTAACGCCTTTGCTGCTGATTTTGTTCCTCGTTTTCTCGCTTCACTTGTTGACTTCTTTTTGTCTGAGCGAATGATGCTTTGAATCCAGATTGTTCATCGCTGCCATCGGCTTCAGATTCAATGACGTTTACATTTGCGTTATATTCCTGCAAGTCATGACGTCCCATATTCCTGTCCTTTCTTACAGAAAAAAGCTTGAGAACAGAATCTGCTCGAATATGGGCGCTTCAACGACGCAAATCTAAAATGATTGACGTGATTTCACACGTTGCTACACTTCAAAAGTTACACTTTACACGGGACATCATGACTTAGCAGGTCACAAAAAAAATGAAATTAGTATTACTCATTTGCTGCTGATCTTGTTGCTGTGCCTCCATGGATTTTTCTTCACGGTCAGCCGAATAACAGGTCGGTTTGTCCATCGCTACAAGGTAAAAAGCAATCAAAGTGAGTATGAGACATCAAACGACCGAACCATCCCTAAAAAAAACTTCCAAACCTTTCCCCCACCCTACCCCCACTGAGAATGTGTCATTGTTATAAGCCTTTCATTCTTCTGAAACGTGTGGATACTTCTTTTTAGCGCATTTTAAGTTCATTAAAATGAAGAAATCTATGTACATGTTGCTGCAGCATTGAGAACAGAATCTGCTCGAATATGGGCGCTTCAGCGACACAAATTTAAAGTGATTGACGTAAATTTACATGTTGCTTCACTTCAAAAGTAACACTTCACAATTTGTAATAAAGTTTATTATAGATTGAAGTGAACCTATCACACCACACTGTGCCCACGAATCAGCATTGCTATAATATAGCGCCCCCTCTTGCTCGAAAAATATTGACCTATTATACTCACCTGACGCACCCACAGGTGAATATACATTTTCTCGACGTCTTTTCAGGCACACACGGATCAAGAGAACAGAGATTCCGACAACAATCAACACGATGAAGCAACAAAACGCTGCGATGATAATATACATGTAGAAGGTACGTCCCTCAACAGCAGCTGGATGCCGAGGCTCTAGATATAATCGATACAATGAGTTGTTTAAATGTCATTCAGTTCAATTCAATTCAGTAGACAACTATTTTGAACTATCCAGTGAACCTATACAAAGAGGAATAATATAAAGTATAATACAGTGATATTTAAGTAAAGAAAATGAAAGGACCAACAGTAACAAAATAATACTTAAAAGCTAAGTAACTAAATTGAAGTTAATATATAGGAGAGTTAAAGAGTAGTTAGAGTAATAATTAGAGGAGAGTGCAAGGCTTTACATCAGCCAAGACTTGTACGTGGGATAACCTGGACAATAATTATACGACGTTATCACAAGAACAAAAAAACAGACAAAGTCAAACACACAAAAAAGGCAAACGAAACCAACGTAGTAAGGTCATATTTTGAACCAATACAAGATGGGGGAAAAACGCACAGAGATAAGATGGAAACGAGGGAAAAACTAAAAAATGAATATTGAAAAAAAAAAAAAATTATGTTGTAAATAATATAAGGAGGGAATGTTTAATATGCTACAACAAATTCCGTTTTAGTGTTTGATATAGATTTTCAGGGTCAATAGTTTGAGCTTCTTGAAGGGACACTCACAATGATTTTGGCAATGTTTGAGTGATGAACTTGTGGAATATGAAATAATTTGACCTAAAACCTTTGGAGTAATTAAAGTAATCTAAGAAAACTAGATTGTGCGATACACGGCCTAATGTTCCTGCGTACACATACACAAAAAACGGGTCACAAAAACATTGAAAATGTAATTTTTGACCAGGAAGAGCGACATTTTTTACCCGAAAAGGGGAAGTCTGTGTTTATAGCATTTAAATTCAGATTGCGGGTCAGTGTGAAAAAGCAGATTTTATTAGTGTAAATGGAACGGGGAACATATTATGCCCCTTCCTTTCATATTTTTGTCTAACACTTGGAAATAAACAGGTTTGGCAAAATACAGAAACAAGACCTATATCAATTGTTTGCTCCAAATTTACCACGAGATGCGGTATATCAAAGTGATTAAAATGGTATTTTAAAGCTCATTTTTTGTTTTTACTTTTATCGTTCAAACGATGTCAAATAACGAAAAATGCTTTTTAAAGCTGATGAGAGTAAGGAGAAATCACTCAACTTCATGCTAATCAGTCAGGTGAAAACGAGGATTAATATTACTGTGACTGTTGTATACTTCGGCTTGCATGAAAAAAAAGGAGATAGGGATCTTATTTTGTACAAAACATTCCGAAAATTCCAATAGTTTGCGAGGGTGCAGCAATTTCACGAAGTCAAGGAATCGAGGCAAGTTAGGATATACCCGAAAGTGTAATATTCACCTTTGATTAGAACATCCACATAGGATCTAATTAGCAATTCGTTCTCAGGGAAGACGTGACACCAGTACCTGACATCATCTTCTTGAAAGCACATGTTCAGAAGAAGTGCGCCCTCTTCAGATATGGAGAAACAGGCGTTGCCTACAGGATTAGACATCGTTTTGGAGCTACCTGGTACGTTCAGCCTCCCGATCACGGTAGTCGTATGATTGTCAGGATTGGCAAAAGACCAAAACACAGTTGCAGGACTCCCGCCGATCTTAAACCTCAATACAGCTGGGCAATTGAGTGTGTAATTTTTCCCAGCCTCGAAGTCGATTCTCGAACTTGCAAAAACCCTTCCTCCGTCCAGTGGAAATTTCTCATCTGAATAATTCAAGTGTTGAAGAAAGAAAAATGAAAAATCTCTGGTTTAATGAAAGAAGCTATCCGCTCCGTTCACAAGCACCCCTTCACCGGCAAAGGAAGTACAGTTGGGGGGTGACCGACCGACGCCATCTTGCCTGACTGCAATTCATTTGCCGCGAAGCGCGGCCACTGCGTGTAAATATAACAAATCCCCTGGTGTACGTGCGTCACACACAAGGAACGATGCGTGTCAACCAGCGAAATGTCCCGGCCATGGGACGTCGTTGTTAGGTAAAAGGGCGCCCTTATTTGGTAGCGCACGGAGCTCATAACGAATGCATGTCTAACGAGCCATCTCGACAGCGGTGTAACTACGGGGGGGGGGGGGTGCTCGCTCCCCCATAAAAAGTTCAGGCCCCCAGTCGCCCCCCCCCCCTCCGCCACTAAAAAAATTGGCATCAGTGGAAAAGCACAGCCGTATGAGTTACCGATTAGCTGGAAGAACATAAAGTCCCTTTTTCGCGATTTTGTGCGTATTTTTCACCAAAACCCTTTCTGTTCGCGAGTTGATTTTTAAGGTCCGTGGAAAGAGAATAGTGGTAGTTATTGTCTAACATAGGTTATGAACAGCGCCCCCATGGGAAGATGGTGTCCAGCCTTAGCCCCCCCCCCCCCCACCACTTTTTGATACAAGGGCCTTGTCACACTTCTGCGTATCCTAATTCCTTATGAGTTGCGCATTGACATTTTTTTTCATACGCAGTCGCAGCGCATCGGTCCCGCATCAGTCTAGACTTGACTCAAGTCGGAATTGCCTTTAAGACGGTAGCTTAATTTAAAAAAAGTAGCAAAAATCACTTAGTTTACGTCTTTCCAGAAGCCCGACAAGCAGTGACAAGGTACACTTCAGCGGGCGTTCCACTTCAGTGCCGTATCGTAAAACAATGCGCACACACTGTATGTACATTGTACAATACGCGTATCATACGTACATGTGTGTGCATGTATTCAGAGCATGTGGTGCAAAAGTTGGGTTGCTGCATCACTTGAAAATAACATGTACATGTACGTCTTTAACATGATGGTCCGTGTGAGTGGATTTACTATGTAGGCACAGACCGAGCGCAACCCAGACATGGCCAAGTCTAGCATCGGTCGAGCGCGGTACGAGTACGCTATGTGTTCGTGGGGGATAAGCGATTCATACGCGGTAATACACTGACCTCCCGGCAAGCACCCCGTCAGCATATGGCCCGCCTTATATTGGACGTATACATAGCGAATACTTGCAGCGAAGATACAACGCACGCTGAACGAACTCATAGCGAATGCCAACGTCTTGCACGAATTAGTACCGATCGTCCTGCGAGCGGGCAGCGCATTGTACTTATTCGTAACTTATGAGAAACGCACAGATAGCGTACTTGCCGCAGCTCATACGCATCTCATACGCAGTGGATGCGCAGAATTCGTTACTTGTACGCTAGATGTGCGTCGCATATTAAAGTCAAAGTAATCAAAAAATTTCGACGATTTGAGCGTACGGCTGCGTATTGAACAATGTTGATAAGGAACTCATCAGGAATTAGGATACGCAAAACTGTGACAGGGGATTTAAGGAAGTCGGATGTCCGGTAAAAAAAACCTGTCTACCTTTCATCCACGGATGACATTTTTGGGCGCCCCTTCATTATAACCTCAAGTCCCCCCCCCCCCCCCCAACACACACACACACGCCTCCCATAAGAACCCTGGCTACGCCGCTGCATTCCGATAATACAAACAATTTCACCAACTATTGCTGAATGTTTTGAGAGTTAGTGATACACTAATCAGTTAGGGGATTCCCATTAATGTGTTGATACGCTACATCTTTACATGCGATCAAATTAAAAAGGCAAAATTATGCACCTATAACTCTAACATCAATATCATCCCCACTGATTCCTCCGCCTGTATCACATCTGTATCTTCCAGCATCTTCGTCATCAACTAATTTGATGATCAGGCCGAAATCGCTGGCGGGTTCGAACTCCGATTCAGCAACGACGTCGTTGCTAGACAGTAGAAAGTGTCGACCTGACATGTCGATCTTGAACCACTGTACCTCACAGGTTGCGACACCAGGGGTCCAGCTCGAGCATGGAAGTGACTGCTCTCCACCCTCAAGAAGGTAGAACGATGTCGAAGATGCCTTGAGGGCGTGATTGGGTGTCTGTTGATCTACATTTAAAAAAAGAGTAATGAAAAACATAATGCACTCATTGCTGTCAGTGCAACCTATCTTCCTATTCTGCAATGCAAACCATGCAACGTGATAAAAAAAAAGTACTCCGCGCACAACATTGGAAGTCAATGACATATTGAGCACTTGAAACTGGGAGCTAGACTATTAGCTCTTGTTGCTTGACACTAAATATGTATTTATTTAATTGAACGCATGGAAAACAAAAATTTCCAAAAGCAACAATATTTTGTCAATGGCTTAGGTACTGAATCAATTTACACTACCTGATATCTGGACATCGACGTCGCAATGTCGGAGAGTACCATCTGATTGGAACACGTGACACCAGAATCTGTGTGTGTCTTGTACATCATGGAGGGAGTTAACTAGAAGTGAATTGTCGCTACCAATGCTGTAATCGGCACCGTGCCCAACCTTTAGGGTAGCACCATCAGAGAAACGTGCACCAATGATCTGTGTATCTGTAGTGACACCTTCTCCGGTTGACCAATACACTACGGAGATCGGCGCGTCTGGTGTCTGTGACGCGCACTCACATGGGAGCGTCTGTTTGCATCCTCGATGGAAGCTAGCGGTGGAAGATGCCTGACTACTGCCTGCTGGAAAGGTATCGCCTGTATTTTTGAAATTAAAAATTGGTTAATCTGGCTGTATCCTCTATGGTGACTGGATTTCTTTGGTTTATGGTGTTGTGTCTATCCCCTTTAGTTTCGCGTTTGTTTTTCTTCTGAATTTCAGACTTGGTATGAACCATGCAGGGAGGTGTCTAAGATCTTTAGACTTCAACTATGCGATGCAGTGACGTGATGATGTATTTTGGACATATTTTTAAACAAGGCTGACACTTAAGTTACACAGTAAATCACAAGAATTATTCAATTCACAACTCTGATCAACAATAGTAAAGGAAGGTTTTCGGTTCACAGTTCAATTGAATGGAATTAGGTCACTTGCATTAGATGGCATGTGATTGACTTGTTCAGCACATGTATCTGAACTACAACAATGACGTTTGTACCTATGACTTGGAAGTATACTCTCCCGACCCTTATACCGGTAGCTTGAGGAATAACCTGGCAAAGGAAACTCCCCTCGTCCCTGTCCTCGACTCCCTCAATGACAAGTCCGTGATTGGACGACATCGAGTACCTCTCGTCGGTAGGCGTGTCTTTGATGACGCTTCCTCGCAGGTCTCGGCTGATCAGGCGCACCGTTGATGGGTCGTATATGATGGACCCATGGTACCAGATAACACCATCTAAACGTTCCGTGGGGCGGAACGTCGGACAAGTAATTCGGTGCCAAATACTCTTTTGAAGGTAGCTAGAGGCGCCAAAGACATCGTAGATACTCGTCCCTGAAGCCAAAAATCGTTACTAATTCATAACGTATTTAATTTATTTCAATTTTTAAGGGGAAAATTAAACTTAATGGGCCCATAAAATGTATTTATTTTTTAATGTAATTCTTGAAAATGACCTTTGTGTCCCATTTAACCTTATTTTCAATTTTTATTTTGCCGTTTTCAAGGGTATTTTAGTGCCTTTTTTGTTGTTATGCTTAATCGAATTTCCATATCCATGAGCAAAAGCGCGATGTCATATCAGGCAGAACCTGATTGTTCACAAAAAGTTGCCAGAATTTTGGATATTTTGCTGTTGAATTACACAGCACTACTATGCAATGCAGCGACGTGGTGATGTGATATAATTTATTTGGACACTGATGTTAAAAGGGCCCATACAGTGAATATTTCTTAGGAACTTATTTTGTGATCCTTCCTAATACTCTTCATTGTATGAAAACTAATTGACATCCCTTTTCAGTGGCGTAGCGACGGGGGGGGGGGGGGGTGTGGGGGGGGGGAACAGCCCCCCAGTCCCCCCCACTGAGATTTTGAGTTGAAAAAAAAAATATCATTGATCTTTATGACGCCCCCCATGAAATGTTCCAGCCCCCCAGCGCCCCCACTGAAAAATTCCTTGCTACGGCTCTGTCCCTTTGTGGTTTATTTTACTGAACAATGCACTTCCTTCAACATTTAAAAATGTCCCTGCTTCTCCAGACATCTGTGGGCGCTGTTGCCGTGATGTCATTTGAGTAATGTAAGACACTGTTCATATTATGTGTTTTTCTGTTGAAATTCTGAACCCAAAAAGTTGCTTGCTCATTGAAAACATTTGTGAGAAAAGTTTCCCTTTGGCTTACTGCCATGAACTGACACAACGTCGAATCAAAAGAAATTAAAGTTTCGACAGCAAAATATCCAAACTTATGGCAACTTTTTGTGCAAAAACCAATTGAAACATTGAGGTTTCTGTCTGATATGATATCACACTTTCGCTCATCATGAATATGGACATTCGCATTAGAATAAAATCAAAGAGGCACCAACATACCCTAAAAACGGCAAGATGAAAATTAAAAATAAGGTTAAATAGAAAACAAAGGCGCATTTTCAAGAACTGCATTATAAGAAAATAAACATTTTATGGACCTTTTAAGCAAGACCGACACGTAAATAACACAGCAAATCACAATAACTAATCAATTCATAACACTGATCAACAATAGTAAAGGAAAGTTTTCGGTTCACAGTTCAATTGAATGGAATTAGGTCACTTGGGTTAGATGGCATGTGATTGATTTGTACAGCACATGTATCTGAACTACAACAATGACGTTTGTACCTATGACTTGGAAGTATACTCTCTCGACCCTTATACCGGCAGCTTGAGGAATAACCTGGCAAAGGAAACTCCCCTCGTCCCTGTCCTCGACTCCCTGAATGACAAGTCTGTGATCGGACGACATCGAGTACCTCTCGTCGGCAGGAGTGTCTTTGATGACGCCTCCTCGCAGGACTCGGCTGATCAGATGCACCGTTGACGGGTCGTCTATGCTGGACCCCTTATACCAGATAACACCATCTAAATGTTCAGTGGGGCGGAACGACGGACAAGGAATTCGGTGCCGAATACTATTTCGAAGGTAGCCAGAGGCGCCAAAGACATCGTGGGTACTCGTCCCTGAAAGCCGAAAATCGTTACTAATTCATAACTTATTTTATTTGTTATTTCAATTTGACATGCAACAATTGACTTAACTCTTTAACAGTAATTTCCAAGGAATAGATATTGTGTATTAAATTCTTTTTCTCAAATCTGTCTCTATGAAACTGTGTGACTGCTTTTTTATCACTTAAAAGTTGATACAATTATCGAATAATGAAACTAGTTTGTGTTCTAATGATTAAAAAAAAAAATATAGCGCGATTAATGTGCATTAGGCTAACCTTTAATCTTTGTGCATAAACCCTTTAAGGTGCATTTTCAAGAACTGCATTAAAACAAAATAAACATTTTATGGACCTTTTAAGCAAGACCGACACGTAAATAACACATCAAATCACAATAACTATTCAATTCATAACACTGATCAACAATAGTAAAGGAAAGTGTTCGGTTCACAGTTCATTTGAATGGAATTAGGTCACTTGGGTTAGATGGCATGTGATTGACTCGTACAGAACATGTATGTATCTGAACTACAACAATGACGTTTGTACCTATGACATGGACGTTTACTCTCCCGACCCTTACACCGGCAGCTTCAGGAATAACCTGGCAAAGGAAACTCCCCTCGTCCCTGTCTTCGACTCCCTGAATGACAAGTCCGTGATTGGACGACATCGAGTACCTCTCGTCGGCCGGCGTGTCTTTAATGACGCCTCCTCGCAGGTCTCGGCTGATCAGATGCACCGTTGACGGGTCGTCTATGCTGGACCCCTTATACCAGATAACACCATCTAAACGTTCAGTGGGGCGGAACGTCGGACAAGGAATTCGGTGCCGAATACTCTTTCGAAGGTAGCCAGAGGCGCCAAAGACATCTTGGATACTGGTCCCTGAGAGCCGAAAATCGTTACTAATGTATAATTTATTTAATTTGTTATTTCAATTTGACAAGCAACAATTGACTGAATTATTTAGTAAATCTAAAAATTAATGTGGCCTGACGTAGCGAACTTAGCAAGCTCTTCTTCAGAGGCTAAAACAGAAATGACAGAGGTACATACATTAACATGGGGGTGCACACAAACATGCAGGGCTGAAAGAAGAAACACAAAAGGAGGATTAGGTGGAAAAGGTGTGGAAAGATGCGGGGGATGGTGGATGAGAGAACAAAGAAACAAAGAGAGATGGCAAACCACAAGGGGTTTGGTATAAATAGGATAGGGACCAGAAAGGGGAAGAATCAAAGGTCACAGGGAGTGGGAACGGACAAAAGAGTGTGAGAGTGAAGGGGGATGATGCGGGGGGGGGGGAACAGTATGGAGGTGGAAAGGGATGAAAGATGGGGGAAGATGGGTAAACACAAACAAGGAAGACCAGGTGGATTATCTGTAACAGAAGACAATGGAGGAAGAAAAGGATTAATCATTTCCAAGTTGGATGTTGAGACCATGTGGTTGAATAGTTCGAAGACGATTCATCCACACTTTCTCTCTGCTGAGGTCAACTGAGTCCTTGCGATGGCCAAGAGATTCAATGCCCTGCAAAATCATATCAGAAATGGAGTGGTTAGGCAGGTTGAAGTGATGACCAACAGGGGTGTTTAGTTTCTTGGTGTTGACCGTTGACCGGTGGGCATAGAAACGCTTCTTGAGCGTATTCTTAGTCTCACCTACATACTGCACTCCACAGACCCTGCAAGAAATGAGATACATGACATTAGAGGTGTTACAAGTAATGTTACCAATGGTTCTGTGGGTAGTGACAGAAGAGTGGCCAGAAAAGGAGTCAGACTCCTCTGGCAGACAACACATCTGGAACTGCACTTGAAAGTACCATGCTGGGTGGGAGAGGATGCATCTAAGGATGGAACTTCAGCTTGAACAATCAAGTCCCGTAGATTTTGAGGACGCCTGTAAGCCAATGTGGGGCCGTTGGGGATGGCGCGGGCAAGGCGATCTGAAGTATGGAGGATATGATGATTGTCATTAGTGATTTTGCGAAGGGGAGGGAGATTGGGGTGAAACGTGGTAACCAAGGGAATCATGGGTTTGGCCATGGCATCAGGGGCCTTTCCCGTGAGAGCTAGATTTCCGGGGATAGCTTTAGCTCTGGCAATGGCACGATGAACTTGGCGAGAGCTGTGACCCCTGGACACCAAGTTGTTCCTCAGTATCTGTTTATGGCGGGAGAAATCGGAATCATTAGAACAAATTCTTCTGAGTCTGAGTGCCTGGCTAAACGCTATGCCAGTTTTGCAGTGCCTGGGGCGACAGCTGGAGAAGTGGAGGTACTGGTGGGTGTCTGTGGGTTTGGAATACAGGTCAGTGGTTAATGAGTTGCCTTGCTTGCGGACGGTGACATCCAGAAAGTGGGTTTGGTGAGCCGAGAACTCCGATGTGAATTTGATGGTTCTGTAGAAGGAATTGATGTGGTTAGTGAAGGTCAAGAGACTGGCCTCATCACTGGTCCAGATGAAAAAAAACATCATCAATATATCTCCACAATATCCAAGAGCGACATGGGGCCGAGGCAAAAATGCGTTCTTCGAGGTCACCCATGAAGAGGCAAGCCATGGAGGGGGCCATGCGAGTGCCCATTGCAGTGCCGTGTACCTGTAGATAGTGTTCACCAAGGAAGGAAAAATTGTTCTTCGTTAGTATAAGTCTCCTGAGGGTGCCAACATCACTGATGGGAGGAGTCGTGTGTCCTGTCTTAGCCAGAGCCAAGGAGCAAGCACAAACACCCTCCTCATGTGGGATGTTGGTGTACAGAGATGAGACGTCGAAAGTCCCAATGATGGCTGTGCTGGGAATCTGGTCCTTGATTCCTTCAAGCTTGCGTAGGAAGTCTGGGGTGTCGTGAATGTATGACGAAATCTGTGGGACAAGGGGTTTGAGAAAACTGTCAATGAACAGGGAGATGCGTTCCGTGGTTCCCCCCCCCCCGCATCATCCCCCTTCACTCTCATACTCTTTTGTCCGTTCCCACTCCCTGTGACCTTTGATCCTTCCCCTTTCTGGTCCCTCCCCTGTTTATACCAGACCCCTTGTGGTTTGCCATCTTCCTTTGTTTCTTTGTTCTCTCATCGACCCTTCCCTGCATCTTTCCTCACTTTTCCCACCTAATCCTCCTTTTGTGTTTCTTCTTTCAGCCCTGCATGTTTGTGTGCACCCCCATGTTAATGTATATACCTCTGTCATTTCTGTTTTAGCCTCTGAAGAAGAACTTGCTAAGTTCGCAACGTCAGGCCACATTAATTTTTAGATTTATATATTTCAGGTCCATCCAGTCAGTAAGCAGTTTGCAGCAGTCTTACCTTTTTTCATCAATTATTTAGTAGTAATTTTCAAGGAATAAATATTGTGTACTAATTTCTTTTTTCCAAATCTGTTCCTATGACAGAGATCCAATAATGAAACTAGATTTGTGTTTCAATGATTTAAAAAAAAAGTAACGCGATTAATGTGATTATTTACAATGCAATGCTAAGCTTACAGAGATCTGAAAAAAAACTTCCTTAGTTTTGCTGAACCCAACCATTAGGATTTCAAGCAGCTGACTATGGCACGCCGAAGGGGAATTTATTCAACCCTGCATGGCAACTGCCAACTTAATGAAATACATCGCAATTTTTTAAAAAGAATGTCAACATTGTAAAAAACATGTCAACATTAAAACAAAATGTCAAAATTGTAAAAAATATGTCAACATTCTAAAAGATATGTCAACATTTAAAAAATAAACAGTCAAAATTAAAAAAAAAAGTATGTCAACATTTTAAAAAATATGTCAACATTTAAAACAAAAATATGCCAATATTCACGTGACCACCCAGCCCCTGGAGCGCGGAGAACGGCAGGGAGGGACCAGCGTGAACCTGGCCGCGTATTTGGTCAGATACTCACGCCGCGTATTCAGCTGTGCATTCAATAAGTACGGAGGCCAATAAACAACACTATTGCTGTGATAAATATTTGATATTTAATGCGGAATTCAGCAAAGAGTGTACCTAAAATGAAGAGCGCCAGAATTATGTTTGATGGTCAGTTAATGAGGACTAGAGGTTGCCTTCAAATTATTTCGGTTTCAGATCTAGGACAGCTATGAATCACGTGATACTCGTCCTGAGAAAATTCGTGCCAAAAAATAGCATTTTGCCGTTGTGCAGTATTAAGTCAAACTTTGAGACAAAGTGTACCGAACAGTGTAGGAGGAGCACTCAAGTAGCTGACGTCATCTAAAGACAAGATGACCGGACTACACTCTATTTTGGTTTCAGCTGTATGAGGTTTATACGTCACGTGACAATATTAATGACTATACAAAATGTGCTTCCACCGAAAAATTCACACAAAATTCACCAAAAAAGTGTACTTCACATTCAACATGCCAGAATTATGTTTGATGGTCAGTTATTGAGAACTAGAGGTTGCCTATGAATTATTTTGGTTTCAGATCTAGAACAACTATGAATCACGTAACACTCGTCCTGCAAGTGCGTACTAAAATAGCATTTTGCGGTTGTACGACATGAAGCCTAACTTTGAGACAAAGTGAACCGAACAGTGTAGGAGAAGCAGTAAAATTGCCGATGACGTCTTAAAGACAGGTGGCCCGCCTTCACTCCATTTTGGTTACATGTGTATCATATGAATTCGTCGTGCACAAAATAATTTTGTATGACTAAATTTCCCATATAAAATACATGCTCACAGAAACTACTTGTATTTTCCCATGCATGCTCACAGGGCGCGCGCGCGTGCGCGTCCACACACGACCACAAACGTGTGTGATCAATATGAGCTCCGTGCGCTACCAAAAGAGGGCGCCCTTTTACCTAACAACGACGCCCAATGGGCGGGACATTTCACTGGTTGACACGCACTGTTCCTTGTGTGTGACGCACGTAGACCAGGGGATTTGTTCTATTTACACGCAGTGGCCTCGCTTCGCGGCAAATGAATTGCTTTCAGGCAACATGGCGTCAGTCGGTCACCCCCAACTGTACTTCCTTTGCCGGTGAGGGGTTGCTTGTGAACGGAGCGGATAGGCACTTGAACGTTTTAGAGAGAAGTGTTGATTCGACAAGATATAGTTATTTATATTAATAACATTAAAACAAATTTTTATAATAAAATAATGTAAAAATCAAACTGTCTGAGGGAGAACGAACAAAAATGTTAGCATAAGTGGTTGATATGTCAAGATCAGATCTTTTTAAAAAGTTGCCTATTTCTAACATTTCCTTCCTGTGTGTGCCGGTGAGGCAGATAATTCTGTTCCCCTGGTAAATGTGTCCCCCGGACAAATTTACCGGCTCGTGACCCGGTTAGTCGTTCCGGGGGACAAATTTACCTAGGTAGATCTGTCCCCCTCCCTGGTAAATAAGTCCCCCTGCCCAACGTTGAAAGTGTCCTCCCTGGTAAATGTGTCGTGTTCGTGATGTGAGCGCGCATCGCCGCGAGTACATGCTGCAAGATTTGTGGCAGCGTTTATCGCATGTGTACATATTGAATCCCGCTACACAAAGGAAATTCATCCAATATGAAATTTCGTTACGCGCTACGATGGGAACGCAGACCAATCCAAGTAGGCGTTATATCAATGAGGCGTCCAGCGTAGAATAGGGCCACACCGTACTCCGGAATCGATCGAAACATTGTGTTCACATTTCACATCTAAGAAAGAGACCAACAAGTGATTTTTTTTTCTTCATGAAGGGCAGACTAAAGAGTAAAAAAATGTTTACCTTGTAGAGTGGATTCATCAAAACAATATAGAGACCTGGCCTTCTGCGGTGCAAAGCTAGGGGGACAAAAAAACCTGGAGGGGTCAGAATTAACGGGCTGGGAATGACACTTTTACCTAGGTAATTCTGTCCCCCCGGACACTTTTAACGGGGGACAGAATTGCCGTCCACACCGGCGTGCGGTTCTTTAAGGCGAGCCCTCAAATAAGAATCCCTCCCTAGACCGTTCGTGGTTGAGCCCGCCCAGTATGTTGAAGGATTGGGACCTTGAATGGAACCGATCGGCCTGGATTAACTCCACCAGGCTTCTACACCAAGGCTCTGGCTCATCACAAAGGAAACCATTTGCGACGCGCTAATCCTCCAGTAGTCAACAATGACTGTGGGCTTCAAAGAAGTTGCCGCTGGTAGTCCCGCATACCATTGCCTTTGTGCACTAATAAGACGTTTACTGTACTTTAATAATTGTGAACCTGATGGCTTTTTTTTTACCAATGACATCCAAAAGATGCGCCCTCCATTGAAAATAAAGAAATGACTCGTTGTTAAGCTGTTGTTGTCCCGCAATTAAACTGGTCCTGGTGCAAGGGCGGATCCAGGGGGGGGGGGGGGGGGCCAAAGGGGGCCATGGCCCCCCCCAAAACGAAATCAATTTTTTTTTTTTATGTGACATCGCAATAACGGCAGGCAATGAGTACACCACCATCTTTACCTGAAAAAAAACATTGGTTAAAGTGGTCAGAAATTGCCTCAGATCGCACCACAGAGCATCTAGAATCCAAAAAATTTTCGGGGCCCTTAAGCGGGCCCCGAACCCCACGCCGTAATTTTTTTGACCCACTTTTTGACATAGCAATAAAGGCTGGGCAGTGAGTACACCACCATCTTTTCCTCAAAAAAAACATTGGTTAAAGTGGTCAGAAATCGACTCAGATCACACCACAGAACATCTAAAATCCAAAATTTTTTCGGGGCCCTTAAGCGGGCCCCGAACCCCACGCCGTAATTTTTTTGACCCACTTTTTGGGGGGAACCAAAAATTGTTTTGGCCCCCCCCAAAATTGTGTTCTGGATCCGCCCTTGTCCTGGTGTGATTTTTTTTCCCCCAGGGAATTCATATGAGGCGTATCCGTCACGTATAACCAATGCAATGGCAATACAGAAAGGGCTTTCACTTCCAAATTCCTTTTTTTTTAAATATCAAATTCGGATCTAAAAAGGCAACCTGCCAGTATCATGTTTGATAGTCCGTTACATTGCGTTGTAGAGGTTGTCTATAAATTATCTTGCTTTCAGATGTTGGACCACTAAGAATCAGGTGATACTCGTCCTGCGAAAAATTCGTAGTAAAAAAAAAGCATTTTGTGGTTGTACAGAATTTCACCTCAATTTCACACAGGGAACAGTGTAAGAGAAACAGCAAAATACCGATGACATCTGCAAGAAAGGCTACCCGCCTATTTGCATTGGCATGGGCCACAGTTTGCATATTCTTGAAGAGGAACTATTCCTGCAATTATCTCGCAACGTGCGTGTATTTATGTCAATATAAAATGATCGCTTCAGTTCAGTTATATGATGTTTTCATTCATTTTAATAGAAATTGTAAGTCTTGTTGCGAAAGAATTATATTGGTGCCTACAATAAGTACATGTTCGTCAAAAAATTGCAACAATCGACTCAATTATGCCTCATACTGAGTTAGTCTCTAACAAAATACAGGCAATAAACAGGACTATCCACTGACTCACTCATTGTTTACACGTTCGGTCACGAATTGAGCTTGCTAGAGATGTAAATTCTAAAATAATGGGCAGTTATACAAAATTGTACTGAAGGTATAATTAAAATAAATATTTCTTACAAAAATTATGCGTTTAATTTTCTGTGTGAAATGCTGCTGGCACACATTAAGGCCTACACTTATTGACCCCCCCCCCCAACAAAAAAACCCTTCAAGTAGCCTTTTGATTGACTGTATATCAAAATAACTGAAAAAAATGCAGTTTTGGCTTTGAACAGTTTACATTTGAACTCCTTAATCTTACATTAGAAAGCAGTTCCCATCGTAGCCCCCCCCCCCCCAAAAAAAAAACTCTCCGGTTTCTGGTATGGAGCTTGCCGAAAAAGTGGTGCGGCGACGCGGCTTTTTTTTTTTTTACCTGATATTTTTGCCTCAAATGTCGGCTGATGACTGCAAATGGTGCCCAACTAAACTTAGTGGAAATATATGGGAGTCCAGAGAGGCCACATTAAGCTTATTCTAGATCATAACCCAATCCACAAAAACGTTAAAATTGTGCAGCAGCAGGATTCCAGTCAAACCAGTGAGTTTGGCGGTTTTGAGACATCATCTTTCATTGAAAAAAAAACTTCTTCATTTTGCCGACGGGCATGGCTACGGTGACGAGCGCGCATACCAGAAACCGGAGATTTTTTTGGTTTTGGCCTTAAAGAAAATGCATTAGGGTATATGTTATATACTCTTGGTTACAGTGGTACAAACAAATATAGTTTTCTCGGCTATTTTAAAACGTTTATCGTTCAAATTCACCGTTTCTTATATTCAAATCCATCCACCAACATCGTAGGTTTTAATTTCGTCTTTTGTCTGACAATTTCAATTCAGTTCAAACAAATTCAAACAATGAGCTCATGTTTTCGTCCCAGAGTATTTGATTTCGTCTCGTCTACGCCAAACTTTATTATTCAGAAATCAAATTCGTCTATAAGATCTCTGAATCTCATGCATTCGGCAACAGCTTAAGACCAATTTGATCTGTAGGGACGAATACTCTCGACCGGTGACTAAAGAGGGTGATCCAACCTTCAAATTGAATTGTAAAAGATTAAATTAATTTTGTAAAAAACGTGTGAAATTGTATGGGACGAAATTGAATGTTAGACTCGGTGACTTTGAATTAAAAAAATGGTTTAAAATAGCCGGCGTCCTTCATTTCAGGTACACTTTTTGATAAAATCCACATTAATATCAAAATTGTGTGAATTTTCGGTGGAAGCACATTTTGTATTGTTATTTGTCACGTGACGGAAACACCTCATACAGCTTTTAACCAAAAATAGAGTGCAGTCGGGTCACCTGTTTTTAAGATGCCGTCAGCTTTTTCAGTGTTCCTTCACTGTTCGGTACACTTTGTCTCAAAGTTAGGCTTAATGTTGCACAACCGCAAAATGGTATTTTTAGCACGAATTTTCTCAGGACGAGTATTACGTGATTCGCTGTCCTAGATCTGAAACCTAAATAATTTGAAGGCAACCTCTGGTCCTCATTAACTGACCATCAAACATAATTCTGGCGCTCTTCATTTGAGGTACAATCTTTGCTGAATACCGCATTAAATATCAACAATTTATCACAGCAATAGTGTTGTATATTGGCCTCCTTACAATGCATGGCTGAATACGCGGCTAGAGTATCTGGCTGAATACGCGGCCAGGTTCACGCTGGTCCCTCCCTAACGATCTCATTGCTCCGCACGTGAATGTTGGTCAAGTGAATTTTGATGCAATTTCTTTTTTAATATTGACAGATTTTTTTTTTTTTAATGTTGACAGATATTTTTAAAATGTTAACATATTTCTTTTTTAATGTTGACATATTTTTTATGTTAACATATCTTTTATAATGTTGACATTTGTTTTGTTGATATATGTTTCACAATGTTGACACCCTTTTTAAAAAGTTGTGATGTATTTCATAATGTTGGCAGTTGCCGTGCAGGGTTGAAAAAATTACGCTTTGGCGTGCCATAGCTGACATTAGCGAAGAATGGTGATAAGGTTTAAATTGTACACACCCCTAAAAAAAAAACCATTCATGTAGTTCCCTCGCCGCGCACAGTGCAGGCGTAGTCAGATAGGTTCAAGGTTCAAGTCACTCATTTTACATTTAACAGCCATTATGCAGGTGCACGTATTTGACCTTCTTGTGTACAGATTTTGAACTCGCTGCCGCCTCTGTACTTGATTTACAATACAAATAACAACCCTATTGTACATGTACATGATGGAAATTCGCTGCAGCGCGCATAATGTGTGCATCATGAAAGCGGGATTCAAACAAACGCCTTAACTTTAGCCAGTTCTATAAATAACACAACGCACTCGTTTTGCAAAACTAGTGGGATGATAATTAGGCAAAACCAAATCGTGTGCCGAATTGCTTCCAATAACTGTTTACATCAAAATAAGAAGGAAAAAAATAGCCAGTTCTATAAATAACACAGCAAATTTGTTTGCAATAATCTTGGTAACAGTGGTACAAACAATATAGTTTTCCCGGCTATTTTAAACGTTCATCGTTCAAATTCACCGTTTTTAATATTTAAATCCGTCCATCAACATCGAAGATTTTAATTTCGTCTTTTGTCTGACAATATCAAATTCAATTCGAACAAATTTAAACAATGAGCTCACGTTTTCGTCCCGGGGTATTTGATTTCGTTTCGTCTACGCCAAACTTTGTTATTCAGAAATCCAATTCGTCTATAAGACGAATTCGATCTCTGAATGCTGCCATTCGGCAACAGCTTAAGACGAACTTGATCTGTAAGGACGAATACTCTCGACCGGTGACTAAAGAGGGTGATCCAACCTTCAAATTGAATTGTAAAAGACTAAATTGATTTTGTTAAAAACGTGTGAAATTTTATGTGACGAAACAGAATGAAAGACTTGCTGACTTTGAATAAAACATATTTTAAAATAGCCGGCGTCCCTCATTTCAGGTACACTTTTTGATAAAATCCACATTAATATCAAAATTGTCTGAAATTTTCGGTGGAAGCACATTTTGTATTGTTATTTGTCACGTGACGGAAGCACCTCATACAGCTTTTAACCAAAATAGAGTGCAGTCGGGTCACCTGTTTTAAGATGCAGTCAGCTATTTTAATGTTCCTCCTTCACTGTTCGGTACACTTTGTCTCAAAGTTTGACTTAATACTGCACAACCGCAAAATGGTATTTTGGCACGAATTTTCTCAGGACGAGTATCACGTGATTCGCTGTCCTAGATCTGAAACCGAAATAATTTGAAGGCAATCTCTAGTCGTCATTAACTGATCATCAACGTTATTCTGGCGCCCTTCATTTGAGGTACACTCTTTGCTAAATTCCGCATTAAATATCAAAAAATTATCACATCAATAGTGTTGTTTATTGGCCTCGATCCGTACTTATTGACTGCACGGCCGAATACGCGGCTGGAGTATCTGGCCAAATACGCGGCCAGGTTCACGGTGGTCCCTCCCCAACCTCGTTCCCCATGGGTCAGCCTCGACTCCAGGGGCCCGTGCTCGTTCCTTACACTAACCCCTGGCTGTGATAATGACGTAAATGACGCTAAATGGCTACTCACAGCGTACTGCGCGCGCATTTCGAAGATTGCACGCCGGACGCCCCCATAATGTGCTCGCGTGCTTTGCACGTAACGTCACGTACGAAAAAAAATTAGGATTCAAAAGTCGCGATGCCTGTACGATATGGATTATGTCAGCCGCGTTTTTCGCTAAAAAAACCTGTATCTGTGGTTGTAAAGGCACGAAAGGGGTACGTACAGGTAATACAAATCTTTGCTAATTAACACAACGTCCAAACGTTGTGTTTGAAAGGATTGATTCTTCAAAATCACAACTTTTAACATTTTAAGATGGCGTCGGCACGTAAAAGGGATAAACTGCAGCCCTAATTATTATGTACCGTATTTTGGCACATTTAAATTACACAATTCCAGGGGTTACGATTGCGCAAGGCATGATGGGAAACAACATGGCGCTGCAAGATCATACCCACGGGGCACGAGGTTGTAGTTAGGCTGCAGTTTATCCGTTTTACGTGCCGACGCCATCTTTAAAATGTTAAAAGAGTTCAGAGTACGCTGTGAATAGCCAATCAGCGTCATTTACGTCATCATCACAGCCAGGGGTTGGTGTATGGAACGCGCACGCGCCCATGGAGTCGAGGCTGGTTCCTCTCTGACGGTCTCACTGCTCCGCACGTGAATTTTGATGCAATTTTTAAAATTAATATTGACATATTTTTTTTTAAATGTTGACATATTTTTTTTAAATGTTGACATGTTTTTAAAAAAAATATTGAAAATATATTTTCAAAATGTTGACTTTTTTTATATAAATATTGACATATTTTCTTTAAATGTTGACAAATTTATTAAAAAAAAATGTTACATATATATATTTAAAATGTTGACATGTTTTTTTAATATTGACATATATTTTTATGTTAACATATCATTAACAATGTTGACATATTTGTTTAAAATGTTGACATATTTTTCACAATGTTGACATACTTTTTTAAAAAATTGTGATGTATTTCATAATGTTGGCAGTTGCCGTGCAGGGTTGAAAAAATTCCGCTTTGGCGTGCCATAGCTGACACAAGCGAAGAATGGCGATACGTTTAAACTTTTACACGTACACCCCTAAAAACATCCATTCATGTGGTAGATAATGTTCAAGTACCAGTAACGAATTGAATTCCAGTTGTTCGCCCGCCGTGCACAGTGCAAGCGTAGACAGATACGCGATCTAGCGTCAGATACGCCTACGTACGTCTATACCGATTTGTCGTCAAGTCTAATGTTCAAGATTCAAGTCACTGATTTCATTCCATCAGCAGGTGCACGTATTTGACCTTCTTGTGTACAGATTTTGAACTCGCTGCCGTCTTTGTACTTGATTTACAATACAAAAAATCAGCCCTGTTGTACATGATGGAAATTCCCTTCTGCGCGTGTATGCATCATGAAAAAGGCCATCAGCTTGGGGGTTTGGTCAGTATCAAATCAGGGCATAAATGATTATAGTGCGTATGGGCAATGTATACCGCCCCTAGAGTGGTAACAAGCATTTTGATGGGCATTTTGACAAAAAGGGTGATAACGCCTAAAAGCTGCCACCGCTGCAATGCTATCACATATTTTCCAATTCTGGAGGTGTATACCTTGCCAAAAATCGCTATGACGATTATTCCCCTCATTTGATACCGGTTGCCAACATTTTCGACCGAGGCTGATGGCCTAAAAGTGGGATTCAAAGAAATTCCTTTACTTTAGCCAGTTCTAAAAATAACACCATGCACTTGTTTTGCAAAACTGGTGGGATGATACTTTGGCAAACAGCCACGTCATATTCCTAATTGCTTCCAATAATTGTTTACATCAAAATAAAAAACGAACCTTTGCCATTTGAAATTGTAAACAAGCAAAATTCCCTGATAAAATCAAACAACCCCTCCTCCGCCCAAAAAAAACCCCATAAACCCAGTACAACAAACTAACCAAAAACTGACAAACAAACAATCACATTTGTCAACTCCCTCTGGGTTTTGAGAGAGCATATGTTCAATCCTAGTCTCTTCTCCAAGACAATGTCCTGCGGTTAATATCAATGAACCCATAATCAAACCGTTTGGTTTAAATTATTACAGTTTCTCACCAAGTTCGACGGGACACACGTTGTAGTTTGCTGCACAAAACTCCAGCTTTGAGGAACTCAACAGTCCTACAAACACCAGGGAACAGATCCCGAGTACTGACATGATGAAATTCCGTTACCTATAATGGACATTAACAAAAATAGTGTTCATACAGCAGACCAATCTGTCAGAAATTAATGCATACGGTTATTATCAGTACTTGGCATCATTATTCTTTACTAAGCCAAGGTTGATAAGGTACAAACTCGAGCTAAAAGTGAGCTCTCCTTTCTACTTTTTTTTCAAGAACTCCTTCCTAGACAAAAGCTTTACTATCCATCCCCCCTCAAAAATGATAATATTGGACTGACGGTAGGAGAGGGTCCCTCATATCTTATGTCGAAAGGCACATGCTGCGATTTTTCACTCATAAATACAAAAATTAGTGTCGCCATTTCAACCTTGAACACACACGAAAAGAGTAATGTCCATCGAGTCAATAAGAAACACAAAACATCGAATACCGCGTGAACAGCAGCCATTAATCCTAGACTGTGGCGGCTCCATTCGCTTTACAAAGTTCTATAAACCTACCCTACATGATGTTCCTTCGACAAAATGACAAACACTGTGTCGTGAACAATTCAAAAAACACACTCACCTATTCCAGCAGTGCGATGCTACCGGTTTCAAAAACGTCTGAAGCTCAAAATGTCAAATACTTGATTGCAAAAAGCATAAATGTTCCCGTTTTGAAAGCGTGCAAAAAAAAAACATGGCAGGTTCCTGCTTTGGAAATTTCGAAAAACCCCGGATGTTAACTGCAACATCAGTTGTCAGGACGGGGATTTCCCGGCTGTCCGATCAAATTTCAAATGGGCCACAATAATGCGTGATGCTATTTCCCGCCCCTGTTTATGAAACACAAATGGTTTATTGACCAATTTGTTGTTAAAAAAAAATAGATAAAGTCAATACATGTAAATAATTTCCGGCAGTATACACAATTATGTTACTTCTTTAATGTTTAACAAAAAACTTTTGTGTAGTCTGAGTATCACTCGTTATCCACGGAGCCAAGTCTCCTGTATAACGTCTGATATATCTAAGCATGCGTGACGTCATTTCATTCCGAATTCAGGACTAGGATTGTGATTGGTCAAGTTCAATTTCACATGAACCAGACCAAAAGATTCTGACTATTCCTAATGAATCTTAGGTCAGGGACCTACAATTTAGACGTGAGCGTTGGGAATAATTGTCAGGTCTGGGAACCAGACTAGTCATCGCGGGCGTGATAATTGCGGACGCGGGGAGCTCGCATGACGCGCGTATAGAGGGCGCCTGCTTTATATTTGTAAGTTTATTGAGGTCATACGCAGTCTAGTTTACGTATCATACGCTTCGCAAGAGCTTTGTGTTTTGTGCAGCAAAGTTAATTCCCCAGAGATAATGATGGACATACAAAAGTCGTCTGTTGTAATCAGTCATGTTTTGCGAGGTCTCCTGTATTATGTGAACGCATTTCCTGAAGGGTAACAGACGCAAATGGCATCATCCACATTAGCCTGGTTCCCAGACCAAAACAATTTTGACTATTTCTGACAAATCTTAGGTCACGTAGCCGCCACGGCTAAAAATAAACATAATGGCCCTTTCTCAAAGCTCGGCTTCGTTTTCGTCTTGGCTTTATCATTAAAAGCCTTTAGTGTTCTGATAAAAAACAAAAAAAAACAAAAAACACTTGCTTCATATCCAGTTCGATAGTTTTGGTAAGAAAACATTGACTGATGTTGAGCTGGAATCTCTAAAGTTAGAGACCCAAATAACTGGCGAAGCCAAAACGTAAACGGAGCAGAATTTTGGAAAATCCCGGTAACCGTCGCAAGATTCAAAATAGTACCAGATATGGGTGTGGAGGTAATGAAATTATCCTGTCGTATACGGATTCACACGTAACGACCGCCCTCTGTTGATTTATTGTACAAATTGATATTACCCCTTCTGCGCAATGGTATCGCCTGCGCTGCCCCTGAAGCAACCTGGCTACCGATTTCGGCGCTGCACTGCATGAGAGCCAATATTCTTGAACAGAAAATTACAATTTTAAGACGTTTATCCAATTGATTTTGAGTCAAAATGTTATTCCTGCCCATACTCTACGGCTTGAACACTGGTTTTGTCCATTTAAATGCGTTTTGGAGGTGTTGACGCTGTGTTGACGCTGTGTTGATGCTTCTGTGTGTGTTGACGCTGTGTTGACGATTATAAGTATGACCGATGTCTTGCTTTTCAGATTAAATTTGGGGCGGAAAAATGTTGGACCCACTTTTTCGGGAAACGATTTTTTTGGCCCCCCCCCCTTCCCCCAAAAAATTGTTTTCTGGATCTGCCCTGCCTTAGCCATGCATTATAACAATGAAGCGTCAACATGAATCTGGATTATGCGCTGCTCATGCATTCACATGTGCACCAGATATATTCCAATTAAAATGTAAATGTACATGAATGAATACCTAAAATAGTTTACCCATTCTTATTGGTCGAGGCCCGTCACGTGGGTGGTTTTAAAATGTTGATAAAACATCAGCTTGCTTTAACCCTGCGCAGCGTTTACAAAAAAACTTTGCAACAACTCGCAACTGCTTTGGGCAGCAAGTACTTTCCCGCACTACGCAAGACCCTATTCATAGCAATACAACAAAAAGCCACGCGCCAGACAGTGTCCAGACAGTTGCCAGATAGTGCGCTGGATTGAAAATTGACTGGCGGCTGTGGTATGCAGTTATGAAGGGAGATAACTGTGTCAAGTTACAGGTCTTTGTTGATGTTTCAATGAGACTTGGCAGGAGGCCTGGTCGAAAGTTTGTTGACACGGCCTGGGTGTAGCCCTAGCTGCAAAGTTCATTGAACCAGCTTATTTGGCAAGGATCGAATAAGAATTAAATAGAAGGTGACCGTCATTGGCCTTAAAAAAAAAAAAATTCAAAAAATTTGGTTACCTGGGGCCCAAAGGGCAGCAGGTCACTCTGCATAAGGTAAGACTTTATAGGACTTTTTAATGATAAATTAAAATTAAGTTTTTGAGACAAGAAGCGAAACATGCAGATCACTTTCTCTTAATTTATCAAAGATTATTGTCGCTTTTTCTCATTAGAAAAGCCTCTAAAGTTGTCATAGGCATTACTTTCTGGCCAAAAGGGGGCCAAAAAATAATTAAAACTTCCTTTAGAAACTGTGCCCTTTGGGGAACCATCAGCCAAATTACCTGCCGAATCGCGGTGGTGAATCGCACCGGGCTGAACTGTGGGTTGAATCACGGTCTGCGCCGGTACGGGTACGTGTCATATGAAAGGTGGACTCCTATGAAAATCAGACTTTATTTTTTAAACTTTTATTGGTTAAACCCGCTCACGAGACCGGTCACCTCCTAATTAAATTATCTTCGTTTAGGAACGCGCAATACTATAAATGAGTCCATATTTCATAGAAACCTAAACCATATACCATCATAGAAAATGAAATGAAATCGTGTACAAAGAGTTGTGTCAACAATGTAGGACTAAATATGATAACATACATTGACAGTACAGTGAACCTGCTTCCTGAAATGAAGTATTGCCTGAATAATAAAGAAATATAAATTTCCAATTTTGAAAAAAATACTTTATTTGTGTTTTATAAACAATGCAGTCTGGATCACTAGCTACTAGGCTTACAAGTTGGAGCTGTACAGAGTGTAAACGTACCGAGCGTATATCGTAGCCAACAGTCTAAAACGGATAGATATTTGTCTATGGAACTCTTACTGAATGTATAAAGTTGAATTAAAATTGCCCACGAAAACAACCTGTCTATATTCTGTGGAACATCCCCTTGCACGTCAAGGGTCTATGACATGCGAGCAGACTCAGCATTTAATAAAGCAAAACAAGACAGCGTATTGACCCGGAGATTTTGACCATTCAGCGGGCACCTCCTATTGGGTCTTCGTTAGCCCGTTGGTTTATTACAAAAACATGGCAGCCAAATTGACCAACAACAGCCAATTTGTCAACATTTTTGATGGAAATGACGTCCCAATTTCTGAAAGCCGGATGATTATCAGATTACATTCTTTTATTTGCCGTTAGGTATGAGAAAAAAAAATACAAAAAAAATACCCCAAAAAATACATATCTTACTGGAAAACCGTAATATGATCAAATCTTAAACGTACTAGTTTTACTTTTATTTTGAACGGGAATTTCAACCTTGGTGCTAATAAAAACAAACTGTATGTTCATGTGAGCAGCACAAAGTTAACTTATTAAGCCAGAGTAAACAGATGAATCATCGAGTCTCGATATCACTTTCTGAAACAGTAGACATTTTTCTACTTCATTTGTACAAGAAAAGGCCTAGTGAAGAGAAGACAGTACAATACACTGTGACCAGCATGGCGGCGTTATTCGTTATTACGGCGCTCTTTTTCCAACATGCAACAGGTAAGAGGTTTTTTTTAACAAATTGAAATCTTGTAAATATTCTAAAGGAAACAGGCCGTTCTTGGTTAAGGAGTATAGTGTGGCCAAATTCACGCGACATTTTTTTTAATCAGCAACTTCTGTTTTAATTTATATCTCCTATATCACAATTGACAGAGCTCAGCCGTCAGGAGTGGCAGTAGGCTGCACAAATTAATTACATAGTGTCTGTGGTAAACTTCATGCAGGAAACAATAATAATACTTACATATACGCCTCGATTTTAGACTTTGTATTGGTCCCATAAAGGTCCAGCCATAGGCGTATATCCGGGGGGGGGGGGTATTTACATCCCAATAGTTTGTAAAGACTGCCATTTTTCATTCAAGTGTCGATTCAAGGGTCCTGTCTTTCAACAGCAGTCCCCCCCCCCCCCTAATATTTTAAACGAGTGCCCTTTTTTTGAACGAGTGCTCTTTTTTTCCGAACAAGTGCCCTTTTTTAACCAAAAAATCGTGCCTCTTTTGTCGCAACGGCCGTAACGAGTGATATCTTAGTAGGAAAGGGGGTCTTAATGATCCCGCCCGCAAACAAAAGTTACGTAATAAATAAGATAAAGGGTGATAAGAAGCGATAAGAAGCTGATGAGGCGTAAAAATAGAAGGGATAAGGAGGATTAGGGTGTGCATATGGGGGTGGAGGGGGATTAGGAACAGATAAGAGGGTTGCGTTGCCAGATAAGGTAAGCTTGTGGTTTTGATCGTGCACTGTGATTGGTGAAGAGAAAGGGAGGTGATCTGGAATTTACGGATTGTGTGCTTGGTTGTCTACCGAGAGTGAAAACATAAGAAGTATAGGGATGTCCACACACTTGTCATAAATTATAACACGATGTATTCACACATCTCACTCGTTCATACCAAACACATGGGACTTTACGTCTTTTGGATTATTTCCGCTTCGGTGAACTGCTCAGTGAGGCCTACTCTAAAAAAAAACCTGCCTGTTTAATAATTTCAGATCTGCTAAACGTTTGTCTTTTGTACATGTTATACCGATTTGTGGGGTGTAGGGGGCTCTGGGGAGAGAAAGTACCTCTTGTTGTCTTGCACGCTGCACTCTATGAGTGGGTTGGCATCATTGGTCCTCACCAATCCCCTAAATCTCTCACGTGTTGGCTTCAAGCGCCAATACATGGTAAACTGCTTCAGCTGTCGGAACCACGTGAGGGGTGGTGTTAACATGACACCACTGGGCGAAGGACCTCCACGAAGATGGTCACGGCGAAAGAGCTCCCAGACGGCACCGCCAGGCCACACCTGCCCTAGACACACCTCATAAATATGATAATCAGCAATCAACCCATACCGGATCGGTCGTCGCCCGGGTTACCAAGGGACGCACCTCCGGCTGCGCATCAGGGCGGAGGTGGAAAGTATGCGACTGGTGCATTGAACAACAGGATTCGTGCCAGAATTAGCATCGCTATTGGCACTTGGAATGTGAGAACCTTGAGAGCAGCAGGCAAGCTAGAAGAACTCACTTACGAAATGAACAGATACCGCTGGAACATTCTTGGACTCTGTGAAGTACGATGGAAGAACAAGGCCACAAACTGTACTTCAGTGGCGCGGCGTTGGGCTTCTTTTTCACAAGGACGTTGTGAACACGGTCATCACCAGCTACAATTAGAAGTCTTGGATCAAACCCCGAAGAAAGACATTCTGGTTGTACAAGGCGACTGGAATGCAAAGTTGGGAATGATGCTTCAAGAACTTCAAGGCACATGCTTCAAGGCACATATGGACAATATTGCAATGCAAAGACCAACGAGAGAGGATTGAGACTCCTGGAATTTGCCACATACAACGATCTCGTGATGACGAACTCATTTGGCCATCATAAAGCATCTATAGAAGATGGACATGGCACAGCCTAAGCGGAGACCACCACAACCAGATCGACTACATCATGGTAAAGAGACGCTTCCAATCAAGTGTGAACATGGCCAACACACGAAGCTTCCCAGGAGCGGACATAGGAAGTGACCAAGAAGGTCAACAAGCAGAGTAACACAAGGATCAAGTTTGACTTTGAGAAACTGAAGGATCCAGCAGTAGCAGAAGCCTTCCAAGCAATGATTGGAGGGAAATGTGCACCACTCATCAGACTTGGATACGTTCATCGACACCTTCAACACAGCAGTGACCGAGACAGCCAGTGAGATTATAAAGAAAAACACACTAAATTCTTGACAAGTTGGAAAAGGCCCTCGTGGCTTCGCCACTCGCGTGTGTGGTCTCGCGCTCCAGTCACTTCGCGTTAGCGCCGCTTTGTCTGATGCCAACAAGTTAAGCCACGATGGCCTTTGCAAAAGGTTTCTGATATCCCAGATTTGTGTGATAGAAGGACAGAGCTGAAGAAAAAGAAAAACGAAGTAGAAGGGGCATCGCAATACAAAGCATTTAACCCTCCGACGCAGAAACTAGCCCTTTTGGGGACCCAATTTGGTTAATTACCTTAATTAAAAAAAAAATGTCAAACCAATTATGGTGATCTTCCATCTAATCCTAGCCAGAGACACCCACTACGGATATATGCAGTCACCTTTAGTATGTGACCCCGGGTCAGGCATATCTGAGCCTGACAACCTGGGCTGCCCATATACACGTGCACAAAACAAAGTCACTTGCGGGTAGCCAAGTGCACGACTTGACCACAGACTATGTATACAACATCTGTTTCCTGTCAATGACCTCCTTATTTATAGTCTACAGACATGTCGAGATTGAATACATACTAGCGGGATGCCGCGCTTCGCGCGGCACCCGCTAGATGGGTAGAGTTGACTGTTTCGTAATAATTACTGTATACAATGAAATCTCGATAATTTAAACTCTAATAACTCCAAACAACTGTTAAGTCAAATAAAGAATCATACCCTCTGCTGCACGCGAGGCGCGAGCCTATTTGGACTCGCCATCAGTCTCGCCTAATTTGTATTTGCGTTCAACGTGCGCGTACATAACGTTTCCTGCGGAGATTGTGCGAGGGTCCAGGACATCTTGTCAATATAGGGGAAGGGGCTAGCTAGGGTGAAGGGTGCTAAACGGAACGTCCAATTTCCGTAAAACCCGTCGACCATGTCACCAATATTTCCGGGGATGGGGAGAAACATTTCCAGGGATGGGGAGAAATGGTTTTTGTTATAGAGGGGAGATAGTGATATTGAAATCGCTGATATTGTGGAGGTTTATGTTTGTGCTGGGATTCATACCGTTTAAATGTTTTAAATTGCGCGCCGATTAGGAAGGTCTTGCTGTCAACAGTTGAATGAAATTAAGTATTCATTGCCGACCGATCGTCTCATGCGGTGTCTTATTATATAAAGCTCATAAATAATGGTGTGCTGGAATATTGTCCAGTCAATTTGTACATTGAATTTTCAAGGTGCCAAACCATTAAGGACGTAGGCCTATACACCAACTGTACAATTAGGTAATTTAGATGAAACGCGGTTTGATCTTGGCCTATACAACGTCGTATCCATCGTTCTCACTACAAAGGAAAGGAGGGGCAGCCAGTGGGGGTGGGGGTTGGATATTGTGTGGGCGTCGCCAGGATTTTTTCTAGAGGGGGGCAAAACATACGTTTGCCCACAAAATGCCTGTTTTTCTCAACACATTCTCGATTTATCAGTTTTAGAGGGGGGCAGGGACATTTTGCTCCCCCCAACCCATTAAATTTACACCACTATGACTTCGCGCCTCTTTTCTTTTTTTTTTGCTTTTCCGCCCATGCCTATTTATGTTACACCTGTGAATGGTCACTTATATTTCCGGGGAAGTGGGCAACAATTTATATTTGTTATGGTGAAGAGGGTGTTTCTTATGTATTAAGTTAATGTCATTATAGCAGTTGGTGTTTTTATTATGGTGATGGGGTTGTACAGCAAAGTATCGTAACACGCTTATTTGCAGAAGAGAGTAAAACTAAAAGAAAGGACATATTGGAGCACTTCATAATTATGTCAAGCACCACATGTTAAATGTATTTATTACAAAACTGTGAAAATGAAATCAGGTATACACAATTTTTTTATTAATAATGTATTTGCATTCATTACTGTACAGGGTAGTTCTTCGACAAAACATAGGGGATATAATTGTAGTCAGTTTTCGGAGCAATGTTCGCAAGGGACGTCGGTCCAGGCTTGTTTACCATAGGCACAAACATTCCATGAAAGACTTTCAAGCAAGACGGCCAAAGGTTATTGTGCAATTGCAGTTTTTTTGTGTTAAAAGCTGTAATCATAAATAATGACAGTGGCATTATAAGTTACAGGACAACATTTTTTTAATGAGTGTTGGTGAAAACTCATGAGAAACGGAGGGGTATGCGATCATGAATATTTTGTTGTGAAATTTTAAGAGTGATTATGTAATTTGGTAATCAAAGACATTGTTTTGTTATCAAATAAGTTTGCCAGGATCGACACAGTCTGCTTGGCCAGTAATTATCGGGTGATCATTCCATCATATATTCTTGGGTACAACTAAGCCAAGGATATGATTTAAAAAAAGGATGGACATCAAACAGCAGAAAAGAGTGATTTTTTTTGCACTATTTCATGACTTCTAAAAATAAAATTATGGCTAGAAGGAAAATGTGTTTTGAATGGGTAAAGAGAAAAAGCAGGAATCTTGCAGTTGAACTGGAAGGAATAGGTGTCTTCGTCTTGAGTTGAGATTCTTGCTTTAGGAACTGGTTGAAGCATGCACTGGAGCATGCTTGGAGCTGGTCATGTGATGTGGGTGTCATCGGGAGTCCTGTGTAAAGGAGTTAGAAAGAAAAGAATAACGACTAAGGTGAAGAAAACTTGCAATACCCCATTTATGCAGGAATTATGCACTACTGAAGTACTAACCAAACATGCCAAACAACGAAACATGTCTTATATGTTGTATTTTTGTGACCCCCCCCCCCCCCGCATATGATTTTATCTCAGCAGAACAGCAGAGACACTGAACAGTCATCAATGTATTAATTTCCTCTTTATCCTGCTTGGGTTCATGTCTGTCATGTCTGTTGTCGAGTCATGTGATTTTCTGCCAGAGTGTATTCTCTTAGATCCACTATTCTAACTGTGTTGGTTTCAGGTTTTAGTCTTTGCCTGTATTTTTTTATTTTTGGCCTGAGGTTTGAACTTGATCACGTCTTTAATTTTGATTTGAGGGTTTCTTTAATAAGTTGGTTATTGGTCTTTGATTTGCAGTAAATTAATTTTGTTTTGCCTATGACTATGAAAGCCATTTCTTTAAAGGAAGTTTTTAGTATGATTTGCCGCGTTCTAAGATTACCACAAAGATTTAGTTTGCATCATTTGTATGGAATGAATGTACATTTCATGGCCTATATACAAATGCAGCAGTTTTGTTGTAGCTAGTACTGAGTAGTAGTAGTAGGCCTAGGCTTAGGACTATAACAAACTAAAGCAAATTTCAACAATAAACTACCAACAAAGCCCAATTGTGAAATCAAAAGTTGACAAAGTTCTACAAACATGTTCGGGTACATGTTTCAAGTGAGGCCTGTAGTTGCGCGAGGTCATGCAGCGTGCAGTAAATTGGCCACATTAAGCCTAGCTAAGTAAACACACGGCCAAACTCGGGCCGAGGCCTTCCCCCGTACAACCCTCCCCGTACAACCCTCCCCGTACTACCACCAGACTACGCCATCATTGGACACTCACAAACTCACACTTTTCACAAACAACAATGCTTCTCAATGCCAGTGGCATTTTTCACAAACAAAAATACATATCATAAATGAGACTTACCGTTCAAAGAGAAAACTGGAGCAAGGAGGAACAGATACATCAACCATGTCAGCAATGCTGTGCTGTTGCATGCGCTGCATGCTCACAACGAACGTACATGTATACGTGGCACGTCAATTATCCGGCCCGTACGCTGCATGCTCATAAACGAACGTGGCACGTCAATTATCCGGCCCGTACGCAAGATGGCGGCCGGCTCAATGGGGAAAGGAATTCTGGGAAATAGGGTGGAAATAGCCGGGCCCCGTTCCGCATCCCCCGCAGCCAACAGGCGCGATGGAGACGGGAGACCGGTCGGAAAAATGGCAGCGCCCCCGAATCATTTTCGTGATTGTAGTATAGATAGATACAGCGTTGTGTAGCCTCAAACCAAGGCGCTAAATGTCTGGGTCCCCGGAGGGACCCCTTACTGTAAGCGTGTTAGTAAATGGGCTTTCTGCGTCGGAGGGTTAATCAGGAAGTCAAAAAGGACATGAAGAAAGCAAAAGAGAATTAGATAAAAGAACAGTGCGAAGATATTGAGGAAAACCTACAAAAGAACAATAAGAAAACTTACCAAATTGTGAAACACCTGATAAACACAAAGCAAGGGCGAGTTACCACCATACAGGATGAAGCAGGAAACTGTCTTACAGAGAAACAGGAGATTCTAAAGAGATGGACAGAATACTGCTCAGAGCTGTACACCCAAAGAGCCACAGGTGATCCAGAAGTACTGAATGTCCCTCCAGCAACAAAACCGATAACTACCCCATCCTTTGTGAAGAAGTGGAGACAGCAGTGAAATCGCTGAAAAAGGGGAAAGTCGGCAGGAGTGGAATACATTCCAGCAGAGCTGGTTCAGGCAGATGGAGAGGCCGTAATTACTGCCCTAACAACTATCTGCAACAAGATCTGGTAGACAGGAGAATGGCCGACACCATGGACTCAGACACTGAGAAAGGCAATTTACAACAGTGTCAAAACTACCACACAATCAGCATTATAAGTCATCCAAGCAAAGTCATGTTGAAAGTATTGCTAAACAGACTGAAGCCGCAAGCAGAAAAAATCATTGCCGAGGAGCAGGCAGGCTACCGAGCAGGGCGCAGCACAACGGAACAGATACTTAACCTCAGAATACTGTGCGAGAGATATCTACAACACCAGCAAAACCTCTACCACTTATTTGTGGATTTTAAGAAAGCATTTGACAGGGTGTGGCATGCAGCCTTGTGGGCAATTATTAGGATGTACAACATCACTGCAAACCTGATTAGGGTCATAGAGCACCTCTATGACAAGGCCACAAGTGCAGTATACTTCAGTGGCAGCAGAGGGCACTGGTTCAGGACGACAGTTGGAGTCAGGCAAGGTTGTCTACTCTCTCCCACGCTCTTCAACATCTTTCTGGAGAGAATCATGACGGACGCACTGGAAAACCATGAAGCGACTTTCAGCATCGGAGGCAGGGCTGTCATCAACTTGCGTTTCGCCGACGATATCGATGGCGTAGCTGGAGAAGAACAGGAGCTTGCCAAACTAGTGGAAGGCCTTGACAAAACATCCTCATATCCTATGGCCTGGCGTAAAAATCAGTGCAGAGAAGACCAAACTCACGACCAACAATATTGTGGCGGATTTTACTATTGCCAGGTCGGTTGTCCTCGGCGAACACTCGCGGGTAAGGCGAGTAACCCTAACAGCGCCGAGGTGCAGGTCCGTTCGGTTGGAAATATACCACCACGTATACTCAGTCTACTCACTGATCGCTGACTTCCAGACAGACAATACAGACTGACAAACATGTACAAATGACTGACGCAATGACAAAAGAAAGAAGGTTTCACTGATTTATTTAATTAGATCAATTATTATGATTAGAGTGATTTGCTTGAATACGCCCTAAATAGCGTCTCAAGTGATTGCTATGGCGCCTCTAGTGAGTGTATAGCGCCTCCCGTGAGTGTATAGCGCCTCCGCCGCCACTAGTTTGCACTTATCCACCACGCAAGTGCCGCATTTATGCACTTCTAAATGTCGCGCACAGTTGTTCCCTCAGCAACGCCTCCCGTCTCCTCGGGCCTCAAAGGGGTAGGCTCCTCGTGAGCCTGGTTTATATGGAGCGTGTAACTCCTCGATGAGTCCTAACGCCTCCAGCGGTACCTACAGCAGCCCTGCGCCTCAGTGCTCGGACCGACGCCTCAGTAGATGTACGCTCGCTAGCGTACGTCGTCCCTCGAGGCGTCCGGCCAACAGTCGCGCCTATGGCTCCGCTATATGCCCCACGCTAAAGGTAGGTAGGCACATATACTTACTGCAGTACGCCCTTTCGCCTCCTTGAATTGACGCTCCGGTAGCTTGGTTGGTCCTTCCTGCACGAGTAGCGTTCCCCAACTGACTAGCCCGCTGGCGGCGACAAACTAATTGCGCGTCTATCGCTTTCTATGGCGCGCCATTTCAAAACAAATTATGTCAATTGCTCAAATGTTACACAGCTTCCTTCTAAGCCTGAACGTCCCGTTCAGAATCAGCTGACACAAATCACTACAAACATTAGCAATTGCTACTTAATTATGCACAAAGAAAATTAGCAGGGCAAAATTAGTAACACTAAAAACTTATTTATTCAAAATGATCGGCTTCTAATCACAACATGGCGACGTCTCTAAATTATCTCACTTTTTCGCCATCAATAATTTAAGTAGACTAACATCAAGTGCCCCATGTCGCCTCATAGTGTCTCATAACTTAGGACACTGTTTCCTCATAAATTTAGTTTATCAAAACGTTATATAAACGAGGCAAGTCTCTGACTAACAATTTTTAGGGAACAATCTATTCTACAAAAACATTTCTTTTCTTTTTAACTAGTAACTTCAACAAAACAAGTGGAAATTGCAGATCTGCAAATATCTGGTAGGGTTGGCCTTGAAGACTATTTCTTCTCGAATAGCTGGTCAAAGTTGACTTCGTAGATTCGCTCTACCCGGGTTTCGCTGACTTTGGTTCCATCCTGGAAGGTTGTCTGAGTGCTAATTTCTGTAACTCTGGTGACGTGACCTCGGAGGACATCTTGTAGGGCCATTGGTTCTACCGGCCGGAACTGCGGTTCTCTTGGTTCCGCGTTGGGGCGTGACTCGGTTTCCGACGAGTCCTCGGGATGGCTGCTGGCTTCATCCTCTGCTTTTTCCTGGCGCATCCTCTCTAACAATGCCAGGGGTTTGCCACTTGTCCTAGGTGGCCCACGAGGAGTCGCTGTTTCCTCTATCACCAGCGACAAAGAAGCAGGTGACAATGAGATTTCTGCAGGGGCACTGGACGATTGGGGGCATGTCAGATTCAAGGGTTCCTCCTGGACGTGCCTAAAGTCCCCGACGGTGCAAGGAGATTCCACTGGCGTGTCAGCCACTCTCCTTCGCTTCACCTCCGTGTGCGGTTGCTCCTCTGGGCACTTGCTGCAAGCCGCCGGTGCTCTCGCCCGTTTCTCCTTTCGCAGCATCTCTCCCACCTCTTCCCAACTGGTGGCATCTCCAAGATCGCGTTCGGCCTGTGCGCTGCTAACCCTCTTTGGTGGGTTACGCGTGATGTGTTGTCCCTCCTGATGTTGTCTCTTTGTGTTTGCGGTCCTTCCTTTCTGTTTCCGTCTCCAGCAAGATTGATTCCACTTCAGTAAGTTGATTTGGATGTTCCTGACGGTAGTGCCTCCTCATGTTATCTTTCCTGTTGCAATAGAAGTCGCATTGCAAACACCAGCAATACAACTTTGGACCATGCGCTATCTGCATGTGTCGGTAGAGGCTCCTCCTCTGGTTGAACTTCTCCTCACACTCCTCACAGGCAAAGGTTCTCTTCTCCTGCCGTCTGGGCTTCTCCATTGTTCGACTGCAATGGGGAAAACACACAAAAACACAAAATAAGTTGCAATCAAATATAAACACTATAGTTCTGCTTTCTCCATGCAGCTATTAACAGTCCTTATTCTTTTTCTCCCTCTCTCTCTCTCTCTTGGCAATCCTATCGGAAACGGCAAGGTAACTTCCGTATCCTAGCCGGGTTACGTCTCGGAAGCACTGTGCCGTTGTTCTGGTCACTATCCTCCATCACTGGTGGTTCAGGGGCCAAGTTGTTGGAAGCTTCGGAGCTTCCTTCTAAGTTTCCACCCCCAATGGAATCCTGAACTGGAGTCACCTCTGGTTTATCTCGATTATTAGCCTCATGCAACGGTACTGCCTGGTCATCATGGGTCACGCCTTCATTTGCTACCTCCTTCCTTGGGCGGTGCTCCCAGGGTTGTAGTTGTGGACCCTGGTAGGGTTTCAGTCGATCAAAGTGCACTACTTGCATCTTTCCCCTAGGCTTCTTCTGGATCCTGTAAGTAACGTCCGACAATTTCGTGAGTATCAGATATGGGCCTTCCCAACGAGATGTTAGCTTGGGGGAAACTCCCTTCTTCTTAGCATGGACGTACAACCATGCAAATTGGCCTTCCTCGAGACCAGTTCCTGCCGTTCTCTTATCGTATGTCTTCTTCTGATGTCTCGCGCTGGTCCCAAGCTTCTGCCTCGCCCGGTCGTGGGCAGTTTGCATTTGATGGCGTAGGTTTTCCCCATAGTCCGTATTGGGACCCCTGCCCTCCACTGCAATCGTTTGCGTGGTAAGGTCAACTGGCAGCCTGACTTCTCTTCCAAGCATGAGCATATTAGGAGTCTCTCCTGTTGACTCCTGGGGAACAGACCGGTACGCACATGTAGCAAACGCCAACTGTTTATCCCAATCCTTTTGGTGCTTGGTAGGGTCTATCATCATTGAAACAGTGTTTAGTAAGGTCCGATTAAATCGCTCCACAAGCCCGTCAGATTTCGGGTTGTAGGCCACCGTTCGAGTTTTCTCAATTCCAAGGATCTTGCACATCTCTGCAAATACTTCTGATTCAAAATTCCTTCCTTGGTCTGAGTGAAGTTCGCGCGGAACTCCGAATCTGCACACAAAATTCTCCACGAAGGCCTTTGCCACTGTCTCCGCAGTGCTGTCCGGAAGGGCATATGACTCCATCCATTTTGTGAAGTATTCCCCTATTACGAGGATCCACTTGTTTCCGCTTTCACTCTCCGGTAATGGTCCAACGAGGTCCAAAGCAACCCTGTCCATGGGCATGTCCACCTGGTGTTGTTGAAGAGGTGCCCGCCTTTTCCTGGGCGGGGATTTCCGCTGGGCGCACCTCAAGCATCTTCGGCAAAATGACCTTACGTCCGCCGCCATCCCAGCCCAATAATATCTGGTCCTCACTTTCGCCAGTGTACGCTCCACCCCAAAGTGTCCACTGGTCACACCTGCGTGTAGCTCCTCCAGGACAACCTCCCTGTATTCTCGTGGCAAGATCACCTTCCACTCAATATCTCGCCCATCATGCGACTCCCAACGTCGGCACAGCACTGAGTCCCTTATTTCCAACCGTTCCCATTGCCCCAAGTATATCTTGCCCACTATGCCTCGTGCTTGAGCATAGCTCCAGTCCGGACGTTCTTCTGATCCTGTCTTGCAGTTAACAATCCCGCAAAGTGTGGGGTCCCGGAGCTGGGCCTCGGCGATATCCTTCAATGTTATGGTTGGTTCCATTTGCAACAACCTGGTCACCATTTTCTCCTCTCGTACTACACTGTCTTCACCTGACAGAACGTCAGTTACTTCAGCTTTGGCTCCAACCTCTGTCTTAACATCATCCGCCAGGCCACACTGACTACAAGGCTTGCGCGACAAACCGTCCGCATTGCCATGTTTCTTGCCTGGGCGGTGAATGATCTCATAGTTGTACTCTCCAATCACTTGTAGCCAGCGGGCTACCTGTCCTTCCGGGTCTTTGAAGTTGACCAGCCAGCGTAATGCGGCATGATCAGTACGGATGGTAATCTTTCTCCCATACAAGTACTGTTTAAAGTGCTTGAGGTAAAAGACGACTGCCAAAAGCTCTCGGCGAGTCACACAGTAGTTTCTTTCAGGACGGGAAAGAGTCCTACTCGCATAAGCGATTACCCGTTCTTCTCCTTCTTGTATCTGTGACAGGACTGCTCCGATGCTTTCCCCGCTGGCGTCCGTGTCCAGTACAAAGTCACCTGTTGGGTCCGGGTATGCCAAGATGGGCGCCTCCTGTGAGTGATTCTTCAGAGTCACGAATGCCACCTCACAGCTATCATCCCAAAGGAATTCCCTTGACTTCTCTGTGAGCCGGTGGAGTGGGCGAGCCACGTCTGCAAATCCCTTAATAAATCTGCGATAGTAGGAGGCCAGTCCTAAGAAACTTCGCACTCCTTTCACATCTGTCGGGGTAGGCCATGATTTAACAGCCTCAATTTTGTCCGGGTCAGTGGAAACTCCGGCTGGCGAAACCACATGTCCCAGATATTTCACGGTCTCCTTGAAGAGAAAGCACTTTTTCGGCTTTAACTTCAATCCAGCCAATCTAAATCTCTGCAGCACCTCGCGCAGGCGCTGTATCTCCTCCATGACGCTTCTCCCGTATACGATAACGTCATCGAGGTATACGAGTAAAGTCTCCCATTGTAGCCCGGATACGACCCTTTCCATCAGCCTTTCGAAGGTGGCAGGGGCATTGCACAAGCCGAAGGGCATGACCCTCCAGCTGTACAAGCCCCCGCGCACCACGAAGGCTGACTTTTGCTTCGCATCCTCATCGAGCTCGATCTGCCAGTAGCCAGATGCAAGGTCTAAGGTGGAAAACCACCTCGCACCTGACAGTGCATCCAGGGTGTCGTCGATGCGAGGAACTGGGTACGCATCCTTAATAGTTGTCTCGTTAAGTCCCCGATAGTCGACACAGAAGCGTTGGCTTCCATCTTTCTTCCTTACTAGCACCACATTTGAGGCCCAGGGGCTGTCTGATGGCGTAATCAGTCCCCTCTTCAACAAGTCCTGCACCTGTCGGTCAATCTCCTGTTGCTTGCACAATGGCTGCCGGCGGGGCCTCTGCCTGACAGGTCGTGTTTCTCCCGTGTCGATATGGTGCTTCACCCAATCATTTCTCCCAATGTCATGATCGCCCTCCGAAAATACATCCGCAAAATCAGTGAGCAGCCGAGCCACTGCGTAGTGATAACAGGGATCCAGATTCTCCACACTGCGTTTCCAGAGATCCTCAAGGTGGCCGGGGACATGTACATCCTTGTTTTCATCTCCGGGTTCAACTGCATGTGCCTGCAGCACATCTCTCTCTACCACCGGTGTGAGGCGTCCGGCTGTCGTGCCCGACCGAACCATACACTCTCGGCTGCCCGGATTAAGCAACCGCAAGGCAAGTACTCCCTCCTTAGGATCTACCAACGTTCTTGCAAGAATCAAGCCTTTTTGCGCCAACTCACCACCTCCTTCAATCGGTTCTATAATCCCCAGGTCACCTGATTCGAAATCACGGGTCACTCTTCCTTGAACAAGAGCTTCGTGTCCGGGCGGAATGACAGTCGTTTCTGCCACAACCACCCTGACATGCAAGGTAGTTCCCCATCTAGTTGTGCACCGTATGTGTTCTCCGTGAAGCAAAAGTTCACACTTGTTGAAATCCAGTGTCCCTCCGGTTGGGAGCAGAAAGTCCATCCCGAGTATGCCTTTGGTTTTGACTTTGGCAATGACTGCCCGTACTGGGCACGCTGTCCTTCCAATACGCAAGTCCATGTTTGCCACACCTACTGTTTCCATGACACTACCATCTGCCTGCACGACTCGGATGCCATCCTGCTCCAACGGTGGGCGTCTCTCTGTCGGTATCTGATAGTAAATCTCCTTCGAGATTATTGTGTCCGTCGTCCCGGTATCCACCAAGAACGGGATAGTGACTGACCGAAACTCTCCTTGTACGTAAAGTCCCTGCTTTGGAACAACCAATGGTGCAAATATTTCTCTTTTGTCGTCAGGGTTGAGATGAGTTTTGTCCTGTTGAACTTCTGAGCCCATTGTCGGTTGACCCTTCTGTTCACCCAGCCTTCTCTTGGGTCGCAGAGTCGGCTGGCGGCCGTTTCCCGAGCGCCTCCGTGCAGGGGAAGTTGGGTTTGGGCAATCCTTTGCAAAATGTCCATTTCCTTGGCACCCGTAACACCTGTCATCCGGGTTGGCTATCCTACGCGGTCTCGGGTGGTATACGCCTGTGTCTCTTCTCTTTTCAGGCTGAGGTGACTTTTCCTCAGTTGCTTGCTCGTCTCTCATATTGCTGTAGTATTGCTTTAGATGGTCGACTACATCAGCTATGATGGTGTCCCGGTACTCCTCCTCATCTCGCCCCATGCGGCATTTCTTGTCCTTTTTTCCACATCGTTGTTCCTCAATCCGTTCAAAATTCTCCGTCGCCAGCGCCGCACGAACGGCGTCATTCAGAGAAGACGGCCTTGACCGGAAAACTCCCTCCCGAATGCTCTGGCTGGCGATTGCGTCTGAAAAATGCCCACGAGCCAATCTATCCCTACTGTCTTCCGTCAACTCCGGATATGATAGGGTAGCCAACTCGCGGACTGCTTCTCCAAGTTCCTGTAAAGTCTCCTTTGGGCCTTGGCGACGGTTTCTCAGTTCCATAAGGAAGTTCTCAGCCATCTGCCCCGGCCCAAAACGTGTATCGAGTAGTCCAATTAGTTCAGTATACTTGTATCGCCGGGCTTGTCCTTCCCCTTGGCGATTAGTCAAAATTTTCACAGCGGATCCTTGCAAACTTGCGGCCAGGAACGCTGCAGCTTCCTCATCATCCCAGCCATTTACTCGCCTACAAGACTCGAAGTGTTCCCTGTAATCTATCCAGGGCTGTTTTCCGCTGAATCGATCCGGAACAATATTAGGTCGTTTGGCTTTTCCTCCAAGTCGGTCCTGCCACTCTTGTGACGATTGAATCCGCTCCTCTCTCTTCAATGGCCACGGGGTGCTAGGAGAGGTTGGCCTGCCCTCCTTCGCATCACCGTGTTTGTCGTTTGTGGGGGTGGCGCCTCCACTCTCTGGAGTGCCCTCCACCGGAGGCGTTATAGCTCCTCCACGATCAGTAGTCGGATGTGTCTGTGCCGTCGACTGTGGTTGTGGCAAGTATGTTTTATTCTTCATCATCGTTCTCATCGGTGTAGATGTGTTCCGGCCTGTCTCCGTACCGGTTCGCTGCATCTGTTTTACGCGCCCAAACATGGAACCATAACCAGAGGTCTCCATGTCACGCGTTAAGTCATACTTAAATTCGATTTCCTTGTCATCCCTCTCGGGCCTCCTGTGTATCCACCCACGTTGGTGGTGTTCTTCTTCCGGAGACCCCGGGGATTGAGACAAAAATTGCCCCAACCGGGTCTCGGCACGTTCCTTTTCTCTCATCGAGTTTGCCAACTGATCCTCTTTCAGTTGGACTTCCATACGCAGTAGGTTAATTTCCTCCTGCAACATCGGCACAGGTCGCTCGCCTGTGAGGGTACCTGTGCTTTCTCTCTGTTTCCTGCTCATCTCGTCCGAGCACTTGGCCTTGGCCATTCAGTGTCAGCGTCCTGAGATATATCCCTCCAAGTCCTCCGCAAAAATCGGAGTGTCCAACTTTGTCTAATCACTCGCAACACTTGATCAACTCCAAATTTGATTATGCAATCAAGATTAGTTATCAGTCTGTTTACACGTACGCTCGTAAAGAGGTCAGTGCACACACACAAAATGTTCCAAGCGTCCAGTAATAAGCTGAGCATACAAATCCCACCGCTGCCACCATTTGTGGCGGATTTTACTATTGCCAGGTCGGTTGTCCTCGGCGAACACTCGCGGGTAAGGCGAGTAACCCTAACAGCGCCGAGGTGCAGGTCCGTTCGGTTGGAAATATACCACCACGTATACTCAGTCTACTCACTGATCGCTGACTTCCAGACAGACAATACAGACTGTCAAACATGTACAAATGACTGTGACGCAATGACAAAAGAAAGAAGGTTTCACTGATTTATTTAATTAGATCAATTATTATGATTAGAGTGATTTGCTTGAATACGCCCTAAATAGCGCCTCAAGTGATTGCTATGGCGCCTCTAGTGAGTGTATAGCGCCTCCCGTGAGTGTATAGCGCCTCCGCCGCCACTAGTTTGCACTTATCCACCACGCAAGTGCCGCATTTATGCACTTTAAATGTCGCGCACAGTTGTTCCCTCAGCAACGCCTCCCGTCTCCTCGGGCCTCAAAGGGGTAGGCTCCTCGTGAGCCTGGTTTATATGGAGCGTGTAACTCCTCGATGAGTCCTAACGCCTCCAGCGGTACCTACAGCAGCCCTGCGCCTCAGTGCTCGGACCGACGCCTCAGTAGATGTACGCTCGCTAGCGTACGTCGTCCCTCGAGGCGTCTGGCCAACAGTCGCGCCTATGGCTCCGCTATATGCCCCACGCTAAAGGTAGGTAGGCACATATACTTACTGCAGTACGCCCTTTCGCCTCCTTGAATTGACGCTCCGGTAGCTTGGTTGGTCCTTCCCGCACGAGTAGCGTTCCCCAACTGACTAGCCCGCTGGCGGCGACAAACTAATTGCTCGTCTATCGCTTTCTATGGCGCGCCATTTCAAGCAAATTATGTCAATTGCTCAAATGTTACAATATCAACGGCATCAGCACTGACATCACGGTCAACGGCAGGAAGCTTCACACTGTCCAAAGTTTTAAGTACCTGGGAGCTGTTGTGAGTGACCAAGGGTCTAAACCAGAAATATGCTCCAGGATCGCGCAGACAATGGCAGTGCTGACAAAATTGAAGCCCGTTTCGAATGACAGGAACATCATGCTCAGCTCAAAAATCAGACTGATGTACTTGTTGCTCGACAAACCATCCTTGTATTTATCGAAAAGGATTCGCTTGACTGCCCAAAGTGTCTTCCTGTTGGCCTTTTCCTTGGCCAGATCTTGACTCATATCCCCGTCGATGTACTTTTCATATTTTTCACTCCACATCTCATCGGTGGCTTCTATAGACTCCTTCAACCAGTCTCGATATGCGGTGTTGTCAGAAGTAGACTCATCTTATCCATTAACTCGCTAAAAGTTTCTGCGACAAAATATTTTAGGCGTTTTTTTGAAAAAAAAAATCAAACTTCTAAAATTATTTGGTGAAAAATAGATGAGTTGATGGTCACCACAAACTGATCAAATGTTTTCCATCAAAACCAATACTTATGGAGTCCGGCCTCTTCTGGGGCACCAATAAATGCCAGGAAAAATTATTTCAGTGACAAAAAAACACAATGATTGACCAACAAAAAGTGCCCTCTCCATTATACCAAGGAGGAACGTACCTTTCATGTGGTAAAATGTGTTGCTGCAGCATTCTGAACTAGTTGAAGCTTAACTAAATGTGAATTTGGTAAGCCATAATATAAGCCGTTGCAATAGTCAAGGTGACTGGTTATGAAAGCATGCACTAAAGTAATCAATGCATCTCTTGACAAGTATTTCCTAATTCTTCTGATATTGTGAAGTGATAAAAAGTAGTGGAACATGTGGTAGTAATCTGCTTATGCATACTCAATTTTGAGTCGAACCAGCAACCTAAGTTACGAACTTGTAATGAAGGTGATATAGTACAGTCTCCCACATTGATACCAGATATAGTCGGTTTAGATAATTGCTGTCGACTACCAATATTGATAAATTCGGTTTGGCATCATTTATCATAAGTTTATCTTGTAGCATCCGTAGTGACGTATATCCCTTACACAGTTTTCCATGGCAGTCACCGCCTGCTCTTGGTTGTCTGAACTACAAGGTTTAAATGAAAAGTATAATTAGGTGTCGTCCGCATAGCAGTAAGTGTTAGGAAGATGTTGTTCTATTATATCGAATAGTTTAGATGAATAAATACTAAACAGGAATGGTCCCAAACATGATCCCTGTGGGACTCCACAATTCAAGTTGAACTTATCAGACAAATCTCCATCCAATGAAACACGTTTACTCCTACCGGATAAAAAGAATTAAACCAGTTTAAAGCTGCACTAGATATTCCAATTTTAGACTTAAGGCGGTTCAGTTAGATTTTGTGATCAACCGTGTCAAAAGCAGTGCTAAGATCTAAGAGTACAAGTAAAGTAGCATGTTGAGTATTCATCTTCATTAAAATATTATTCCTCACTTTCAGTAAGGCAGATTTGGTATTATGATTTTTCTGTAGGCTGACTGAAGTAGTGGATACAATGAGTTAACAGTTATATGGTCATGGATTTGTTCATACACAGCTCTTTCAGCTAACTTTGATATATACTAGAGATTACTAATAGGCCGAAAAGTCTGTAAGTTTGTGGAATCTAGATTGTCTTTTTTCAATATAGGACGAACAAGGGTTTCCTTCCAATCAGTTGCGAATATGCCTGTTTCTAAAGACAAATTGATGATCCTAGTAATAACAGGCACAAGAACATCCAAACGATCGACAACCAACTAAGTAGGCATAGGGTCCAAAGAATAAGACTTTAGCCTTTATCAATGAGAGCTCGCACATTATGCTCAGTGAGTGGTGAGAATTGGTCAAGTGTTATATGTGTTTGCCCAGGTGTGAAAGAATCATTCAAGTTGTTATCAGCCACATAGTGTAAGGTACAAGAATCAAGCTTTGCATGAATGTCAGTTATCTTCTGAATGAAGAACCGGCCAATGGCATTTGCCAAATAACAGGGAGTGTTCGAGTTAAATGTAACAATATTAGCTTGTGGTTTCAAAAGCTTATTTACAGCGTTAAAAAAGCTTTCTAGAATTACAACTGTTCTCCTCAATAAAATTAGTACAAAATTCTTGACGAGCTTTGTTCATTAGGTAAGTGGTATGGTTTCTGTGTATCTTATAAGTCTCCAGATCCACAATATTACCAGTATTTAACCATTTCTTCTCTGCCTTTCAAGGCAATCTCTTGGCAGTTTTAAAGTCGGGATTAAACCAAGCTACAAGTGGTCTAACTGTGTTGTTCTTAGTCTGAAGAGGAGCTTGACAATTAAATAGATTCGAAAGAGTTTGGTTTTAACAATGCACTAGTTCATCCAAGTCCCCTTTTTGGTTTGAACACACAAGTGTATTGACAACAGATTTATTGTTCACAGATTTAGTTTTCCTGAAAGTCACATGACTGACTGGTAATGCAGGTTTACCTATTTTCAAGTTATACAAAACCCAAAATGGATCTAAAAACAAATAGTCAGAGATTTGTAGATCATCTACTTTATCGTCACAGCCACGTGTGATGACAAAATCCTTATGTGTCCTTTTTTCATGGGTTGGTTGTTTGACGTGCTGTTGTAGATCCATTGTCTCAAATAGCTCCGGTAGTTGAACTACATCAGAGATACGTCCACATGTGTGTTAAAATCTCCGGTGATGAGAAGTGGTTCAAAAGCCAATACAATGGATTCAAGATAGGTACTGAATTCGGCTAAAAAAACAATACTGTACGTTTGGGGTTGACTTTACCGGGCTTGCCGTGTCTTGAAGGTTCATGAATTTCATAATCCATTGCAGCCTCATCATCTCTCATGATTCTACCAGGACCCGAAGTGTTGGCTTCACCGGACACAAATGTAACTCTTACTTGCATAGTGGCCGGGGACGCAGTTCATCATGATCTAACGCTCAAATGGCTCTTTGAGGATGAAGTCCGGGGCTTATGCCATTTTTCAAGTGGGGAGTTCCCTGAGCCCTTTACGGGACATGGAGCCTTTGAGAGGCAGTGCAACCTGACAGTCGGGCCAGTGGACAGGTCGTCCGTGGGTATCTACAAGTGCCAGTATTTTGACGGGGAGCAAGCAGTCTCCCAAAACCTAATATTCATGATCGGTAAGTGACCACAGTATATTCAATTTGCAGGTGTGCTGAGGGAGATAGTCACTGGATTGTGCATTCAATGCGGCTTGTTAAACTAATTGTTTTTGCTTTTTAACCCTCAAAGGGCCCCTAAAAGAAAATTAAGTTTTAAACAGTAATGGAAATCAAGTTTTAAAAATATGCAAGTTCAGAGTGGATTACAAAATGGTGGAGCTGCTAAGCGAACATTTGTGCACTTTGTTGTAAAAGCATGAAATTTGGCAAAATGTGCTAGAAATCATTTTAAGATCGGGACCCATCCTGGGTTTTGCCCATTTTGAGGGCGGAGCTTGATTTTTTTTAAAAGGGGGTGCAAACAATAAAAACTCATAAAAACTGTATTTTACATCCATTTTCCTTGTTTTTCTATGTTTTGAAATAAACTTAAACATAAAATAAGACATTCTAGCGTCCTAGCACCTGTTATTTTCGACCCATTTTTTGGGCGTGGCCTTAATGTGTAAAAGAGGCAGTATATATAAGCAGTTTGGTTCAAATATGGGAAATACCATTCAGTTTGGTGATAAAATCTTGAAAATTGGCATGTTTAATTGAAATGGGCTGAAAATAATTTTAAGAGGTGGACCCATCTTGGATCTTGCCCATTTTTGGGGCGGAGCTCGATCGGTTAAAAAGGGGAGTGCAAACAAATAAAAACTGTATTTATTATCCATTTTCCTTTGTTCTTCATACTATGAAATAAACATGATACAAAAAAGTTCTAAAATTCTAACACTTTTTTTTACCCTTTTGTGGGCGTGGCCTAAAAATGTAAAGATGCGGTACATTAGAGGAGCTTGATTCAAACGAGGGAAAATCATCACTTTTGCTGGTGAAAACACAACTTCTGCTAACTATGTTTTACCATACATAGTAAATATAAATTTAAAAGGTTGCAAGGATTTTGCCCTTTTGGGGGGGGGTGGGAGAGCTACATTTTAAAGTAGGGGGTTGAATATTCTAGAAGATTAGATATTTCATATCTAAATTACTGTGATTGGCTACAAATAACATAGGTTACAGCAGCGGCATTTCCTAGTATTGTAAACACTACCGGAATCACGGGGGCGGGGGGGGGGGGGGTTCAGGGCGGCCCAACAGTGGACTTCACCTATTCTTGAAATGGCTTCTATATGGGCATGTAAACTTGAAAATGTTGAAAATATGCGTATGAGTATACATCAATTCCTTGCAATGTGTACTGCTGGATTTATTTCAGATGGATGTTTGGACTTGGGGAGTAATATCTTTATGTTTGAAAAGGTGGGATTAATATTTTTGAGAAATCATGTAGCTTCTTAAAAAGTGCGCTTGCACTTTGATAAATAATCGGGCAAAATTGCAGTGGACGTCCCCGTCCCAAAATATAAAAACTACACCAATGTATAAATGTATGTATTGGAAGCACAGTCTGCTTATGTCACAGCAGCAACAATGTAGCTGATAACATTATTTGTGCCACGAACATTGTCACCTGATACGGATTAATACAAGTGATCTGCGGATCGCATGTGTCGCCTATATATTTTGTGTTCTTAAAAAGAAATGTTCTTGAAATTTTGTGCATTTTTAAACAACGACCTCAAATTACCCCTAGATGACTTTTGACCTCCAATTTTGGAAGAGTTGTGATGAACCCCCACTCAAGGATCACTCCGTGCAAGTCACATTAAAATCCATCAAATTCTGTAGACAAAGAAATATTTGAAGCATATTTGAACAATGACCTCTAATAAGCCCTCGATGACCTTTGATCTCAGTAATTCCATGAAAAATTCTGTCTTCTCATGCACCCAAGGGTCACTGCATCTAAGTTTCATCAAAATCCATGAAAGCATGTAGAAATAAGCTTTCCCCAAAAACTGTGAATTGCATCATTATTAACCTCATTTGACCGTTGACATATGACCTTTGACCTGAAATATATCCCACATTATTTTTGCTACACAATGACCCTTGTGTCCAAGTTTTATGGAATTTGGGCGAATATTTAGGAAATGAGAGAAATTCCAAAACTTTAACATACATACGTGGCTATAAGGGTCTACGGGTCTCATCATTTTCTAATTCTCCCTATGACAACTTCCGGTTTGATGACGCCACGATCCTAAAACCTCACAAAGTCATAATTTTACGTTTTTCCATAGAATATCCAAGGGTTAGTTTGGTAACATTTTGATGAATGGTTTTTAAATTGAAAATGGGGGCTCTTTCAGGCGATGAAATCACCATGCATTTTTTTTGTAAGCCCTGTATTAAAGTAAAGGTGATTACAAAATATCAACATGAGTTTCATTTTGTTCAAGACTTCGTTCAAGCGATGGCCACTTTTGAAGATGTTGGATCAGGGTTGATCTTTGTTCAAAGTTTCATGTTTATTATACAAGGTACTGTTTAGAAAAGACGCAGAGCATCATCTAGAAAAACAAAAGGAAACAAAGGGCAGAAGAAAAATTGTTACCATTTCAAAATTGTAATTGGGTTGTACCCATAGAGCTGTATTAAATCACCAGAGCGCTAACTCCTCACTTTTATGCGCAGAAAAGCTTAGAAGCCGTTCCTGGCGCAGACAATTTTGAATTCATGTGGGTGTTTGTAAAACAAAATGAAATTTCGAAAGGGCACTCTAAATGTGTTATTTACCAAAATGACATCATATAAAGTATTGGCCATCAACCATCAATTACCACCTTTTACCATGGACTACACGCCGACACCTACATATGATCAACACAAAAGAATGCCCCCCAGAAGAAGTTCCTACCTTCCTACCCTATTTTCAAATGCCATGTAATCGGAAGCAGAACTATGTTTTGGCCTAGGCTGTATGTACCAGTACATTTAAGGACATGAAACCACTTTGAGTAAGTATACCCAGTAGAATGATCTTTCTATGCACATATTCAGCCCTCTACTTTAAAATGTAGTTCCACCCCTAAAAGGGCAAAATCCTTGCAACCTTTTAAACTTATCTTTACAGTGTATGGCAAACATAGTTAACCAATGCAGAATTTGTGTTATACCAGCAAAAGTGATGATTTTCCCTCGTTTGAATGAAGCTGCTCTAATGTGCGGCCTCCTTTTCATATTTAGGCCACACCCCAAAAAGGGTAAAAAATAACAAGTGTTAGAATGTTGAATTTTTTTTATCATGTCTCTGTTTATTTAAAAGCATGAAGAACAAAGGAAAATGGATGTTAAATACAGTTTTTCTGAATGTTTATTTGTTTGCACTTCCCTTTTTAACTGATCAAACTCCGCCCCAAAAATGGGCAAGATCCAAGATGGGTCCACCTCCTCAAATAATTTTCAGCCCATTTCAACTAAACATGCACATTTTCAGGATTTAACCACCAAACTGAACGATATTCTTCATATATATTTGAACCAAACTACTAATATACATTGTAAATACCGCCTCTTTTACACATTTAGGCCACGCCCACAAAATGGGTGGAAACTAACAGGTGTTAACAAGCTAGAATGTCTTATTTTATGTTTAAGCTTACTTCAAACGCATAGAAAAAACAAGGGAAATGGATGTTAAATACAGTTTTTATGAGTTTTTATTGTCTTCACCCCCTTTTTCAATCTTAAAATGATTTCTAGCCCATTTTGACCTAACATTCCAAATGTCATGCTTTTACCACAAAGTGCACGATTTTGGGCAACAATTTACCTAAGCAGCTCCAGCGAGATCTGGATGTCCTTCGCTACAAATTGGGTATAAAGTGCTAAAAACAAACCATGCGGCCACTGTCGAAATTTAAATGTGGCCCTGTGTTTGTTGTCAAAGTTTCTTCGGACAAAAGAAAAAACATGCAGTTTTAAATTTTAGAAAAGGAAATTCACGTGAACAAGCTTGCTATAACTGCGATAATTTTCGGGGATTGCGAACTAAGTTAGGGATATAAATTTTATATTAACGTCACAACCACTGATTGAAATTGAGGCTATTTGACAAAAAGTATCGTCTTTATACACTATTCAGATATAAACGAATGCGATGATGAATCGACGAACGATTGCGATGCCAACGCTGACTGTGTGGATTTGGATGATGGTTACGATTGCATTTGCAAGGACGGATTCAATGTGGACGAGGCTACAGGGAGTTGCCAAAGTAACTTTAGTTTGTTTTTGTATTTTCCCGCCAACTCAACTCTTTTCGTGAACTACGCGTTTAGTGGTTTAAAGTGTACTCTATATTGTATATAGAAGAGGATTTTGTTTCGTTCATTGTAGCTCCCAAAAAAATTACTTCAAGTTTTATGATTTTCTTGCAAGGTGATGACTCCGAAAGATGTAACATTGACAGTTGAAACATTGTTACATAACAAATTCTTCGATTATATAGACTTGACAATGATGAAGATTTCACCACGTGACCAATTGAAAATGTCACTACACGAGCAGCATCTCGTGCTGGCTGTCACTTGTGACTGATTGTAGATTGGTGAAGACAGCCGAACAGTAGCATCGTATAGGATAACCCCTCGTAAAACATTCATGAAAGGGATCCGGTAAATAGTCATTCTGGATCATTGAAAAACAAGTGCAAGTGGGCAATAAGCTCTGGTGAAAAAAATGCGACGCCTATGGCACATATGGAACACAAAACTTTTGATCAATATCCAGACAGACAGACAGACAGACAGACAGACAAACAGACCATCCGACCAACCGACCACCAAGTGACATGTATAAGCTCCTGCCAGAGCTTAAAAATGCACTTAAGGACTAACTGGACAACACAGTAAAAAAAAAAATGGCGGTTATAGAAATATTTTTTGTACTCACCGTTTTCCCAACATGTTTAATCTATAAAGCCGTTTAAATTATTTGCATAGCATGAAATTTCTGTCAGTGCTATCAGTGATAACCCTGAAGGTGTGCCTTTCTTTTTCAATTAAAATCAATTGCATTTATTGTCCATACCACATTTATTGTTCGTACGTGAACAAGCTCGCTATAACTGCGATAATTTTGTATTAATGTCACAACCACTGGTTGGAATAGAGGTTATTTGACAAAAAGTTCCATCTTCATACACTATTCAGGAATGAACGAATGCGATGATGACTCGACAAACGATTGCGATGCCAACGCTGACTGTGTGGATTTGGATGATGGTTACGATTGCATTTGCAAGGAGGGATTCAATTTGGACGAGGCTACAGGAAGTTGCCAAAGTAAATTTGTTCAGTTTGTTATGTATTTTCCCGTCCACGCGTTTACTGGTTTAAAGTGTCCTCTATATTGTATATAGAAGAGGATTTTGTTTCGTTCATATAACTCCAAGATTAATTTACTACACGTGTTATGATTTTCTTGCAATGTGATTACGCCGAAAGGTGTAACATTGGCAGTTGAAACATTGTTACATAACACATTCTTCGATTATATAGACTAGACAATGATGAAGATTTCACCACGTGACCAATTGACAATGTCACTACACGAGAAGCATCTCGTCTGACTGACTGACTGTCTTGCTGGCAGGATGACCGTTTGAGCCGAATTTTTGGCTAAATTTGGCAGAATCTTTCGTAACAATCCAGTTTGACAGAAAATTTGACAGAATGGATTTTTTGGGCAGATTTCTGACAGAATTCTTCAAAAATGGTCATTTTCACAGAAATACATAGCAAATTTGAAAAAAAAATGTTGCATTTGCTTAAAAAAGCTTCAATCTTTTCAAACAAACACTTGCATAATGGACAGGTTGCCTGGTGTAGGTGCTTAGCTTCACTTAGAACCGGGACTTAATCGCGGTACAATACCGCGTTTTATGCAATTTCATGACATCTTTATGTGACTATGAATTGTTTATAATGTAATTTGAACCTAAATTCAGACAATACTACAACATCTGCATGTGATTTTAAGTGTTAATAGTGTATTTCGAGTAATTCTTGGGAATTTGGCAGATTTTTGATAAATCTGACAGATTTTTGATGCGCATTTAGCAGAATTTGGGCATGACGTTACGGTCACCCTGCTTGCTGGCTGTCACTCTTGTGACTGATTGTAGATTGGTGAAGACAGCCAAACAGTAGCATCGTATAGGATTAATTCTAGTAAAACATGCATGAAAGGGATCCGGTGAATGTTTGTTCTGGATCATCGAAAAACAAGTGCGAGTGCACAATAAGCTCTGGCGAAAAAAAATGCGACGCCTATGGCGCATATGGAACGCCATATTTTTGAAAAATTTCAAGACAGACAGACAGACAGACCATCCGACCGACCGACCGTCCACCAAAAGACAAGTATAAGCTCCTGCCAGAGCTTAAAAATGCACTTTAGGACTAACTGGACAACACACTAAAAAAAAAATGCGGTTATAGAAATACTTTTTGTACTCACCATTTTCCCAACATGTTAAGTCTATAAAGCCGTTTAGATTATCTGAAAAGCATGACATTCTGTCAGTGATATCCCTGAACGTGTGCCTTTCTTTTTCAATTAGAAACCAACTGCATTTATTGTTCGTACGTGAACAAGATTGCTATAACTGCGATAATTTTCGGGGATCGCGAACAAAGTCGGGGATGTAAATTTTGTATTAATGTCACAACCAAGGGCGGATCCAGGGGGGGGGGCCAAAGGGGGCCATGCCCCCCCCCCCCAAAAAAAAAAACGAAACCATTTTTTTTGTTTTAATGTGACATCGCAATAAAGGCAGGCAATGAGTACACCACCATCTTTTCCTCAAAATAAATTGGTTAAAGTGGTCAGAAATGGCCTCAGATCGCACCACAGAGCATCTAGAATCCAATTTTTTTACGGGGCCCTTAAGCGGGCCCCGAACCCCACGCCGTAATTTTTAACCCACTTTTTTGGGGAACCAAATTTTTTCTTTTGCCCCCCCCCCCCAAAAAAAAAAATTGTGTTCTGGATCCGCCCTTGGTCACAACTACTGGTTGGAGAAGGGTCTATTTGACTAAAAAATATCGTCTTTATTCACTATTCAGGAATGAACGAATGTGATGATGACTCGACGAACGACTGCGATGCCAACGCTGACTGTGTGGATTTGGATGATGGTTACGATTGCATTTGCAAGGATGGATTCAAGGTGGATGAGGCTACAGGGAGTTGCCAAAGTAACAATTTTTTTTTTCAGTTTGTTATGCATTTTCCGTCAACTCCACTCTTTTGGTAAACTACCTGTTTAGTGGTTGGAAGTGTCCTCTTTATTGTATATAGAAGAGGATTTTGTTCCGTCCAAATAGCTCCAAGATTAATTTACTATATATTAAGTTGTTTGATATTCCTTGCTATGTGATTACTCCGAAAGTTGTAATATTAAGGGAATAAATGTGTGTTTAGGAGGTTTTAATCACTCTGATTAAGACCGCTGGGAGGGGGCGAGGGTAATTATCAGCTCACAGACTCCAAGCACATATTAATTCCCATTCATAAATACATTTTCTGTCACAAAAAAGCTCAAATGTTCTGTAAAAAAAACCGATTTGTTCAACAAGTTCACTTCATGTCTTTTTGCTAACACCCCTCTAGCTAAATAATGGAGTGTCCAGCTGGCGAGTAAGATGCATTGTAAACAACTCCTTTTATGGAGATTGGGCGCGCATCGCGCGTAGTGCGCGATGTCGCGACGAATGCACCTGCAGGGGTATAATTGCTTTGTGAATTTAGGAATATAAAATTCTGACTCACTGGTAGTATTGCGCATGCCTACGTGAGGATTGTGAACGTTCAACAAACCAATAAAACGGTAAGATGCCAATAAAACGGTAAAAGTGTTTAGGACCAGCTAGCCTTGTGTTTATCATTCATTTAAAAACCGAATACGTGACGGGCTCTCGATCAGTAGGAATGGGTAAACTGTCTTAGGTATTTATGAATAACTGTTGAAACATTGTTACATAACGAATTTGTCAGGTTATACAGACTTGATAATTATGAAGATTTTACCACCTCACCAATTGACTATGTCACTACACGAGAAGCATCTTGTGTGACTGACTCTCTGGCTGGCTGTCACTTGTGACAAGTGCGAGTGCACAATAAGCTCTGGCGAAAAAATGCGACGCCGATGGCACATATAAAACTTCATACTTTTGGTCGATTTTCGGGACAGACAGACAGCCAGACAGACAGACCATCCGACCGACAGGCTCCTGCAAGAGCTTAAAATGGACTTTTGGACTAACTGGAAAACACAGTAAAAAATGGTGGTATTAGAGAAACACTTTTTGTACTCACCATTTTCCCAACATTTTAAGTCTATAAAGCCGTTTAGATTATTTGCATTGCAAGAAATTCTGTTAGTGCTATCAGTGATAACCCTGAAGGTGTGCCTTTCTTTTTCAATTTGAAATCAACTGCATTTATTGTTTATACTGCATTTATTGTTCATACTGCATTTATTGTTCGTACGCGAACAAGCTTGCTATAACTGCAATAATTTTCGGGGATTGCAAACAAAGTTGGGGATGTAAATGTTGCATTAATGTCACAACAACTAATTGGAATAGAGGTTATTTGACAAAAAGTACCGTCTTTATACACTATTCAGGAATGAACGAATGCGATGATGACTCGACGAACGACTGCGATGCCAACGCTGACTGTGTGGATTTGGATGATGGTTACGATTGCATTTGCAAGGATGGATTCACTGTGGACGAGGCTACAGGGAGGTGCCAAAGTAAATAGTTGTAAATAGAAGAGGATTTTGTTTCGTTCATATAGCTCCAAGATTAGTTTACTATTAAGTTTTATATTTTTTCTTCCAATGTGATTACTCCGAAACGTGTGAAGTTGACAGATGAAACATTGTTAAATAACGAATTTTTCGATTATATAGACTTGACAATGATGAAGATTTCACCACGTGACCCATTGACAAAGTGACTACACGAGAAGCATCTCGTCTGACTGACTGACTGTATTGCTGGTTGTCACTTGTGACTGACTGTGACTGTGACTGACTGTCAATTGTATCTGACTGACTGACTGTCACCTGTGACTGATAGTAGATTGGTGAAGACAGCCAAGCAGAAACATCGTATAGGAGTACCCCTAATAAAACATGCGTGAAAGGGATCCAGTGAATAGTCATTCTGGATCAGTGAAAAAAAGGGCAAGTGTACAATAAGCTCTGGCGAAAAATGCAACGCCGATGGCACATATCGATTACCTCACTGTTGGTCTATTTTCGGGACAGACAGTCAGACGAGCCATCATGGTCCGACTGACCGACCAACCACCAAGGTACATGTATAAGCTCCTGCCCAAGCTTAAAAATGCACTTTCACTTTCGGACTTGGACAACACAAAAAAATGTTGGTTATAGAAAAACTTTTTCGAATATATTGACTTGAAAATGATGAAGATTGAACCACGTGACCAATTGACGATGTCACTAAACGAGAAGCATCTCGTCTGACTGACTGACTCTCTTGCTGGCTGTCACTTGTGACTGACTGTCATTTGTGACTGATTTTAGATCGGTGAAGACAACCGAGTATATAGTAGCATCGTTTAGGATTACCCCTAATAAAACATGCATAAAAGAGATCCGGTGAATAGTCATTCTGGATCATTGAAAAGCATGCGCAAGTGCACAATAAGCTCTGGCGACAAATGCGACGCCGATGACACTTAGGGATGACCATACTTTGGGTCGATTTCGCAACAGATAGACTGACAGACCATCCGACCGACCGACCGACCACCAAGTGACACGTATAAGCTCCTCCATGCCAAAGCTTAAAATCACGTGAACCAGTATGTGAACAAGCTTGCTATAACTGCGATAATTTTCGGGGATTGCGAACACAAATTGGGAAGTTGTATTAAGTGGTGCGGCATAGCCCCAATGTGCGAAAAGATTGTGAAAATTGTGATAAAAGCACAAAACTTCGCATGCTGGTTCTTCATGTCTTGAAGAAAATGTTCAGATATGCAGGCATTTCATATTTGACCTTCAGTAACCATTGAGAGGTCAATGCACTTTACATACTGCATTTATAACTTTTGTTCTTTAAACCTTCACTTTCCTATGACCCAAGTCTATGTTATAGGTCTTCATACATAGAAATAATGATCAGATGTAGGAACAATTCATATCTGACCTCTAGTGACCTTTGAGAGGTCAATGACCTTTGTAAACCTATTCATAGCTGTTTGTAAGATTTAATCTTTAAACACATCTTTTTTTCAAGATTCATGTTTAAATAAAAGGTGTTAATGCTATACAGAGAATTTTCATATATAGCACATTATATTCAACCTCTGGTGACCCTATTGTAAACCAATAGCCTACGTATGGATATTAACACGATTTACGCAATTGTAAATGCCACTTTTTTAATGACCCAACTCTAAAACTTTACTCTCTGTGCCATGAAAAGAATTCTCATATGTGGGGATGTCATATTTAACGTAGTGTTACCTTTGGAGAGGTAAATGAACTTTGTATGTCTTAGTTGCCGTTATTTATCATATTATTCGTCAAGACGCCATTTTTCGTGACCCGAGCCTCAATAGTGCCAACGAACGGTATTACACCTATTAGAGTAATATCATGTGATGAATTGAGACCCCACAAACAATTTTGAGGTGACCTCTCACCTCGATCGTTTCTCCTTGTTTTATAGGCAGACGCAATCTGATGAGATTGGAGCTTAAATTTGTTGGTCTGTCTTGTAATGGAAAATGTACACATGTCAAGCAATATTTACTCTTGGGTATTTATTACACCCCTGCTGTATCCAGATGTACCTGGATAACCACATTTTTAACCTTTTTATCAAGCCCAATGGTCACTGTTAGAGAGTTATATTCTTTCGGGTCTGCGTCTGCCCTTATAAAAAAGGACAAATGAGATCAGAGGTCATGCAAAAATTCTTCTTGACATGTTGTAGAATTATTATTAAAAAACAACACTTTTTTGCTTAAATTTGCAAGATTTAACATGATTAATAACGGCAATAGGAGTAAACAAAGTTGATTGCCCTCGTAAAGGTAATCAGAATTCAATTGTGAAATGTCTACATATCTGAAAATTAATATCATGCCAAGAAATTCCCAAAATTTAGATATGGGTAATAAAATAGTGGTGTTTTGAATAGTTAATCCTTTTATCATCTTTCAAAAGGGTGCCCAATGTTCATTGACCCCTTAAAGGTCAACAGAGGTCAGACATGAGATTCCCTTCATACGAAATTCTTTTCATAGCACGAGCAACTTAACATTATGACTTGGGTCTTGAAAACGTATGGGTTTAAATGGGTAAATCGTAAAGTGCAGTTATCATAAAGGTCATTGACCTCTGGAAGGTCATCAGAGGTCAATTGTGAGATTTTTCCGCATTTTGGTTGTTATTTACGATGTATGAAGACTTAGGTTTAGGTTGTATGATAGACTTAGGTTATACGAAAGTGATGTTTTCAAGAACGATAGGTATGAAAAGAGTATTCAAATGTCATTGACCATTTGAAGGTCACAACCATTGGTTGGAGTAAAGGTTATTTGACAAAAAGTACCGTCTTTATACAATGTTCAGGAATGAACGAATGCGATGATGAATCGAGGAACGATTGCGATGCCAACGCTGACTGTGTGGATTTGGTTGATGGTTACGATTGCATTTGCAAGGATGGATTTAAAGTGGACGAGGCTACAGGGAGTTGCCAAAGTAACTATTTTTCATTTTGTTGTGTATTGTCCCGTCAACTCCACTCTTTTCATGAACTACGCGTTAAGTGGTTTAAAGTGTCCTCTATAATGTATATAGAAGAGGATTTCTGTTCATTCATATAGCTCCAAGATTAGTTTACTTTGATTTTGAAAGTTGGGGATATAAATTTATATTGATGTCACATTAACTGGTTGGAGTAGAGGTTATTTGACAAAAGTTCCATCTTTATACACTATTCAGGAATGAACGAATGCGATGATGACTCGACGAACGACTGCAATGCCAACGCTGACTGTGTGGATTTGGATGATGGTTACGATTGCATTTGCAAGGATGGATTCAATGTGGACAAGGATACAGGGAGTTGCCAAAGTAACGGGTTTTTTTCAGTTTGTTGTGTATTTTCCCGTCAACTCCACTCTTTTTGTGAACCACGCGTTCAGTGGCTTAAAGTGTTTTCTACATTGTAAATAGAAGAGGATTTTGTTTCGTTCATGTAGCTCCAAGATTAGTATAATAGTAAGTTTTATGATTTTTCTTGCAATGTGATTTTTTTTTATTTACTCCGAAAGGTGAAACATTAACAGTTAAAAGACTGACTGTCACTTGTGACTGACTGTCACTTGTGACTGATTGTAGATTGGTGAAGACAGCCAAGCAGTAGCATCGTATAGGATTACCCCTAATAAAACATGCATTAAAGAAATCCGGTGAATAGTCATTCTGGATCATTGAAAAACAAGCGCGAGTGCATAATAAGCAACGCCGATGACACATATGGAACACCATACGTTTGGTCAATTTTCGGGACAGACAGACAGACAGACCATCCGACCGACCGACCGACCACCAAATGACATGTATAAGCTCCTGCCAAAGCATAAAATGCTCTTTCACTGTCGGACTAACTGGTCAACACATTAAATTAATGGTGGTTATAGAAACCCTTTTTGTACTCACGTTTATTTCCCATATGTTATAAAGCCGTTTAGATTATTTGCATTGCATGAAATGTTCTGTTAGAAGTGCTATCAGTGATAACTCTGAAGGTGTGCCTTTTCTTGTTTAGAAACCAACTGCATTTATTGTTCATACCCATCTGACAGAGAGTAACCTAGATGGGAGTATTGGTGTTAACAATGGAGTTGTAGCTGTATGCGCCTCCGTGGCCTTGTTGATCATAGCGGTAGTTGGGCTCACTGTCTTTGCTCGTCTGAGCGTCAAGAGAAATCGTGGACAGGCATCGGTGACCCAGAACGCAATGCTTAGCACGGAAGCAGCAGAGTCAGCGGTTGCAATGGTGAGTCTAGACTGGGGACTTCTCTGCAGCCCCGCCCACTGCGCACGTTGTCAACGCCGGCACACGTTGTTCTGACCAATCACAGCCGTCATTTATTTCCGACTCGCGTGCAAGAAATGTCCCACATGCGTGCACGCACGTATGGCGCGTGCTGCTGGAACATGTAGTAAAGCAATGCAGGAAGCACCAGTTAATCGCCAGAGTACGCAGTGGGCGGGACTTATTGGATCAGTGTGTTTCTCCAACATGTATATATAATATGGGTAGACTGGTTGCCTGACCCTACATTGTCATTTGGACTTCATATCTGGGACAGGTAGCTAAAAATTGCAAAAAAAAATGGTTTATTTTTTTTAATTCGTTCATTCACATTTATTTCCATTTCATAATTCTTAAAATACAAGTAAATATTGATCAACAACTTGATGTTTAATGAGTGGAAAGAATATCAAGCTTGTTTATGCCATTGAAATAGATTTGTCTATAGATCCCAATTCGATCAAAATATATTCATTCTCCCATACAACCTAAATCGGACGCACATTGCGTCCTTCTAATTTGCACAGTCCGTGCAATCAGACATCTTGCCCTGAATATTGAGCTCGTCTCCAAAAGCTGGGTAATTAATGATATTGAGAACTGATTTTTGCTGTTTACTTTTTTTTTGTACGATCCGATGTTTGGTGCTTTGAAGCCTTTGCTAAGATGTTGACCGTCTTGTTTTCCAGCTCGTATCATCATACGAAGACAGGATCGCACAGGCTGCGGCGGTCTCTTATGAAAGTATCAGACGACGAGATCTGGCATCAAAGGGTGGTGGTCTCCCAAGCTGGGCTAAACCGTGGGAGATCCTATGGAGTGATCTGTTGCTGGATGATGAGGTTCTGGGGAGAGGGAACTTTGGAGAAGTCAGATCGGGGGCCGTCAGAATTGGAGGCAAGGTGATTCGAGCGGCCATCAAAATGCTCAAAGGTAACATGAGTTACTCTCCAACAAAGCCAGGCAAGCCTGGTACTTTCCACAGCGAACGATTTTTTTTGTCCAATTGATTCAGAAAAGTTATTCACTTGGAATATTTTTCTTGCAATTAGATTTATACAATAAGACGTCTAGCCATAGACCTCTTAGGGTCTCCTATACGATAGCACTGCCTAGCTGACAAGTGACAGTCAGTGAGTCATTAAGTCAGTGCGCGAGATAGGGGAAAGGGAACGAGGCTGGCTCTCTGGGACCAGCAAAAATAGATGGAACTGTACAGCCCGAAGATCAATGTTTGTTCTCTAAATAGGGTGGATAGTCACTGGATCAAATGTGCTTTGGGGCAAAAATCCACTAAGATAATTTTTAGAGACTTCAATTTGCATAGCTTTAGGCTTGGATATTATCTTAAGTAACACTTCTCTCCCTGGCGAAACAAACTGAGGTGTAAGTATATGGAAGTGACTGGGCACGATGTGGACACCCTTTCTCAGAGAATTGGATTTTATTTTTCATTAATTAGAGCACTCGTCAAGTTCTGAAAAAGACGACTTTATGCAAGAGTTGAAGACCATGTCCTCTGTCGGCCATCATGTTAATATCGTTTGCCTCTTCGGGGCATGCAAGCATCAAGGTAATGCCACCACACATTTAATGTTCAATCTCCGAGCAAAAGCAACAGGCCTTTAGGTTAGCCTAAGAGGAAACATTTTATTGGCCACATAATGTAAAATGTCTCTTAAAGTTTAATATTTCTTGCAGGCTGCCGGGGTGTAATGTAAAATTTGGACTCTATTAAATCTGGAAGCGTTGTGCATGACTAAGTGGAGATAATTAATACGATAAAAGATCACGTGTGAGGGTTAGAATCCATATCAGGTAAAATAGACCAGATTCCATAAGAGTCCAAACTCCATAGGACACCGTACTGATCACAGCTTCACTGATTGTACAGAAGAATTAAGTAAACATAGGCTACTTTGTGTTTTTGTAACAATCATTTTTAAATTCTGTTTAGAAAATGTTGACTACTTTATCATCAACAGTGACTTGGTATCTGCAGATCTCAATAAACTTCACCTTTCATTTGTAAATCTCTAGTTAAATGATATTACTTTCTGGATAATGAAAGTGAAAATATGCTTTAACATTTTACATAAACAAATCATTGTTGCTTTGCTTATGAAACTGCTACATATTAAATACACATGTACATGATACTCTGTACACTTCCTCTTTGACCTCTCAATTATGCTAATACCTTACAAAGATGTGTTGTACGTCGCATTGGAATATCTTCCCTACGGCAATCTGCGAAGCTACCTGCGGACGGCTCGCTCACAGTCAGACTCAGACGAGGATGCCTTGTCTTCAGATCAGCTGGTCAAGTTTGCTCTGGATGTTGCCAAGGGAATGGAACACCTTGCTCAAGCGGGGGTAAGTCGATGTTCTGTTCCTGGTGCCTGGTGAAACATTCATTCCGCCTGAATGGTTCTTTTCTGTGAGAAAATTATAGATATTTGCATATAAATTCCTCTACTATGTTGGTCATGCGGTTAAAATCCAGCTACTGTGGCAACTACATATTATTCATTAATATGTACATTCTGTAGTTGCCACAGTAGCTGGATTTTAACCGCATAACAAACATAATAGAGGAACTAATATGCAAATATCTATGCTAGGATGGTTCCTTTAATACAGACACATTTTCAAAGGCTAAAGTAAAATTACCACAGAGGGATCATTATGCCCTGGTAATGTATACAATATACTTTCTATTTTAGATGATAGACCGATCTATTAAGCCCCCTTCCAAAGATATTTTGACTAATCATAAGTCCGACATAGTGCAGACGCGAATACGCGCACGTCTAAGTGATATGGTGCTGTTGGCATCAAGCTCAGAGGTTGGGGCCTGTTTGACCGATCTTGCTATGATTTTTTTATCCTTCTTGTTGCAAGGTGATTCACCGTGATTTGGCCGCTAGAAACATTCTGGTTGGAGAGGCGTTGGTTGCTAAAGTCTCTGATTTTGGGCTGTCCAGAGGGGAAGATGTCTACACGCAGATGTCGTCGGTACGTAACAATTTTTAAGCACATGACTATTCATGCAAATGCGATGGGATTTTAACGTCACAAAGCATTCGCTGCGAAATTTGCCTGAGTTGAAATGTGTTCAACTTTTGCGAATTTGCAGCGCGAAAAGCCCCCCTGACGTCACAACTTCGCGTACGCGTTCGCTTTCGCGCCGAATATGAATCTGTAAGTGCCATATGAACTGAAACCATCTCTTGTTGTTGTTGTTGTGGAAACATTTCTCGATGCAACAGTTTCCACCCCCGGCTATGCACTTTGCTGTCGCAGAGACAGACCCAACACAACTGGAGGAGGGGACTGTTGTTAACAGCTTAGAACGAATTCCTATTCGTGAGGGCGCTGTGTTATGGTCATCATTCTCTTACATCTGTGTCTCTGAGTTAACCCGATTTTTTGTTTCTGTATGCCGAATGTGAGTGATCATTTGCTATTAATATAATATAGCATCAGTGATACCAGAGGACCAAGATCAGACCAGTATTTCCTTCTGATGATTGTGAAAAATCTGACAGCGTTTTGAGATCGTCTTGTGCTGCTTTGGACATCTATCGCGTGGACCCAAGTCGGCAAAGAACAATAAGATTGCGTCACTGACATACCTCAGGACAATTTACAACAATGGGTGTCATGCGTTGGATCTTTTTGACATGGCTAGCACTGATCGTTCTGAAACCACTTCTTCCACCCCAGCATGATGTCAGATATGTCATTTCCCCTTTCTCTGTATCACTCAAACTGCCCTTTGATCATACAGCGGTTTGTTCATCTTTGACACCAATCAGATTATGTACTTTCGCCCATCACTATGAACTTGAACTCATGTGGCTATCTCTCAAATTGCAATCTGAGAGTTGGCTACTCGGTCTTGTGTATCGTCCACCATCCTCAAGTGCTGCCTATTGGCCCAAACTGGCGATGGAATCCATTCACGTCGATAACTACGATGGGTGCCTCTTTGTTGGGGATTTCAACTTGGACTTCAACCATCAAAGACCGGCTTCAGCTCATCGATCTCATCTTCTGGAATTATCTGCCGATTTTAACCTTGAGCAGCTTGTAAGGTCGGTCACGACCACCACGCTGATCCGATGGAAGGTTCGACTATTGACCTTGTCTTCTCGGATCGCCCTGACCGCTACTCATCAGTTACCACAGTACCGAACCCTCTCCAGTCAGATCATCTCGGTATTCACATCAGATTTCGCTCCTTTACAACTCCACCCAGACCAGCTTCACTCCGATCTTTTCTATAGACCCGTCGTGGCGACTTTGACCACTTACGCCAACTAATTCACCTGGTTCCCTGGTCGGCGTTCATTGACGCCGACGATATCACCTGGTCAACGACAACGTAGTGGATCTGTTTGATGCTGCTATTCAGGACTCCATCTCCAGAGTGACCAAACGGAGATTCCGCTGCTCACCCTGAATCACACCAGAACTGAAACACATCATCAACAGAAAGCACCAACTTTTCAACAGAGCAAAGAGAACTGGCTTGTTGAATGACTGGAACTCGTATAAGGTTATTCGTAACAATGTTAAGAAGCATACCCGCAAATCTTACTGGCAATATGTTAATGATCTATTTTCCTCTAATGACAACCGACGTTCATTTTGGTCTTATGTAAGGAGCCGTAAGCATTCTCCTCCTCCCCTTTCCTTTATTTGTGGTAATGTCAAACTTACTCAATCTCATGAAATAGCCACTGCATTAAATGATTACTTCTCCTCCGTTTGTAAGCCACCAGGCCCCATTCCTCATGAACCCCCTGCTTGCTCTCTCCCAATTCCAAGCTTATCTGTTGTTTCTGTTCTCCCGGGTCAAGTCGCATCCATACTTCATAAGAACATTTGGGTGTCACAGTTGATGAGAAAATCACTTAGTCAAGGCACATTTCCAATATTCCTGCTAGAGCTGGACAGCAGCTGGGAGCTGTAAGGAGATGTTGTAGAGCAAAGCTCTCCCCATCATCGGCGTGGACGCATAGGATGCAAAAGTGAATCTCTTCATTCTTCGTCATAGACGTCTAGTAGCTACTACAACAGTTCTGTACATGATGCATGGCAGTCTTTGTCCATCAGACTTGAAGGCTATGCTCCCGCAGCCCCATATGAGATACGAAGTGCAACACGCTTCAGCTTCATCAGTCGATACCCAGCCACGCACTCGCTGATCAAGTCTCTAGGACATATTCCACTGGTAGAACTTTCATCCACACTGCAGTCCATATCTGGAACAGACTCCCAAAATGTTCAGCTGGAGTAATCAAAGACATTGGCAGTCTCTCCTTCAAAAGTAGGGTTCATCAACATCTCCTTTCAAGGCAATGATTTGTAGCAAGCTCCTCTCAGCTAACCACTGATTGGCCCACTGAGACTTTATTTATAGTGCTTTGTTGCCTATATTTGCACATGACCATTGTCATACTCCTTGGGCTACTGTTCACCTTAGCACTATAGCAAACTGTAAACAAATGTACACAAAATAAAAAATGCAGTGTGAAAAATGGTAAGCAGAATATAAGGAATCACAGTTCAAAAGCTACCCAGAGAATGGTAACCGCCCTTCTTCGTTCAATGTGGTGTCTATCTTTCTGACAGGTACCATCTGTGTATTTCTTCTCAATTACAGAAGCGGGTTCCCCTTCGTTGGTTAGCAATTGAGTCCGTCAGGCTCAATACATACACCACCAAGAGTGATGTGTAAGTTTGCTTTCTCTGTCGTGTATTGAAGACCAGTGGCGTATCCAGCTTTTTGTGTCAGGGCGGGTAAAATAACTGTTTCGACGTCTGAAGTAACAGTCTACAGTCCATCTCAAAAATACTGTCGTTTTTTAATTGTTTAATGACGCCATCAAATGCGCAGGGGGGGGGGGGAGTTGACCCTTGGTGCTCCACACCTCCTCCGCTGGATACGCAACCGCTGCAAACAGTTGTGCATCTCTATAAAAAAAATTCATCTGGCAGTTATGTAAAGTTGCACGTTGAGGGCGCTAGTCAGACAAAAACAGCTCCAATTCCATAGACCGTAACACAATACTAAGACAAGCGGAATCTTTCTGCAGTAAATGTTTATGGAATTTTATGTACCATTGTAAACATACCTTATAATGCATGTATGTCTTTTATAAGATTATGTCATTGATTTATTTTTTTCATTCGGATTTTTGCCTGCTTCCTCCCTTCACAGCCAGGAATAGTGAATACCATTTTGATTTGTGTATTTGTTTTTACTTTGTTCACTTAGGTGGTCGTTTGGAATACTTCTGTGGGAAATCGCCACTGTTGGTAAGCTCTTTCAACCCAATATTATGAACAATGGGATTTGTATACCACCTAAATACTTAGATAAAATAATAAAATAAAGTAAACAGAGAAACATCATTTTCCATTTAGTCCTGTTGGTAGTCTCAGAAGGCAAGCCTGACTGAACATTATCTAAATCATTTTTAACACTTCGAATAAACACAATAATACCCTTAATAAATCTTTCCTCGTGTAATTGTTTTTTTTTTTTTTTATTCGTAGGGGGAACTCCCTACCCGACCATTGACAGCGACTTTTTGCCTGGAAAGCTGCTGAAAGGGTACCGCATGGCTAAGCCGAGCAACTGTGATGACCACAGGTATTTAGAAGAGAGAGTGTAAAAGGTTCCCCAAAGGAAAACAGAATTTAACTTTCTAAATGGAAAGTAACAATATTACTCACAGATCGGTAGATGTACTTGTTTAACGATCGTAAAGAGTAAATGCATCGTCTGTGCTGATCATCTCATCCATGGCGAAGTGTATGGTTCTTCATTGAACAATGATCTGTTATATTGGTCGCTTGTGAATCCTTTCCGTTTCAGTATTATATGTCTGTGCTCATGTGTGCTTTCGGTGTAACAGGTCCTGTTTCAAGTAGCCCTTTCTCTTCAGTACAATTCAGCCCTTTTCATTATACAAAATGTAAATATCAATAAAAAGAATTAAAATAATAATAATTAAAAAACGATGGTTAGGTTTTCATGACATTGCGTATGGTATGTTGGAAAGTAGATATTAAGGATAGGCCTATGATGCAAGAATTTCGTCCGTACTAACATTAACAAATCACACATTCAATAGAACTTTCACTTTCAAAATAAAGTTATGTAGTTGGAACAGACGACTTGCCTTAATTAAAACTCTCTATTTATTAATTTTTCTGTTAAACATGTACTCAAATCATAGGCGCGACGACGATGATTGGGTGCGGATCAGAAGAAAGAAAACAATCTTTGATTTCAATTCATTTCAATGTAGGCTAGGCAGACTGATTTTTGAATTTCAGAAAAATGGCACGAAAAACCGATCAGCCTTTCCAGTCACAGTTTGTTTTTGGTTCTTTTACTTTAGTTATGCTCTGATGCTAAAGTGCTGGAACGAGGATCCTAATAAAAGGCCAACCTTCACCGAGTTGGTCTCCATCCTGAGTGGCATGGCAGTGAATAACACCAATAGTGTGAGTTGCACTTCACATAAAAAAGTATTCGCAAACCTAACTTAAGTAGCTGTACATTTATCTAAGGTCATCTGGACTCACGAAGCCAGTGCAGAAATGAAAATCAACTCTAAATCATTAGAAATCCATTGGAAACGGACCGCAGCTATTAACGGACCTTAACTGCGCCGTGAGGTCTTTGCTACCCCATTTGGCGATTCTAACTTGACATTTGGTTGGCATTTTGATATCCTGCTTAGTTTATAATGAAGACATAATTCTTTTCCGATGAAAAGAAAGCTGTCACTGAAAAAAAGGAAAGACGACAGATACTTAACGAATGAGGGCGTTGTTACGACGCCATTTGGGGAATAATACAGATGTGTTTCTAGACTTGTCCATGCCCCCCCCCAAATAAATATGGGGACCGGGAGCTAGTTACCATTTAAGGCCATTGATTGGATCACCTTTGCACGTGCGAAGTATGATTGTTTATTTTTGGAAATGATGATTACAGCGTTGTGCATGGATGACAGTTGAACCCATGCGACCATAAAATAACCAGACTCTTACCATACCCAGTAGGCACAATAGCCAGCGTCTTCACGAAGGCACCTTTCGAGCATTTCAACTGTAAAGGTTTCAAAATACTGAAAATAGTGCCCCTTTCTTTATTGAGAAGTACTGTGGAAACAAAGCTTAATACGCCAATATTATTCAACGGTTAATGTTTCCCCTTTTATTTTGCAGACGTATATGGCGATGGACGGCATCAGGTATATCAATTGGAGCGCCATTCGCCCCGAGTTTGATGACAAATGAGGGTTTACCAAAGCAAAGAAAGGCGTGGTGCCTGTTTCTCTTCGTAACACTGGTTAAGTCAACTGGAAGATTGAAAGAATTAGGCAAGGCGAGGAAGTAGCAATTTCTTAAATGTCTGTGCCTTTTGTAGTTCTACTATAACGCTAAGGAAACGTGATAGACCTATAGTTCGCCAGCGTTACTATAAAATTAGAGCCTTCTAAACTATGGAGATCTAAACTATTATTTTGTTATATAATATGAATCTTTGTACCACCTTACCATCAACATTTTTTTGTAATATAATTTTTGTTCACAATGTATTGATTTTAGAGTTTAAGGGCATGAATGTGCACACTGTCAAACATTGAACGAAATCGCCCGACTGTACGGAGATAACACATATTAGTCATTACCATTTTAAGATAGTGATATTTCGACAGAAAATGTCGGGTCAGGCCTAACTAACTATAATATTAGTCCTAACTAACTATAATATTTAAATTCTACTGACGTATGTACAAAATGTACTTAACATAATGATTTCATTACATAGTTAATTACGGATTGAAACAGCGAAATGTGAAAACGTACAAAAGGTCAACTGTCAAGACTATTCAAACAACTATGTTTGATACCTGCAATCTATTACAACAGGAAATGGTACCTTAGTACAGCATGAAATGGCAACTTAATGAGGAGACAGTTTATTGTAAATAGTTTCACACAAAATACTGGTCAGAAGCAGACATTTCAGTGGTCACATCTCTAATGCTTTTAAGAATTCTATCGTCGAAAAATGCTTAAAACGGGGTTTTTTTTAGTATTTTTAACGGGGTTATGAGAGGGTTTCTGTTGGTTTTTGTTTGTGTGCAAGTCTTCTCAATAAGGTACCAGTCTTACTATGACTACTATAACAACTATAATCAAGAGTATTATTTGGCAAAATAGAAGACGAAACGCCCTCCTCTTTCCACTCAGACACGCCCTTCCTACTACACGGTGAATTATAAACGCTATTCCTTTACTATACAGCAAAACAGTCAAAGGCACAATTATATTACAAAACTTGAAATCATTAGGAGTAACGGTTAAGATAACAACACTATACAGATTAATAAATATGGTATGCGAATGTTGAAGTGTGCAAGTTCAACTACATGTACAGTGGAGTGCGATAACATACAACAGCAACACGATAATATAGGTTTTCCCGGACAATTTCGGAAAATGTGCGTTTGAATTTGTAAAACATAAATTCAATTTGGCGCCGAGTTTGAGAACGACGTACATCCTGGTTTTATTTTCGCAATAACTAGCATTCGATGTCATTTTGCATCAATCAAATGAACGAATGTGCATAGCGTTTCATTTAAGGGATTACAAATACGTGATTATGTTTTCGGTTTGGCGTATGCGTTGCCGATTATTACGAATGTACAATCCAATTCGCAGAAAATCGATTGTCTATTGTGACACAGGCTGAATTGAACATTCTTTTTCATTTGTTACAATTTAAATTCGCATTTTCGGCATTCAATTTAAATAAATTATTCAGGCCTATACAAATCATGATACAACTTTGATTCATTAATTAATGATTCATTGATTAATCAATGTATGCCTTATTGATCATGATGTGATTGATGTGTTTGTTCTTATATACACGCCTATGTGAAATGTAGGCAAATGGAATGTGAAAATAATATTTAATATGACCAATATGAAATCACTCAAAATAATCTTGTAGCCATATTATTGAGACGGTAAAGGGACACATCACGTGTCATGTTACAAGGGATCTGCATGGAGACTTTTTGAATATTCAAAATTCAATCATTCAATCAACCATTCCTCAACTGTTACTTTAACACATAAATGAGTTCCAATGCTTGACCAGGCATACGTTAAATAACACTGCGAGGGAAATCGGCTGCACATTTAGCGAAAAAGATTGATGATAAATTAAAAGGAAAACGGGACTGCGGATGTGCCTCCGATTTCGCGCTTAAATGAATTGTCAATACACTAAATGCAGTGCACATTCGGGAAATCGTACGCTGATTTTGTTTACGACTGAATGCACTTTCACGGAAAAAGAATAATCATTTGTTCAATAGAAACAGAGATTTGGAACGTTCATTCTATTTCGCACGAAAACAAATGCTTCTTTTACAAATTCGTGTACACATTTTCCAAAATTGTTCGGGAAAACCTATATTTACCTGTATAGTATTTGTTCTTCCCTATATAGGGCAATTTCAATTTGATTGGTCCCCACTTATTGCTGAATATTCAATATCAATCCAGTTTTAAATGTTTAGTCACCAACACCCGACGTCAAAGTTGTTTAACAATTTACCCCAGTGTACAAGGTGTATTGAACATGATGGGTTCATGTGCAAAAGTTATGAACTTAAACACTGTCAATGTGGCTCCATCTTAAAGGGTATGTCATTAACTTTTCATTGGTATCTGATTTGCATCTCTTCAGCCGTGGATGACCGAGCACCATGGATTCCAAAACAAAGGCCAATAACCCACTGTTTCCAAGTTTCCTGAATAAGTGGTGAGCTAAGCTGGCACATGAATCTAATATAGGTTTTCCCGGCTATTTTAAATCAGTTTTCATTCAAAATCAACAACTCTAACATACAATTTCGTTCAAGAAAAGTTTCACACGCTTTTAACAAAACCAATTCAGTCATTTACCATTCAATTTCAAAGCTTGGTCACCCTTTTTAGTCACCGGGTCAAGAATATTCGTCAAAACAGATCAAATTCGTGTAAGCTGTTGCCGAATGGCAGTAATCATAGATCGAATTCCTCTTTATAAATCTATTAGACGAATTTGATTTGTCAATAACAAGGTTTGGCGTAGACGAGACGAAATCGAATACTCCTGGACGAAAACCTGCTCATTAATTTAGTTTGCTTGAACTGAATTTGAAATTTGTCTGACAAAAGACAAAATTAAACATTAGAAGTGCTCTAAATCGAGGTTGATGGACGAATTTTAAAATTAGAAGCAGTGAATTCGAATGATAAATGTTTTAAAATAGCAGGGAAAACCGATTATACCGGAGTCTTATATAGCGCACTTTTTCTACCACCAATAGGTACACGAGGCACTGGAAATTATGTATATTATTAAAGAAAGGTAAAAATACTTTATGACAAAAGTTTATGACAAGTATGCTTCCGTACTGTGCAACTGTAATTAGCAGTAAGACCTGCCGCTCTGAAGTAGACTTTACATGAGATTTTCCATTCTTAAGTTGACATTTTGCCAAAACCGCCTCCTTCACTATACCGTTTAATGATGGAATGATATATTGTGCTCAAGTTCTAATTAAGCATAAACATAATTTCTGAGAGCCTGATTACTCGTTCGTAAGCACAGAATGCACGGTAATAAGCAGTTGTGGATCTTGCAGTATATTCGGCTCAATTAGCTTTTAGTGAAGGTTTCGCTCTTGTACTCGAGTTTCTAATTAACGGCAAAACACTTTAGCGCTCATTAGGCCATTCTTAAGCATGGACAGGATCGGTCGTTTTATGTTACTGACCATCAATCGATTAAATTGTAATTGAATAATACTTGTTTCGTGTTGGAACGGTGCTTGTGCGCGACATTCTAATTAAAGTCAAAGGGGGGGGTACTTCTGAGGTGTACGCGATTGGCAAACATTTTATTCCTCGTTAATGATATATGTGAAATATGCTAACCATAAGTTCAGATTTCTGCTGCGGTATACAGTATATTTTTTAGTTACGACGTGCTATCAATAAAAGTGTTTAACAGCCTTGGAGTTTTGCCTACACACGCCGGGTTTTCATTTCGCACCACACGATCTTCCGGCCTGTCGCTGCCGTGCCATATCCGATGCCACGTTGGATGCTGGTTTGGTATTCACCATTCAAGTTCTTTTTGCTGCCGCTGCAGGTGCTGAACCACCAACCGCCTCTCTCCTGCTGTGCACAATTCGCCATGGACTCGTCGTTATCTTGATCGTACGTGGAGAAGGGGTGGCCTTTTTGTCCGCTGATAGATACCTGATTAGCTGAAAATCAAAGAAAAAGGCGTAATTAGACGGCTGTTTTGTTATATAGGTCGCGTACTATATAATGCAGCAAAATATGAATTGTGAGGCTAAATAGAAACATTGTCAACTTAATCGTTTGTATCTCGAAACACGCATTTGCCACTTTGCGGGGTTTATAACATCACTTCGTGGTGACGGTGACGAAATGTGTGCTCGACTGGTTTTAAAAACTCTGTTTAAGACCGGTCTGAGTCTTGAATTACTTCTTTGATAATTACCCTCGGCAAGCCCATTCATAAATATCTTTCCCGTCCAAAAATCAAACTTTTCGGTCTAGAAGTCAACGCAAGTTATTCTGAATGTTCGATGATTTCGGTCACCTATTTCACCTCATAGTTTTCGAAAAACTCTAACTATAATTATGGAATGTCCATCTTGCGCTAAGTCGTAAACAACTCCTTATTGCGTGTGATGTATAACGCAGCTGTGCCGGTGTATTGTGAATTTATGAATATGTAATATGGACTCACCGGTAGTATTGCGCTGCCTACGTGCATGAGGATGTGAATATTCAAACAATAAAATAGTAAAAAGCACTGGATTTCATAGGAGTCCAAATTTCATGTGACACTGGAACATTGTATAAATTCGGCCAGCCGGTCACTTCATCAACGGCTTTAAACTGGCAACGTGACGGACTCTCCAACAAAAGGAATTGATACGTAAACCTGAGTAAACTGTCAAAGGTATTTATGAATGCCGCAAAAATAATTGTGTCATTCATTTGAATGACACAATTATAACCAACAATTACCTATATTAAATAGAGAGTACGAATATCCAAGATGCAGCTCGTACGTATTAGCTCCAATGTTAAAATTCTGATACACTCCACGCCCAGTGCTTCCAACATCATTTCGGAGATCCATTCTCAAAGACCAGGTCTGACCGGGGTTGTCGGTCAGACGGTGCAAGGCCTCATTGCCCAACCAGAACTCCCCCATCAGACCACCGAAGCCATCACGGTAATCGGCCCAGCTACGGGTGAAATTCACCGATCCATCCACGCGTCGCTGAAATACCTAAAGAAAAAAAAATAGATTGAAAACGATTGGGCAATTTTTTTTACAAAACAACAGATCCTCGGCAAGGAATATAGATTCTGACTTTTCTTTCTGTTTAATCGTGTGCAGTCTAATCTTGGCGCATTCAAGATAACTACTATACAAATCAAATGGATTTCAAAAGAATAAAAAAGTTTCGATGAAAACAATGACTTCATTAGGACTGCTGGACTTTTCGTTTGAAAGTATAGGTTTTTTTTCTCTGTAACCATTCTTATTACCAGGATTTTAATCCAAGTATATTTTGAATAAACACCACTTCTGTGCATGGGATTGCCATCTTTCTTTCATCATCACCGCTATTTATACATATGTTATAGGATTTCTTGTGTCATTTTGACCCGGAAATTAAAGCACGAGGCCAATAGAACCAAGATCAGAGTTTAGAGTGATATGCCATCAGCTTGGGGGTTTGGTCGGTATCAAATCAGGGCATAAATGATTATAGTGCGCATGCGCAAGGTATACAGCCCCTAGAGTGGTAACAAGCATTTTGATGGACATTTTGAAAAAAGGTGATAACACCTAAACAGCTGCCACCGCTGCAATGCTATCACATATTTTCCAACTCTGCAGGTGTATACCTTGACAAAAATCGCTGTGACGAATATTCTACTCATTTGATACCGGTTGCCAAAATTTTGGACCGAGGCTGAGGGCCTAAGAGCGTTGATTGTAGCATTCGAACTTAAAGGAAACGTGCAGTGGAAATTCAGCTCATCTTGTTTTCATGCACATTACTATGTGTGTTGCAACAAGTCGAGCACTGATAAGAAGAGCACTGTTAATACAAGATACTGCTTATAACAAATTTTAGGTACTAAGTCTTTGTTTTTCTTTGTTTTCCATTACTGATAATACAAGGTACCTGTTATAACAAGGTAATTCTTCGAGTCCCAGGAACCTTGTTATAAAGGTGTTCGACTGTTCTTGTTTTATTGAAGTGACATGAAAGTGTAGTTTTTCAATTGTTAGCAAATGTCATAGTGCAGTGGTTTAAACGCTGTGATGCATAAGCTTACTATTAAGTACCCTCAAACAGTGACAAAGTATAATTGATTGGGGAATGGGATTAACTTACGATCCAGCCTTCGTTATCCATATCACAGTAGACCCGTAAGCCCTCTGGATACTGCGACGGGTAGATGGTGTAGGCACCATTCGTCCTCTCACCGGCTTCATATAGGGCTTCACAGTCGGGCGCCCTGACACCCACAGTTGGTTCTGCAGTTGGGTCAGCAGTGGTCAAGTTGAAGTAATACCAAGAGGTTTGACAGTTTATCCTATCTGGACCGGGGCGCAACAAGGCACCTCCGAAACTTATTTTCGTAATAATTCTTATTTCGTGAATTTTCCTGATTTTAATCGGAGTATGTATTGAATAAACACCACTTCTGTGGAATGGCCATGTTGCCACAGCAACCGATTGAAACAAAATTTAGGTACATTTGGGCTATTTTATATAAGTTCATACAACTATGCATTTTTGGGAGATTAAAAAATGTGTAAATTTGCTATGTACATTTTTGTTAAAATCATGATCACGTGATCAAACAATGCGTGTTGGCAAATAAGGCTGACATTTATGGCATACAAAAAAACCCCAAATTTTACCTTTTTCTGCACAATAATTTTATCGGTTATTGTATGGTACTCTTGTAAAGCATGAAAAAAGTACTTTATTTGCGGCCTCGGCCTCAGCGGTGACTTACAAATGTTTGTACCAAATCTGAAAGGATCTGAATAGAAAATGTAGGAATGATGGAAGAGGAGAAGTACTGTATTTGACTTAAAATGTACACAATTACGTTTCTGTCAATCACAAAAAAAATCACTGAGGTAAAGTCAACACGTGTTTTGATGTTCTCTTGGTCTCCTTGGTACACTGAGTCATCGCTACAGGCAGAGGGCGCAAATAACACACAAACGCCCGGTTTTTAAAGGATGGATGAGTGTATGTTTATATCCTACTTTCAAATGTTCTTTCCGATTAACATCATCGCTCAACGCGCGTTTTACATGACATTTTTCGGGTATTTCAGGGCTTAGTGCCCCTTTAAAGAGTACCGGCCAGCCAACTACATGCACAACTTAGGAAATTCAGCCGGTATATTTTAACTTAAAAATTTGATTCATTTTCCTGTTTTCAAAATAATGTTTCTTGTTTCGTAGATGTGTTTTTTTATAATGGAACTTTTCGTCTGTATTCAGAGTACCCAAATCACTTTGAGCACAGATACATCTTGACGATAATTGTGGTCCCATTAATAATTAAAGTGGTCCAGTTTAAGTTCATTTATTCTCATTCTACTGGCCAAAAAGAGGGCATGGTGCCTTTACCATCGTGCCCATTAAATCCAATAAAACTGTTCCTTGTCAAACAAAAACAAACGAACAAAAATAAACAAACAGTTGGATCCTCACCTGGGCAGTTGAGCCGTTCACGAATCTCCGTCTTGTTGGTTGAAAACAAGACCGGTTCGGAATTGGGGAACTGGTGTATTGCAGGCTGCGCGATCTTAGGATTGCTCAATCCGCCGGGTACGATACTGGTGCACTCGCAAGGGTCGGACGCAGAACGCAACACCCAGCGAAGTTTGCTTTCCCGCTGAGGGTCCGGCTCGCTGCCCAAGTAGCATACTCTCGCAGAGGTGAGGTGAATTTCTCAAAGAAAGTAAGAGGAAAAAGAAAACCCATTTAGGTTGATTTGTGAACGCATGCCTGTAAACCTTGTTTTTAACACAGGATTTGTATTTCAATGGAAACTGCTAAGCCTCACCCGAGCATGGAGCAAAAACATTAACGGGCCTTTATAACATAAGCAGGTTTAACGGCATCAATCGCTTCTCAAGAGTTAAGGGGGGGGGCATACCTTGATTAGCATTTATGCGAACGCGAAGCGCGAACTATAACGGCGTGGGGTTTTGGCCCGCTTAAGGGCCCCGAAATGATGTTGGATTCTAGACGCTGTGTGGTGCAATGAGGCAATACTGACCACTTAAACCCATTTTTTGGGGCAAAACATTATACTTATCTGAGCTATAGATTTATATTTATGCTGCAATTTTTATTTGGAGACGAAAAAAGTGGGGGTGAGGTGGGGGATTTGGTGCCCGCTTTAGGAATTCTAGACGCTGTAGTGCGATCTGAGGTAATTTCTGACCAAATTTGACCAATTTCATTTGGCAAAAAAAAAATACCATTGAAACATAATTGCCGAGTTTTTGATTATTTGTATTACCTTTTCTGAGCCGTGAGATTCATATATAGGTGGGGGGGGGCAACGATTATGATATCCCCCATTCTAAAAAAAAAAGTGTTGGGGACTTGTCAGTTACTCGCTTGAAATGTTTTAATTTCAATATCAAGATGTGTGACGCTGTCAAAAAAAAGATAATGGTAATTATAAGTTAAAAACCTTTTCATTCAATTTACCAAATGTTAATTCAAATTCGTCCGAGAAGAATTTGACATGCTTTGAGCAAAATCATTTTAGTCATGTATCTATTTGGTACTTGATCAACAATAGATTCGTCAATACAGATCGAATTCCTCCCAGCAATTCCTGAATGACAGCATTCAGAGAACAATATAGCTTTCATTAGTTACCTTTACACCTGTATCAAGGAAGTTTCATAGAAAGAAATGGCAAAGAAAACTTTAATACTTTAATAATTTTGCTACGCCATTACAATTGTAACAGCATTGTACTCACCTACACAAATCACCAGGAAACCCACCAGTGGCGTTGGTATCATTTTCGCCTGGCTTTCTAATAAGATCCTTCGTATTCTAAGATGGTCCGTGATTCTCGGTGATTCTAATATTTCCAAGCAAGATGTGTGAGCAGGCTTGTGCTTGCTACGAGTACTCACGTTTTGCAAGGTTAGGCGACCTACACGCAACAGCGCTGTTATCTTTTCTGTAGACCAAAGCATTAGGATCTGGTACAAAACATCGTCAATTAGGCCAATAACTGGCTCACTTCAGTGGCTTCTAAATTGTTCAATGAGGACACCAATACCAAGGTTAACTCTTTAAGTGCATTTTTACCAAAAACATAACACCTTCCGTGGAGAATATGAAATAATTATGATCATTATAGCTGAAGGTTTGATGGATATGAAATAATTATGACCATTAGCAAGGGTCGTTGGATCCATTACAAGGCCAGTAACTTAGGCAATATCGTAAATTTTTAATCATTTAAACGTGTATATTTTGGCCACTGCCGACATTTTTTTTTTTCGAGATAATGAAACAAAAGAACAAGCTTGTAGTGCACGGACCCATCGAGTACAAATACCTCTCAACGGTGATAAATAGAGAGGAATTTCTACAATACTCCGTGAACATATACATGTACTTCAAAACAATACAGTGCAATCCATGAGCGTCGCTAGGATATTTATGGAGGGGGCAAAGCTCATTATCCCTCCTGTACTTTTCCAGCATATTCTGGATTTATCATTTTTTTGAGGTTGGGCAGGGACATTTTCCCCACCCCCACCCCATTAAATTAACAGCAATATGACTTCGCCCCTCTTTTTCTGTCTTTTCCCCCTTTTGTTCTCCTTTTTTTTCCTTTCCAGGAAGAAGGGGGTGGGGTGAGCACCCCTTGGCTCACCGCCCTCACGACGCCCATGGTGCGATAAAACATTGTTTATATTCAAAACAATTGTAGAGGGTTTGGTAATGAAAATAGTATGCAACTCTAGATTTCTTTGGGGAGCGTGTTATACATTATATTTGCAGCTAGCTTCAATTAAAAAAAACTGATACCAGCCTAGTTATATGTTTCTGTGAACATTATTTCTCAAAACAATTGTTCAAGACATGTTTCAAACTACAGTAGTCCAATGTGAAGGTATAACTTATTCAGCATTTCATATGAAAGCTCTTCTCTCCTTATATGTTCTGTGAATCGCATATAAACTGTTTTTAGTCAGTGGGCTTGAGGTCTGGTAGCCCATATGCATTTTCGGGTACATTCTTTGAAACCCACAGGATCACTTGCAGATACCTCAAGGAGTTCAAAACCACTTGATGCCATTTTTTCTGGCCCTTTTATGGGCGGGGTCATGACTTTAAAAAGTGGGGGCCTTCAAAGAAATGATTCAGATAATAATTAGCTAATTAGCTCACCAAAGAGCTACTAGAAAAAAAATCCAGAAATTTGCCTCTTCGGGGGTGGGGCCACATTTTATAAAGCGGGAACCCATAGGCTTTGCATTTTGAAACTCTCAGGGTCACATATGAACACATCAACAAGTCAATAAAAAATCGCTTGGCCCCATTTTTTTCAGGTGACCAGGTGTCCGGATAAAAAAAACTGTGTACATTTTCAGATTTTTTTTGCTGATGACCCCCCCCCCCCCGCAAAAATCCCTGGGTCCGCCCTTGGTACAATATGTAGGACAGATGTTTAAAATGGCTGCCATTTGGAAATTCAAAATGGCAACCCCAGGGGCGTTGGGACAAAATGGGACCAAGCCTTGACTCCTTGAGGTGTCCATAGGTGATCCTGAGAGTTTCAGAGAATGTATACCTGAAATGCATATGGGCTCCCGCAGGCCCACTTTTGGAATATGCCCCCTTTTATGAAAAAAAGTGTGGCACGCCCCAAAAAGGGAAATTATTTTTATGATTTGACAGGCAAGCATTCTGTCCAGCCGGTTTTCTGTACTGCATGGGAACAACACAAAAAAAAAAAAAAAAAAAAAAACACCCCAACAAACACCCCAACACCCCCATTAGAGACACACTCTTGGAAAAAATGGTCCGGTTTATTCCTTATGATGGGACTTGCGGTTTGGCCGAAGTCAATTTAGCGTGATCGGCTGACTGATATAAGTTTTACGCACAAAACCGCGAGCCAACGAGGTTTTTGTATAGAAAGCTGCCGAACAACATTTTGCAAGAGTGTGTCCGTAATGGGGTTGAAGCCTGCCGGTAATGCTGAGCCTGCATACCGCCAAACTTACCAATGGCATCCCTACATTTTCTCGTGCAAATAGGACCCATTTTTGGACCCTAATGTTATCAAATCTGCTCTTACATAATAGCCCGAAAGCTAAGGAGATGATCCTTGGCTATATTTGCACGATTCCACCGATTTTTAAACTAGACGGTCTCGTTTTTACACAAAATTGAGGGGGCACTTTTTGTGCAAATTAACGACTCGCGTAGAAATTTTTGAAACCCTAATCAAACTTATTTCGCCCGCTGTCTGTTTTATTGCGCCTATTCTGATATATCTTCTGTCTAGCCCCCCGCCCCCCCCCAGCCTCCCCTAACCCACCACCACATCAAAAATAATAGTAATTAAATACTGTTTAAAAATGTGCTCGTTTATTCAGAAATTCATGAAGCATATTCAAACTGATTGGATGTTTCCAAAGTGTCTTTCCCATTTGCAAAAGTTCTTTTTAAAAGCCCATAGGCTTGTAGCCCGCCGGTAATGCTGAGCCTGCATACTGCCAAAGTTACCTATGGCATCCCTACATTTTCTTGTGCAAATAGGACCCATTTTCTTGCAAAAGTTCTTTTTAAAGCCCATGGGGTATGCAAATTGTAATTTGGCGGGCGTATGCAAATTCGGGTCTTTTTATTGGACAATTTTATTGGACAGATTTTTTTTATTTCCGTTTAAGAGTAAAGATTTCCCTTAAAAAACACCTAATTATTTTATATTCCCTGGCGTGCCTTTATGTGCGCATCCCGCCCCCAATCACACATAAATAATAAAACGTCATTTCAGCTGGGTTTTGTTACTTTTGTAGTAGCTTGACTTCCTCCGCCAACAACTAAAACAAAAATAGGCAAAATACTGACAACCTTCCGAGAATATCAAGTGTCCCACATCTTTCAAGTTTTATTAATTTTGTTTAATCGCTTAGTCTTGACATACAAATGTCTAAACCAATTCATACAAACAAATACAAAAGATTTCAAATGAGGAAAAAATTTGGGCAGAAGGCCAATAAATTTGAAAAATTAATAATCACTTTACAACATCAAAGATGATTATTCGGCGACGTACCAGATCCGAAACTTTTAGGGAAAACTGCAGATGTGATAGCTGATGCCACTAGTTTCGTTTTTGTGCAGTAAGTCCCTTAATAGCAAGGCCTGTCAGGGCCAACCGACATGGCTCTCATGTATCGCAGTCTATAGGTACCTTTACATGGGCGGTTCTGGACAAACTTTATAGCGTTGGGAAGCAGATGAATGGGCCAACAAGCATGCACATCGGCAAGGCGACAGACCTGAAACGTTTGGAGCAAACTGCAGATGTAGTAGCTGATGCCACTAGTTTCGTTTTTGTGCAGTAAGTCCCATAGCAAGGCCTGTCAGCGCCATCCGACATGGCTCTCGTGTAAAGCAGTCTAAAGGTACCTTAACATGAACGGTTATGGACAAACTTAATACCGTTGAAAAGTGGATGAATGGGCCAACCGGCATGCAAATCGGCAAGGTGCCAGACCCAGCACTTTTGGAGAAAACTGCAGATGTAGTTGCTAATGCCACTAGTTTCGTTTTTGTGCAGTAAGTCCCAGAGCCAACATGGCTCTAATGTATCGCAGTCTAAAGGTACCTTAACGGTTCTGGACAACTTTATACCGTTGGGAAGCGGATGAATGAGCCAACCAGCATGCAAATCGGCAAGGCACCAGACCTGAAATTGTTGGAGGAAACTGCAAATGTAGTAGCTGATGCCACTAGTTTCGTTTTTGTGCAGTAAGTCCCATAGCAAGGCCGGTCAGCGCCAACCGACATGGCTCTCATGTAACGCAGTCTTAAGGTACCTTAACATAGACGGTTCTGGACAAACTTTATACCGTTGGGAAGCGGATAAATGGGCCAACCAGCATGCAAATCGGCAAGGCGCCGGACTTGAAAATTTTTGAGCAAACTGCAGATGTAGTAGCTGATGTCACTAGTTTCGTGTTTGTGCAATAAGTCCCATAGAAAGGCCTGGCAGCGCCAACCTACATGGCTCTCATGTATCGCAGTCTAAAGGTACCTTAACATGGACGGTTCTGGACAAACCCTTATACCGTTGGAAAGTGGATAAATGGGTCAACCAGCATGCAAATCGGCAAGGCGCCAGACCTTAAATTTTTGGAGGAAACTGCAGATGTATTAGCTGATGCCACTAGTTTCGTTTTTTTTTGCAGTAAGTCCAACAGCAAGGCCTGTCAGCGCCAACCGACATGGCTCTCGTGTATCGCAGTCTAAAGGTACCTTAACATGCTTGGAGTCGAATTTCATTGTCTTTTCAACCAATTGCAACGCCCTCTGCAAAGTTCCATCTTGACCTGGCCAGGGAATCTTGGTCAGGCAGTGTCCACCCAAGGCACTCACAAGCCGCTCCCAACATTGTTGCAACACGTTCATGCCAAGTATTCCTGGCACACCTTTTCCTAATGTCAGATGTGATGTTTTCTCCTTCAGCACAAGCACTTTGCGAGATTCGGCATTGTGCCCCAACACTTGTATGTCAGTCTCAAAATAACCAGAATAGGGAATGGTTGCCCCATTAGCTAAAACAAGGGAAAACAGCTCAGGTATTGGTAAAGCCGAAACCTCTCGGACTCTGAAGTACTGTTCTCCAACCGAAGAAACCTGCGAGCCCGGATCTAGTAGGCACTTAACTACTACATCCTTAAAAATGGCAGTTACAGAATAACATTCACCCACAGTCTTTGTAAGAAAGTGTGGATCCACATTGGTAGGTGAGCCTCTCACACCAACCTCTGCGGTATGGCTCTCTACAGCAGAGGCTTGACGTTTAATTCTTGTGGAGCTCGATGCGGCACTGGTATCTCTTCTGGTTGACGCTGGGGGAAGTTGGGATCTGGACACCACTGCGGGGATTCCCTTCCTCTGGGCCACGTCTTACGAACTGGTCCACCTCGGTTGGTGCAGTTCCTGGCGAACTGTCCAAGACGACCGCATGTATAGCACCTGTCACGATAGCCCGTCTGGTATGAGCCACCAGCTTGACACATCGCCCCTTGATCTGAGTGAAGATGTCCAGGGCTGGTTTGCGAAGGGGGTGGAAAAGCCACTACTTCTTTGACTGCTCGAACTACTTGGTTGCCAATCTCCCGAACAGCTCCCAAGACATCCTCGTTAGTGATGTTCCTGGTGCTACCCTCACTGCTTGTCTGGATGGCTGCTTGGTAGGCCATTCCGGGTGCGGTCGCTTTGCTGCGGGCCAATTCCTGCCCTTCTCGTTTCAGGGCATACTCCTGCAGGTCGCAGAAGGAGGTCACATATCCTCAATGAAGCTTGGCATCACGTCGAGAAAGCCTGAGAAAGCGTTTCTCCAATTCCACAGCAAAATCCTTGATGCCTTCACCATGGTGTTGCTTCCTCTCCAATAAGAGCCGCTGTAACTCCCCAACAGCAAGCTTTTTTCCGTAGGACTCCTGTAGAAAGGCCAGGATTTCAGTGACACCCTTCTTTTCCTGGACCAAGGCCTTTATTTCTGCTCGCGGTTCTCCACGGACATAATCTAGGAGGAAATGGTCCGTCTGGTCTTCAGGAATGGAATAGCGCTCAAATGCATTCTTCATGCTGGTGAGGAAGTCTTGGATTTCGCCCGCCTTGCCATCAACTGCAGTGATCTTGCGATCTGGTGCCATCACAAGTGGAGCTTGGGGTCTGGAAAGAAGCTTTGTCAGTTGCTCCTGAAGACCTTGAATCGATGGACTCTCTGCGGTGCTTGCCATTGGCTCTGGAAATAGCACTGCGTATACACGCTCTTCCCAACCATCAGGTGGCGGCTTAATTACGTCACCCTGGGCTGGAACAACTACTTTATCGTCTCCCTCGGTGTAGAGTAGGCCAGTAGCAGTAGGGTGTTGTGACCGCAGAACAGTAAGGTGCAACGGTCCTCCTTCCTCCTCCAACGGAAACCGCTGTACACACTTGGCATCTTGAACTCTCACATAAGCCATAGCGAGGACAAGTTACATGTACTTCTAAAACTTAATGCTGAAACGGGGGGGGGGGGGTAACAAGGTTCACCCACACACCTTGACCTTATCAATGCAACAAGAAGTAAACAACTCTCAATTTCTACAAGGGAGCTACTTGAAATGCAATAATCCCTCTGAAAGTAGCACAATGCAACACTAATTCCTAACTGATCTGAATCTCGAATGCTCTTACCACTCTATTGTAAGTACGATACCTCAGTATAAAATCACCAATGGCAAATTCACATCATTACAAGTGTGCATCCATTTTGGTATGTAATGTGGCACTACAAATATCAATCCACAAAAAAAACTCCACAAGATTGTACCTTTAAATTCAACTACAATGGATGCTTGGGAAAAAATGCACAACCGCGAGCAGAGCTACATCAATGTACAAAATGCAACCAACTCTAGAATTTAAGCATGTTATACAATATCAAATACTATGAATGAAATTACCAATCTAAAAAAATTATGTTCCTTCCAAAGTATCAATTCATAATGTGGCAATGCACAACTCGGAAATTACTTTTCCGAAAACAAGTTTGTAATTGCATGCTAAACTGCGTACAACCTGTAGATTCAACAACTTTATCGCAAAAAACAGTACCAACACTCCTCTGTAGTTAAGAAAAGTTACAAGAAGTGCCCAAGATGCCTTAAACTTACTTGATGCTGACTCGCTCAAGTAACACTGTAAGCTTAATGCACAACTACGTGGAAATAAAATACGTGGGCACAACAAGCTAATTCTGTTTAGCGCTTGGAACTGTCGACGGTGAATACAAAGTCAACACTCCGATTGGACGAAAAGAAAACCTCAAAACACAAGCTGTGTATAAATATGGGCAAACTATATGAAACAATTTTCAAGTCAACCTGCTATCAATTTTCAACAGCAAGTGTGAAATTTACGTGAGTAAAAGCAGTTACATGTACAAGGAAACCACTTCTCTTTGGTGAATATGATACAAATTCAATAACACCTTTGATATCGCGAAAGTCAGTAATTGTATTTTTTTTTTTTTTAAATAACACCCTAAACTGGGGGATAATATATTGGAAACAATGTATGAAATGACCTTTGATGATTCAAATTTGCACAAAGAGGCTAAAGCGAAAATAATTACAGTCAGTTCAATAGCTGTGCTGCAACTCCACTACGTTTCCAGCTCCCTGGGGATATGATCTGATCTCCACGTCTGCTACACACTCCACCATCCTGCCGACTACGCTTGTAGAGATCCCTTGGGACAGGGTGGGGTTGAGTGATGAGGTAGTACTTGTGTGGGTTGTAACTCACTGGTGAAGAGCTCTGGGTCTGGCTTAATTGGTGGTTTGGAGGGCAACACGGGCACGCAGGTCCTAGTGAACAGGCGACGCTTTGAGAATAGCCAGCTTCCTTGCCTATATGACTACCGATTTATTCTTGCCAAGCTGCCAGCCCAGCTGCCAATTCTCACTGTCTGAGAATTCGGCAGTGTGGTAAAAATACCAAGAATACAAATTAAAAACACGCACATGTCAGTGTTATACAGGTATGGAATTACAACGAACGTGTACATGTAGATCTATTTCCCCAAATTAAATAAACAATCTTCGCATAAAATAAGAATTACCTCAGGCAATGCTGAACATAAAGGAGCAGGCTCACATTTACACATGCTGGCCAGGCACATTCATACACACTATCAACCACTTTCATACACACCAGTCCTCAATGAACAGAAAGAGTCATTATTTACTTGTGTGTTATTATTCCCTAAATGTAAGCCTTAGATAATCATAGTACATGTACTGGAATCTGACAATGCGCAATAAGACCCATGTTAAATTAAACATGAACATAAACACGTACGTAAGGTTATACACATACACGTTGTCTACTTTTCATGAACAATCAGCTGGCAAAAATTAAATTCAATGCATCACTTCATTTTTGAGATAGCGTGTCTACCACGACTATATCGTTTCTGTGCCAAGGTGAGGGAATTGTTCTGGTTTGACTGCCACTGTAGCTCATCGCCAAGTTTTTCTCCGTGTTGCGATACTAGATACTGTTGAATGAGAGAAAAACAATATTTCGTTAAAATTTTCTGTCTTTTTTGTCTACTTTTCATGAACAATCATCTCACCAAAATAAAATTCAATGCATCTCTTAATTTTTTTGTCTACCACGACTATCGTTCCTGTGCCAAAGTGAGGCGGTTGTTCTGCTTGGACTGCCACTGCAGCCCATCGCCAAGTTTTTCTCCGTGTTGCGACACTAGATACTGTTGAATGAGAGATAAACAATATTTCGTTTAAATCTGCTGTCTTTTTTGTCTACTTTTCATGAACAATCAAAATTAAATTTAATGCAGCACTTAATTTTTGGGATAACGTGTCCAGCACGACTGTCGGTCCTGTTTTAAAGTAAGGCAACTTTTTTGTTTGGACTACCAAAGCAGCCCATTGCCAAGCTTTTCTCCGCACTGCGACACAAGACGGTGTTGAGGGAGAGAAAAACAATATTTCGTTGAAATCTTCTGTCTTTTTCGTCTACTTTTCATGAACATTCATCTGACTAAAATTGAATTTAATCCGTCATTTAATTTTTGAGATAACGTGTCCAGCACGACTATCTGTCCTGTATCTAAGTAAGACAACTTTTTTGTTTGGACTGCCACTGCAGCCCATTGCAAGTTTTTTTCCGCACTGCGACACAAGACGGTGTTGAGGGACAGAAAAACGATATTTCGTTTAAATCTTCTGTATTTTTTGTCTACTTTTCATGAACAATCATCTGGCTACAATTCAATTCAATGTATCACTTAATTTTTGAAATAGTGTGTCCAGCTGGACTATCGTTTGTGTGCAAAAGTTAGGTATTATTATTTGTTGAGGTCATATATATAAAGCCTACAAAGTAGTAGTACAAACTAATGTTGTAGTCATCTAAAAACTGTTTTGGTCATCTCGGAGAAAACGTATATCAAAAACGTCCCATTGTACAGAAAATACTCCCGACTATTGAAGATGCAGAAACAACCTACGCCATGCTTGAACAATAACTCATTAAATACCAGTTGTACTGGTTTGAAATTTTATTTCCTGGCCATAATGCATTAATTGTACTGGTTTTAGATTTTATTTATTATTGTTCAGTCTATGTACATTAAGCCTATAAAGTATCAGGACAAACCAATGGGGTAGTCAACCAAAATACTTGTTTTGTCATCACGGAGAAAACCTGCCACAAAGACGTCCCAGTGTACAAAAAATACTCCTCCTGACTATTGACCTTGCAGAAACAACCTACGCGTTGCTTGAACAATAACTCAGTAAATGCATGTTGTACTGGTTTGAAATATCTTTTATTTGTTGTTGAGCACATGTACATAAAGCCTATAAAGTATTCAGACAGACCAATTTTGTAGTCACCCAAAAACCTTTTTTTTTGTCACCACGGAGAAAACTTGTATTAAAAAGTCCCAATGTACAGAAAAACATGTGAGGAACGTGTAATTTGAAAGCGTTGCTTGAACAGTAACTCATTGAATATCAATTGTACTGGTTTGAAATTTCATTTAATCATTGTTGAGCATATGTACATTAAGCCTATAAAGTAGTGGGACAAAAATTGGGAAGTCACCCCAAAAACTTTTTTTGTTGTCATCACGGAGAAAACTTACTATAAAGACGTCCGAGAGTACAGAAAACACTCCTTACTATTGAACACGCAGAAACAACCTACTCGTTGCTTGAACAATAACTCAATAAACATATGTCGTTCTGGGTATGTCCGTTAATTATTGTTAAACACATTGATATCAAGCCTTGGAAGTATGAAGATAAACCAATGTTGTAGTCACCCAAAACCTTTTTTTTCGTCATCACGGAGAAAACCTGATAAAAACCTCCCAGTGTACAGAAAATACACGTGACTATTGATCACGCAGAAACAACCTACGCTCTGCTTGAACAATAACTCAGTGAATACATGTCGTACTGGTTTCAAATTCCTTCAAATTATTGTTGAGCAAATTTGAATTAAGCCTATAAAGTATTAGGGCAAACAAATGTTGTATTCACCCACAAACTTTTGTTATTTCATCACCTAGATAACCTGTCATAAAGACGTCCCAGTTTGCAGGAAATACTCCTGACTATTGAACACGCAGAAACAACCTACGCGTTGCTTTAACAATAACTCTTTAAATACATGTTGTACTGGTTCGAAATTTCCTTCAATTGTTGTTAAATAAAATCACATCAAGCCTATAAAGTAGTACGATAAACCAATGTTGTAGTCACCCACAAACTTTTTTATGTCATCACCTAGATAACCTGCTATAAAGGAAATACTCCTGACTTTTGAACACGCAGATACAACATACCCGTTGCTTGAACAGTAACTCAATAAATACCTGTCGTACTAGTTTGAAATATGTTTTTGTCATTGTTGAGCACATGTACATAAAACATATAAAGTATTAAGACAAACCAATTATGTAGTCAACCCAAAACCTTTTTTTGTCATCACGGTGAAAACCTGCCGTGAAGACGTCCCAGTGTACAGAAAATACTCCTGACTATTGAACACGCAGAAACAACCTACACGTAGCTTGAACAATAACTCATTATATACTAGTTGTACTGGTTTAAAATTGCACGTAATTATTGTTGGGCAAATGCACATTAAGCCTATAAATTATTAGGACAAACCAATGGGGTTGCCACCACATAAAGACGTGAGTGACTACAACATTGGTTTGTCTTAATACTTTATAGGCTTATGTACATGTGCTCATCCCTAATTTAGAGAAATTTCAAACCAGTAACGCGTAGGTATTTTCCTGCTTGTTCAATAGTCACGAGTGTTTTCTGTACACTGGGACGTCTTTAATGCAAGTTTTTTTCCATGATAACTATACAGGTTTTGGGAAGACTACATGCTTGATGTGTCTGAATACTTTACAGGCTTGATATACATGTGCTCAATCATAATTTTAATTAAAAGAGATATTTCAAACCAGTACGACAGGTTTTTTTTTAAAAGGGGGTCGCCTTTGGGTACAGCCAAGTTGGGATTGGTTTTGAGGTGAAGAGGTCATAGGTCAAGGTCACTGTGGTGAGGTTAAAGTTATTGGTTTCTTGGATGATACATTAAGTTAGAAATTACATTTTTGGTGTCTAACTTCGGTAGGGAGTTGACCTTGGATACAGCCAAGTTGGAATTCTTTTTGGGGTCAAAAGGTTAAACTTAAGGTCAATGTCACTGTGGTGAGTTAAATGTTAATTGTTTCTGAATGATAACTTGAGTGAAAAATGAGATTTTGGTGTCTTACTTCGGTAGGGGGCTGCCCTTGGGTACAAGCTAGTGGGATTGGTTTTAGGGTCAATAGGTAAATTTCAAGGTCCTCCGGGTGAGTTAAAAGTTAAATGGTTTCCAGATGATAACTTGGGTTACAAATGAGATTTCTATGTCCAACTTTTTAGGGGGTTGCCTAATTGGGTATAGGCCAGTTGGGATTAGTTTGGAGTCTAAAGGCCATAGGTCAAGGTCACCGTGGTGAGGTTAAGGTTAATGGTTTCAGGATGATAACTTGAGTTAGAAATACGATTTTTGGTGTCTAACCCTAGTAGTAGGGGGTTGCCCTTGGGAACAGCCAAGTTGGGTCTGGTTTTGGGGTCAAAAGGTCAAGGTTCAAGGTCAACGTTGTAAGTTAAATGTTAATGGTTTCCGGATAATAGCTTGAGTTAGAAATGAGATTTTTCTGTAACTTCAGAAGGTTTTTTTTTCATTTATTTTATTTGTCTCAAATCTTGTCCCAGATAAATTCCAAAAGATAATAACATTAGAGGCAATAAATTCTAAAAGCGATGAAAACTTGCACATGCAAAAAAATAAAAAAATAACACATTAGTAAAAATGCCAGGTAGTACAATGAAATTGTACGAAAACACAAACACCACAAAACCAAGGAAACTGGAACAATACCAGAAAGGGAGGACAACATGTACCTAGAAAAAAGGCACACAATTAAATCACACTGAGCCGGTATTTAAAATGTTTATGAAGTCAGAGATGGGACTTTGTTGGAAGCGCTTGGTTCTATCAAAGAGCTGACTTATTCAGTTACTGTTCCTAAGGTTTCACCACGACTTGCTTGCCTCGAATGCTGGAGCAAATGGGTTGTTCTCTAATTAGAGCCAAGTGCATTAGCACGTTTTATGTAATGTCCTACTCTTCTTCTATCTAGTGTATCTAAGTTACAAAGGTTGAGGGCATCAAAGTATGAAGTGTACTGATTCTCCAAGAAGGTCCTACAAGTTCGTTTCTGTATCCTTTCAAGATCATCGGTTTGCTTTTTTGTTAAACTACAGGGTGAGTCAAACAAACCGGAACCCAAACCCCAAAAATTATATGTCATATTTAAAAAAAAATATGTAGCACCAAAAATAATAATGACTGGAAAGACAATTTCATGAGCTACTTTTTGATGGAAAAATTATAGACTGCTAAATCCGTTCAAAGAATATCACCATTTTCACACAAAGACCCTTAAACCTATCGTCCAAAACTGCGGTTTCATTTTAGTGTCTAACTTTGGAAGGAAGGAAGCATGAATATTGAACGGAATTTCTTCCAAACGGTGTAAGGATCACTATGGAACCTCGTACAAGCTTGCAACCTTGTCCAAATATGTGAAAAAAATGTTGACGTCATCAGAAATCAAATAACAAGCGGTTTAAGGTCGAAACCTGACATGATACTTCCAACTATATCTTTTAAACTAAACGGATTACCAGATTCATTTTTAGTGAGGTGGTAGACATTTTCTTGACATTATTTGGTGCCCACTTGGAATCATTGTAGCAAAAATAATGATGCCATCACTTACATTTAGAAACAGTTAGTTAAAGCAACATGCATGTAGTACCAACCCCACAAAAGATCGTCATCCCTTATGACATGTACAATTTGTCTCACCAAATAAATGATTGTAAATACAACAATGCAATTAACTAAATATTACATTAAAAATGTAGCTGCATTTACAGGTATGTAGCACAAAACGCCTGTGTATAATCATCTCGACAAAACTGTTAGCTAAATTGGTGAATTTGCTTTATTTTAATTTCATGTAATGCACGCATGCCTCAAGGAACTTCAATAAAACCGTTGACAAATTAAATTGAATTTTGTTCTTTATGAGAGTTCCTTTAGCTTGTCACTTTGGTTGCATTCAAATTACATCGTGCCTCGTGTGACCTGGCCCTAACATTACTAATACCACTACAACTATACATTTTAGATTGAGTATAATTATCAGGCTAACATTTACTCTTCATTTTGATAATTAAAAGTATAACCTACTATCAATATGTAATTTGACTATAATATACAAATAATGAACGTTTGTAAGTGCAATGGTAAGAATAATTTCATGAGGTGACAGATGAAAGGCTCCATTCCACAAGGCGAAGCCGAGTGGAATGGAAAATTTCATCTGTCACTGAATGAAATTATTCTTTCCATCGCACGAACGTGAAACACTCATTTTTTGTATATTATAGTCAAATTACACAACACCTGAATAAATCCTCGTCATCTGATTTGTTTACTTTTAATATATAGCCAATTTAATCTAGTTAAAGTTCAGAGTTATCATATTTAATTTAAGTTCTGATATTTCATTTTCTGTCAGGAGAACAAACGGTGCTTCTCGAGTAACGTCCGCCATTTTGCAACCAATTTCTGTGAAACGTAAACACCACAGCGCCACCATCAGCCACATGTGCAGTGACAGTGCAATGGTACTTCTAACACAGTGCAATAGTACTTCCATGGCACTCTGCGCTGCGCGCCGTGCATTGGTACGAAAAATTCAATGACATGTGATCAACGATCCACCAATCAGGTGACGAGGATTTATTCAGGTGTTGTATAATATGGTCCATAACATATGTTGACAAGACGATAACGTAAGCGTATTATGGTGCAATATGTACACGTGGATTTCTACTGTGAATAACATAAAGCTTTTGCTGCAACGGTGGAATTTGATGTTTTTTTCACAACTAATTTTATAGGAATTAATGTCCCATAACGAATACATTTACATATGTACATGTGTGTACTTGTAATGTGTGCTGCAACCTCAACTCCATGCATTACGTGCGTTTTCCTGTACGAACCCCTGGCCGTGAAAATTACGAAGACGTCGCCGATTGACTATTCAGAATGTACTACGCGCATCATTTCGAAGATTGCATACACACTATCCGGTTCGTTAGTGTGACGTCACATCCTTATAAACCACGCCCACTGCACACTAACTAGCACCGAAAACTAGAGTTCAAGGCAAAAAAAACCCGCCGGTTTCTGGTCTGCGCGCGCATCGCCTGGTCTGTAGCACACAGTCTTGAATTTACTATACGCCCGAGGACAATGTTTTGTGTTTCCCTTTGTCTCTTGACTATAAAACTCTCCCAAAGACTATGCATATAAATGTACGATCGAGGACCGTTTTCATCAAAATACCCAATGCTCGAAGACTGAAAGGATCTTTTGTTCTCCTTTTGTGTGTCTGTCCTCTATCGTAAAGCCATTAATGTACACGTACACAAGAGTGGAAACACATTCGATCGTGGACCACTTTCTGTCCCTCTTTTGTATGCACTTCAACTTTTTAGGAAAACTTCTTGTTTTGTACACGATCGTCAATCGTGGACCTTTGGGAAATGTGGACCCTAATGTCCTCTATTTTTCAATGTCCCATATTGAATGCAAAAATAAACCCATGTGTGTGCATTTTCGCTTCACCACGGCATTGATTAGTGAAAGTTGTGTAGAATATGAAGATTGTTTCTGTAACACTGCCTACTTAATACCACATTGCTCGTTCAATCTTGGAGAGATGAATGTCCAACAACTTTACGACGTAACTTGCGGTGTCTATTGGTGCACATACTTTTCTACTGACTAGAGCAATGGGTTACACCTGACCAACCAGCATAAATTGTACATGAACGTAATGAGCAAGAATGGGACTCACAACAAGCTGTATGATCCAAACAACGCCAAATGAGTGGTTCGGAAATTTCAGCAGGTTTGCTTGAGGCAATCATTGCAAAACATTTTGTTCATACCTTGCCGTCGAAATTTACCGAAAACTTGTTGATTTTAACGAGAAATGGTAAGTCGTTGTAAATCAAACACATGAAGACTGGTACTAATTGAACAAATGTGAGTTCTTTTATCAAAAAATGTACGATTAAGAAATATTCGTCATTGCTGTCTCGAGATATTTTCAATTGAAGTTGTGAAAACGGTCCTGTTACTGCGTGTTTACACTTTGAATCGTAATCATGCAAATGACATGCATTCCAAAACATAACACTTAAACCAAGCAATAATCTTTGAAAAAATCGGTCTCATTTTGACACAGGATCCTGCCATCCTGATTATTGGTCCCCAATCTTTGTGAACTGCAGGTTTGCCAAAAATTCAAGGCATTACTCGCAAATTTTAGTATTTGAGGTCAACGAGTCATGGTACAGTTTGCAAAATAAAATCACAATTTACAATTTTGACAACGCACACCAGATTTCAAAAATTGCCCATAATCAAACTGGGCAATTATCGAACACATTCATTTATGCTCAGTTTAGCTTTACTTTGATCTGAGTTCACTTATAAGCTTTTCCACGTCTTCTTCCGACGGGCAGTCAATGTCGTTTATTTTCTCATTGATCAACTTAACCCAGTCAGGTACGTTCTTAACCTGCAAGTTCAAAACAGAGTCTAATGTACTGTTAAGGTCGGTAGGGATGGAAACAACAGAAAACAATTCAGTGCCAATAGCCTTTTCTCTTGCAGCATCAGAGGCTGCTGTCCCTACCCTTACGAAATCATAAATGGAAGCATCTGTTCTACCACTTGCGCTCAATGCAGTATCAATCTTCTTTAGACGACGTTCAACTTCTTCGAAAATTTCCTTGTCACGAGCTAGTATAATTTTTACATTTTCCTTCCCTTTTTTGGCGGATCTTGCTGTGCGAAGCTTAGAGATGTTTTTTTCGTAATAATGTAGGAAATTTTGTCAAACTTATCTGGGTTGTAAATTTACAATTCCTGTTAGTCACTTGCTCAGGCTCCGTTTCGAATCACGAACGGTCCAATCTCGTCCCCAGGGTGTCGAACAGTACGCGCCCATCACTACCTGCTCTCTCACCCTGGTATTGGATCATTTGCATGTGCAAGATTTTCGAACACGTTTGCAAATGAGGAATAGTCTGGTGCCTGGATCTGCGTTACATTAGCGTTTGTTTTTGTATGCGGTGTCTAGGGTAAAAACAGAGTCAATTCGTCGCAGTGTGAGCATGGCGTTAGTAGCGAAAACACGATTTATTTAATTAAAATGTGAACAAATTGGAAATAAAGTTAGTATTTTCGAGAAGGTGTGGACGAACGATCGCAAAAAACACGTGTTGTGTTTAATAACACCAAGTAGGCCTACACGATAAATTCCATTAATAGCCAATTGCGGCATCGAACAAGGATACAGGGGGAAAGTTCCCTATCCAGGGCTTACTATTGGAAACAACTTTGGAAATAAAGTAAGCAATGCAGACGAGGTTGCGAATGGTCGTATTGCATTATGCGACGCTCAAAATTGTGTCCACATGGTCCGCCATTAAACAGAAATGATAACCGGTATGGAATACGCGCATTTCTATGGGAAGTTTTCGGATAGCATTTGCGCACATTGTCTAACTGCGGTCTTGAACAGCTGCAGCCAGATGCTTTATACATAGGTCACAGGCCACTTCCTTCACAAGATTCTGTGAAGCTCATCAGCGTATCCAAGCGTCCTGTTTGCAGGGCGGGGTACGAGCGAAGGCGAGTCGGTTGATCAATGGTTACTTAGGCCAGGCTCAAGTGAGCGCGAGAAGTCACGTGAGAGGTAAATCGAATACTGTCGCGCCTGCACGAGTATAAGCGCGGGGAAAGCAACCTCGTGCCCCGTGGGTACGATCTTGCAGCGCCATGTTGTTTCCCATCATGCCTTGCGCGATCGTAACCCCTGGAATTGTTTAATTGAAATATACCAAAATACGTTACATTATAATTAGGGCTGCTGTTTATCCGTTCTACGTACCGACGCCATATTTAAAATGTTAAAAGTTGTGATTTTGAAGAATCAATCCTTTCAAACACAACGTTTGGACGTTGTGTTAATTAGCAAAGATTTGTATTAAATGTACGTACCCCTTTCGTGCCTTTACAACCACAGATACAGGGGGATTTTTTTAGCGAAAAACGCGGCTGACATAATCCATATCGTACAGGCTTCGCGACTTTTGAATCATAATTTTTTTTTCGTACGTGACGTTACGTGCAAAGCTAAGCACGCGAGCGCGAGCGCATTATGGGCGCGCCCGACGTGCAATTTTCGAAATTCCCGCGCAGTACGCTGTGAATAGCGATTCAGTGTCATCTACATGTACGTCATCATCACAGCCAGGAGTTACTGGAGTCGAGGCTGCAGGGGAAGTAATCGAACGCACTCAAAGTGTAGCGGCCACAGCGGCCGCGGCGTAAATATGTAATAGCGCCCTCATTCGGCAAATCATTGTTACATCAAGATCTAGAAATCTTGCATTCAGATGTCAAGATAAAAGAATTAACATTTCATCAAATATCTGTTAATAGTTGGTGAGTTAATAGAAATAAAGGGGTTCCCCTTTTTACATATAGGAATAATAAAGGCAGATATGGGCAAGTGTGAATTCAGGAATTTGAGGTTGATTTATCTTTTGGCGATGTACTGTAAACGACACGGATTGTTGTGTGTATGAAACTTTGGAATGGGGAATTTTGCATCCGTTACCCTCACGTTATACTGTTATATGCGATTTAAGCCTTTATCTTGGATTCAAGCACATGTATGCATAGATAACTTGTCACTTACCAAGGTAAAACTGAATTATGTTGCATATGAGACAAGAAAAAGCCTGGAATAACTCAAGTAATTTGACTCGGATCAAAATTTAATTACGCATTTATTAACCAAATCAAGTGGTTGTGCGCCAACAAATTAGAGGGCCCCCTTTTACCTAGCAAAGACTGCAGCCCTAATTATAATGTGCCGTATTTTGGCAATTTAAATTACACATTTCCAGGGGTTACGATCGCGCAAGGCATGATGGGAAACAACATGGCGCTGCAATTAAGATTGTACCCATTGATCTCCATATATACATCATAGTTTATGACGTTTGTCGGACACTCGGCGCGGCTGGCAATACAAACACGAGGTCATGAACTAAATAATGCATATTCATTATCTTGCCCAAGCGCGCTCGCATAATGCATACATTACAGCGCGGCCGCCATTTTGAAATCGCATGGGGAGCATTTTCGGGACAATATTTGTGGAAGATGATGACTGAAAGTCGTCTTTTGGCCAGATGGATGAAAATATTGTGACCAAATAACGTTTTTTCGAAAAGGTATGAGTTGCTCTACGACTAAAAACCTTAACTTTGGAAATTTGTGTCCTGGATGAAAAGATAATCTCGATCGAAAGATGTAGCAAAATCGCTACATCAGCGGCCAAAAAAATTCAGTCTCTGTGGAAGCATCGGGCGTCCGGCCGTACTACAGAGCTTGCGATAGTACTGTACGGCCAGACGCAGTCGGGCTAGGTGTAATAAGGCAGTAAATGTACATGTAGGCCTACTATGTTCTGCGTGTGGGTGTACGTACGTACGTGTGGGGGATATACGCGCCGCGTGGCCTGTCAAACGACCGCCTTGTTCGGTCTGCAACTTCCGGGTTTAATGTCTTTCTTTACTTTTTCGTCCAGTTTTGGACGAAAATGGGCGGGCTTCAGGATATGCGGGTATGCCGTGATGATTATGTAGGTTCGTCTTGGACCAATCACATGAAACAACCTTCCCAATAGTATGATTAATTCATTTTTAAGCTGACCAATCGTAAGCTTTACAAAAATCATGTCACGTCGCGCGGCATGCATAATGCATTAGTCATCATAGCGTCTTCCATGTCTTTTTAGCGAGAGCGAAATGTTCGTCATTTTTTCAACAATTTGACATTGATTCGAGTTTTTCGGCTCTTGTTATGAATCCATTTGAGTGGGCAACGATCGTCTAATGACAGCATTACCTGCAGAATTCGTTGAAGCCTTCAATACTGCTTCGGACAGACTGGGACTGAACGACTTTCACCCACAGCAACGGGCCGCCATTGCAGCGTTTCTTCGCGGATGCGACGTGTTTGTTAGCCTATCGCGGGCTGACCAATGAGAATTCAGTATACGCGGGGCTGGTACCTCATTACCGTAATAGGTTTTGCTGGGTCAACTCAAAACCATCAAGGCGTTGGGTTACGCGGACTAGCTCATGCATGTACTGTGTGTGCATGGCTGTTGTACGAGTACGTGTGTGTACATGTACGTGCGTACGTACAAGCATAGCCTTGCTGTATGGTACAAGTTACTTTCTCACTAGCAGCGTACGGGCATCGATATGTGCACGCAATTATACCTTGCCAAGTTGATTAGGGAGTTTCTTATCGGCGATTTATTTTTTTGGCGAATCGATAAGCCCAACGCCTTGGTCAAGGCTAACGTACACCAGGGGATTTGTACTATGTACACGCAGTGGCCGCGCTTCGCGGTAACTGAAATATTGCAGTCGTGAGGGGGTACTTGTGAACGGAGCAGATAGTTCATGCGTGTATTACTAATCTGCTAGTTTGCCCTGAAACCATTGTTAGGTAACTTATTATTGTTGTTTATTGTTCCATTTGTGTATTGCGTCTTCTTCTAACGAGTTCATCTCATCATTATCCAGATCATCCTGCAGACTCACTGCATGAAATCAATGATAAGTAGGCTATGAGACGTCTGACAGTCGAGTGAACATATCAACGCAAACACTGGCAAACCTTCCCACCAAACCACAAAGAACTCATAAATGATAAGATCCTAGGGCACGTGTGGTCTAGCGGTGGAGCACAGAATTCATGATCGTGAGGTTGTGGGTTCGGGCCCCGCCGTGGCCATGCGTGTTGTGCCCTTGAGTAAGGCACTTTACCTCAATTACTCCTCTCAACCCAGGTGTTAAATGGATAACAGCATTATTCAATGCTGGGAAGGTAACAGACTCGCTGTGGAGGTGTGCCGATCCCCCACAGCAGCATATGAGTCTGGCCCAATCGCTAAACAAAAAGGAGATGGTCACTCCGTTCCTGTGAACACAGGTTCGTCCTTTTTTTTTTTAAGATCCTTGGGTCGTATGAATTAAAAAAATCTAGCATTATTTACTTTTTAGCTTTTTAGCTTTCGCCATACTTCAAGTGTTTGCTTCGTTTTATATGAAGAAAGGAGTGAATGCTTTAGATTTCAAGTATTTATTTGTCATTTTTCAAGACTGGGTTGAGGCTACCTTGTGTAGCCAAGGGAAGAGTTATTGGTTTGGTCTAGCAGGGAACTCCTCTTGTGGCCGAAGGCTACTTATAGTTAATAAATATTGATGTGAAGCGAGTGGACACGGAGAGATGACTAGATTTGATTAATTTATTCGGATGAATCTATACAAAATATACAGTTGTGGCTCTCTCGAATATATATACCAAAAAAAACGACAGTCAAATGGGTATACAGTTGTACGTCTGTGGAATTAAAGAAAACAAAATGGACATCTCATTAGTTTGTTATCATTTAAAAATACATGTACATAGCAATTCAATTCAGCATTTACAGCTTAGCTCCGCAATGTAAATACGTTAATTTATCTGTAACAATTGTACCATATAATCCTGAAAGAGGTTCAATATATTTTCTTATCAAAGCTCCAAGGATATGCAATAAATGCATTATAAAATCCCAAATCCATCCATTAATAATAGGCCAGCGAATAATTATTATTGTCAGAGTCCGTGTCCTTTAGGACACACCGTAGTGTTTATGCAAAACCGTGATTCCATCATGTCTATTTATATCACATGTGGCTTGCCATCTTATAATGCGCTGTGCGAAACGGTCCTTTTCGGGTCCGCCACCAAACGTGTAGGTAGGTAGGTTAAATTGTGTCCCAAACTCTAACTATTAAGGATAAATTTGCTAGATATATTACATAATTACTATGCCATATTCTCTCATTATCATCCCTGTTTCCATTGTGCAAATCTCAAGTCCATGTGCTGAATCGAAAAAGGGTAATTTGGGATTCATTTATCGTATCAATCTGGTGAAAACGTTTGCGGGTAAAGCACATGGTTGTATACAACGACTGTTTCATGTCGGGTACATAAAATTACTGTTGCGTGTTTTAATCTTAGCTTTTGCTGATAAAATTGGAAAAACTTCAACATCCAGGAATTTAATTATTTAACTGAAGCTATTTGGAATGTGTACATATATTTGTAAAACTTGCCATCGTGGAAACTGGTTGTCATCCATTTAATTTTTCCTTGCTTAACAAAATCCAATCAGTTACAAAACTAATAAGATAATTCTAACATTTAAACTAATATTTGGCGGAGCCTCATGGTGCATAATACTGCCCATGGTCTCTGAAACAGTGCTTTAGTTTACTTAAGCATCAGGTAATAAGAGAAACTTGAAGAAGCACGTTCTACTTTAGTTATTGCTTTACATTTCTTGCTAATTCACCTTACAATTATGGCCAATTATGCCTAAAGCTGGTGGGAAAAGGTGATATTTTATAGCATGTATTCTCTTTAATATCGAGAACTCTTCTCTTTCAAGCATAATTACAATTGAAGAGAATCAAACCCTTTGTGTTATGTGAAAATCTATCCATAGTATCTTTACACCAGGCTTCTACAAAATTTACAATAAAAATTGGAAAGAAAGATATAAAAATTAGGTGTGTACTCACCGCCTAGGCTGAACAACGGTCGTGCCACCACCAAACGAAGGGGAAATTGTCCCCAACTAGCTGTAGTTGAGCTATAATCAGAGCACTTCTAAATTGTAGGTGTGGTCTGATCGCAAGCAAGTGGATGATTGTCTCTAGCAATGCCTTGTCATTACACGAAAGCTAAGTTATGCAGCACGCAATGCAGCTCAGAAAGTGTTAACAATATTCTGGAATGCAAGGTATGTTGAAATGTTCCTGGCCAATGCTCTAGTTATGCTAGAATGTGATTGCAGGAAAGTTAAGGAACCAAGCGAGGGCGTTGCAATAAAAAGTTTCTGTAACTACAGAGGGCGCTAATTATGTTATCAAAATAATGGCTCATCATATTGTACAGCCTATGTACTATGCTTATGATTATATTAGAAATGTTACCGAGACCTGTCTGTTGTAAAACACGACAGGTCACACTCACCCCCTAATTTAAAAAAAAAGAAAACTATACGAGGAATAAGTAGACTATGAGGAATAAGTAGCAGTAGTTAGATGGTAGTATGTACAAGTTCAAGTTTCTGCCTCTACAAATGCCAACTTATCCTAGAATCTTCCTAGAGGATACTGCATGGTGAATACCTAGTGATCAATATCAATTAGAAATATCTTGTAGTCCAGACTCAGTATATCACTAAGAGCGAGTTGACCTCATGGACTAATATAAAGATGTTCTAAATATCACAATAAAGATGATAAACTAGGCTACTATTCAAACCAAATGTCCCCTAGTATGATAGAACTATCTAGGAGGGTATTATACAAAACAGTCCAACCTAGGATGTCCCTAGAAACGAGTTAACCTCAATGCACTGATGAATCCTTCTAGTCATTCTGCGAATAGGGCATGTAAACGGCTGATAAGAAACTTGACAATACCTACAATTCGCTAATTAAACTGACAATGCGGTCACATCTAAATATGCGAAGTAACCTCGACACTATGGCCTTATTTTAAATTTACTTCAATCTACCCTTGATTAAAGCTAATTTATAAATGTATATTAAAAATATGTACAAACTTCATAACTAAACCACTGTAGTCAACCATCCAATGACTTCATGAACGTTACAACATCAACAATTCTCATCCTGTGTCGCCAACACCACTGAAAACATGGCTGGATCAATATGACAAGGATACATGATGGAAATAGCCAGAGTAAATGAAAATATCCAACTATTTGTCCAATGTTAATTGCTACAAGAAGGATCACAAGAAAGATCAATAGCAATATTATTTGTCTGTTGCTATCAAATGTGATATGTTGGCGATTCAAGACTGAGCGTGGTTCACGATGTGGATTACTGTGTTGACCCTTTGTAGTTCGTCGAGATCGACGCAATGCAACTGGAGGTCGTTGTGGAAGTTGACGTCTCAATGAAGGTTTTGGAGGGGGTCTTGCCTCAGGATCTGGGGCAACCGGTCTATCTGGCTCTGGAACCGAATCCACAACTACATCCTCAGCCGGCAAGAAAACTTCAATGTCATATTCCGAGTCTGAACCAGAATCTGAGGAACTCACCATCACCTTATCTATTTCCTGACTTGGAGAAGGAAAGGATGTTGGGATTGTAGGGACCAATTTCAGCTCAGCAGAATTCACGGTTTTTTGTTTACCGCTTCCATCTGCCAGTTCTATGAAGTACACAAAAGAAGTCATATCTGGTCGCTGTACTACTCGATATATGTCTGGAAAATAATAGTCCTGAATCTTACTTCTGCCACGACTATGTTTACGAAGGTAAACAAGATCACCTATTTTGAAGATGTTGGGATTAGCTTTGCGGTCAAAGTGTTTCTTGCTCTTCCTCAACTGGTGCTGTAGCTTGGTTTGTGCTAAACGGTAGGCTTCTTTAAGTCGAGACTGATGAAGTAGCAGCCAATTGTCGTCAGAACCCTTTAACACATCTGTGTTTAGTAACAAGTCAACCGGCAAGAAAGGTTGACGACCAAACATTAGATAAAAGGGAGAAAAACCTGTAGAAGAGTGTTCTGTGGAATTGTAGGCAAAGACTAGTTCTGGTAGGTACTTTGGCCAAGCACGTTTCTGTTCGTCTGACAGGGTACGAAGTAGGTTATGCATCGTTCTGTTGAATCGTTCGCATTGTGCATTGCCCTGAGGATGATATGCTGTAGTTCTTGATTTGTGGATGTTGTAGAACTGACAAAAGTGCTGAATTAGCACACTCTCAAACTGACGACCCTGATCAGAATGAATACGTCGAGGAACCCCATATTTCATGAACCACTCTTTGACTAATGCAGCAGCTGTAGTCCTTGCAGTTTGATCCTTTGTTGGAACAGCTACAGTGAACTTTGTAAAAATATCCGTGATCACCAAGACATTTTCTGTATGGTCTGTGGATGGTTCTAACAATGTGAAATCAATAGCAATGATCTCCAAAGGCTTTGAGGCGACCAAATGTCCCAGAGGATTTCTCACAGTTGGTGTAGGTAGTTTGGCAACCGAGCAGCGCTCACACTCATGAACCCATTTCTTCACATCACGGTACATATGCGGCCAATAACAACGACGACGAACCAATGACATTGTTCTCTCTTCTCCTTGGTGCCCAAAGTCATTATGTAAGCTTGTAAGAATTCTCGACTTGAGTGATGAAGGCAGAACTAGCTGATGTAGTGGACCAAGTTTAGGATCCGTTACCTCCCTGTACAAAACACCATTTCGAAGTGAAAGATGTTTAGTCTGTCTCAAAAGAACTTTTACAGCGGACGATTCTGTTTTCCTACCGGCTTTATCTGCGTCTTTGGAGTTGTGGTAACCTAAGTAGCGGTGTATGTCTGGATCAACTTCCTGTAATTTGATCAGTTCGGAATTTGACAAAGATGGAAAGGCAGATATAGTGGAGCCAATTTCTGCTTGAATTCGCATTGGACCAAGGTCAACGACATTCTCCGACATTTTCACCTGCAAATCCACTGGCAAAGGAGTGAAGGGAAACTGAGCATTTCCACTTATTGCTACCATTTCAGAAATTGTGCAGCTGTCTTCAGTTTCTATCGAGCACTGTCGAGATAAGCCGTCAGCATTTCGATTGGCACGACCAGGACGATAGACTATATTAAAATCAAATGGTGCCAGACTTGAAACCCATCTCTGTTCTGTTGCTCCAAGTTTTGCTGTGCTAAGGTGACTCAAAGGATTGTTGTCGGTTCTAACAGTGAAAGTAGATCCATATAGGTAGTCTTTGAACTTCTCTGTTATGGCCCATTTTAGTCCCATCATTTCCAGTTTTCTTGAGCTGTAGTTTTCCATCTTTTTCTCGTTTTCTCGAAGAGAACGACTCGCATACGCTATGACCTTTTCCTGATTGTCCTGGATCTGAGATAACACAGCACCTAACCCACTCAGACTAGCATCTACATCCAAAATAAAGGGTTTAGTGAAGTCTGCAAATGACAAAATAGGTGGGTTAACAAACTTGGATTTCAGTTCATCCATGGCTGTTTGACATTCTGGAGTCCAATGTTTTCGGAAAACTTTTGGAGAACTGCTACGACACTGACCAACCAAAGTATGTAGTGGCTTCGCAATCCTTGCAAAGTTAGGGACATAACGTCGATAATAGCTCGCAAAACCTAAAAAGGCTCGCAGCATCTTGACTGTACGAGGAACAGGCCAGTCGACAATGGCTTTGGTCTTGTCGGGATTCGATGAAACACCATCTTCAGATAACACATGACCCAGATAAGATATTTTCTTGCAGAACAAGTGGCACTTGGAAGGCTTCAACTTGAGTTTATGTTCTCTCAGTCTGTTAAAAACAGTGTCAAGATGCTGTAAATGATCATCAAAGGTCTTGGAAAAGATACAAATGTCATCAAGATAGACAAAGACCATCTGATACATAAGATCTCCCATGCATCTCTGCATAAGTCTCTGAAAAGTAGCTGGTGCTCCACAGAGGCCAAATGGCATTCTAGTATATTCGTATAACCCCATAGGTGTCACAAATGCCGTTTTTTCTTTATCTTCATCTCTTACTCTAACCTGATGATATCCACTGGCCAAGTCCAAGGAAGAGAAAAACTTGGCACCGACTGGAGCGTCAATGAGTTCATCAATACGTGGAAGAGGGAAAGCATCTTTCTTTGTGACTTCGTTTAGGCGCCTATAATCTACACACATACGTAAAGAACCATCCTTCTTCCTAGCCAACACAATGGGAGCGGCATATGGGCTAAAACTTTCATGTATGATGTTGTGGTCAAGAAGTTTCTGGATGTGTTTCTTTACTTCGTTGTATTGATTAGGTGGAATGCGCCTGAATGCTTGTGCTGTAGGTTCTGAAGTTGTTGTTTTTATGTGATGTTCTACGGTGTCAGTGTCACCTAGGTCAAGATCATGAGTGGCAAACACATCTCTATGTTTTTCTAGCAACTTCTGTATCTTCTCCATCTGCTGGTCGTCACCCTCAAACTCAGACAAATCTATTGGAACTGGCGAGGCGGTGCTCGTATCTGCTCGATCAACACGAATTTCACTTGCAGTTACTGTGAAATTTAATTCACCTGAGTCCTGCCCCACACTGTCAACTGAACGTAACACTCCAAGTCTAGTCTTGGGATGGAGAGTATAACCAGACCGAGAAATGTTGTCTATTCTCACCGGAAAAGACTTCTTCACTTCAACTAATGTAGAAGCTACAAGAATCCCTACAGGAAAATGATCGCTATTCCGCAGTGGTTCGACTACTGCCAGTTGAAAAGGAAGATCTTGTGGCACTCTGGCCATCACCGTCACTGACGTTTCTGGGGGGATGTATACCACCTGGTTACAAGATTTTACAATGGCAACCATCTCTTGCTCCTTAACCTGCGCCTCAATCTGCATGCTCAAAACAGATCTTAGAAAATGCAAAGGGGAAGACTCCCTGAGACAACTATCTGTCAGGGAATCGACCAAAAATGCCAACACATTCATTCCAAGAATTCCTGGAACCTTGTGCTTCTGCTCTTTACATTCTACATCCAGTGGATCACGGACAACTAAGAATCCCATTTGACTCAAAACAATACCATCACAATTTACATCAACTTCTATGTATCCAACATAAGGAATCTCTAAGCCATTAGCTGCCGTTATACGAAGACAGGGACTGTTCTGCTTAATAGTGCTTCCTGTTGGTTGCAAATGGTTGCGAAAGAAGTCCTCTGTGACAGTTGAGACCATGGATCCAGTGTCAATCAGACAGGTGGCATCAATATCTCCCAGTTTTATAGTGAGTATAGGACAATCAGCAACCAACTTGTTACCTTCCCCAAAAGTGGCGTGACATGACGAAATTGAAGTAGGGTCCACAACCTCCCTCTCTGCCGAGGGACCCAATTCGCAGAGAGTGTCTAGTTTTCCTGTGTGGACTTTGGTGCATTGATTACTTTGCGAAGTTCTTCAATGGTGTTGTTTGCGTCTTGTATCTGTCGTTTGTAGCAGTTGTCTTTAGTGTGGCCTGCTTTGTTACAATGATCACACTTGATTCTGTTGTTGTTTGGTGTTCTGTTGTATGCTTGTGGACTTCTGGATATATCTGTGAGCTTTTGATGCATCAGTTTAGTCAGATCCTCAATTTGCTTCTGTTGGGTATCCATTTGTTTCTGTTGTTTATACATTAGATCAATAAGTGTCTTGGTGTCTGACCTAGCAGTTGCTGCTTCAACTTGAACCTGTTTGGGTATCTGGATGTTTGTTGCCTCCTGCTTTTCTCCTTCTTCTGCCCATTCGATGGCCTCTGTCCGAAGTTCAAAGAATTCTAACGATGGAGACTCTCGTATCTTACTTTTAAGATACTTTCTGAGAAGGACATCAGAAACACCTTCTGCAAACTGATCCTTGAGCAAATGTTCCCGTTTCTCCATAAGTTGAGGAGATTTACGGGCTGCCCGTCCAAATAAATCCAAAAGAGAATGAGAAAAATCTCTCAAATTTTCTTCAGACTTCTGCTTCCTTTCAAAAAAAGCTCTTTGTAGTTGGACATTTGAGCCTTGATCGCCAAAAACCTCTCTTAGGACTGAGAATACCTCATCAAGATTATCCTTCCTATGATATTTAACTTCTTCACGGGCTGGACCACTAAGATGTTGTAAGGCAAAATCAACTTCAGCTTCCTTCGCCAAAGGTCGAGACTTAATTGCTGTGGTTATGTCATATATCCAATCTTCTAATTTAGTCACAGTTTGCCCAGAAAAAGAAGAAATCTTCTGACTAGGAACTACCAAGTAACTAGGACTGGATTTTTTCGCCTTATAAGATGTTGCTTGATTTTCCTGAACAAGTTCACGAAGTTCCTGGATCTCAGACATTAGTTTTGAGACACTAGGCCCTGAATCTACCTCTTCAGAATCCATTTCTCAACTTGACTAATTCTATCTATCTACAATGGGGAAAGAAGGTTAATACATGTGAAAAAAATGATGCGCTGTGCCAGCTCAAATTCGCGAACGGAAATCGCATGCACTTATACCTTAACTTGCACCAAGCGTTGTATGTTACGACAAGCAACGAGTAGCAGTGAGCGGTACGTCAACAAGTGCAATGCAGAGGCATAAGTCCACTGACGACAGTCAATGTAGCAGTGTGAAGAGTGGAATGGCACGATCGTTGGTCACCCCGGCAGGTGTCAATACACGAATAACCTGTATGCACACAAACAAAATAAAAAGAGAAAAGACTGCGCCAAAGTTATTATAAATTTACGAACGTCTGCTTACACTAAGAACAGTAAAGGATGACAGTGATTGTTAAATGCTTAGGTTTATAATATGCAAAAAAATCAAGAATTGAAAGCTGACAGTTGGATTTTGGTAAGATGTAGAGCTTCCAATATTCTATCTGTCACCAATTTTCTGTTAAAACGTGTACAAAAGGCAAAGCTCCACTCTTTTCAATTATGTATTTACATGTATCTACAGTATATCCGTCAGGCAGTTCCTGTACATAACACAAATTTATCGGTTGCTGAACTTAATTTTGTTGATAGCAATTAACTTCACTTCTATGTTACAATTCCTTATATACACTCAATGCAGAATAAAGAAAAAAATATGTTCCGCTTCAACACTCAATTTAGTTGGGACCTTTCACTAGTAGTGCAAAAATTAGTTGTCCTATATTTGTTTTGGGTAACTACTTAGGTTCACCGGTATAGCAGTCACTGGCTAGAAAGGAGGACCAACTTGGCTGTAGGACGAAGTCTCTGGCTTGCTGGATGGAGTCCCTGGCTAGCAAGGTAGGCGACAAAGCTGCAGGACGAAGTCCCTGGATTTTTGGCGGATGGAGTCCCTGGCTAGCAAGGCGGACGACTTGGCTGCAGGACGAAGTCCCTGGATTATTGCAGGATGGAGTCCCTGGCTAGCAAGGTAGGCGACAAAGCTGCAGGACGAAGTCCCTGGATTTTTGGCGGATGGAGTCCCTGGCTAGCAAGGCGGACGACTTGGCTGCAGGACGAAGTCCCTGGATTTTTGGCGGATGGAGTCCCTGGCTAGCAAGGCGGACGACTTATCTGCCGGATGAAGTCCCTGGCTAGCAAGGTAGACGACTCGGCTGCAGATATTGCAGGATGGAGTCCCTGGCTAGCAAGGTAGGCAACGAAGCTGCAGATATTGCTTGTAGTGGGGAGCCTGCGGCCAGCAAGATGGACCCACTTGACAGCAGGACAAAGTCCCTTGATTGCAGGATGGAGTCTGCTGCTAGCGAGGTAGACGACTGCAGGACTAAATGTCGGGCGGGGTAGCCTCCAGATTGTTCACCAGTAGCCTATACCCTATTTATTTGACTGCCGTTAATATCCCCGAAATCTATTAGTCCACTTTTTCAATGGAAGATTGCAAATGTCTTTCAATGCTTCACATCAAAAGAAGATTCTTAGTGTTCAAAGAATCAACTGCCGACTACGCCATTTGTAGCCAAGGGAAGAGTTATTGGTTTGGTCTAGCAGGGAACTCCTCATGTGGCCGAAGGCTACTTATAGTTAATAAATATTGATGTGAAGCGAGTGGACACGGAGAGATGACTAGATTTGATTAATTTATTCGGATGAATCTATACAAAATATACAGTTGTGGCTCTCTCGAATATATATACCAAAAAAAACGACAGTCAAATGGGTATACAGTTGTACGTCTGTGGAATTAAAGAAAACAAAATGGACATCTCATTAGTTTGTTATCATTTAAAAATACATGTACATAGCAATTCAATTCAGCATTTACAGCTTAGCTCCGCAATGTAAATACGTTAATTTATCTGTAACAATTGTACCATATAATCCTGAAAGAGGTTCAATATATTTTCTTATCAAAGCTCCAAGGATATGCAATAAATGCATTATAAAATCCCAAATCCATCCATTAATAATAGGCCAGCGAATAATTATTATTGTCAGAGTCCGTGTCCTTTAGGACACACCGTAGTGTTTATGCAAAACCGTGATTCCATCATGTCTATTTATATCACATGTGGCTTGCCATCTTATAATGCGCTGTGCGAAACGGTCCTTTTCGGGTCCGCCACCAAACGTGTAGGTAGGTAGGTTAAATTGTGTCCCAAACTCTAACTATTAAGGATAAATTTGCTAGATATATTACATAATTACTATGCCATATTCTCTCATTATCATCCCTGTTTCCATTGTGCAAATCTCAAGTCCATGTGCTGAATCGAAAAAGGGTAATTTGGGATTCATTTATCGTATCAATCTGGTGAAAACGTTTGCGGGTAAAGCACATGGTTGTATACAACGACTGTTTCATGTCGGGTACATAAAATTACTGTTGCGTGTTTTAATCTTAGCTTTTGCTGATAAAATTGGAAAAACTTCAACATCCAGGAATTTAATTATTTAACTGAAGCTATTTGGAATGTGTACATATATTTGTAAAACTTGCCATCGTGGAAACTGGTTGTCATCCATTTAATTTTTCCTTGCTTAACAAAATCCAATCAGTTACAAAACTAATAAGATAATTCTAACATTTAAACTAATATTTGGCGGAGCCTCATGGTGCATAATACTGCCCATGGTCTCTGAAACAGTGCTTTAGTTTACTTAAGCATCAGGTAATAAGAGAAACTTGAAGAAGCACGTTCTACTTTAGTTATTGCTTTACATTTCTTGCTAATTCACCTTACAATTATGGCCAATTATGCCTAAAGCTGGTGGGAAAAGGTGATATTTTATAGTATGTATTCTCTTTAATATCGAGAACTCTTCTCTTTCAAGCATAATTACAATTGAAGAGAATCAAACCCTTTGTATTATGTGAAAATCTATCCATAGTATCTTTACACCAGGCTTCTACAAAATTTACAATAAAAATTGGAAAGAAAGATATAAAAATTAGGTGTGTACTCACCGCCTAGGCTGAACAACGGTCGTGCCACCACCAAACGAAGGGGAAATTGTCCCCAACTAGCTGTAGTTGAGCTATAATCAGAGCACTTCTAAATTGTAGGTGTGGTCTGATCGCAAGCAAGTGGATGATTGTCTCTAGCAATGCCTTGTCATTACACGAAAGCTAAGTTATGCAGCACGCAATGCAGCTCAGAAAGTGTTAACAATATTCTGGAATGCAAGGTATGTTGAAATGTTCCTGGCCAATGCTCTAGTTATGCTAGAATGTGATTGCAGGAAAGTTAAGGAACCAAGCGAGGGCGTTGCAATAAAAAGTTTCTGTAACTACAGAGGGCGCTAATTATGTTATCAAAATAATGGCTCATCATATTGTACAGCCTATGTACTATGCTTATGATTATATTAGAAATGTTACCGAGACCTGTCTGTTGTAAAACACGACAGGTCACACTTGAAAATATAAAGCAACACGTCTGCGCAAAAAAATTGTTGCATTTTTAAATCTTTATCGCGTGAAATAAATACAAAAACGTTCAAAAAATACATTATAATATAGGTTTTCCCTATTATTTTAACACTTATATCACACGAATTCCTTATATCGATACTTTCATTTCGCCCCTGAACATCGCCAAGCTCAATTCTCAATTTGAATTTTAGAAAGTCACCACTAGATTTTATTTCGTTTATGTGGAGCTTTACAATTGTCATGAATTTTGATGAATACTTTCGGTATCCTGCAACTGCCGAAAATGGTCTTCATCGTTTTTGCTGGATTTGAGGATAAAATTATCAACTGCTGACTGTACTGTATGCATCACATTGACTTGGTTTATTGCCCTACGTGTAAACCCTGTGTGTGTGCCAGTTCGTACTCACAAAATACATGCTGTCAACCATTCGTCCATGTACTCAATCCAACAGTAATAAGCATTTGCTCCCTGTTGTCTAGTGAATGCTAGTAAACAGTAAAAGAAAACTTGTATTCATACAGAATCAAGCATTTGCTTTTCCTTATCGCTTTAACTCTAAAGTAAATGATTTTACTTTTTGCTAAAACTTCCTAGCATTTGCTAGTTTTTATTCATACGACCACTTATTGTTGTTAATCTGAATATACTATGCGTGTTACCATGTTAATTGCGAAAAAGCTAGACCTATATGCACGTAAAAATTGCTAACAATAATATTAATTAGTTGTTGTTAAACGAACGTATTACTCATTTGCTGCTGATTTTGTTGCTGTCCCTCGCAGGATTTTTCTTGTTATTTCCTTTTACTCTTCTGAAATGTGTGGATACTTCTTCTCTGCTCATTTTAAGTTCATTAAAATGAAGAAATCTAGATACCTGACGTATTTAACGCCTTTGGTACTGATTTTGTTCCTCGTTTTCTCGCTTCACTTGTTGACATCTTTTTGTCTTAGCGCATGATGATTGAAATCCAGATTGTTCATTGCTGCTATCGGCTTGATATTAAATGACGTTTACATTTGCGTTTTATTCATGCAAGTCATGACGTCCTATATAGTCCCTGGGATAGGGCCATTTAATCTTAATATTATATCTGTTAAAGGATACCTTTGGACATCCGAAAATGGTGCTCTTAAGTTGCACAGCCGGTATTTTTGCCTTCCAGCTCCAAAAACTGATATTTTGGGAGCTTATTTTTTTGAGAAACTGCTAAAATCATATTTTTGGCCTCTGCTGTCTCAAAAATGGTCCCGTCGTAACCTATTTGCACTTTTAACATCCTCATAGGATGGGTGAACAAGAAAAAATAAGGGTTGTCCCAAGTTTATTCGTATTCGTGTTCCCAGGGTATATATTGCTTTGCGGACACCCCCAAATCCTGTAACTTTGCCTTGTTTGGGGACAGAAATGAGTTTGAAATGATACTTATTCCAAAGATACACATTTTTTTATAATTTCAAAACTGCCTAAAACCACAAGCTTAAATTACAGTGGTTGATCGGCTTTCTGTCTTGAAAATTGGGCTCGCCATGGCCGTTTCTGCTTCCCCTACCCCCGAATCACTCAAAACGGCGTTATAGTGTGTGGCATTGCAAACCTATTTTGCATTTTATGATAACAGTGCCAAATGTGGTACAGAGATAGACCAATATCATATCAACAAATGTGGATATTGGAGCATCGCGGATCTCGACCTTGACGGCCGTGGGAGCCATCATTTTAAAAGTGATGAGTCATGATGAGTCAGCATTACTTTGTAATGCGTTTTCTCGTGCAATATGGAAGCTAACATGCTTTTCTGCCTTTTTTTCTACACGCTTGGATGTGAAACAGGCATAAACAATGGATTTTCTTTCAATACCTCAATGAAAAAAACAATAATGCCTGCCAGCTGATGTCAGGCCTTGCTATACCTGCAAGAATGGTACTGCACTGTAATGTAGAATACAGATTTATATGTAGACCTTCACAAAGTTAGTTGTGAATTCAAGTTCTGACCTGCCAAAATGACGTCCTGGCAATGTTTAAATGTTTCAGACCTTCCACTATCATAGCTGCACGAATGGGTCTGGCAAAAACCTTGCCCCACAAATAAAAATCAACTGTTTTTTAGTAACAAAATATGCTGAATCAGCATTTTTTTTTAAATGCAAATCTGTTTCAAGCTTCGGTGAAAAAAATATTTCTAGTTCATTTTCATCAACGTTAACCTAAGTATCCATTTACAGACATGCTTGTAAAATGCAGCGATGGTGATTTGTCGAAGGGCAAGGTGGTTAAAAGCTGGAGGGCTTGGGGGAAGGGGGCGGGGTTTGGATATAAACAAATATCTATGCATATCGAATTCCTAGTACATGCACATTGTGGTCTATTATGTGCAAATGGGCGGAAATATGTCATGGGAACACCATTTAGGGAAAACTTACATAGCACATTGAGGTTCAATGTGCAATTTCTGAAACAAAAGGCCTATACGCACTGGGATCATTTTTTTCGGGGATGGGGGGGCACCATTAACCCGTCTCCCCCCGAGATCCTCCCGCCCCCGGGGCCATGGCCCATATTCCTGTTCTTGTCTAATCTGTCCATAGAAAAAGTGATTTGTTTGTACATTTAATTAATTACATATTTTTAGTGCAGCCCGGGCATGTTGGTCATACGGGTCCAACTTAACGAAGTCTTATACAGCTACGCAAACTTTTTAAAATTGATTCAACACAACAAAATAAGCAAAATGATACCAATGAATTAGACATATAGCATTTCTGTTGGTTTGGTAAAAACGGATTGCAAAAAGTGGCATAGTGGGCGTGATCCCCCACAAACTGACCTCCACCAACTGCGGATAAAAGGGGGAGGGGCGAGGGGGGGGGACGGGGCCCGTGCCCCTCTTTCATTTTAGTTACGTCGCTAAAAAGGAAGCTATTGCATAAACCACCCACAAAACTCAACAAAAACAATAAAGCTGCACCCCTCTCCATGCTTTTCATATTAAATTTTGGGCGGACATTTGTGGACACATTTGTTCTTCAACTCAATTCCTGCCCCCCCCCCCCACAAAAAAAATGTGTTAAATACGGAAAGCAAGGGAAGAGGGTGCAGATTTATTGTTTTTGTTGAGTTTTTGCGGGCGATGTAAACAATAGCTGCCTTATTTTAGCAAAATAACGTAACAAAAGACAGAGGAGGGACCCTCCCCATTTAATCCACCGTTGGGGGAGGTCAGTTTGCAGGGGCTCACTACTACACCACATTTTGTCATCCGTTTTTCCCAAACAAACAGAAAGTCATAATTCATTGGTTTAATTCATTTTGCTTATTTTGTTGTGTGGAAGCAAGTTCAAAAAAGTTTCTGTCGGTAGCTGTAAGACTTCGTTAAGTTGGACCTGTCACTGACCAACATACAAGGGATGCACCAAAAACGTTTAATTAAATAATGAAATGCATGTAAAACACATTCAGTTTTACAGATTGGACACGATCGGGAATGTGGGGCATGGCCCCGGGGGAGGGCGGATCGTCGGGGGGGGGGGGGCATGTTCTGCCCCCCCCCCCCTGAAAAAAAATACTCCAGTGCGTATAGGCCTCTTCTCTTAGCAAATGTATATTATATATGTGCTACGTAAGTTCCCCTAAATGGTGTTCCCATGACATATTTTCACTTATTTGCACATAATAGACAACGAATGCAACTTATTAGGAATGTGCATATAGATATTGAAGATAGTCCAAACCCCGCCTCCCCCCCCCCCGCCCACCCCTCCAACTTGTATCCAGCTTGTCTCTCGAAACCCCATAAATAATAAGAAATCACCCTCGCTGCATTTTACAAGCATATCTGTATACCGATGAAAATGACCTAGACAATTTTGTTTTCACCGAAGCTTGAAACAGAATTGCATTTTAGTGGTCACTAAAATCAGTTGAATTTTATTTATGGGGCAAGGTTTTTGCCAGACCCATTCCTGCTATGATAGTGGAAGGTCTTAAACATTGCCAGGACGTCATTTTTTGGCGAGTCAGAACTTGAATTCCCAACCAACTTTGTAGGTCTACATACATCTGTATTCTACATTAGAGTGCAGTACAATTCTTGCAGGTGTAGCCAGACCTGACATCACCTGGCAGGCATTATTAAGCTTTTTTCATTGAGGTATTGAAAGAAAATCCATTGTTAATGTCTGTTTTGCATCTAAGCGTGTACAAAAAAGGCATGCATGTTAGCCTCCAAATTGCACGAGAAACCGCATTACAAAATAGTGCTGACTCATCATGACTCATCGCTTTTAAAATAATGGTTCCCACGGCCGTCAAGGGCCAGATCTGCGATACTCCAATATCCACATTTGTTGATATGATATTGGTCTGTGTCTGTAACGCATTTGGCACTGTTATCATAAAATGCAAAATAGGTTTGCTATGCCACACACTATAACGCCGTTTTGAGTGATTCGGGGGTAGGGGAAGCAGAAACGGCCATGGCGAGCCCAATTTTCAAGACAGAAAGCCGATCAACCACTGTAATTTAAGCTTGTGGTTTTAGGCAGTTTTGAAATTATAAAAAAATGTGTATCTTTGGAATAAGTATCAGTTTCAAACTCATTTCTGTCCCCAAACAGGGCAAAGTTACAGGATTTGGGGGTGTCCGCAAAGCCATATATATAACCTGGGAACACAAATACAGATAAACTTGGGGCAACCCTTATTTTTTCTTGTTTACCCATCCTATGAGGATGTTAAAAGTGCAAATAGGTTACGACGGGACCATTTTTGAGACAGCAGAGGCCAAAAATATGATTTTAGCAGTTTCTCAAAAAAATAAGCTCCCAAAATATCAGTTTTTGGAGCTGGAAGGCAAAATACCGGCTGTGCAATTTAAGAGCACCATTTTCGGATGTCCCAAGGTACCCTACAAAAAAAATATTAAAATTTATCATACATTTTTTCAATTAAATGGCCCTATCCCAGGGACTTATATTCCGTCCTTTTAATACATAAACAAACCTTGAGAACAGAATCTGCTCAAGTATGGTTTTAGGTTTCAGGTTTCAGGTTTATTTCCATACTACAAGGTAATCAGTTAAATAATGTACATCGCGTATTTTAAAGGAACTTGAAATAATAGTATGGGGAGGCCAGACAAGAAGCCGAAGCTTGTACTAGGTCTGCCCCCTTCACAAAGAATACATGTAGTTATACAATTCATGAATAATCACAGGATATATCAATAATATGTTACAGTATTAAATTCATGAGCTCCTGGTAGTTTTTATAATACAATTTACATGCTCTAATTGAGGTCATTGGGCAGGAAGATCGAATTTTATTCCAAAGGAGAAGTCCCTGGTGTCGTACAGTTGGGAGGTGTAGGGATGTTTTAACTTTATTAAGATGAAGCTTATTTGGCGACTTTGTGTCGTAATAATGAATATCTGTGTTCTCTACAAAACACGATTTGATATTCAAAGGCAGTTTTTTTTTTCTTTTCAAAATTATACATAAGAGCACACAATTTATATTTATATAAATCATAAACAGATGAGGTGTTGAACTTAACAAATAGCGGGGCAGAGTGATCTTTAAAACTAAAACCATTAATCAGTCTTAAAGATTTCTTCCGTATAACTAGCAATTTATCAAGGTAGGTTTTATGAGTATTTCCCCAGGAAAGTATTCCATATTGAAGATGAGGCAAGGATAACGTATTATAAATTGAAAATAGAATACGGGATGGGACAAAATAACTAAGTTTTCTAAGAATGCCAAGGTGGCGAGATATAAGTGTAAGACTTTCATACAATGATTCACGTTAGCCTATCATCAATAATGACACCCAAAATCTTACAGGAAATAACCTTTTCAATATGATTATTGTGAAAACGAATCTGAATACTATTATCTACAATTCGATTTGTAAAAACCATTGTATGTGTTTTCTTAAAATTCAAAGATAATTTAATACATACAAACCACTGAAACACATTAGTTAGCTCATTGTTCATTATGTCAACAGTATCATTCATTTTTTGTTTTACTGTAGAATATGTTTGTATCATCTGCAACTTAGATGAACGTCAGAAGTCGAGTAGAATTACAAGTATCATTAATATAAATAAGAAATAAGATTGACCGCTAGGATTCAGCCCTGAGGTACTCCACAGTTGATTGGTTTGTAATTGGACTTTTTATTTTGCCAGACAACAAATTGTTTCCTATTTCTCAAGTAATCTTTAAACTACTCGAGTTCAGTACCTCTGACACCATATGTTTGTAGTTTACTAATTAGAATATCATGATTTATAGTATCAAATGCCTTAGAAAGGTCCAGAAAAATACCAATTGTATGTTAACGTTTGTCCAGACTAGATGTTATATACTTTATCAACTAAATTAATCAAGGCAAGTTCAGTCGAATATTTGGGCCTGAAGCCATATTGAGATTGTGACCGTATGTTAAATTTAGCAATAAATTTGTCAAGACGGTTTGCAACTAACCTTTCCCAACAGTTTTAAGAAGCATGGCAATACAAATATGGGGCGATAATTAGTGACGTGGGAACGATCACCACTTTTGTAAACTGGAGTAACTTTACCAACTTTAACAAAGGGTAAACAATACAAGGAGAAAATCTAAAGTGATTGACACGTGAATTTACACATTGCTACACTTCAAAAGTTACACTTTACAATCTGTAACAATGTTTATTGTAGAGTGAACTGAACCTACCACACCACAATGTGCCTTTTTGAAATTTTTCTTGTCTTCGCTGATGCGTAAATGTGTTAGTACATTGAGTAAGCCAATGAGCAAACCTTTCTCATAAATGTAATCAATGACAAATTCGTTTGCACACAAAACCCCTTAACTGAATCCCTGAAATGACATCACGGCAACAGCTCCCTCAGTGTTCAAGAAAGCATAGCATATTTTAAATGATTAAAAATGTGCAATTTGAATCAAATAAACCCAAAAGGGATCTTCCGGGACGTATAAGCCATTTTGTTAAAACCCGAAGTAAAACGAAATAAACCGAAACATTTGGGAAATTCACACAATACAATATTTATTGCAGAGTCACTGTGCCCGGTACCGTGCAACCAAAATGGTTTGCGGTCTATCACGCACAGTATAACATGTCGGCCACCAGAAGGTCACGTTGTACGTGACGCACGATATGATTCAGTTACGTAACTGAGTGACGACAATCTTTACGCGACTGGGTGAGTTCAAGCACGAAAAGCGGACACAGTTGCCCAAGGCAGACATTCGGGTTTTGGAGTCGGTTCGGTTTCGGGTCGATTTTCCTTGAATTTTTGTGGGGTCTGTTAGGGTCGGTTTTAGGGGGTTCAAATCGGTTTGGTTCGCAATCGGTTTACATTAGTAATGTTTCGGGTCGGTCTGGCTTAGTCAATCCGACCCAATATGCAACACTACTATGCAATGCAGTGACGTGGTGATGTGGTATCATTTTTTTGGAGGCGGATGTTTGAAGGGCAATGAAGTGAATATTTCTTAGGAACTTATTTTGTGATACTTTTTGACCCTCATAAGTGTATGAACACTAAGTGACATCCCTTGTGGTTAATTTCAGTGAAAAGTGCACTTCTTTCAACATTCAAAATTGTCCATGCTTTTTCAGACAACTGAGGGCGTTGTTACCGTGATGTCATTTGAGTAAGGCAATGTTCATATCAGGTCTTTTTCTGTTGAAATTGTGAATCCAAAAAAAGTGGTCATTGAAAACATTTGTGAGAAAAGTTTACTCATTTGCTTACTGCCATGAACTGACACAACATTGATTCAAAAGAAAAGAAAGTTACGACAGCGAAATATCCAAAATTCTGGCAACTTTTTGTGCACAAACCAATAACAACATTGGGGTTTCTGCCTGATATGACATCACCTTTTGCTCATCATGAATATGGAAATTCGCATTAGCATAAAAACCAAATAGCCACCAAAATACCCTGGAAACGGCAAAATGAAAATTGAAAATTGGTTTAAATGGGACACAAAGGAGCATTTTAAGAAATAGCATTAAAAATGTCCATTTCATGATCTCTTTTAGCAAGTCTAAAAAGTAAATTACGCAGTAAATCACAAGAATTACTCAATTCATAACTCTGATCAACAATGGTAAAGGAACTTTCAGTCCACAGTTCATTTGAATGGAATTGGCTCATTTGGATTACATGGCATGTCATTGACTTGTATAGCACATGTATTTGAAATACAGCAATGATGTTTTTACCTATGACTTGGAGGTATACTCTCCCGAACCTTATTTCGGCAGCTTGAGGAATAATCTGGCAAAGGAAACTCCCCTCGTCTCTGTCCTCGACTCCATCAATGACAAGTCCGTGATCGGACGACATCGAGTACCTCTTGTCGGCAGGCGTGTCTTTGGCGACGCCCCCGCGCAGGTCTCGGCTGATCAGACGCACCGTTGATGGGTCGTCTACGCTGGACCCTTGGAACCAGATAACACCAGCTAAACTTTCAGTAGGGCGGAACGTCGGACAAGGAATTCGGCGCACAATACTCTTTTGAAGGTGGCCAGATGTGCTAAAGACATCTTGGATACTCGTCCCTGGAAGCCGAAAATCGTTACCAATTCATAACTTTTTGTCATGCAACTAAATTTGACATGCAATTACAATTGACTTAATTATTTAGCAGTAAAATAGTTATTTTCCAATAAAAAATATTGTATATTAAAATATTGTTTTTTTCTCAAATCTGTCCCCATTAAACTTTGTGACTGCCTTTATATCGCTCAAAAGTTGATACAATTTGACAAAACATCTAATAATGAAACTAATTTTGTGTTGCAAATGATTAAAAAAACAGAAAGCAATTAATGTGATTATTTACAATGCAATGCTGAGCTTACAGAGACTCGAAAGAATTTTCGTTATTTTGCTTAACCCAACCATTGAAATTTCCAGCAGCTGACACTAGCGAATTAAAGATAAAGTGATAAATTCTAACATTTACATGTACACCCCAAAACATCTATTCATGTGGATAGATAATGTTCAAGTACCAGTATAGACCTGAATTCCAGTTGTTCGCCCGCCGCGCACAGGGCAAGCGTAGACAGATATACGGTCTAGCGTCAGCCTGGCCTACGTCTGTACCGATTTGTCCTCAAGTCTAATGTTAAAGGTTCAATTCACTCGGTTTACATGACACCATTATGCAGGTGCACGAATTTGACTTATTGAGTACTTGAGTTTGAACTTGCTGCGGACTTTGTTGTTGATGTACAATACAAATAACAGCCATATTGTTCATGGTGGAAATTCCCTTCGGCGCGCATATGTATGCATCATAAAAGCGGAATTCAAAGAAATATCGTTACTTTAGCAAGTTCTCTAAATAACGAAACGCAGTTGTTTTGCAAAACTGGTGGGATTATACTTTGGCAAAAAGCCACATCATATGCCTAATTGCTTCCAATAACTGTTTACATCAAAATAAAAAATGAACCTTTGGCATTTGAAATTTTAAACAAACCAAACTCCCCCACCGAAAAAAACCCATGAACCCAGTACAACACACTAACCAACACCGCGACAAGCAAACAATCGCATTTGTTAACTCTAGGTTTTAAGGGAACTTCTCCCAGACAATGTCCTGAGGTTAATATCAATGAACCAACGATCAAAACGTTTAGTTTAAATTATTACATTTTCTCACCAAGTTCGACGGGACACACGTTGTATTTTGCCGCACAAAACCCCAGCTTTGAGGAACTCAACAGCCCTACCAACACCAGGGAACTGATCCATGGTACTGACATGATGAAATTCTGTTACTTATTGATGGACATTAACAAAAAAAAGTGTTCATACAGCAGACCAAACTATCAGAAATTAATGCATACCGTTATTATCAATACTTGGCATCATTATTGTGACGTCACACCCTTAGCATGGAGCGGTGTTCGAAAGAGGGTGCCCTCTTTCCACTGGTGGTCCGAAAGCTAATTGATTTTATGTGACTGGGCGGCGAGCTTTAATCTGATTGGCCTAATGCTTAATGACGTAACCGAGAGAGACCTTAAATGAACAGCCTAGGGACACCAGTTTCATATACCAAAGAGTTACAGGAAATGTTTTATTGACACTTATGTTATCACAAACAGGCCTACTCATCCAGCAATTGAACAGAAAAGAAATCAGAAGAGGGAGCTCTGAAATGTGACACTAAAACAATTGGGTGCACTGAACTATATATATACCATAGCCTACCGAGCCGCCCCTACTTGCGGAACCAATGATGCTTCTGATGGGGATGAAAATAACACTGTTCATGCCGCGGCGCACTACAACTTTGAGGAATTTATTTTTCCTGATATTACTGAAGATTTCGTCACCAACACCACGAAGTAACACCCATATACATACCAGTAAAAACTAGCAATCGGAGAAAACGGCAACTAAAGTTGAACGCCTTAAAAAACAACACTTTGGGTAAAAACGACGGAGTATTTTCAGTTGGGTTTCTCGTTGTGGACACTTGATGAATTGATTTTATTAAATCTGCTGTTTTTCACCCGTTTGTGTATTAAATAAACAAGAAATAAGAGAAAAAGATGAGTGTCAGAAAGTAGTAGCTGTATTGTTGTGCTGACTAGCGCCCTCTTGTGGTTTGCATATTCATTTGGCTTACTGCTGGATAGCATGTAGGGCGCCCTCAATAATATCCTTATTTTCCAATCACATTTTTGTCCGTAACTTCCGTTCCAGCGTTTGATCCAAACTTGACCTGTTTTCCCATTTATAACAACCAGGTTGCCTAAAATCCCATCCCTAGTTATCCCATAATCATCAAGATAATTCCTGTGCGTGATTTTGAATAGTAAGTACATTTTTGATGTTTTTATGGGGACCTTTCTGGAGTGATTTGTAACTGTTTTGATAATCATTTTAATTTACATGTGTATAGTGATAAATACATGTACATGTTTACAGTGTTATAGGTCTTAATTAAGGCTATAATTAGTTCCATAGAGATTAAGTGTTGAAGCTATTTACACCCAATACTCATTTGTTCACCTTATTGTCCATGTGATTATTGTAACTCTAAAGACATGTAGGCCCGTGTTCATGTACATGTAGATCACATGACCCCCTTTATTCATTATTACATGTAATTAGGACACAGGACGCACATGTATGGGTGCACTAGGGATTACCATTTATTTCCTTCCTTATTTTGTTCTTTATTTAGAACCACGGGAAATCTCACAGGGATAACTTTCAACCTCATACACGGGATTAACATCAGAGCAGGGTGGATAAGCTGGCACTACAATTATCTGGTTCACATCGTTTAATAAACAGTCTACTTGGCTTTAAACCGGTCTCAACACCCTCACGTTTTTTCAATGAGTGTTAGTTCGTGAAACCGAAAAAGCTGTGAAACTGTAAATTTTTCGTTTTCACGAAGCAACACTCTTCAATGTATACAACACGAGGAAAGTGCAACTTCAGGTCACTGCGCGCGCGCTCATACAACTTATTACAAGAAGAGTGTTACTTCGCGAAAACGTTTTTGCTCACTTATGAGCAGAGTGCGCGCCATGCATTGCAATGGTAAATGGAACTTGAGTGTTACTTCGTGAACAAGAAAATTGTCACTTTTGCGCAAAAGTTGCCATGGATAATTAGCGTAATTATTAAAGTAAAGCTCTTGAAGCTTTGAAACTTCGTGCAATGGTAGGCCTTGATGAATAATGTTTAAAAATCCAAAAAACTGAAAATCGACAAAAATGTGGTTTAACACGGGAGAGTGCTACTTCGTGGTGTCGGTGACGATTTTGTTAAGAAACAGATTAGTTCAATGCCTACAGGGAAAGCAACTGGTCCCGATGGAATAAGTGTTAAACTTCTTAAGCTAGCATGCCCCCATATTATTGGGGCGCTTACTTTTATTTTGAACTTGTCACTAAGAAGTGGTCTTTATCCCAATGCGTGGAAACATGTCTCAGTTATTCCCATCCACAAGGCTGGAGATAAGTGTAGTGTCAATAACTATCGGCCAATTTCTATCTTGCCACTTGTTTCCAAAATCCTCGAAAGGGCAGTTCACAGTGCATTATATTCATACCTCGATGATAACAATTTGATTCCAGCTTGCCAATCTGGTTTTAGACCACTGCACTCGACGGAGCTAGACGACTTTGCATGGATTAATTAATAATTGTCTTTATGCAATAGATAAAGGCAAAATGACAGGTGAAGTTTCTATTGTTCTTAGTAAGGCATTCGATTCTGTCAATCATTTTATCCTCTTAGAGAAGCTACAGAATATGGACTTGTCAGGGTCTGTTTTAACCCTAAAAGGGCCGGGGGGGGCGGAATCCGCCCCCCCCTCAACATTTTCCGCGATAGCTTCTAAAAAAAAATTTTTCGCGACCCGAGCTGTTATGACTTTTTAGCCTTGAGCTTTGCGCATCTTTTGATGCCAAAAACATAAAAATCGGACCACGGGTTTGCACGTAGCGAAAAATTTTCCGGCGCTACGCGCCGTGAAAACTGAATTTTCGCATATACGTTGTGTACACCGAACAGAATTGGCATTCATACATATGAATAATTAATTAGCCATAATTCCAAAACCCTTTGACCTATAGTCATGAAATTTCTTGGGCATGTTGAGGAAGAGTTGCTCTATGCATGTAGTGAGTTTCAAAAATTTTCGTCACTCGATGGCTGAGATCTTGGGGGGGGCGGAATCCGCCCCCCCCCCCCCGGCTGAGAGATGGTCAAAATAACCCGGCCCCTTTAGGGTTAAATTGGTTTGGTTCATACCTAACCAACCTCAAACAATCTGTGTGCATTGAACGGAACAAATCTAGTTCACTCCCCTGAAATACTGGTGTACCACAAAGGGTCAATCCTTGGGCCACTGTTGTTCAATGTCTATACTATGGACCTTCCTTCTATAATTCCCCCAGGATTGTCAATTGTACATGTACGCAGATGACTCTACAATAACATGTAGCTGCTCAACATTAGAAGAAATCGAGAGCAGCCTCAACGAAGTAATGGCAAGATTAAACGATTAGGCAATTAGAAACACGTTAACAATCAATGCTTCTAAAACCAAGGCCATGCTCATTGGGTCAAAGCATAAGATTACGTCAAATGACTTGAATATTTATATTGGTGACTCCTTAGTTGAGAAGGTCAGCACTTTTAGATGTTTGGGCGTTATTATTAACTCACTTACTTGGTCTGCTCATATTGAACATGTTCAAAAGTCCATCTCTTCCAAACTAAGCATGTTGTACAGAATTCGTCACTGTATTCCAAGAACTAGTCTTTGCACTCTTGTTCAGTGCCTAGTCATGCCTACTCTAGATTATTGCAGTGCGGTATGGGAGGCCGATATGAGCGTCATAATAATACGCTCAATAAATTGCTTATAAGAGCAGCCAGATTAATTCTAGGCTGCCCATTTACAACTTCGTCTGCTGATATGTTTACTTCGCTAAAATGGCTTCCATATTCAAAGAAATCTGTCAGAAAGGAGTTTTTGTCTTTAAATGTTTAAACTCTATGGCTCCTGAATACATGACTGATTTCTTCTCATGTTTTGCACAATACCAAGTAACTAGTAGAGGGGGGGTGGTAAAATCCAATGTCAAAATATGAAAACGCCCACCTGGGAAATGGTTAACACCATCAATACAAGACTTTTGACACCCAAACTAACGCCGTATCTCTTAAATAACCCCCACCCCTTGAGATTCAAAATTAACCCCCCAAAATGGCCTTTTCTTCCTGGCTATTTGAGTATTCTGCTGTTCATACCCTGACTAGTCAGGTTATAGTAATGATGAACAGAGACTTACTATTTCAAATTGGAAACATTCAGGCACATGGAAAGAATATAGAAAGAACTCAGAAAGATGCTTAGCTTGAAGTGCTGCCTTGAAAGTTTACCCTTGAAAGAGGCAACAGGAGCTTAGCACAAGGGCATTTACATGTATATTGGGGGGGGGGGGGGTAACAATGACTTGAAAAGGGAACTTGCACATCCAGGCTGAAATGTATATACAGACACATTTTTTCTCAGTACACGTGGGCTCCGTAAAATCTAATTGAGGGGGGGGGGCTGGAGCCGAGCCGAGCCCCCCCCCCCCCAACAACAATTGTTAAAGTGGGTGGGGGATATCATATGTCCCCCTATACGGTACTTTTTTGGTCCCCGTATGAAAATTGTAGCTAAATTAAGCTCAGAAAGGCTGATTCAATGACTTCAAACTCGAACAAATAATGTTTAAAAGATTATCTTTTGCTCACAATAATTGGTTTAAATTGTCAAAAATTACCTAAGATCGCAACACAGATTGTCTTGAATTCAAAAAGTTTCCCAGACCCCACACCATTAGGGCTTCGCGCTTTTTGATCTCATTCTGATCAAGGTATGTCCCCCCACTTTTGAGAAGCGATTGTGAGACATGGGAGATGGATTTCAAAGCAGGTCTTTGCTTTTTTTTGAATTTTTTTTATAAACATTCCTGTGTTATTCGTGATTGCACTGATAAATAACTAAGCTGATTCAATGGATATGTATGGAATTACTATGCCATCTTTAAGATGAAAAGACGGACATGGATGGACATTCTTGAATCATACTACATTCATTCTAATGATTAATCCAGCTTTTGTTCCTTTATTTTAATGTAGAATTGGTATCATTCAACACTAAAGCAACCTATTTCATTGACGAAATTGAGATGGGACTTGATACATGTTCATAACAAGGACACAGATTTGTGATAAATTTCTGTTCCTGTTATGAAAATGTATGAAGTCTTGAACATGTACATCCCTGTAGTTTAAAACTACCTACCGGTAGAGGTTTAATGTAAGATTAGCCAGTGGCAATCCCTCAATGGATAGCTTTACTTTAGGAACAAATCTGGGATAATTCATGCATTTCATTTACTGCTTCCCAACACTTACAAATGAAATGTCTGTCCATGTTATGAACTTTATTCTTCCAGATAGTCGTCTGTAATTTCTGAAATCCTAAGAAATGTATCAAACTTGTTGGTGGACAATGTTCTTACTAGGACATGGGATGTAGAAAGAGAAAAAAACACATGACGGAGTACTTCATGTATCGACTTCTGTCTATGGTTCCCTCTAAATGTCACACTTTTGTTACCCTTTGTGTGGAAGACCCCTAGGCCTATATCAGTTTTATACAATCATTATATGTATATCTACATGTATGCCCCGACTGTCTGTAATATTTAGTGGTATTAGTGCATTAATAATGTTCTTAATATACTAAATTGTCAGTGATGTGTTCATCTATGAAAGTCTTACCGACTTCAGTGGTGTGTTCGATATAAACTATGTCAAAGCGATTAAAATTGGTTAAGAAAGGCATTCATTTCGCAATAATACTCACTGTCCACTGTGCGTGCAGTGCATATTTAGTTTTTTTTTGAGTGGGGTGGGTTTTTTTTCATGCTAGATACCCACTTCCTTGACAAAATATCCCTCAAATGACCCAATGCATCACCTCTGCAGTGGAGCGCAATTATATTCAAAAATTTTGATTTTCATCCCAATTATCACACCTCCCCTCTATAACTAGACAGAATACAAATAACAGATGGAAGATGCCCACATCTAAAACAGAATACTATTCTCAAGGTTTTACAGTCACTGGAGCCAAAATTTGGAATAGTTTTCCTGCCCAGCTTACAGTTACGCGTTCGCCTCCTGTTTTTACTACTGAACTTTTTAATTACTTATATTAACATTTTTAATACTTCCATCATTTTAGGTTTTTTTTTTCTTACAGTTGTTATGTTCGTATTTTGTTTAATAAGTATTTGTATTTGTTTATAAATAATGTTTGAGTATTCTTGTTTTACTTAAACTTACTTACTTTTTCTTAATAAACGTTTTTTTAAGGGATTAAATTGCAATATCTAGTTGTTAACATTTTTTCATTTTTGGACCGAAAAGGTATTTATGAATGGGAATGAAGGTGTTTTCGGTCGGTATTAAACACTCTGTTTAAGACCGGTTTGAGTCTGGACGGGCGATCGCCCATCCAGACTCAAACCGGTCTTAAACAGAGTGTTATAATACCTCCCAAACACATATTTATTCCCTTATTAAAACGTATACGTGTGACTTCAGCAGCCAGAAGCGTGGCGTGTATACTTCGGGCCAAAACGGGCGATAGTCAACATGAGTCTTGGCATAGACGCAGGAAAGGCGGAGGAGACGCACAGTCCTGATGCATGCACGTCCGTGGAGTTCTCACGACGTAGCACGTTGGCAGTGCGTCACGGCTATCTGCGAGGAGTTCGCACAGAGTCTTTAGCCATGAGATACGTTTAGAACAGCGCCCCCATGGGAAGATGATGTCTCCCCCCCCCCCCCCCACGACTATTGGATTTTACAGAGGGCGGGTTTCCGGTCACCAAAACATGTCTACATTTTAGCATGGATGAACATTTTGAGAGCCCCTCCATTGTTACTCAAGGCCCCCCAACACGCCCCCTATTATGAGAACCCTGGCTACACCGCTAATTTCATCGAACTATAAATCATATAGAAACCAAAGAAAAATTAAATGAAATCCTGTGCAAACAGTTGTGGCAACAATCTAGAATATTATTATAAAACTATGCATGGACGGTAAAGTATATGTACTTCCTGAAATGAAGGATTGCATGCATGAAGAATAAAGAAATATGAATTGCCACCTCCAAAAAAGGCCAAAATATTTAATGTGTGGTTTATAAACAATGCACTCTGGATCACCAGCAACTTAGCTTACGAATTGGAGCTGTACAGAGTGTAAACATCAAAAACGGATAGCTATTTTTTCTATGTTTTTTTCCCTGAACCTATACGTTCAATGAAACAATGCACACGATAGCAACCTGTTTATACATGCGAGCAAGGGTCTATGACATGCGAGCAGATTCAGCGATCAATAAAAAAAAGACAGCGTATTGACCTCGAGATTTTGAACTTTCGGCGGGCATCTCCTATCGGGTCTTCGGTAGCCCGTTGTTTTATTACAAAAACACGGCAGACAAATTGATCAACCAATAGTTAAATTGTCAACATTTGTAATGATGTCCCAATTTCTAAAGCCTATTTAAATATTGGTTTGTGCGCAGGGTCAAATACAATTAGTATGTTCTAACTTACAAAAACTTACTAGAAAACCGTTACATGATGAACAAAACTAAGACGTACTAGTTTTACTTTTATTTTGGACGAGAATTTGAATCCGCGTGCTAATAAAAGCAAACTTTACGTTCACGTGAAGAGCACAAAGTTCACATAGCTCAATCACAGAATGTTATTATGCAGTAGTAAAAGCTGAAGGTATCGAAACAAACAACCGCAAAAAGCCTCTGCCCGCATATGAAGACTAAGCTAGAATAAACAGATGAAGAATCGAGTCTTGATATCACTCTTCTGAAAGAGTAAACATATTGTTGCGTTCCCGCAAATTGCGTAGTTTACTTCTTTCCCAACCAATCCATTCCACTCCGTGCACAGCGTAATGCTTGCAGCGATCCTGTGTGCCCTCACACAGCGCGAAGCTTTACCACGAAGTCTTAGACACACGTAGAAGTGTGCAGTACATTGTACAGTACGCTATTGTATATAGCGCGCAATGCATGTAGCACTCACAGCTATTGAACATGTACCGCCATGGGACATGTACTTAGGACTTAGCCATTTTCCCTCCACCTTTCCCCGGAGTCGATGCGAATTCCCCTCACACACCTTACCTCGCATCCGACCCACATTGACCCCAAGCATTTACCCGTGTATTCACCCCTTAGTGACCCCGTACACCACAGCGAGTGTGTCCCGCTAACCCACTGGCCGAGACCTACGGTAGCTAGAGGTCAGGTTACGTCCTTCATCTCATAGTTTTACTCCATAGCATTAGTGTGTAGACTCTTACCTAGTCTAGAGACTTAAGTCTTGTACACAAACCTATGTACCGAGAAGTTATCCCCTTTCCCTTTTCCTTGAGGATCAGTTCCCCGTAAGGTACCCACGAGTGATCCTACTTCGCCCGCTAACCACTGCTCTCGGACTTTCTTCCAGTAGATTGTCTAAGTCAGTCGTGTACAAATCTCCCATAGAGAACTTTCCCCATGCCTTTGTACACGGATGCATTATTCATAACTACTAGAATCCAATGCTCCCATTGGCTAAGACGCGCCCCCAAAAGTATATATAAAGCGCGTAGAAATGGCAGTTTTGGTCATTGTTGTGCTGGGCTCTTCCCCAGTAGATTATTGAGCTGACCTACACAGAGCTCCCACATATGATGCATTAGATTGTTGATCTGGGCTCTGACCCCGATAGAGTTCCTGACATGTACGCCTTAACTTTACATTATATATAGTGCGCCCTCTATTGACCTGAGATGTAAATAATCTCCAATAAAGTACTAGTGTGTGTGTGTAAGATATTTGTATCTGACTCTTTATTTGATAATGTCTCTCACCCCAGAGAGACGTTACATTATTCCTACTTCATTGTATAAGAATAGGCCTAGTGAAAAGAAGACAGAACAATACACTGTGACCAGCATGGCGGCGTTATTCGTTATTACCGCGCTACTATTCCATCGTACAACAGGTAAGAGGTTTATTTTTAACAAAATGAAATCTTGTAAACACTATTATTTAAAGGAAGCAGGCCGTTCTTGGTTAAGGAGTATATTATGGCCAAAAACCACGTGACCATTTTTCATCAGGAACTTCTATTTTAATTTTATTTCTCCTACCTCACAATTGAAAGAGCTCGTCAGGAGTGGCTGCAGGCTGCATTTTACACTTCATGCAGGAAACAGTAATAATAATTCTATATACGCCTCGATTTCAGAGTTTGTGCTGGTCCTGTAAAGGTCTAGCCACAGGCATAGATAGCAGGGGGTATTTACATCCCAATAGACTGTCATTCTCCATTCAAGTGTCCTTTTTTTCTCTCCCCCAACACAAAAAAATAACGAGTGCCCTTTTTTAACGAGTGCCCTTTTTTTCAAACGAGTGCCCTTTTTTCCAAAAATAAATGGGCCCTTGGGGCAGCCGCCGTCACGAGTGTTTTTTGGGGTAATTTCAAGCATGTGTCGCCCTGAAGAGCACCATATACTCCCCCTCCCCAACTATTTGATGTACGTAGGCAAGTGTCCAGAGCAGAGGAAAAAGTGTCTACATTTGAGCATGGATGTGCGAGTGCCCTTTTCAATAACTTTTTACCCCCAATAAAAGTGACCTAGCTTGCTACGCCCCTACCACCCCAGTATCCTCCTTATACCAACTGCCAGATTGACTGGTTAGCACTTGTAAGCAAAGCCTTGGTCAAGGTATTCGTCATTATTCGTCCGTACGCAGTAAACGATCGGCGGCATATCCTCGCTATGCAGTTACAGCGCGAACAGCGACCTTATGCAGCCACTATTTTATGCAAATCATTTGGATCCCGACGAAAGCCTTGGTCCAATCGTTCGCGAAATCTTGTTTTCTTTATTTTGCGCTAGAATTTCCAGCGCACGACCTCATATGCAAATGCAGGTAGATACAGTAGGCGGGGCTAATATGTGGAGTATCCAGTCATACCTTGGTAACTCTCGTTGTCATCAAACCATTTGCAGCTATTCGCCCTTTGCGGACGTGTTAGAAACCACACTTTTCTGTGCATAGGTCCTGTGTGTAATGTGTCTCACATTACATCGACACACAACGCGTGTATTTATTATGTGCACTACATGTCTAGTCGCCAGTACCACTTACTTACAATATGCAAGTTTCCACGCAACGATCGACCAATACGAACGCGATTTTTCAAGGTCAGCTTAGGCTATTAATAATGAGCACCATCCCCAAAACCTCACATGGACGATTGGACCAAGGTGTTCGTCTGGATCCAAATGATTTGCATATAATAGTGGCCGCGCTGTATTTTAATGCACTGCATAACGAAGATATGCCGACGATCGTTTATCGCGTACGGACGAATAATGACGAACGCCTACAGACTATTGTAAAGCAGGGCAGTGCCTTCGTACTGGATTTCCTCGTGACATCAGTGTATCCAAACAGTACAATACTGTACTTTTGGGGTCGATTTTATTTTTACCGGGCTTGCCGTGTCTTGAATGTTCATGAATTTCAAAATCCATTGCAGCCTCGTCCTCTCTCATGATTCTACCCGGATCCGAAGTGCTGGCTTCACCGGACACAAATGTAACTCTCACTTGCATAGTGGCCAGAGACGCAGGCCTTCATAATCTGACACTCAAATGGTTCTTTGAGGATGAAGTCGTGAGATCATGCCATTTTTAAGAGGGAAGTTTCCTAGGTCCTTTACGGGGCAGGGAGCTGTTGAGAGGTGTAACCTGACAGTCGGGCCAGTGGACAATTCGTCCGTGGGTATCTACAAGTGCCAGTATTTTGACGGGAAGCAAGTAGTCTCCCAAAACCTAAAATTCATTATCGGTAAGTGACTAAAGTATTCAATTTGCAGGGGCGCTAAGGGAGATAAGTAACTGGATTGTGCATCCAATGGGGTTTTTTTATCCAGCTTTTTTTCCCAAATGTAGAATATAAAGTGGGAGGGGGCATACAAGGCGCCGGGGATTCCACCACCCCTCCCCCTAGCCCACTGAGTGACAATTTTGTTGTACTTTCATATTTCATATTTCATATTTAGGGTTTTTTAAGTGCAAACTACATTAATCCTTATAATTTCCCACCTCTTTCGGAAATAAGAAAGTTATGTTTGTTACAAACAGTTTTGAGACTATATAATTATAAAAGCTCAGAATCTCATCGTATGGATTACACAAATGCAAGATCTGAATGTCCTTCACTAAAAATGGCTATGAAGACCTGAAAACGCATCAAGCCACTGTCGAAACGTGGAACTGTGTTTAATGGCAAAATTTCTTCGGAAAAATAAATAAACATGCAGTTTTAAATTTTAGAAAAGAAAATTCATGTAAACAAGCTTGCTATAACTGCGATAATTTCGAGGATTGCGAACACAATTGGCGATATAAATGTTATTTCAATGACACAACCACTTGCTGGAATAGAGGTGATTTGACAAAAAGTATCGTCTTTATACACTGTTCAGGAATGAACCAATGCGATGATGACTCGGCGAACAAATGCGATGCCAACGCTGACTGTGTGGATTTGGATGATGGTTACGATTGCATTTGCAAGGATGGATTCACTATGGACGAGGCTACAGGGAGATGCCAAAGTATTTTTTTTCAGTTTGCTGTGTATTTTCCCGTCAACTCCACTCTTTTCGTGAACTACGCGTTTAGTGGTTTAAAGTGTCCTCTATAATGTACATAAAAGAGGATTTGTTTCGTTCATAAAGCTTCAAGATTAATTTACTGCAAGTTTTATGGTTTGTTGTTGTTTTATGGTTTTATGGTTTGTCTTGCAATGTTATTACTCCGAAAGGTGAAACATTGACAGTTGAAACATTAATTGTTACATAACAAATTCTTCGGTTATATTGACTTGACAATGATGAAGATGTTACCACGTGACCAACTGACAATGTCACTACACGAGAAGCATCTCATCTGATTGACTGACTGTCTTGCTGACTGTCACTTGTGACTGATTGTCACTTGTGACTGATTGCAGATTGGTGGAAACAGCCAAACAGTAGCATCGTATAGGATAACCCATCGTATAGGTTTACCAACATAACCACTGGACCACGTGGGGTGCTGAGGTCCAGTGATTACGGTGTTCGACTCGTGTGCCGTAGTACATGGGCTCGAATCCTGAAGGGGAACGTGCTGCTTGTGCGCTTGGGCAAGGCACTTTACTACGATTGCCTCTCTCCACCCAGTAATGGCAGCCGTGCTAAAGCCAGGGTAAAAAAATGAGCTCCAGGAGCGTCACTTCGTCACGGCCATTAGCGCTATACAAGGCGCCATTATTATTATTATTAATAAAACATGCATGAAAGAGATCCGTTGAATAGTCATTCTGGATCATTAAAAACCAACTCGCTCTATGCGCCCCTGCCAAGCCCAATTACTCAATCTAGTCGCTGCCGCTGCGCTGTCACAGGCAGTCGATGTAATCTCCATGAGAAAGTAACTCGACTGCGATGAACTTGTAGAATAATTTTGAAACTGTGTATTGACCGTTTTGTCGTGGTATTTATCAGCGCAAGTGACGTCACATGAGCGTATTTTGGTCGAATACTGCAAGTTTTATGATTTTCTTGCAATGTGATGACTCCGAAGGGTGTAACATTGACAGTTAAAACATTGTTACATAACAAATTCGTCGGTTATATAGACTTGACAATGATCAAGATTTCATCACATGACCAATTGACAATGTCAGTATACGAGAAGCATCTCGTCTAACTGGCTGACTGTCTTGCTGACTGTCAATTGTGACGGGCCGCCACTTGTGACGGGCCCGCCACTTGTGACGGGCCGCCACTTGTGACTGGCCCGCCACTTGTGACTGACCGCCACTTGTGACTGACTGTAGATTGGTGAAGACAACCGAACAGTAGCATCGTATAGGATTACCGCTAATAAAACATGCATGAAGGGGATCCGGTGAATAGTTATTCTGGATCATTGACAAACAAGTGCGAGTGCACAATAAGCTCTGGCGCAAAATGCGACGCCGATGGCACGTATGAAACACCATAATTTTGGTCAATTTTCGGGACAGATAGACAGACAGACAAATCATCCGACCGACCGACCACCAAGTAACATGTATAAGCTCCTTCCAGGCCTTAAAAATGCACTTTCGGACACACTGGACAACACACTAAAAAATGGTAGTCATAGAAACACTTTTTGTACTCACCTTTTTGTCCTACATGTTGATTCTATAAGGCCATTTAGATTATTTGCATAGCGTGAAATTCTGTTAGTGCTATCAGTGTTAATTCTGAAGGTGTACCCTTTCTTTTTCAATTAGAAATCAACTGCATTTGTTGTTCATGCTGCATTTATTGTTCGTACGTGAACAAGCTTGGTATAACTGCGATAATTTTCTGGGATCGCACACAAATTTGGGGATATCAATTTTGTATTAATGTCACAACCACTGGTTGAAATAGAGGTTATTTGACCAAAAGTATCGTCTTTATACATTGTTCAGATATGAACGAACGCGATGATGACTCAACGAACGATTGCGATGCCAACGCTGAGTGTGTTGATTTGGATGATGGTTACGATTGCATTTGCAAGGATGGATTCAATATGGACGAGGCTACAGGGAGTTGCCAAAGTAACATTTTTTTTCTTCAGTTTGTTGCATATTTCCCCGTCAACCCCACTTTTTTTCTCGTGAACTACGCGTTTAAATGGTTTAAAGTGTCCTCCATAGTGTATATAGAAGAGGATTTTGTCTCGTTCATGTAGCTCCAAGACTATTTCACTTCAAGTTTTATGATTTTCTTGCAATGTGATTCCGAAAGGTGTAACAATGACAGTTAAAACATTGTTTCATCACAAATTCTTCGGTTTAAGGCCCTGCCACACTGTCTGCGATCTCATATGCGCTCTCACTGCGTCCTTGAAAAATAGCTGGTGCGCAAAAACAACTACTAGCTCGTAGCGACAACTACATAAGTCGCCAAATGGGCGCCAGAGGGTCTTTAATGGTCTCCGATGAGCGCGGAGGTCTTTGAAGATGCTCAAAACAATCGCAACACCTCTGCGCTCTCGCCAGGGCGCCGTAATGACGCATCTCGGGCGCTGTGCAAGCATGAATCATGCGACATTGAAGTGGCATTGAGGCAGCCTAGGCGCAAGGCAGTCGATGTAGTCTCCATAAGAAAGTAACTCGACTGCGATGAACTTAGTAGAATAATTTGAAACTGGACTGTGTATTGACCGTTTTGTCGTGGTATTTACAGCGCAAGTGACGTCACATGAGCGTATTTTGGTCGAATAGAGAGCGCAACAAATGCTACTAGGACATATCAACAGCGAGTAGAGCGTAGTGTGAGCGCAGTGACAGCGCAGCGGCAGCGACTACATCGAGTAATTTGGCTTGGCAGGGGCGCATAGAGATCGAGTTGAGCGCATCGTAAGCGCGGGAAGAGCACAGTTTGAGCGTAGCTTGAGCTTCTTTGAGACAGAAAATTATCATTTTCTCGAGTCCTCGCAGCGATTGTTAAATTTATGAATTTTTTTTGGTCGCCGTAAGGTCTCCTGAGATCTGAGATCGCATATAATGTGACAGGCCCTTTACATAGACTTTACAAATATGAAGATTTCACCGATTTCACAGTGGATGGAGCCTCATCTGTATAAAAACATGGCCAATCACAGTCGTCCTCACTGCTTCAGCTTCCAGAAAGCTCAGGGGGTTGTTGTCATGCACTACCGGCTCTGGGGTTGTGACGAGTGGAGACCTCAACAAGAGGTTGATGAACCATCTGGGGAGTCCATTGGTTTAAAGTGCTTTCAGGTATTGTAATATAAATATACAAGACGGTCTTCGATCACACAGGGATGTAATATATTTTGTTACAAAACTTACTGATAATTGCAGGACCACCAAAAACGTGCCTAATACTATAGCAATCTTGGGGCGCACCCCTAACTTACAAGAGCTGATCGTCATTTGTCAAAACAAGACTGACAATGTTTTGTTTTTTTGTCCTGGACGTTTTATATACGTTATATATAAGCTGCAAACAAAAGGTTCCTGGCATTGTGTCAATTAAACTGTGTCACTTTTTATGTATGCAAGGGGGTGCTTTAATGTTTATTATTTTATAAAATATATTCATTTGGTATTGGTTTCTTTTGTATCCAGACAATTCCCAATATTGACGACGGGCCAAATTGAGTAGTTCCTGATCTCGAAAACGTAGACCCGAGCAAACTGAAGAACGGCCTTCCTAGAGGATACTCAGGGCGGTTTGACTCCGAAGCAAAGGATTGGTGGACACAGTTTACACGGGATGTTGATCAGCTCAAAGAGGTATGGTTTGCGGCCCACTTATGTACATGTACATGTATATGTATTGCCAAATTGACCGTGTCATTCCAGCGCACTATCGGCCAGAATGCATTGCCTGGAGGTCTCGTAATGGTCATTGCACTGACAGGCGTGTGTTTGATAGAGTTGTCTGTGAAACCATGAAGCTGAGTGTTTTATAGCTATAGTGATATGCAGTGTACATTTATTTGTATCCTATAATAAAGCGCAAAGGAATGGTATGGTTATCAGTGGCGTAGCCAGGAATTTTTCAGTGTGTGTGTGTGTGTGTGGGGGGGGGGGGGTGTCGGGGGGGGGGGGGGCTGGAACATTTCATGGGGGGGGGGCGTCATGCAAATCAATGATAATTTTTTTAGAAACTCTAAATCTCAGTGGGGGGGGGGGCGACTGGGAGGGGGGGCAACAAGGTTTCATGCCGGGGGGGGGGGGCGACCACTGATGGTTATAAATGTGACATAGGCGTTTTACATATTTTGGTTATTGATGAGCTGGGCTCTAAACCTCACTGACCCCCGCTCTTACATCACTTGTTATGCTGAGCTCACAGAGCACAGAGCTATGCTTCTGTAGTTTGTGTACGATCTTGATGACTCATGTGTTTTTATAACGACCCGTCCGAGTGAGATAAACTTTTAATAGTGCACAAATATGAAAACGATGTTATTATAGCTGAACACGTTTGCTAGAATACGGGTTGCCATTCAAAACTTAAGCTGATTTAATTCTCATTGAAGGTAAAACCTACAAATTCTTCTTGGAAGATGAAATAACTCGTCGACTATGTGAATACTGCAAGAGTCATTTCTTCAACGCCATCGACAAGTCAGGATCCCAATCAATCCTCCTCAAGTAGACTTCAAGATATTCACCAAAAGCTGACTGAAGACTGTCCCCCGGTAAGTTTCTTACACACGGTCAACTCCCTTTCGCGGTAATAAAAAACGCTGGAAGCATAGCGTATAGGTGAGGCCTTTTGGCAGAACGAGACACAACTGCAGGGTAGACTGAGGTCAAAATGAGAGTTTGCGGGTGTGAGGAAAAAGGATGTAATTCTCCTTTATACAATGCTGTTTTCTTACACTTCAATCAGACCTTCCGTTGACAAGTTTTAATCGTTTGACTTTAATTACTATCAAGGTCTTTATTGGTGGCCAAGGTCGTCAAAAGAAAGGAAATGCCGTCATGATGATGGATGACTTCAGCAGTCTGCTACCTGAGCAGTTGGTGGCACTTTATATGGATTACATACCAGCAAGACCACAGATCGGGCAACTTATCTCCAAGGACGAGGAGGGACTCACGATAACTATCCACTGGTACAGCATTTCGTGGACGGGCCCCTGTAAGCCTCGCTATACGGGATCAGGGGCTAATAGGCGGCCGTACACTGAGCTGCTGGACCTGAGAACAGCAATATTGTGGGATTTACCCCTAACAGCCAAAAAAGGCTGAAATCTCAGACAATCAGTACTCTTAAAGGGAAGTACGCAGACATTGACGAGGCATGTGATTAAAATAACTTGAGTTTTTAATCCATTTGTTTATTCGTTTCATTAATGACAATTACCACCAAGTACAGGTACCTTACGTAATATGACACAGGAATTAACATCATTTCATTAAAGGGTTGTCAATTTCATCTTCTTTATTCTAGAATGGTATTGAAAGGTTACTGTCAATTCGCATCATTCAATTGTAATATTAAATGAAGGTTTGTAATTCAATATTCAAAAGTTGCATTTTTCTATTCTGTCCCTTAGGATTGGATACAGGGATGACAAAATGCATCTCCCCGTTATGCAAGATTGTTCTCAATTATTTTGCATCCTCCTATTCTAAGATTGAATGAAAGTTTGTCAATTCACTTTCCTTTCTATCATGAAGAGTTCTTAATTCACATCCTTGCATTCTTACATTGAATAAGAGGTTGTCAATTCACGTCCTTCGATTCTTACATTGAATGGAGATTTGTCAATTCACATCGTTCTATTCTAAGATTGAATGGAGGGTTGTCATTTCGTATCCTATTTTTAAAATGGATGGAGGGTTGTCAATTCACATCTTTCCATTCTTACATTGGATGGAGGGTTGTCAATTCACATCTTTCCATTCTTACATTGAATGGAGGGTTGTCAATTCGCATCTTTCCATTCTTACATTGAATGGAGGGTTGTCAATTCGCATCTTTCCATTCTTACATTGGATGGAGGGTTGTCAATTCGCATCTTTCCATTCTTACATTGAATGGAGGGTTGTCAATTCACATCCTTCCATTCTTACATTGAATGGAGGGTTGTCAATTCACATCCTTCCATTCTTACATTGGATGGAGGATTGTCAATTCACATCCTTCCATTCTTACATTGAATGGAGGGTTGTCAATTCACATCTTTCCATTCTTACATTGAATGGAGGGTTGTCAATTCGCATCTTTCCATTCTTACATTGAATGGAGGGATGTCAATTCACATCCTTCCATTCTTAGATTGAATGGAGGGTTGTCAATTCACATCCTTCCATTCTTACATTGAATGGAGGGATGTCAATTCACATTCTTCCATTCTTACATTGGATGGAGGGTTGTCAATTCACATCCTTCCATTCTTACATTGAATGGAGGGATGTCAATTCACATCCTTCCATTCTTACATTGAATGGAGGGTTGTCAATTCACATCCTTCCATTCTTACATTGGATGGAGGATTGTCAATTCACATCCTTCCATTCTTACATTGAATGGAGGGTTGTCAATTCACATCTTTCCATTCTTACATTGAATGGAGGGTTGTCAATTCACATCCTTCCATTCTTACATTGAATGGAGGGTTGTCAATTCACATCCTTCCATTCTTACATTGGATGGAGGATTGTCAATTCACATCCTTCCATTCTTACATTGAATGGAGGGTTGTCAATTCACATCTTTCCATTCTTACATTGAATGGAGGGTTGTCAATTCGCATCTTTCCATTCTTACATTGAATGGAGGGTTGTCAATTCGCATCTTTCCATTCTTACATTGGATGGAGGGTTGTCAATTCACATCCTTCCATTCTTACATTGGATGGAGGATTGTCAATTCACATCCTTCCATTCTTACATTGAATGGAGGGTTGTCAATTCGCATCTTTCCATTCTTACATTGAATGGAGGGTTGTCAATTCACATCCTTCCATTCTTACATTGGATGGAGGATTGTCAATTCACATCCTTCCATTCTTACATTGGATGGAGGGTTGTCAATTCGCATCTTTCCATTCTTACATTAAATGGAGGGTTGTCAATTCACATCCTTCCATTCTTACATTGGATGGAGGATTGTCAATTCACATCCTTCCATTCTTACATTGAATGGAGGGTTGTCAATTCGCATCTTTCCATTCTTACATTGAATGGAGGGATGTCAATTCACATCCTTCCATTCTTACATTGAATGGAGGGTTGTCAATTCGCATCCTTCCATTCTTACATTGAATGGAGGGTTGTCAATTCACATCCTTCCATTCTTACATTGGATGGAGGATTGTCAATTCACATCCTTCCATTCTTACATTGAATGGAGGGTTGTCAATTCGCATCTTTCCATTCTTACATTGAATGGAGGGATGTCAATTCACATCCTTCCATTCTTACATTGAATGGAGGGTTGTCAATTCACATCTTTCCATTCTTACATTGAATGGAGGGTTGTCAATTCGCATCTTTCCATTCTTACATTGAATGGAGGGATGTCAATTCACATCCTTCCATTCTTAGATTGAATGGAGGGTTGTCAATTCACATCCTTCCATTCTTACATTGAATGGAGGGATGTCAATTCACATCCTTCCATTCTTACATTGGATGGAGGGTTGTCAATTCACATCCTTCCATTCTTACATTGAATGGAGGGATGTCAATTCACATCCTTCCATTCTTACATTGAATGGAGGGTTGTCAATTCACATCCTTCCATTCTTACATTGAATGGAGGGTTGCCAATGCACATCCTTCCATTCTTACATTGAATGGAGGGTTGTCAATTCACATCCTTCCATTCTTACATTGAATGGAGGGTTGTCAATTCACATCCTTCCATTCTTACATTGAATGGAGGGATGTCAATTCACATCCTTCCATTCTTACATTGAATGGAGGGTTGTCAATTCACATCCTTCCATTCTTACATTGAATGGAGGGATGTCAATTCACATCCTTCCATTCTTACATTGAATGGAGGGTTGTCAATTCACATCCTTCCATTCTTACATTGAATGGAGGGTTGCCAATGCACATCCTTCCATTCTTACATTGAATGGAGGGTTGTCAATTCACATCCTTCCATTCTTACATTGAATGGAGGGTTGTCAATTCACATCCTTCCATTCTTACATTGAATGGAGGGATGTCAATTCACATCCTTCCATTCTTACATTGAATGGAGGGTTGTCAATTCACATCCTTCCATTATTACATTGAATGGAGGGTTGTCAATTCGCATCTTTCCATTCTTACATTGAATGGAGGGATGTCAATTCACATCCTTCCATTCTTAGATTGAATGGAGGGTTGTCAATTTGCATCCTTCCATTCTTGTCAATTCACATCCTTCCATTCTTACATTGAATGGAGGGTTGTCAATTCGCATCCTTCCATTCTTACATTGGATGGAGGGTTGTCAATTCACATCCTCCCATTCTTATACTAACTGGAGGATTGTCAATTCACATCCTTCCATTCTTACATTGAATGGAGGGATGTCATTTCACATCGTTCCATTCTTACATTGAATGGAAGGTTGTCAATTCACATCCTTCCATTCTTACACTAAATGGAGGATTGTCAATTCACATCCTTCCATTCTTACATTGAATGGAGGGTTGTCAATTCGCATCCTTCCATTCTTACATTGAATGGAGGGTTATCAATTCACATTCTTCCATTCTTACATTGAAGGGAGGGTTGTCAATTCACATCCTCCCATTCTTACACTAAATGGAGGATTGTCAATTCACATCCTTCCATTCTTACATTGAATGGAGGGTTATCAATTCACATCGTTCCATTTTTACATTGAATGGAGGGTAGTCAATTCGCATCCTCCCATTCTTACACTAACTGGAGGATTGTCAATTCACATTCTTCCATTCTTACATTGAATGGAGGGTTATCAATTCACATTCTTCCATTCTTACATTGAATGGAGGGTTGTCAATTCACATTCTTCCATTCTTACATTGAATGGAGGGTTATCAATTCACATTCTTCCATTCTTACATTGAATGGAGGATTGTCAATTCACATTCTTCCATTCTTACATTGAATGGAGGGTTATCAATTCACATTCTTCCATTCTTACATTGAAGGGAGGGTTGTCAATTCACATCCTTCCATTCTTACATTGATTCTTACATTGAATGGAGGGTTGTCAATTCACATCCTTTGATGCTGAGATTGAACGAAGGGTTGTCAATTTGCATTCTTCTATTCTTAGATTGAAAGGAGGGTTGTCAATTTGCATCCTTCTATTCTTAGATTTAACGAAGGGCTGTTAATTCCCATACTTCTATTTTGAGATTCGATTGAAGGGTTGTCAATTTGCATCCTTCTATTCCAGTACAGTAAATAAATTCAGAATTTGAATATATTCACCTAAGTATAATGATCTTTAGTTTTTTTACACAAAAATGCGTAAACATTGCACGAAAATTAAATGTAATGTACACTTGTGTACAAAGTTGTTTAATTTCACATAGTAAACTGTATGCTTTTTCGGTATTTGTTGACCGTGTACACTTTTAATGCCTGAAAGCAGGAGACAGATTGATAACAGGCGCATTGATTACTTTTTTATAGTAAAATGTAAGACTAAGATAATGATTTTGGTGTGTGTATTTTCGTTCATTTTATTTGAAACTGTTGTTTTGAAACATAAAAGCTAACCTTTTTACTTTTTTCTTAAGAGAAACGCATCCTTTTCGCGTTTTTTGTCAATTCTGCCGAATTTTATGCACAAAACCCGCTAAATCCGCAAATGTGACTATGTCAAAATGATTATTATCGTGTTCGTTTTGCGTTTTCACGAAGGGGCGAATTTCCGCACTCTATGGTATTAATACATTTTTAAAATAAATGCATTGTAATACAATGGCGCATATATCACGAAAGGGCGAATTCCATGCGCGTGCAATAAAACGGTTTCACGAAGGGCCAAATTTCAAGGCGCATGCGCTGTGGGTCAGAATCTGCGCGTACTGTACAAAAAATGCATTGACTCGACCGCAGAAGGGCGAAATCTGCGCGTAGTCACTTTTCTTAAAGTTTGCTATATTTAGGAAGATTAAAAGCTCTTCTTTCCTCTGATACCTAAATCTTGCATATTTTATGCATCTTTAAGTTTCAAATAGTCAAATGAAATAATAAACTCTCTCGAATGCGCGAGTACGTTGACGATTTTCTCGACTTCTTTTCAGACGCACACGGATCCAGAGAGCAGCAGAGACCCCGACAACAATCAACACGAGGCAACACACTGCGATGACAATATAGGAGGTATTTTGAAGTCCCTCATCATCAGCAGCTGGAGGCCGAGGCTCTAGATATAAACGATACAATGAGTTGTTTTAATGTCATTCAGTTCAATTCAGTAAACAACTATTTTGAACTATCCAGTGAACCAATACAAAGTGGGATAATATAAAGTATAATACAGTGATATTTAAGTACAGAAAATGAAAGTACCACCATTAACACAATAATACTTACAAGCTAATTAATTAAAATATAGTTAATATAATATATATATTATAGGGAAATTAAAGAGTAATTAGAGCAATAATTAAAGGAGAGTGCAAGGCTTTTTACATCAGCCAAGGCTTGTAGGTGGGACAGCCTGGACAAAAATTATACAACTTAATCGCAAGAACAAAAAACAGACACAGTCAAACACACACAAAAATACAAACAAAACCAACGTAGTAAAGTCATATTATGAACCAATACAAGATGGGGGAAAAACGCACAGAGATAACAATGGAAACGAGGGAAAAATAAATACATTGTAAATAGTATAAGGACGGAAGGTTATGCTACAACAAATTCCGTTTTAGTGTTTGATATAGATTTTCAGGGTCAATGGTTTGAGCTTTTTGAAGGGACACTCACAGGGTTATTGGCAATGTTCGAGTGATGAACTTGTAGAATATGAAATATTTTGACCTAAAACCTTGGGAGTAATTAAAGTAATCTAAGAAAACTAGACTGTGCGCTTCACGGCCTAATGTTCAGCATATGATTACTTATACAATGAGCAGGTCAAAAAAACAAACAATGAAAATGTAATTTTTGACCAGGAAGAGTGGCATTTTTACCCTAAAAAGGGAAGTCTGTGTATATAGCATTTAAATTCCGATTGCGGGTCAGTGTGACACAGATTTTATAGTGTAAATGGAATGGGGAACACATTATGCCCCTCCCTGTCATATTTTTGTCTAACACATGGAAATAAACAGGTTTGGCAAAATACAGAAATAAGACCTATATCAGTTGTTTGCTCTAAGTTTACCACGAGATGTGATATATCAAAGTTATCAAAATGGTATTTTAAAGCAATTTTTTTTTTTACTTTTTATCATTCAAATTCGAACGAAAAAAATCTGCGTTCGAACGAAAAAAATCTGCGTTCGAACGAAAAAAAATCTGCGTTCGAACGAAAAAAATCTGCGTTCGAACAAAAAAAATCTGCGTTCGAACGAAAAAAATCTGCGTTCGAACGAACAAAATCTGCGTTCGAACGAACAAAATCTGCGTTCGAACGAACAAAATCTGCGTTCGAACGAAAAAGCTGTTTGCTGTTTGCTGTAAGCTGTTTGCCCTCCCTGTGCTGCCCCACCACTTATGTGGGTGATTTTTGTGGGTCAAAACATTCTTTGCCCTGAAAACTGTTGTACCAAACATGTAAAACGTATCAATCATGAGCTGACTCATATCATGCTCTTGTAAGTGCAACAGTTTCTCCACATTTAACTGGTTATCCATGGGCCACCAAAAAACATGTTGGGCTAGCCATGGCTATCAGAATAGCCCGACATGTTTGTCGATTGCTATGAGTATGAGTAGGAATCAGCTAATTAGTGAATCCCGTATCTGAAAGTGAGGAAGCAGAAAGTACATGTACATGTACTAGTGTTAGACTAGTAAAATAGGCTTATTGAAAGCCAGAAATGATCAAACAATATATACATGTCAGTCGCTTCTAAAGTTTGGAACTATTACAAGGATTAGGAATGAACATTTATACTGTAAAGGATTTGTGGATAGACAAATTTCTGAAAATCACAATGACGACCAGTTATATTTATTTACCTGAAAAATTTGAAAGATAATTATATAGCCTTTTTTAATTATTTTTTTAAAACTTGCCTCACTTTATAAAAAGAAACGAAAAAGGCAAATTACTTTTAAAAATGTCTCATAAGTGTGTTGCCTCAGCATAGCATAATGGGTGGGACTGATGGGGTGGGGGGGGGGTTGTGTTGTAGCTAGTATTGTAACAGGATAGGGTCTCTTAAAAAAAGAAGGACAATTAGCTAGATCTTCATTGCAATGGTTAAACTTCATGACCAACTAACAGCAAGCCCTAGTAAGACCGTTTGAAAGCTCATAGACTGCTTTAAGACCAGTTATTGAAATCCCTGTACTTGGGCCACGGACCTACATTGGGCACATATGTCATGCATGTTGGACCTGAAAAAACGTGACCAAATCACCCACATAAGTGGTGGGGCAGCACAGGGAGGGCAAACAGCTTACAGCAAACAGCAAACAGCTTTTTCGTTCGAACGCAGATTTTTTTCGTTCGAACGCAGATTTTTTCGTTCGAACGCAGATTTTTTTCGTTCGAACGCAGATTTTTTTCGTTCGAACGCAGATTTTTTCGTTCGAACGCAGATTTTTTTCGTTCGAACGCAGATTTTTTTCGTTCGAACGCAGATTTTTTTTTCATTCTTACGATGATTTTTTCAATTTTTTTTTTCACCTATGTCCCTTTAAAAGCTCCGTATTCAAACGATGTCCAAAAAAAATAAAAAAATGTAAGCTGATGAGAGTAAGGAGAAATCACTCAACTTCATGTTAATCAGCCAGGTAAAGACAAGGATAAATATTAATTTGACTGTTGTGTACTCCGGCTTGTATGAAAAAAGAAACGATAGGGATCTTATTTTGAACAAAACATTCCCAAAATTCTCAATAATTTGCGAGGGTGTAGCAATTTGACGAAGTCAAGGAATCGAAGCAAGATGGTATACCCGAAAGTTTAATGCTCACCTTTGATTAGGACATCCACGTAGGATCTCATTAGCAATTCGTTCTCAGGGAAGACGTGACACCAGTACCTGACGTCATCTTCTTGAAAGTACATGTTCAGAAGAAGTGCACCCTCTTGAGATATGGAGAAACAGTTGTCGCCTACAAGGTCATACATCGTTTTGAACCTGCCTGGTACGATCCGCCTCCCGATCACAGTGGTCGTATGATTGTCAGGATCGGCAAAAGACCAGAACACAGTTGCAGGGCTGCCGATCTCAATTGAATTCAATACCGCTTGGCAAGTGAGTTTGTAATTTTTCCCAGCTTTGAAGTCGATTGTCGAGTTTGCAAACACCCTTCCTCGGTCCAGTGGGAATTTGTTATCTGAATAATTCAAGAATTGAAAAAAAAAATCTATTACAAATGTCTGTCAAATATTGAAAATGCCTGTCTGTACGAACCATCTCGACAACAAAACCCTTTAACCAACTACAGCGAAACAAAAAGTAAGGGGATTACGAACATCTTTTTTTTTCTGATCTACTGCATCTTGCACGATCAAATAAAAAATAAAAAATTATGCACCTATCACTCTAACTGCAATATTATCTCCACTGATTCCTCCGCCTGTATCACATTGGTATCTTCCAGCATCTTCGCCATTAACTGATTTCACGATCAGGCCGAAATCGCTGGCGAGTTCGAACTCCGATTCAGCATCGACGTCGTTGCTAGACAGTAGAAAGTGTCGACCTAACGTGTCGATCTTGAACCACTGTACCTCACAGCTTACGACACCGGGGGTCCAGCTCGAGCATGGAAGTGACTGCTCTCCACCCTCAAGAAGGTAGAACGATGTCGAGGATGCCTTGAGGGCGTGGTTGGGTGTCTGTTGATCTACATTAAAAAAAGAGTAATTAAAAATCATGCACTCATTGCTGTCAGTGCAACCTATCTTCCTATACTGCAATGCAAACCAGCGTGATAAAAATGTGCTCCGCGCCCAACACTGGAAGTCAATGACATATTGAGCGCTTGAAACTGGGAACTAGACTATTAGCTCTTGCTGTTTGACACTGACTGATAATTGAATATGCATTTATGTATTTAAGCGCATGAAAAACACAAATTTTCAAAAGCACCATTATTTTGGCAATTGCTTTTATGCACTGAATCAATGAAATTTGCACTCCATGGAAGGAAGGAGAAGGACCCTGCAGCATCTCCATCCCTTGACGCCTTCAAGTCTGCGCTTAGGGATCAATCAGTGATGTAAACCACATACATCACTTTTTTACTCTGCACATCTGTACATACTGCACCTGCACTCATTCACACACACACCACAGTGCGACTATACTCATCTTTTGAGGACTGCACTCCATGGAAGGAGGGATGGAAGGAAATTTCCACTACCTGATATCTGGACATCGATGTCGCAATTTCTGAGAGTACCATCTGATTGGAACACGTGACACCAGAATCTCTGTGTGTCTTGTATATCATTCAGGGAGTTAACTCGAAGTGAAGCGTCGCTACCAATGCTGTAATCGGCACCGTGTCCAACCTTCAGGGTAGCACCATCAGAGAAACGTGCACCAATGATCTGTGTATCTGTAGTGACGCCTTCTCCCGTTGACCAATACACTACGGAGATCGGCGCGTCTGGTGTCTGAGACGCGCACTTACACAGGAGCGTCTGTCTGCGTCCTCGATGGAAGCTAGCGGTGGAAGATGCCTGACTACTGCCTCCTGAAAAGGTATCGCCTTTATTTTTGAAATTGAAAATTTGATAATCCGGCTTTATCCTCGATGGTAACTGGATTTTTTTGTTTAGCCATTTATTTTTTAGGCATTCACAGAATATGTTTCCTGTAGGGCTTACGGATAATGGTTGATGGTGTTGTGTCTATCACCTTTGGTTTTGTGTTGGTTCTTCTTTTTATCATGTTTTGTGTTTGATAGGAAACTTTTTTTTGATCTACTGCATCTTGATACGATCTAATAAAAAAATACAAGTTAATGAACCTATCACTCTTACTGCAATACTATCTCCACCGATTCCTCCGTTCTTCTTTTTATCATATTTTTGGGTTTTAAAGGAAACAACGGATTAATTCAATTTTCGTGTTTGAGTATGAACCATGCAGGAAGGTGTGTAAGATCTTTAGACCTTTTAAACAAGGCTGACACTGAAGTTACACAGTAAATCACAAGAATTATTAAATTCACAACTGTGAATCATTCATACATCTATTCATACAAACATGTATTTCAATATTGCTGACAAAAAAAATGCACAGTGAGTCTATTTAAAATAACATTAATGAGAAACTGAGTAAGGAACAACAAATATTTAAATAACCAAAAAATAATGTAAATAATCCACAAAATCTACGACTCATTAACAAATAATAAATTGTAAAAATATTGTGGCATGCGCACAAGCCGAAGGCTCATATTGCCATTCCAGTACAAACACAAACAATTTACAAACATGAGTGGACAAACAAGAAACAAAGACAAGAACATGTATCTGAATTCTCTGTTTCGAAATGAATTGTAGTGTGCCTGCCTAACTTGAAGCGAAAAGAAGAAGAGAAACAGAAAAAAAAAACAGCAGTGGGGAGGAGGAAATTTGCACAGTGGCGAGAGAATAGCTATGCTATGTAATGGGAAATCAGTTCCGCTTGGAAGGAGTTCTTTAAGCGGCCCACAGACGACTGTGTTTTCACCGTCCGGCTGATGTCATTCCATAGACGTGGCCCGTGAAATCGAATTGTGTTCATGGAGTATAATCTGCGAGTGAAAGTGAAAGGAACATAAAGTTTGTTAGATGATCTTGTGCTATGGCCATGGATGTTGTGAACAGCTAGAAACAAGGATGAAAATATCTGGGGAAGACGTTTGTTTATATAAGGGTACATGAATATTCGTGGTTGAAGTTTGTTAATGTCTGTGAGAGTTAGTGTATTCAGTTGGGCAAAAAGAGGTACACTATGTTCCCGGGGAGAAGAAAGGGTGCAGATTCTAATGGCTTGTTTTTGGATGGTAATAAGAGAATACAGTTGACTAGAGCGCGCCCAGACAATGTTGGAGTAGTTGAGATAAGGAAGAATAAGAGTATTGTAGATAGAGAGTAAGGTAGAGGGGGCAAGAAACGATCGAAGTTTGGAGAGTTTGGAGAGAACACCAGTGTGCCTAGCAGTGATTTTAGTAATAGAAGAGATATGGTCATTCCACGTCAATTTATCAGTGACTAGAACTTCAAGCAATATAGTTGATGGTACCTGCGAAAGAGGTTCGCCTTCAATGCAAACAGGGAAAGGAAGAATAGGTGGATATTGGATTTACTGAAGAGCATGAATTTGGTTTTACCTGGATTAAGAGAAAATTTGTTTGATTTGAACCAAGAAAAATCATTGATGAGTTCGTCATTTAAAGTGTTAACCAAAGAGTGGAGGTTAGAGCTAGAGAAAGTAATAGTAGTGTCGTCAGCAAATAGTAGAAATACAAGGTTGAAGAAGAATAGTGAATATCATTGATGTACAAAAGAGAGAGTCAGTAGAGGGCCGAGAATAGACCCCTGAAGAACTCCATAGGTGATAGATTTCCAAGAGGAATCAAGATTTTTGACAATAGTGAACTGGCGTCTTTGATGTAAGTAGCTTTTGAAACAATCAAGAGCACAGCCCCTGACTCCATAGAAATCAAGTTTAGAAATGAGAATGTTGTGGTCACTAGTATCAAAGGCTTTGGAAAGATCCACGAAGATACCAACAGCGTACAGTTTTTTAGAGAGAGAAGAAGAGATACAATCAGTGAGATAAATGAGTGCTATATCCGTGGAATGACCAGGACGAAAATCACATTGATAAGGAAATGGGGGGGGGGGGTGAAAGAAATTTAGAGAGTCGGTTGTAGAGGATTCTCTCAAGAATTTTGGAGAAGCAAAAAGGCTGAAATAGGACGATAGTTGTGGATATTATGGGAATCGCCGCTCTTGAAAACGGGAGTCACCTTAGCAACTTTAAGGTTTAATGGAACGGAGCCAGTAGACAGGGAAATATTGACAATATAAGCTAAAGGATGGGAGATTTAAGAGATAATAGATTTAACAACAGATAAGCAAATTCCATCGAATCCTGGACTGGTGTTTCCGCACAGGTTATTACTAATCTCCATTATCTGTTGGTAACAGAAAAAGAGAAGCAGAAGTTGTGGTAGATTAGTGCAGGTAATTCACGAAGTGCGTGTTTGTCGTGGGGATTTTATGGCTAAGTGATGGGCCGATATTAGTAAAGTAAGAATTGAAGGAGTCGGCGATATCGGCAGGATTGGGGAACATTTCGTTCCCATCAGAGCCGTTCTCTTGGATGACTGCCTTTCTCTCCTAACCAAGAACTTGTTAATTTCACGCCAAGTGTTTTTCATGTTGTTTTTACACATTTCAAATTTCTTGGCATAAAGGGTTTTCTTGGCAGAACGGAGGACAGCAGTCAACCGATTCCGATAACTGGTGTAGAGGCGCTTATTGGCCTCTGATGGGCTACGAAGATATCCGGCGCCTGTATAACTTGTTTTTGTGATTGCAAGAGCTTACAATAGATTGGGTGATCCAAAGTTGGTTGTTTGTCTTCCTGCTACAGTGTTGCAAAACGAGAGGAAAATGCCGGTTATAAGTATCAGAAAAGGGAGAATTAAATTGTTATAAGCAGTATCTGCATGCTGACATTGGTAGACTTCTCCCAAATCCACAGCTTCAATATATGAGGTAAAGGAACGTAAACTATCAGCGTTGATGTTTCGTCTAAAGTAGGTCTCAGTAGAATGCTTGGAGTTTCTAAAGAAAGAAGAAGTAATTTGAAAAAGTGGCAGGTGATCAGAAATATCAGTATTCAAGTTACCGGCTGAGATACTAGCATCAATGTTATGCAGTTATGGGTGCTGCTATGGTGGGGTGACGCGTGTTGGCTGGTCGATCAGAGGACGCAGGCCAAAAGAGAAGAAGGTGTTGACAAAGTTGTCACTGATGTTCAGAACATTTGAGTAAATCAAGATTAAAATCACCCATCAAATAGCACAAACTATTCTCTCTAGAAATAGCATGGAGACAAAGGTCGAAGTTACGCTGAAAAGTATCAAGTTGAGTACCCACAATAATATTGCGAGAGTGAGTGCGTTCGGTTTCGATGAAGACACTTTCACAATCAAGCGAAGAAGATGAATAAAGCTGCTCCTCCTCGGAGTTTATGAGAGCATGAGGAGTGAATAAGGTCATAACTGGTCATGTTGACATACAGAGGAGGACTTTCTCTGAACCATGTTTCAGTGAAGCCGAGAACAGAAAAGGAATGAGAAAGGCAGGAGAGGCAATCTTGGATATCATAGAAATGTTTACAGAGGCTTCTAGAATTCATATAGAAGATAGAAAAAGAGTCTTCATCGATATTCAGGGTGTTGAGGCTATCGGTGAACAAGTTAAGGCAGGCACGACTATCATCATTATCAAACGAGTCATCAAGATTAAAATCAAATGACATTATACACACATGAACAATGGAACAAATACAGACAATTAATTACCTAATACAAGTTCATTGAAAAAAGGGGGAGTTACAATATTGCTGTAAGAAAAACAAGAGCAAAAAAACAAACAGAAAAATAACTCAAGCCAAATAAATAAAGTGAAGGGAAGCTATAGTTAGCAAAACGAACGGAGCATGAAGAGGAAAATGTGAACAAACAAAACTATCGACTGATGCAAACATTAACATAAAAGTTCGAACATAAAACAAAATAAATGCAAAATACAGGTACATCTAATCCACAAAAGGGAAATTCAATGCTACAGACAAAGCCACAGACACAAACAGCTGAAAAATATGAACTTAATGTAACAAAATGTACTATACACCCTTTGGCCAACAGAGGGCGCTGTGTAATATGTCATTCCTGAAACATTGCTGCTTCCACAAAGTTATAATCTGTGTCAAACTCGTGTCATTATTTATGCTCTACCTGCGCTTGAAACATGGTGGCAGCGGTGGTAAGCTTCATGAACATTTAAAGAAGATTCTGCAACTAATGTTTGTTTGCTGTTGACAACATTATTGGCACAAATGACAAATTTCTGACTGTTTTATGCCGAACTGCGTGAGTCTCATTTTCACTGCATACTGTCTGACTGTGGCATTGTACTGCACGTACTGTAGTGTACACATGAACATGTTGAACTGTGACATTCCCATGTGACTACTGCTGGAAAAATTGTCATCTCTGTCTCTCATTTCAACCGTTCCAAAGTGTGATTCTGCACTGTGTTTTTGCTCATACATGTACTTTTGCCTACACCATTAACTGAATAACTGACAATCTATACTGTCAAAATGCCAACTTTTCCTGGAGCCACCCAAACTGCTTCAAGCTCTAATGTTTCGGAACAATATAAAAAGCCACATATCAATCCACCAGCTCATTTTAATGCAAGTGCTAAGGATGCAGCCGAGAAGTGGAATATGTGGTGTTAAATGTAGGACAACTACTGTGTCCTCACAAACCTTGCAAACCAACCTGAGGCTTACCAAGCTGCTCTGCTGCTCCACAGTATTGGCTCGGAGGGTGTACGCATATACAACGGGATGAAATTTAATAATCCTGCGGACAATCAGATCTGCTCAAAGATTCTCAAGAAATTTGACTCTCATTTTCTCGGCCAACGTCAATAATTTTTTGAGCGCTTCAAATTCAACCGTCGTAACCAAGAAGAAGCTGAGCCCATTGAGCAATACATCTCTTTACTCCGCACCATGAGCAAAACATGTGGTCTCTGTACGTGCCTGCATGAAGGACAAACTCCTAATGGACCGCCTCCCAATGGGAGTACTAGACGACAAAATGAGAGAGAAAATGATGGCAACTCACGACCTCACACTGACAAAGGCCATTGAAATCTGCAAAGCCGTTGAGGTTGCAACTGTGCAGATGAAGGCGATGTAGAAGGAGGAAACTGTACACAAAGTGAGGCCAAAGAAAACTGTCAAAAGGCCTCGACAGCCGAAGCAGCGTCCTCCCCGTAAAGCCCCAGTGAACGAAGGCGAGAAGCCTATCTCCAAGCGATGCAAGTTCTGCTGTGGGAACCATCCCATGAAAAAGGAACTCTGTCCAGCCTGGGGCCGCACCTGTGATTCATGCGGTGTAAAGAATCACTTCAAGAAATCCAGAGTTTGCAAAAATCACCGTGTCCATGCAGTAGTAGAAGACGGCCACACTTCTTCTTCAGGAGAGACCGTAAGCTGTGTCACCACTGACATTAAAGGGAAAATACAACATTTGCAAACATCAAAATACGAAATGATAAAATTATCACGAAATACCTTACTGGATTACTAGGAATGACAGTCTAAAGCATCCTTTAAAATCGTGGCTCCTAGTTTGCTGACATTTTCAAGAAAAACTGCATTTTTCCAACGCTGGTCGGCCGACCAGCGTTTGGAAAACAACTGGCTTTTTTTTCAAAAAAACTGTTCTTAATTTTTCATATTTTAGTTTTCTGAATTGTCTTTGCAACTGATCACACACCTCTGAAGGGGTACAGGCCTGCTAGACTGATTCTCAGACCTTGCAATTCCCTAAAGTGTATGGTGCACCGTTTCATCTTATTGGGGTCAGGGAACCAGACTACAAGAGCATAATAGGTTTTCTTGGTTTTTCCAGCATCTACAAGCCCAAAACGTGAAACAGTCATTTCAACAATATTTTCTATGACATACTAATCCTCCAAATCCATTTATTTCTGAAACTTGAAGCAAAAACAAATGTTGTACATTCCCTTTAACTCAGTAACAGACGACAGCAAGCCAGTATACTGCACCATGGAAATCAAGGGTGAACCTGTGAAGTTTTGACAGGTTGACTGTGGCGCAACTATCAATCTGATTCCCAAGAAATATGCCATGGAGATCTCTCCAGCGCGAATTGAGCTCAAGATCTGGAACAACTCCTGTATGACTGCTGTCGGCAGAAGTACCATAAAACTTCGCAACCCTAGTGTTCCGGGGTGAGCGACTTGTGATCCCGAAAACCACAAGACAGGTCATCAAGCAAGATCTGCATCTGGGCCATATCGGTGTGGAAGGTACTTTGCAAAGATCAAGAGAATACGTCTTCTGGCCTGGCAATGACAGATGAAATCCGTCAGTGGATCGAGTGCAGTGAGACGTGCAGAGAATACGAGGTGTCCCAAGCACCACTTCTACTGATGTCCCATGACATACCCGAACGACCCTGGGAAAAACTTGGCATTGATCTTTTCCACCATGATGGGAAAGATAACCTCATCACCGTGTGCTATTAGTCCAACTTCTGGGAGGTGGATCGTCTGCACAGCACAACTGCCAGATCAGTCATTGGCAAGTTCAAACATCATTTTGGCAGATACGGCATACCAGACAACATAGTCAGCGATAATGGCCCAGCATTCTCTTCAAAGGACTTTGGCGATTTCACACGAAAGTGGGGAATCAAGCATAACACCATCTCCCCATATAACAGTAAGGCTAATAGAAAGGCTGAGTCTGCAGTCAAGTCTGCAAAAAAGATGCTGGAGAAATGCCTTGCCACTGGTGAAGATGAAGACCTAGCCCTGTTCAACATCAGGAACACACCAACTCAGGCGTTGACTCCAGCCCCTCTCAACGAACAAAGACGCTGATACCAACATCACGACGCCTACTCCAAGCCAGAGGTTCCGAGGGCAAACGTGAGATGAAACAGTTGGAGCTGAACCAGAAGAGACAGGCAAAATACTACAACCAATCCACAAAAGACCTACCCTCACTGATACAAGGTGACACTATGCGCATGAAACCGTTCCAGCAAGGAGAAGATCGTTGGAAGAAAGCACTCGTACTGCGCAAACTATGAAGTGCTTCAAGATGACCAGGTTTACAGACGGAACAGAGAACACCTGAGGAAGTCAAAGGAACCAGCCCTAAAACAACATGAGCCTGGTACTGGAAACACACTGCACGTCCCAGAAGGATGTCCCAGAACCACTGACTCCCAGAAAGAAGTCTCCATCCAACCAGACATGACTCCAGTTCCACCCAATCCTGATCCAGCCGCAGCACCTACTAACTCCAAAATCCCAATATCGCACGCTAACCCAGATCCGACAACCACCCCCACTGAACAGCCCACACTGCGAAGATCCTCTCGCACTCGATGTGAACCAGTTAAATTCCAAGATTATGTTCGCTTCTAATCACTAGTAAAAAAAAACCATGACACACACAAAAACACCAATGTTTCCACTCCATTTTAATCCTTTTCTCTCTGGAACCACAAATAACCATTATCAGAAAAAGTGATTTTCTATTCAAGTTTTGAAACAAAAAAAACAAAACAAAACAAAACAATTAGTGAAAGTTCGTTTTTGCATTTTCAAGTGTTACTCATGTTGCATTTACTCTCAATTTTTGATTAGGTGTTGTTGCCTAATCATATAACTCTTTAAAACATCTAGTTCAAATTGTTGATTCAGACATGGAAGCCTGCATTTTGAGAGCCTTAAAAAAATCTCAGCACTTATAGTTGAAACACTCCTAATTTACACTCAGCACGTGAACTCTTGAAATTTGAACTCAAAGTTAATGGACTGTTGAAACCATCGGACTGTTAAATGTAAAAGGAACTCAATGTTCTACATGTAATTTGTGAAAAAAAAAATGTATGCATTTTTCCACAAACTCAATAATATGTACTATACACCCTTTGGCCAACAGAGGGCGCTGTGTTATAATCTGTGTCAAACTCGTGTCATTATTTATGCTCTACCCGCGCTTGAAACAATTAAGAAAAATGGATGAGGCAAAATGAATGAAATAAACGAAGCGATAACAAAATTAAATCCCAAAACAAGTAAGGAAAAGCTGAAATGACTATGATCAACAAAGAAAACACATCAAAATATACGAAATCAAACTAGGAATTGAATTCAAAAAATCAAAACCGTGGCTGGATAACAATGTTAGCTGGTGTGGTTAGTGGGCTTGGTGGTAGAAGGGGGCTAGCGAATCTCCCGGGCCCCACTACTTACCAGCAACAAATCGGTACTTCTTTCTTTCTGTGTACGCTGCAAAGACTTGCGACGACCACTTCCTCTTCTCGTAACAATAGTAAAATAGTAAAGGAAAGTTTCGGTCCACAGTTCATTTGAATGGAATTAGCTCACTTGGATTAGATGGTACGTGATTGATTTGTACATCACTTGTGTCTGAACTACAACAATAACTTTTGTACCTATGACTTGGAAGTATACTCTCTCGACTCATACCGGCAGCTTCAGGAATAACCTGGCAAAGGAAACTTCCCTCGTCCCTGTCCTCGACTACCTCAATAACAAGTCCGTGATTGGACGACATCGAGTACCTCTCGTCGGCAGGCGTGTCTTTGATGTCGCCTCCTCGCAGGTCTCGGCTGATCAGACGCACCGTTGATGGGTCGAATACGATGGACTCTTGGTACCAGATAACACCATCTAAACGTTCAGTGGGGCGGAACGTCGGACAAGGAATTCGGTGCCAAATACTCTTTTGAACGTAGCCAGAGGCGCCGAAGACATCTTGGATACTTGTCCCTGAAAGCCGAAAATCGTTAAAAATTCTTTTGTAATTTATGTCAATTTTACATGCAACAATGATTTTAAAGGGCCCATGAAATGCAATTGTTTTTAATTTAATTCTTGAAAATACACCTTTGTGTCCCATTAAACCTTATTTTAAATTTTCATTATGCCGTTTTCAAAAGATATTTTTTGTGCCTTTTATGCTAATGCGAATTTCCATATTCATGAGCAAAAGCATGATGTAATTTCAAGCAGAAACCTCAATGTTGCAATTGTTTTGTACACAAAAAGTTGGCAGAATTTTGGATATTTTGCTGTAGAATTTTTTTTGGGGGGGGGGGTGATTCGTTGGTGATTTTCTCAATTCTGTCACTATGAAACTGTGTGACTGCCTTTTTATCACTCTAAAGTTGATGCAATTTGAAAACATCTGATAATAAAACTAATTTTGTGTTACAAATGATAAAAAATAGAGCGCAATTAATGTGATTATGTACAGTACAATGCTAAGCTTACATAGATCCATAAGACGAACCTTCATTATTGTGCTTAAACCGACCATTGAAATGTCCAACAGATGAAACTAACATTTCCCATTCAGCACAAAACAAACGGCCAGTTCACGGGCTCCAGGGCTGTCTCTCCTTCCTCTGGTGTCTAAATATACATCCCAGCCATCGACTGTCGCACTCAATTGGTCTGATATTGATAAAGCAATCTTTCTGCAGCTGTCAGAAACGCAGACCTCGGAGACAGTGCCCACCAAACCCGCTTACGTAAACAGTTGTTTACTGCTCTATCCTACATTCACATATTTTACAATAAAAGAAATTTTCTTTTGAGAATACAGCACTTCATGCGAGATAGAACCCCTTAGTTATCTATTATTGTCAAAATACCCCCTTACTTAGCTGATGAACATACTATTTCTATATCCTCATAACCTCCAACAAATTAGCGGAAGTTTAACCGGTTAACTTAAACAGCGCCCTCATTTGACCATATGGGAAAAGTAAATAAATCATTTCTCATCACTACAGTATCATATTCAATTCGGCCGATAGTCTGGTTTCCTGACTATCTTTCGGAATGAACTCCGAACTGTCCTTCGGAATGAATGCAAATACAAACTAAGACAGTTCACCCATATGCCTATTGGTCGAGGTTCTTCACGTGGTTTAAAACGCTGATAAAACAGCAGTTTGTTTTAAAGACTTTATTAGGCTTTCCCCTAATAAACTATAAGTTTTGCAAAACTGGTTTTTGAGGCAAGAAGCGAAATCGGTCCATGGAATATACAAATGCGGGTTACTTAATGGTACAAACATGCGGGATTACTGTCTCTTATTTTCTCCAGGATTATTGTCGCTTTTTCTTATTAGAGAAGCCTCTAAAATCGTGATAGGCAGTACTTTCTGGTCAAAGTGTGGTTTTTTTTTTTGGGGGGGGAGGGGGAAATTACAATAAAATTTGCTTTAGAAACTGTGCGCTTTGGGGTATCCATCCGGCAAATTACTGGCCAAATTGCGGTCATGAATCGCGCCGGGCTGAACCGTGGGTTGAATCACGGTCTGGGCCATTACGGTACGTGCCATACGAAAGGTGGACTCCTATGAAAATCAGCCTTTTTTACACTTTTATTGGGTAAACCCGCTAATGAGACCGGTCACCTCCTAATTCAATTATGTTTGCTTAGGCATGCGCAATACTACCAATAAGTCCGTATTTTATAGAAACCTAAACTATATAGAAACCATAGAAAATGAAATAAAATCGTGTGCAAAGAGTTGTGGCAACAATCTAGGATATTATTATAATAATATGCATGGACAGTATTAAAAGTAAATCTGCTTCCTGAAATGAAGTATTGCCTGAAGAATAAAGAAATATATATTTCCAATTTCCCAAAAATACTCTATTTGTGAGATGTATACAATGCACTGCACTCTGGATCACTAGCTACTAGGCTCTGTACAGAGTGTAAACGTACAGAGCATAACACTAAAAACAAGTTGTTATACATGCATATCGTAGCCAACAGTCAAAAACGGATAGCTATTTTGCCATGGTATTTTACTGAATCTATAAAGTTCGATAAAAAAAATGCCCACGATAGCAACCTGTCTATACATGCAAGCAAGGGTCTATGACATGCGAGCAGATTCAAATAAAGCAAAGCAAAACAGCGTGACCTCGAGATTCTGACCATTCAACGGGCACCTCCTATCGGGTCTTCGGTAGCCCGTTGTTTTATTTCAAAAACATGGCAGCTAAATTGATCAACCAACAGTTAATTTGTCAACATTTTTTATCGAAATGACGTCCCAATTTCTAAAGCCGATTCCAATGGGTTGGTGCGCAGGGTCACATACAATTAGTATGTTCAAATAGTACGGAGCGGGATCCGTTTAACAACGGATGATACTCAGATTACATCCTTCTATTTGCCGTTACCACTCCCCCTCTATTTGCCGTTACCACTCCCCCCCCCCCTCTCCTTCGCCCCTCCCCCCAAAAAACACTAGAAAACCGTAACATAAAGAGCAAAACTAAAACGTGCTAACAAAACAAACTTTATGATCGTGTGAACAGCACAAAGTTCATTTAGCTTAATCACAGAATATTATTATTAAGCCATATATACCAGTAAAAAAGGAAGATATCGAAACAAACAAAATGCAAAAAGCCTCTGCCCGTTTATGAAAACTAAGCTAGAGTAAACAGATGAAGAATCGAGTCTCGATATCACTTTTCTAAAACAGTAGACAATTTCATACTACATTTGAAAGACAATAGGCCTAGTGACGAAAAGACATTACAATACACTATGACCAGCATGGCGGCGTTATTCGTTATTACTGCACTACTTTTCCAACATACAACAGGTAAGAGGGTTTTTTAACAAAATGAAATCTTGTAAACACTATAATTTAGAGGAAACAGGCCGTTCTTGGTTAATCTTCTATATCACAATTGAAAGTGCTCGTTAGGAGTGGCTGCAGGCTGCATTTTGGTTACATAGTGTATGTGTAAACTTCATGCAGGAAACAATAATAATACTTACATATACGCCTCGATTTTAGAGTTTGTGCTGGTCCTATAAAGTCCAGCATTAGGCTAAGCCAGCCGAGGTGGTATTTACATCCCAATAGTTTGTAAGACTGCCCTTTTCCATTCAAGTGTCCTGTCTTTCACAAGCGGTCCCCCCCCTCTAATATTTTTAACAAGTGCCCTTTTTTGAACGAATGGTCTTTTTTTCCCGAACAAGCGCCTTTTTTTTTACAAAAAAAAGTGCTCTTTTTGTGGCAGCGGCCGTTACGAGTGCTATTTTAGTCGGCAAGGGGTTCTTGATCCCGCCCGCAAACAAAAGTTACGTAATAGATAAGATAAAGGGTGATAAGAAGCGATAAGAAGTTGACAAAGCGTAAAAAATAGAAAGAATAAGGAGGATTAGGGTGTGCATATGGGGGCGGAGGGGGATTAGGAGCAGGAGGGTTGTGGAACGAGATAAGGTTAGCTTGTGGTTGGAGATAAGTTTGTTGGTTCTGCCGACAAAATCGTGCACTGTGATTGGTGAAGAGAAAGGGAGGTGATCTAGAAAAACTCTCGGTAGACAACCAAGCACACCAAATCTTCGCATTGTGTGCTTGGTTGTCTACCGAGAGTAAACATAAGAAGTATAGGGATGTCCACACACTTGTCATCAATTATAACACGATGTATTCACACATCTCACTCGTTCATACCAAACACATGGGCCTTTACGTCTTTTTGATTATTTCCGCTTCTGAATCAGTGAACTGTTCAGTAACTTGAAATTTCGTGGTGTGTACCGTCAATGAAGCCGTGAATGAATTCAGTCTCTAAAGCGTTCATAACACAAATGCCTATCTTACATATCGTCACCGACACCACGAAGTGACCTTAACCCCCGCGAAGTGGAAAATGTGTGTTTCGAGATACAAGCGATTTAAGTTGGTGATGTTTTGAAATGGTGATCTGAACATCGTATTAGCCTCAAAATTCATATTTTTTTTACATTGTCTGAAAGCTGGGATCTTGAATGACACGTTTATGTATGATTTTTATTGAAAACAAATAATATTAATGAGTTATCAACTAATTAACCTTAAGGTCACTTCGTAAAAACTCTAAAATCAGAATACGCGCCTTTCGAGTTTTCACGAAGTGACGCTAACCATGTGTATTAGCTAATGGGTTAGCGCTACTTCGTGATGACGCCAGAAGTGAGTCGCGCGTATCACGTGACACTTGTGTTACTTTGTGAAAACGCAAAACCCGTTTTTGACGCGTAGTGTGCAGGCAGTTTACGTGCAAAAGAATGGTAAAGTACACTTCGTGAAAACGCATTTTCCGGTTTTGACCTATTAAGTTGCAAACGTTCATTAATGTTAATTAATGTTTTGACAAAACTAATTAACTATGTGTTTAGTAACTTCTTGAGGTGATAGATTAAGTGTTATTAATCACAAATCAGGAAAAAAATCGAAATCGTAAAATATTGATTTTTGGATGTTAGTGTCACTTCGTGGTGACGGTGACGATATGAGGCCTACTCCAGTTGTCCAAAAAAACTGCCCGTTTAAGCATTTCAGACCTGCTAAACGTTTGTTTTCTTTTTAACTGTTTTATAGGTTTAAAATATACTGTCTATATACAGCTATATACAACTTACAACAGTTTAAAATTCCCATGCATGGGCATGTTCTTCTTCTAATCGTCAGCGTCCCCAATGTAACATAATATTGTGAACTTATTCCTCCATGGTATGAAGTAGCCATAACGAATTACTGTAAGAATTGCTAAAGAGGTGGCTATTTTATATATTATTTTCCGTTTTATTAGACATTTCTAGATTATTCTTAAAATGACAATAATCTTTTTGAAACTACTATTCTCTAATCATCACTGTCTTCCTCGTTTTCTTCATCCTCGTCTCGTTGGAACAATCCGTCAAATGTGTTACGGTGTTTAGGCATAACTCTGTTCAGAGATTTATTCACTTTCATGCCTGTATTTAATTTGTCTGCGATATCCGAAGTTCCACAATAACTTGATGAGTGTCATTATCTTTCAGATGTAGGTAACTTAATTGAAAAAAAAAAATCCTTGTGTTTGTTGAAAATGATTCGCTTGACTGCCCAAAGGGTCTTCCTGATGGCCTTTTCCTTGGCCAGATCTACACTTATATTTTTCACTCCACATCTCATTGGTTGCTTTTATGGACTCTTTCAACCAGTCTCCATATGCGGTGTTGTCTTCCAAATCAGAACTAGACTCATCTTTATCCGATAATTCGTCTTCTTCCACCTCCTTTTCGGATTTCGAATCATCTTCCTCAAAATCTTCGTCTTCATCATTTACTCATTTCACTGCCCATCTGCTCATTTAACTGCTCATTTGCTCATTTCCTGCTCATCTGCTCATGTAAATGCTCATCTGCTCATTAATGAGCAGTGAAACGAGTAAAATTAGCAGATGATCAGTTAAATGGGCAGATGGACAGTGAAATGAGTAAATTAGTACTCAAAAGAGCAGGACATGATCAGATAAGTACTCAAATGAGCAGGAAATGAGCAGATGAGCAGCGAAATGAGTAAATTAGTACTCAAAAGAGCAGGACATGATCAGATAAGTACTCAAATGAGCAGGACATGAGCAGATGAGCAGCGAAATGAGTAAATTAGTACTCAAAAGAGCAGGACATGATCAGATAAGTACTCAAATGAGCAGGACATGAGCAGATGAGCAGCGAAATGAGTGAATGAGTACTCAAAAGAGCAGAAAATGAGCCGATCAGCAGCGAAATGAGTAAATGAGTAATCGAAAGAGCAGGAAATGAGCAGAAGAGCAGTGAAATTAGTAAATGAGTAATCAAAAGAGCAGGAAATGAGTAAATGAGTAATCAAAAGATTTGGTGGTTTTTTTGTACTTTCGCGCATGTGTCGCCTTAAAAAGCGCTATATACTCCCCCCCCCCCCCCAAAAAAAAAAAATAAAAAAAATACGATATTACGAATGCAAGTGTCCGGAGAAAAAAAAAAGTGTCCACATCTCAACATTTTAGATGTGCGAGTGCCCTTTTCAAGAAATGTTTACCCCCAATAAAAATGACCTTGCTACACCCCTGCCAGCACAGTATCCTCTTTATACCAACTGCCCTGCTGACTGACTAGCACTTGTTAGCAGGGCAGTGCTATCGTACTGGATTACCTCCAAAAATCAATGTACGTTTGGGGTCGACTTTACCAGGCTTGCCGTGCCTTGAAGGTTCATGAATTTCAAACTCCATTGCAGCGTCATCATCTCTCATGATTCTACCCGGACCCGAAGTGTTGGCTTCACCGGACACTAATGTTACTCTCACTTGCATAGTGGCCGGGGACACAGGCCTTCATAATCTGAAACTCAAATGGCTCTTTGAGAATGAAATCCGGGGTTCATGCAAGTTTCATGAGGAGTTTCCTGGGTCGTATACAGGACATGGAGGCTTTGAGAGGCAGTGCAACCTGACAGTCGGGCCCGTGGACAGGGCGTCCGTGGGTATCTACAAGTGCCAGTATTTTGACGGGGAGCAAGTAGTCTCCCAAAACCTAAAATTAATTATCGGTAAGTGACTACAGTATTCAATTTGCAGGGGCGCTTTGGGAGATAAGTAATTGGATTGTGCATCCAATGCGGCTTTTTTTTTATCAAGCTAATCTTTGCTTTTTCCCGAATGTAGAATATAAGTTGGAAGGGGGCGCACAAGGGGCCGGGGATTCAACCACCCCTCCCCTAGCCCACTGAGCGACAATTTTGTTGCACTCTCATATTAATTTCTGTGGTCGGGAGAGGTTTTTTTAATTGCTTAATACATTAATCCTAATAATTTCTCACCTCTTTTGGAAGTAAGAAAGTTTTGTTTGTTACAAACAGTTCTGACACTATAAGCTCAAAATCTCATCAAATGCAAGATCCGAATGTCGTTTACTAAAAATTGGCTATGAAGAACTGAAAAAGCATCAAGCCACTATCGAAATTTAAATGTGGACCTGCGTATAATGCCAAAGTTTCTTCGAACAAATGAATAAATACGGAGCTTTTAAAGGGACATAGGTGGACAAAAAAATTGAAAAAATCCATCGTAAGAATGAAAACAAATCTGCGTTCGAACGCAAAAAATCTGCGTTCAAACGCAAAAAATCTGCGTGCGAACGCAAAAAATCTGCGTTCGAACGCAAAAAATCTGCGTGCGAACGCAAAAAATCTGCGTGCGAACGCAAAAAATCTGCGTTCGAACGCAAAAAATCTGCGTGCGAACGCAAAAATCTGCGTGCGAACGCAAAAAATCTGCGTGCGAACGCAAAAAATCTGCGTTCGAACGCAAAAAATCTGCCTGCGAACGCAAAAAATCTGCGTGCGAACGCAAAAAAATCTGCGTTCGAACGAAAAAAATCTGCCTGCGAACGCAAAAAAATCTGCGTGCGAACGCAGAAAATCTGCGTGCGAACGCAGAAAATCTGCGTGCGAACGCAAAAAATCTGCGTTCGAACGAAAAAAAATCTGCGTTCGAACGAAAAAAATCTGCGTTCGAACGAAAAAGCTGTTTGCTGTTTGCTGTAAGCTGTTTGCCCTCCCTGTGCTGCCCCACCACTTATGTGGGTGAATTTGTGGGTCAAAACATTCTTTGCCCTGAAAACTGTTGTACCAAACATGTAAAACGTATCAATCATGAGCTGACTCATGATTTAAAGGGAATATACATCATTTGCTTTTGCTGTAATTTTCAGAAATGGATGGAATTGGGGGGTTGGAAATATATAGCAAATATAGTTACACTGACTTTTTTGAGGTTTTGGGTTCGAAAATGTTATAAAAACCAAGAAAAACAATCATTTTCCTGTAGTCTGGTTCCCTGACTCCATTTAAGAAGAAACAGAGCAGTTTACATACATTGGGGAATTGTAAGGTCAGGGAACCAGTCTAGCTGGCTTGTACCCGTTCATAGGTGTGTAATCGATTGCAAACAAATACGATGGTCAACTGGGGCCAGTATTTGAAAAAAAAAACAGTTTTTTTCCAACGCTGATCGGCCGATCAGCGTTGGAAATTGATACAAAAATACCACTTTTCTTGAAAATGACAGTATACCAGGTGCCATGATTTTACAGGATGCTTTACACTGTCATTCACTAACAGTCCAGCAAGGTATTTCAAAATGATTCGGTAGTTTTATTTTTTTATGTTTGCAAATATTGTATTTTCCCTTTAACTGGTTATCCATGGGCCACCAAAAAACATGTCGGGCTAGCCATGGCTATCAGAATAGCCCGACATGTTCGTCGATTGCTATGAGTATGAGTAGGAATCAGCTAATTAGTGAATCCCGTATCTGAAAGTGAGGAAGCAGAAAGTACATGTACATGTACTAGTGTTAGACTAGTAAAATAGGCTTATTGAAAGCCAGAAATGATCAAACAATATATACATGTCAGTCGCTTCTAAACTTTGGAACTATTACAAGGATTAGGAATGAACATTTATACTAAAGGATTTGTGGATAGACAAATTTCTGAAAATCACAATGACGACCAGTTATATTTATTTACCTGAAAAAAATTGAAAGATAATTATATAACCTTTTTTAATTATTTTTTTAAAACTTGCCTCACTTTATAAAAAGAAACCAAAAAGGCAAATTACTTTTAAAAATGTCTCATAAGTGTGTTGCCTCAGCATAGCATAATGGGTGGGACTGATGGGGTGGGGGGGTTGTGTTGTAGCTAGTATTGTAACAGGATAGGGACTCTTAAAAAAGAAGGACAATTAGCTAGATCTTCATTGCAATGGTTAAACTTCATGACCAACTAACAGCAAGCCCTAGTAAGACCGTTTGAAAGCTCATAGACTGCTTTAAGACCTGTTATTGAAATCCCTGTACTTGGGCCACGGACCTACATTGGGCACATATGTCATGCATGTTGGACCTGAAAAAACGTGACCAAATCACCCACATAAGTGGTGGGGCAGCACAGGGAGGGCAAACAGCTTACAGCAAACAGCAAACAGCTTTTTCGTTCGAACGCAGATTTTTTTCGTTCGAACGCAGATTTTTTTCGTTCGAACGCAGATTTTTTTTCGTTCGAACGCAGATTTTTTGCGTTCGAACGCAGATTTTTTTCGTTCGCACGCAGATTTTTTTCGTTCGAACGCAGATTTTTTTTCGTTCGAACGCAGATTTTTTTCGTTCGAACGCAGATTTTTTTGCGTTCGAACGCAGATTTTTTGCGTTCGAACGCAGATTTTTTGCGTTCGCACGCAGATTTTTTGCGTTCGAACGCAGATTTTTTTCGTTCGAACGCAGATTTTTTTCGTTCGAACGCAGATTTTTTTCGTTCGAACGCAGATTTGTTTTCATTCTTACGATGATTTTTTCAATTTTTTTTCACCTATATCCCTTTAAAAGCTCCGTAAATAAACATTTAGTTTTAAATTTAAAAAAAGAAAATTCACGTGATTTAGCTTGCTATAACTGCGATAATTTCGGGGATCGCGAACAAAGTCGGGGATATAAATTTTATATTAATGTTACAACCACTGGTTGGAATGGAGGGTATTTTACAAAAAGTATCGTCTTTATACACTGTTCAGAAATGAACGAATGCGATGATGACTCGACGAACGATTGCGATGCCAACGCTGACTGTGTGGATTTGGATGATGGTTACGATTGCATTTGCAAGGAGGGATTCTCTGTTGACGAGGCGACGAGGAATTGCACAAGTAATTTTTTCAGTGTATTTTCCCATCAACTCCACTCTTTTCGTGAACTACGCGTTTAGAGGTTTAAAGTGTCCTCTATATTGTATATATAGAAGAGGATTTTGAGTTCATTTTACAAGTTTTATGATTTTCTTGCAATGTGATGTCTCCGAACGGTGTAACATTGACAGTTACATAACAAATTCTTCGATTATATAGACTTGACAATGATGAAGATTTCACATTCTAACTAACTAACTGTCTTGCTGGCTGCCACTTGTGACCAGTGTCGTAGGTCTCGAGACCGGTCTCGGTCTCGAGACCGGTCTCGAGACCACTATTTGCTGGTCTCGGTCTCGGGAGCTTTGGTCTCGGTTTTGGTCTTGGTCTCGGTCCCCTTTGGTCTCGATATTTTGGCTGGTCTGGAGTCAAGACCGGCAATATGGAGCATTTACATCTCGATCGATTACTTTGTGTTCACTTCTTTTAGTACCGTTAATAGTTAGAACATTTGCTAGCCCGTAGATCATGTTGTCAACCTTGTTAACGAATAGTTATATATCGTAGTTGGTTCGAACTGTTGGAAAGTCCCAAAAGTACATGTAAAGCTGCAGTTAGCTCCATTAAGGGCCCACCATTTTGGGGGATTGTGTAATTTGCCCACCCTTGTGTGCGTATTCTCTTGTGTTTTTTCTTCTTCAAATAAATGAGCTGCTCCAAATTAGTGATATTTTCGACCCCACACAATTTTGTCTTTAATTTGGGACAGTATTTGAAGAAAAAGTAAATGTTTCACCTGATTTTCCAGCAATGAATTTACACACTCTTACCAGTTAACATTCACTGTTGCAATGAGAGTGTATGATAAGACCTCATTTTCTGGCTGCTCATTTGAAGTACCCATTTCCCAAAAAGCAAAATCGCGGTCAGAAAAAAATATAAATCAATATCTGGTTACCACCTCGCAACTTGTGGGTCTATGTATGTACAAGTCTATATTTCATTACGGACATTTTAAGTAATAATGCAATATTTTCTATCCCCCATTTGTTAAAATCAGGTTTACAATTTTTTTTGGTAGAAGTTAAGTCCTATTATTATTCAAGAAAAAGAGGCCTGGTGTAAAATTAAAATTGCATCTTTAAATATGCGTTAGTAGTCATAGCTGAAACCAAGGGGTGACTGTGGAGTTTAGGATCTGAGTTCTTATAACAGATGAAACATCCACCTTTAATTGTTTACTTTTGTCAAGTTTAAACATTGCAAAAAATTAGTAAACTTGTTCGCGCAGTGCGAAAATGTGTATTTTTTGGCAATATCAAAACATCGCACCCCTAAGTTATAGTTTCTTCATCAGTTTTTTTTTAAATAATTAAACATAAATATTTTTTTAAAGTGGCAACGAGATATGAGTTGTTTCCAAGATTTGTAAATGATTGTGCAAACGATAACAAATCCTGATGCCATGATGTAATTTAATGTATGAATCATACATGAAGAGCACTCCCATGACACAAGCAGGTACAAGTGATTGCTAGCTTTCAATCACTTCCTTCACATCCCTATCATCATCTCAAGGACAGACTGTTCAGCTGTAATTATTTTTCTTGGTTATTATTTAGATCATTGTCATTTATTATCCGCGGTCTCGGTCTCGGTCTCGGACCATATCGGTCTCGGTCTCGGTCCACCTTGAAGGGGCTGGGCTTGGTCTCGGTCTCGAAAATTCAGGTCTCGGTCTTGGTGACCCGGTTTCCGACTATCCGCTCTCGACTACGACACTGCTTGTTTACTACCTGTCACTTGTGGCTAATTGTAGATTGGTAAAGACAGCCGAACAGTAGCATCGTATCGATTACCCCTAATAAAACATGCATGAAAGGGATCCGGTGAATAGTCATTCTGGATCATTAAAAAACAAGCGCGACTGCACAATAAGCTTTGACGAAAAATGCGACGCCGATGGCACATATGGAACACCATACTTTTGGCTAATTGTCAGGACAGACAGACAGACAGACCATCCGACCGACCGACCACCAAGTGACATGTGTAAGCTCCTGCCAGAGGTTAAAAATGCACTTTCGGACAAACTGGAAAACACAGTAAAAAATGGTAGTTATAGAAACACTTTTTGTACTCCCCTTTTTGTCCTACATGTTTATTCTAATCCGTTTAGATTAATTGCATAGCATGAAATTCTGTTAGTGCTATCAGTGATAAACCTGAAGGTGTGCTCTTTCTTTTTAGACATCAACTGCATTTTTTGTTGATACTGCTTTCACCGTTCGTACGTGAACAAGCTTGCTATGACTGCGATAATTTATGGGAATTGCGAACAAAGTGGGAGATATAAATTTTGTCACAACTGCTTGTTGGAATAGAGGTGATTTGACAACAGGTATCGTCTTTTATACACTGTTCAGATATAAACGAATGCGATGATGACTCGACGAACGATTGCGATGCCAACGCTGACTGTGTGGATTTGGATGATGGTTACGATTGCATTTGCAAGGAGGGATTCAATATGGACGATGCTACAGGGAGTTGCCAAAGTAACTATTTTTCAGTTTATGTATTTTCCCGTCGACTGAATTTCGTGAACTACGCGTTTAGTGGTTTAAAGTGTCCTCTTTATTGTATATAGAAGAGGATTTTGTTTCGTTCACATAGCTCCAAGATTAATTTACTTAATTTAGTTTATATGATTTTCTTGCCTTGCAATGTGATTACGCCGAAAGGTTTAACATTGCCATTTGAAACATTGTTACATAACAAATTCTTCGGTTATATTGACTTGAAAATAATGAAGATTTCATCACATGACCAATTGACAATGTCAGTACACGAGAAGCATCTCGTCTAACTGGCTGACTGTCTTGCTGACTGCCAATTGTGACGGGCCGCTACCTGTACTGGCCCGCCACTCGTGACTGGCCCGCCACTCGTGACTGGCCCGCCACTCGTGACTGGCCCGCCACTCGTGACTGGCCCGCCACTCGTGACTGGCCCGCCACTCGTGACTGGCCCGCCACTCGTGACTGGCCCGCCACTCGTGACTGGCCCGCCACTCGTGACTGGCCCGCCACTCGTGACTGGCCCGCCACTCGTGACTGGCCCGCCACTCGTGACTGGCCCGCCACTCGTGACTGGCCCGCCACTCGTGACTGGCCCGCCACTCGTGACTGGCCCGCCACTCGTGACTGGCCCGCCACTCGTGACTGGCCCGCCACTCGTGACTGGCCCGCCACTCGTGACTGGCCCGCCACTCGTGACTGGCCCGCCACTCGTGACTGGCCCGCCACTCGTGACTGGCCCGCCACTCGTGACTGGCCCGCCACTCGTGACTGGCCCGCCACTCGTGACTGGCCCGCCACTCGTGACTGGCCCGCCACTCGTGACTGGCCCGCCACTCGTGACTGGCCCGCCACTCGTGACTGGCCCGCCACTCGTGACTGGCCCGCCACTCGTGACTGGCCCGCCACTCGTGACTGGCCCGCCACTCGTGACTGGCCCGCCACTCGTGACTGGCCCGCCACTCGTGACTGGCCCGCCACTCGTGACTGGCCCGCCACTCGTGACTGGCCCGCCACTCGTGACTGGCCCGCCACTCGTGACTGGCCCGCCACTCGTGACTGGCCCGCCACTCGTGACTGACTGTAGGTTAGTGAAGCCAACCGAACAGTAGCATCGTATAGGATTACCGCTAATAAAACATGCATGAAAGGGATCTGGTGAATAGTCATTCTGGATCATTGACAAACTAGTGCGAGTGCACAATAAGCTCTGGCGCAAAATACGACGCCGATGGCACGTATGAAACACCATACTTTTGGTCAATTTTCGGGATATTTACAGACAGACAGACAGACCATCTGACCGACCGACCACAAAGTTACATGTCTTAGCTCCTTCCAGGCCTTAAAATTGCACTTTCGGAGAAACTGGACAACACACTTGTTGTTCATGCTGCATTTATTGTTCGTACGTGAACAAGCTTGCTATAACTGTGATAATTTTCTGGGATCGCACACAACTTTGTAGTCTGGTTCCCCGACCTGACAATTTCCCCCGACGTCTACAAGTCTAAATTGTAGGTCAGGCAGCCTCCGTGGCTAAAAATAAATATGACGACATTGACGGCCCTTTTTCAAAGCTCGACTACGTTTCCGAAGCTTTTAATGTTCCGATAATTTTTTTTAAAAATAATCACTTGCTTCATATATCATACAGTTATGATATACAGTTAAATACTTCTGTCAAAAAAATTGACTTATTTTAACCTGGAATCTTCAAAGTTGGACACCCAAACAGCACTGTTAGCAGGCGGAGCCGAATTGAGACCACGCCGCGTTTTAGAAAATGCCGGTAACAGTCGTCAAATTCAAACTAGTTCATGACTCAGCAAAAAGTTCGCCCCTCGTATACAATCCGAGTGCAAAATCGTCGTTGAATTTCAAGTTTTCTAAATAAAAGCAATGGATATTAATCATCAACTAGTTTTTTAAAGTGTTTAATAAGCAATTAGCAGTTAATAAAACCTATATTATACTCGGAAATACTCGGACACTATCCGATTGTCGACGAAATGAATTCGGCAAACTTCGGACAGTTTCGGAAAAAGGAGGAATTCCTGCCGTTTTAGTCACGTGATGTATATTGTAATACATTGCATTACCGGAGGCTACCTGACCTAAGATTCATCAGGAATAGTCGGAATCTTTTGGTCTGGGAACCAGACTAACAACTTTGGGGATATCAATTTTGTATTAATATGTCACAACCACTGTTTGAAATAGAGGTTATTTGACCAAAGTATCGTCTTTATACACTGTTCAGAAATGAACGAATGCGATGATGAATCGACGAACGATTGCGATGCCAACGCTGAATGTGTGGATTTGGATGATGGTTACGATTGCGTTTGCAAAGATGGATTCAATATGGACGAGGCTACAGGGAGTTGCCAAAGTAACATTGTTTTTCTTCAGTTTGTTGTATATTTCCCCGTCAACCCCACTTTTTTTCGCGAACTACGCGTTTAAATGGTTAAAGTGTCCCCTATAGTGTATATAGAAGAGGATTTTGTCTCGTTCGTGTAGCTGCAAGATTATTTCACTTCAAGTTTTATGATTTTCCTGCAATGTGATTTCGAAAGGTGTAACAATGCCAGTTGAAACATAATTGTTTCATCACAAATTCTTTTTTTTTTTTTTCATACAGTATTTATTGTTCGTACGTGAACAAGCTTGCTATAACTACGATAATTTCGGGGATTGGGAACAAAGTAGGGGATGTAACTTGTGTATTAATGTCACAACCACTGCTTAGAAAGGAGGTTATTTGACAAAAAGTATCGTCTTTTTAATATACACTATTCAGGAATGAACGAATGCGATACTGACTCGATGAACGACTGCGATGCCAACGCCGACTGTGTGGATTTGGTTGATGGTTACGATTGCATTTGCAAGGAGGGATTCAATATGGACGAGGCTACAGGGAATTGCACAAGTATATTTGTTTCAGTTTGTTGTGTATTTTCCCGTCAACTCCACTCTTTTCGTGAACTACACGTTTAGCGGTTAAGTGTCCTCTATAATGTATTTAGTCTATAAAGCCGTTTGGATTATTTGCATAGCATGGAATTCTGTTAGTGCTATCAGTGATGCGTCTTCCCTTATTAAAAGGAAAAATGAGATCGGAGGTCATGAAAAAAATCTTTGGGACAAGACTTCATGACGTTTTGTAGAAATGTCTACATAATTGAAAATTAATATCATGGCAAGAATACCCACAATTTAGATATGGGTAAAAAAGTGGTGTTTTGAATAGTTAATTACTCCTCTTATTATCTTTCAATAGGATGCACAAAGTGCATTGACCCCTCGAAGGTCAACAGAGGTCAGACATGAGATTCCCTTCATAGGAAACTCTTTTCATAGCATGAGCAACTTACCATTATGACTTGGGTCTTGAAAACGTTGGGGTTTAAATGGGTAAATCGTAAAAATAACTTTAAACAGAGTTAGTGCAGTTAATACAAAGGTAGTTGACCTCTGGAAGGCCATCAGAGTCAATTGTGAAATTTGTCCGCATTTGGTCGTTATTTACATTGTATGAAAACTATACATTGACTAAGATCATATGAAAGTGATGTTTTCAAGAACAATAGGTATAAATAGAGATTTCAAAGGTCATTGACCCCTTAAAGGTCACCAGGGGTCAGATATGAACAACCTCCATATCTAAAAAAAAAATTGTTATGGTGTGAAGACTTCACATGCCAAGTTTCAAGCTTTTATCATAAATTGCACAATTCTGTCCGTCTTTATACACTGTTTAGGAATAAACGAATGTGATGATGAATCGACGAACGATTGCGATGCCAACGCCGAGTGTGTGGATTTGGTTGATGGTTACGATTGCATTTGCAAGGATGGATTCACTGTGGACGAGGCTACAGGGCGTTGCCAAAGTAACTATTTTTCAGTTTATGTATTTTCCCGTCAACTCCACTCTTTTCGTGAACTACGCGTTTAGTGGTTTAAAGTGTCATCTGTAATGTATATAGAAGAGGATTTTATTCATTCATATAGCTCCAAGATTAGTTTACTACAAGTTTTATGATTTTGCTTGCGATGTCATTACTCCGAAAGGTGTATTACATTGACAGTTGAAACATAATTGCACCTCGAATTTTTTAGGTTATATAGACTTGACAATATTGAAGATTTCACCACGTGACCAATTGACAATGTCACTACACGAGAAGCATCTCGTTTGACTGACTGACTGTCTTGCTGACTGTCTTGCTCCCCGTCGATTGTGACTTATTGTAGATTGGTGAAGAGATCCGAGCAGTAGCATCGTATAGGAGTACCCCTAAAAAAGCATGCATGAAAGGGATCCGGTGAATAGTTATTCTGAATCATTGAAAAACAAGCACGATTGCACAATAAGCTCTGGCGACAAATGTGACGCCGATTACATACATGGAGCACCATACTCTTGGTCAATTTTCGGGACAGACAGACAGACGGACCATCCAACCAACCGACCACCAAGTGAAACGCATAAGCTCCAGCATGCCAGAGCTTAAAATCACGTTAACCTGTATGTGAACAAGCTTGCTATAACTGCGATATTTTTCGGGGATTGCGAACAAAGTTAGGTATATATATTAATATTAATGTCACATTCACTGGTTGGAATAGAGATTATTTGACAAAAAGTATCGCCTTTATACACTGTTCAGGAATAAACGAATGCGATGATGACTCGACGAACGACTGCGATGCTAACGCTGTCTGTGTGGACTTGCTTGACGGTTACGATTGCATTTGCAAGGATGGATTCAATGTGGACGAGGCTACAGGGAGTTGCCAAAGTAACTATATTTTTTCAGTTTGTTATGTATTTTCCCGTCAACTCCACTCTATTCATGACTGTCACTTGTGACTGATTGTAGATTGGTGAAGACAGCCGAACATTAGCATCGTATTGGATTACCCTTAATAAATCATGCATCAAAGAGATCCGGTGAATAGTCATTTCAGATCAATGAAAAAACAAGTGCAAGTGCACAATAAGCTCTGGCGCAAAACTGCGACGCCGATAGCACACATGGAACACCATACTTTTGGTCAAATTTTCGGGACAGACAGAAAGATAGACCATCCGACCGACCGAAAACAAGTGACATGTTTAAGCTCCTCCAAAGCTTAAAAATGCACTTTCACTTTCGGACTAACTGGACAACACATTAAAAAATGGTGGTTATAGAAACACTTTTGGACTCACCTTTATTTCCCACATGTTTAGTCTATAAAGCCGTTTAGATTATTAGCATAGCACGACATTTTCTGAAGGTGTGCCTTTTCTTGTTTATAATTAGAAATCAACTGCATTTATTGTTCATACCCATCTGACAGAGAGTAACCTAGATGGGAGTGTTGGTATAAGCAATGCAGTTGTAGCTGTATGTGTCGTCGTGGCTTTGTTGATCATGGCGGTAGTCGCGCTCGCTGTCTTCGCTCTTCTGAGCTTCAAGAGAAATCGTGGACAGGCATCGGTGACACAGAACGCAATGCTTAGCACGGAAGCGGCAGAGTCAGCGGTTGCAATGGTGAGTCTAGACTGGGGACTTCTCTGCAGCCCCACCCACTGCGCACGTTGCCAACGTCGGCACAAGGTGTTATGACCAATCACAGCCGTGATTTATGTCCGACATGCGTGCAAGAAATGTCCGACATTGCGTGCACGCGCGTATGACGCGTGCTGCTGGAGCATGCGGTAAAGCATTGCAGGAAGCACCTGTTAATCACACTTGATCGGTGTGTTTCTCAAACATAGATATAATATGGGTAGACTGGTTCCCTGACTCTCCATTGTCCTTTGGACTTAATATGTGGGGACAGGTAGCTTAAAATTGCCCAAAAAATTTTGTTTCTTAATTTATTCATCCACATTTATTTCCATTTTATAATTCTTTAAATACAAGTTAATATTGATCAACAACTCGGTGTTTAATGAGCGGAAAAAAATATTAAGCTTGTTTTTGCCATTGAAATGGATTTTTCTATAGACCCCCATTCGATCAAAATATAATAATTCTCCCATGCAACCTAAATCGGACGCACCTTGCGTCCTTCTAATTTGTACAGTCCGTGCAATCAGACATCTTGCTGTTAATATAGAGCTCGTCTCAGAAAGCTGGGTAAGTAATCAACGATATTGAGCACTGATTCTTGCTATTTACTTTTGCACGATCCGATGTTTGGTGCTTCGCAGCCTTTGCTAAGATGTTGACCGTATTGTTTTCCAGCTCGTAACATCATACGAAGACAGGATCGCACAGGCTGCGGCGGTCTCTTACGAGAGTATCAGACAACGTGATCTGGCATCAAAGGGGGGTGGTCTCCCGAGCTGGGCTCAACCGTGGGAGATCCTATGGAGCGATCTGTTGCTGGATGATGAGGTACTGGGAAGAGGGAACTTTGGAGAAGTCAGATCAGGGGCCGTCAGGATTGGAGGCAAGGTGACCCGAGCGGCCATCAAAATGATCAAAGGTAGCATGAGTTACTCTCCAACAAAGCCAGGCAAGCCTGGTACTTTCCACAGCGAACGAATTTAGTATTTTTTCCCCAATTGATTCAGAATGGTTATTCACTTAAAATGTTTTTCCTGTAATTAGATTTACACAATAGGCCGTCTAGCCCATTCGTTGGCATTAGGGGGTCCTATACGATAGCACTGCCCAGCTCACAAGTGACAGTCAGTGAGTCATGAAGTCAGTGCGCAAGATAGGGGGAAGAGAAAACGAGGCTGGTTCTCTGGGACCAGCAAAAATAAATGGATAATTTTTAGAGACTTTAATTTGCATAGCTTTAGGCTTGGATATTACCTTAAGCAACACTTCTCTCCCTGGCGCCACAAACTGAGGTGTAAGTATATGGCTATGACTGGGCATGATGTGGACACCCCTTTCTATTATGTAATAGCCGAGTTTCTCAGAAAGTTGAATTTTATTTTTTTGTTATTTAGAGCAATCGTCAAGTTCTGAAAAGGACGACTTTATGCAAGAGTTGGAGACCATGTCCTCTATCGGCCATCATGTTAATATCGTTTGCCTCTTCGGGGCATGCAAGCATCAAGGTAATGCCACCACACATTTAATGTTCATTCTCCGAGCAAAGGCAACAGGGTTAGCCTTAGAGGAAACATTTTATTGGCCACATAATTTAAAGTGTCTCTGAAAGTTTAATATTTCTTACAGGCTGAGGAGGTGTAATGTAAAATGTGCACTCTATGAAATACGGACTCCCTGGTTGCATTGCACATGACTCAGTGGAGATATTTAAGGTGAAATAGAACAGATTCCATAGGAGTCTAAACTCCACAGAACACCGTAACTTGTTGTGCAAAAGTATTAAGTAAACATAGGCTACTTTGTGTTTTTGTAACAGTTATTTTTAAATGATGTTTAGAAAATGTGGACTACTTTATTCTCAACATTGACTTAGTATGAGTCATGTAGATCTCAATAAACTTCACCTTTCATTTGTAAATCTCTGGTTAATTGACATTACTTTCTGGATAATGAAAGTAAAAATTTGCGTTTACATTTTACCCAAACAAATCATCGTTGCTTTGCTTATGAAACTGCTACATATTAAATATACATTTACATGTAATACGAAACTCCTTCTCGTGTTCCGTAAGATAAAACTGAACAAATTGGGGCAGAGGATACTCTGTACACTTCCTCTTTGACCTCTCAATTATGCTGATATCTTACAAAGATGTGTTGTACGTCGCCTTGGAATATCTTCCCTACGGCGATCTGCGCAGCTACCTGCGGACGGCTCGCTCACAGTCAGACTCAGACGAGGATGCCTTGTCTTCCGGTCAGCTGGTCCAGTTTGCTCTGGATGTTGCCAAGGGAATGGAACACCTTGCTCAAGCGGGGGTAAGTCGATGTTCTGTTCCTTGTGCCTGGTGATACATTCATTCCGCCTGAATGTGTTTTTTTTTTCAGTGAGAAAATAAAAGGTATATGTATCAGGCTTTCTTTCTCAGATAATAGTATACAAATATTGAGTGGCTCAGAGTAAAATGGGAGGAATATTATCGCAAGGTAAAATCGGGCCTTTTCCATTTCACGAGGCGAAGCCGAGTGTACTTGAAAAGTTCTTACCGAGCGATAATATTCCTCCCATTTCACAATTTAAATCCACTCAATATTTGTTTTATATAACTGACATATAGATCCATGTCATTTGATGTACTTAAACTTTTATTTCAATACAAATTGGTGGAAAATATATTTCTCTATTCCAAACCACCCCTTCACGAAAATGTTTGAACTCAACTCTGCAGTGCCAGTATACACATATTGGGTGGCTCAGAGTGAAATGGGAGGAATATTATCGCAAGGTTAAAATCTTGACTTTTCCATTTCACGAGACGAAGCCGAGCGAACTGGAAAAGTCCAGATTTTACCGAGCGATAATATTCCACCCATTCCACAATTTTAAGCCACTCAATGACTCATATAATTTTGTTTTATATAACTGACATATAGATCCATGTCATTAGATATACTTGATCCTTTATTTCAATAAAAAATTGGTGGAAAATGTGTTTCTCTCTTCCAAACCACCCCTTCGCAAAATGTTTGAATCCAACTCTGTAGCACCCTCTCAATACGCGCTACGCGCAACGCTGAACGCGCACACCAGCATGCATTTGCACACAAATACCGCGTCATTGAACAAGAATGATCCTAACTGTTCAATAGTATTTCCCATTCCCCACGGGCGAATGGGACTTATTGAGCCCCGGTGTGAATGGGAGTAATGACGAATGTCACGTGATGTGAGTTCCACCAATCAAATGACAAGGATCTGTATGTTGGTTATATAATTATTGCTCCTATTCACGCTGCGGCTCCAAAAGTACTATCCGCCCATGGGGAATGGGAAATACTATTGAACAGTTAGGATCATGACGCGGTATTTGTGTGCAAATGCACGCTGGTGTGCGCGTTCAGCATTGCGCGTAGCGCGTATTGTTCCAAAGAGCCAGCGCTACAGCGTTGGGTTCAAACATTTTCGTGAAGGGGTGGTTTTGAAGAGAGAAATACATTTTCCTCCAGTTTTGTATTGAAATAAAAGTTCAAATATATCAAATGAAAAGGATCCACATGTCAGTTATATAAAACAAATATTGAGTGGCCTTAAATTGTGAAATGGGAGGAATATTATCGCTCGGTAAAATCCGAACTTTTCCAGTTCACTCGGCTTTGCCTCGTGAAATGGAAAAGTTCAGATTTTACCTTGCGATAATGTTTCTCCCATTCCACGCTGAGCCACTCAATATTTGTATACTTTTAAGCCCTGCCCAATGACATTTTGACAGATTACAAGCGCGTATCCGGTTCGTTAGTGTGACGTCATCTCAATTCAACTATGCGTACTTCACACGGTGTTGCACTGCCTAGCACAAATGGAACCGGAATTTAACGCAACTCGATCGTTTATCCAATGAGCGCTTGTTATCAGTGGTGCGCGCGCGTGTATGACTTTTTACTAACGAACCGGATCTATACGCGCGCGTCTATGTGATACGGTGCTGTTGCCTACGTGCTTACAGGGTCGGGGCTTGTCTGACCGATCCATCGATGATTTCTTATCGTTCTTTTTGAAAGGTGATTCACCGTGATTTGGCCGCGAGAAACATTCTGGTTGGAGAAGCGTTGGTTGCGAAGGTCTCTGATTTTGGACTGTCTAGAGGGGAAGATGTCTACGTGCAGATGTCATCGGTATGTATTCATTTATTCACATGACCATTATATGTTGTCACGGGTTAAGGTCGGTTTATACTTCATGCAAATGCAAATGCTATGGGAATATGAAGTCACGAAGCATTCGCTGCGAAATTCGCCAGAGTTGAAATATGTTCAACTTTTGCGAATTCGAAGCGCGAAAAAAACCCTGACGTCACAAATTCGCGTACGCGTTCGCTTTCGCGCCGAATATGAAACGGCCTTTGTGCCATGAACTGAAACTATCTTTTGTTGCTGTTGTGGAAACATTTCTGGATGCTACTACAGTTTCCATTCCACTCACCTTGCTGTCGCAGAAACAGACCCAACACATTTGGAGGAAGAATTGTTGTCTACAGCTTGGAAGGAATTCTTCAATGACAGAGATCTTGATCCCGAGTTTTGGAATTCATGTGGTTTTCAGTGGTTCTTGGATCGCAGAAGGTCCTATTTGTCGCCATGTACAGACCACCAAGTGCCAATGGTGACCAGGCGCGGTTCTACAGGGGGGGCTAGGGGGCTGTAGCCCCCCCCCCCCCCAAATTTTGTCTAGCCCCCCAAAATAAATTTCGTAAAAAAAAATGCATTAGCAAAAAGAATGATTGTGATGTACATGCGAACGGTCTCCCCAAAAGAAGAAATAGCAGTGACAAGGGTGCATTAGTTAATATATTATGAATGATTTTAGGATTTTATTGGCGCTTCCCATTGAAAATATGGCAAGAGCCCCCCCCCCCCCCCCCCCCCCCCCCCCCCCCCCCTTATTGATTTTCGGAGGCCTAAGTGTCTGGGAAAAATAACCGGTCAACATTTCAGCACGCCTCCCTGAAAAAAATTCTGGATCCACCGTGCTAGCCCCCCCAAAATATTGGTTCTAGAACCGCGCCTGATGGTGACATTATCAGCTACCTAGCTAGACTCAACCACTTTGCTAATGATTTTCAAATTCAGTGCCCAAACAGCGGTTCTACTTCTACAGATAATGCTGGTCGTCGAACTCGTGAGCTATGCAACTCTCTTGGAGTGACTCAGATAGTTACTCAACCAACGAGGGAAGATCAGATTCTCGACCTGGTTCTGACTGATCTGGAATCCACCTCGACAACACTTTCCAAGGCTGGGAACATCAGACCACAATCCTGTCTTAGTTAAGCTGGATGTCCCTCTCTACACAGACAAGCATCACATACAGACGGAAGGTGCTGCGATACGACAAGGCCGACTACTGGGGTATGAGAAGCTACCTTTCTTCTCTGGACTCGTACCTATATCTGAAACGCGTTGACCCAGAAGAGGCTTGTAGCTATATGTCACTAACATCATCTGTGACGCAATGGATATCTATATCCCTAGCAAGCTTGTTTCCAATAAGACACGAGACAAAGTATGCATGGTTCAATGATCTTTGCAAAAAGAGCACCAATCAAGAAGCGCCGCTTCTTCAGGAAACGGAAGATAAAAACACTCACGAAAACAGGGACAAGTTTGCAGAAGGTAGAAAGGAATACAATCAGAGAGAGAGAAAGAAGCAAAAAAAAAATTTCAGACGGCAGCCTCAGTAGTAAAAAGTGGTGGAATACAGTCAATACCTTGTCTGGAAGAGTAACAAGAAACCATATACCAGTCCTAAAAGAAGACAACCTAGTATACACCACAGCCAATGGGAAAGCTGATAAAACTGGTCCAGACCTTTGCAAAGAAATGTCAGCTAGAGGATGCAGAGGAGCCTGTACCTGAGGTTCAGCCGACAACAACAACCTCCAAGGACAGTATCTTTTAAACCCAAAGATATTAAAGGCTCCTGAGAAACTTACATAAACTAGCCAGACCACCCAGCCATCTTTTTGAGCTCTGCTTCTCACATGGATTATTTCCAGGCCAATGGAAAACTGCATCGGTTATACTGATATACAGGAGGGACTTGAAATCTGATCCACGTATCTATAAACCGTCCCATCTCTCTTCTCAGTAACATCAGCAAGGTTATGGAGGCGGTTATACAGACTAAACTTCAAAAATACCTGCTGCAAAGCCAACTTACATCAGGCAGACGGTTTGGATTTAGACCCCACCATATCACAGGCAACATTCTTAAAATACTTTCTCAGCTATAGTCTAATGCACTGGGCAGAGGCTATGAAGTGCGTCTTATAGCTTTGGACATCATAGGTGCATTTGACAGAGTGCGGCACGACGCGGCCTCTGCTCGAAGCTCAAGGGAAAAGGAGTCTCTGGCAAATTGCTTGTTTAGATTGACATAATATCCATCATAGTGGTTCTATCTGGCCAGCCAGTCCTCGTGTACAACTTCGATAATTGCGTCTGTACCCCCAGGGATCTACGCTGGGCCCATTTCTGTTCTCCGTCTTCATAGATGATCTGGGAGATGAGTGCGGGTACACACTGTGCCTATATGCGGATGACTCCACCCTCTACTGCGAGATTATATCAGGTGATGACCCTGAGGCCATATATAACAGCTAGCCTGAATAGGAACCTGGACAGAATGAGGATCTGGGCAGACAGATGAAGCGTGGTCTTCGAACCAACGAAGTGCAATGCCCTTACAATTTTCAGAAAGAGGAACCCAGACTAGCTGAGAAAGATGAGCTGGAAATCTTGGGTGTCACAGTTGTAAGAAACTCACTTGGGCAAAGCACATTCCCAACTGTTCTGCTAGAGCTGGACAGAAGCTGGGAGCTTTAAGGAGATGTTGCTAACAAGCTGGATGAAAAAGAAAAGCGAATATCTACAAGGCACAGGTTCGCAGTGTTTTGAATACGCATCTCTATGCTAGATAAGTGCTTCCACCATCACACTTGATCTATATAGGCTCCTCGATAAAATCCAAAAGCTCTCCGCATCATCGGTGTGGCCGAACAGGAGGCAAGAGTGAATCTCAACTTTCCATCTCTTCATCATAGGCGTCAAGTGGCTGCTACAACAGTTCTGTACAAGATGCATGGCAGTCTTTTTCCATCAGACTTGAAGGCTATGCTACACACCTATTGTTCACCTTAGCATTTAAACAAAATGTAAACAAATGTACACAAAATTAAAATGCAGTGTGAAAAATGGTAAGCAGAATATAAGGAATCACAGGTCAAAGCCACCCAGAGAATGGTAACCGCCCTTCTTCGTTCAATGCGGTGTCTATCTTTCTGACAGGTACCATCTGTGTATTTCTTCCAAATTACAGAAGCGGGTTCCCCTTCGTTGGTTAGCAATCGAGTCCGTCAGGCACAATACATACACCACCAAGAGTGATGTGTAAGTTTGTTTCTCTGTCGTGTATTGCAGACGAGTAGCGTATCCAGCTTTTTGTGTCAGGGTGGGTAAAATGACTATATCGACGTATGAATTAACAGTCTGAAGGCCCTCTCAAAAATACTGTCATTTTTTAATTGTTTAATGACGCCATCAAATGCGCAGGGGGGAGGGGGAAGTTGGCCCTTGGTGCCCTACCTCCTGCGCTGGATTTTTTTAGATTATGTTATTGATTATTTTTTTTCATTCGGATTTGTGCCTGCTTCCTCCCTTCTCAGCCAAGAATAATGAATACCTTTTAATTAATTAATTAAGTTTTATTTTGTTCACTTAGGTGGTCGTTTGGAATACTTCTGTGGGAAATAGCCACTGTTGGTAAGCTATTACAACCCAATATTATGAACAATGGGATTTGTATACCACCTAAATACTTAGATAGAATAATGAAATAAAGTAAACAGAGAAACATCATTTTCCATTTAATCATAATAACATTCATAATAGGCTATACATTGAGTTTTAACATTGAACAATATTAAATTACACAGATTAGTTTTCTACAAAACAAACAGGAGTTCATAATAGCTGTGACCACGTAGACATTTTCAGGGACAACGTTAATTTTTGTATCATCTACTAAAATTGTTGCTGGTCTCAGAAGGCAAGCCTATTTTGGCACCTGTCTTACGGACTGGCTGAACATTATCAGAATCATTCATAACACTTCGAATAAACACAATTTCTCCTTTATAAATCTCTCCTCGTGTGATTGCTTTCTTTTGAAGGGGGAACTCCCTACCCGACCATTGACAGCGATTCTTTGCCCGGAAAGCTGCTGCAAGGATACCGCATGGCTAAGCCGAGCAACTGTGATGACCACAGGTATTAAGAACAGTGTAAAAGGTTTCCAAAAGAAGAACAGAATTTAGCTTTCTAAAAGGAAAGTAACAATATTACTCACTGATCGGTAAATGTACTTGTTTAACGATCGTAAAGAATAAATGCATCGTCTGTGCTGATCATCTCATCCATTGCGAAGTGTATGGTTCTTCATTGAACAATGATATATATGGGTCGTTTGTGTATCCTTTCGGTTTAGTCGTGTCCAGCACGTATTATATGTCTGTGCTCAGGTGAGTAGGCATACACAGCGTCATGGGGAAGTTTTTTTATTGTTAGGCAAATTAGGACCGAGTTATGGGGACTTTCTGCTGTCCCCATAGCATTTCGGTCCCCACAAATACCTTGCACAGACGAGTGTAGGTCCCCACAATTACGGAACAAGAAGGTGTGTACTTTCGGTGTAACAAGGGCAAGCGACCGTTGCTCCTGGTTCAAGTAGCACTTTCTCTTCAGTACATTTCAGCCCTTTTTATAAGAATTGTCAATAAAAAGAATTAAAATACTGATAATTAAAACACGACGGTTAGGATTTAATGACATTGCGTATGGCTATGTTTGAAAGTAAGCCTTAAGGATAGACCTATGCAAGAATTTCGTCCGTACTAACATTGACATATCACACATTCAATAGAACTTTCACTTTCAAAATAAAGTTATGTAGTTTGGAACAGACGACTTGCCTTTAAACTATATATTGATTGATTTTTCTCTTAAACATGTACTTAAATCATAGGCGCGATGACGATGATCGGGTGAGGATCAGACGAAAGAAAAAAAAAGTTGGATTCAATTCATTTCAATGTAGGCAGACTGATTTTTGAATTTTAGAAAATGGCACGAATAACCGATCAGCCTTTCCACTCACAGTTTGTTTTTGGTTCTTTTGCTATAGTTATGCTCTGATGCACAAGTGCTGGGACGAGGATCCTAATAATAGGCCAACCTTCACCGAGTTGGTCACCATCTTGAGTGGCATGGCATTGAATAACACCAATAGTGTGAGTTGGACTTCACCTAAAAATAAGCACTCGTAACTTTATCTAAAAACTTAACTAAAGTAGCTGTACTGAATGCTATATTTACTAAGGAGTTCTACTATTAAAGATCAATTAGACTCACGAAGCCAGAGCAGAACAGAAAATCAACCCTAAATCATTAGAAATCCATTGAAAACGAACCGCAGATTTTAACGTACCTTAGCTGCGCCGTGAGGTCTGTGGTAGACCAGTGTTCATTATCAAAAATACCCATAATCTTTGCTACCCCATGTTGCGATTCCAACTTGACTGTTGGTTTATATTTTGATATCCTGCTTAGTTTATATTGAAGACATGTTCCTTTTCCCGATGAAAAGAAAGTTGCCACTTGAAAATGCGGGAAAGTCGATAATTAACGAATGAGGGCGTTGTTACGACGCCATTTTGGGGAGTAATAGATATGTGTTTCTAGACTTGTCCCTGTCCTCCCCCCCCCCCCTTCCAATAAAATATGGGGACCGGGAGCTAGTTCCCATTTAAGGCCATTGATTGGATAACCTTTGAACGTGAGGAGTATGATTGTTTTTTTTTTAAATGATGATTACAGCATTGCGCATGGATGACAGTTGAACACATGCGACTTAAAAAAAAGAGACCCTTACCATACCCAGTACGCAAAATAGCCAGTGTCTTCACGAAGGCATTTTCGAGCATTTCAACTGTATAGGTTTCAAAATACTGAAAATAGTGCCCCTCTCTTTATTGAGAAGTACTCTGGCAACAACGATCAATACGCCAAGATTATTCAAGGGTTAATGTTTCCCCTTTTATTTCGCAGACGTATATGGCGATGGACAGCATCAGGTATATCAATTGGAGCGCCATTCGCCCCGAGTTTGATGACAAATGAGAGTTTACCAAAGCAAAGAAAGGCGTGGTGTCTGCTTCTCTTCGTAACGCTGGTTAAGTCAACTCGAGGATTGAAAGAAGGCAGGGCGAAGATGAATTAATTTCTAAAATGTTTGTGTATATTGGTTGTTCTGCTATTACGCTGAAGAAACGTGATAGGCCTATAGTTTCCCAGTGATACTATAAAAATAGAGCCTTCTTAACTATCAAGATCTGGCTACCGTATGTTCTTCAGACTGCAGATCACCAATAATAATTCAGAATCTTAGAACAAAAGCAAATATCTATTTTCTAAATCAAAACTTATTTTGAAGCTATGTACAATGCTGTTTTTGCTGATTAGATATGCTTATTTCATCTATGGAATGGTGTACAAATAATGAATGTTTATGAGTGCAATGGTTAGAATATATTTTCATGAGTTGAATGGTGGAATGTTCCATTCAACGAGGCAAAGTTGAATGGAACATCCACCGAATGAAAATATTCTCATCATTGCACGAATACAAAAAAAAAAATCATTATATGTTTCATATAACATCCAATGAGATCTTTGTCATTCGCTTGGAGGATAAAACTTAAGAAGTGAAACAATTTACAAATTGTATTATATCCACTACTTTTTGTTCAGCTTGTTCAAGGTTAACAAAGGTTTAAAAGTCAAACCATTAACAATATGAAAGCTGATATTGTAAGTTCGTAAAACAATGCCAAAAAATCAGCAAGGCAAGTTCAGTTCGTAACTGCATCCACTTCAAAGGCAAGTTTTGCACAGCTGTATTATAAAACGCATGCTTCGGCTCTGTTACAGCGGCCATCCCCAAACACGGTCATTATCACGCAGTAAAGAATAGCTAATCACACTGTTATTCTCTAATTGTAAATACCCTAAATGCTATAAATAACAGTAAATTGAAGGTGTATTACGGCCTGAAACCCCCGAAAACATTGAGTCTCGGATTGTTTACTTATCCTATTTCAAAGGTCTGGTTGAAAGGAAACAAACCTAATGTCTAATGTTCCCGAGAAAAGACGGAAAAACCGGTTGTTTACATCGGACGCAGCAGACATTTTTGTAGCATAGCCTACATGCACGTATTTCCAGCCGTAAATAATGCTCTTTCTCGGCACGATGACAGCAACAGACTTGATTAATCTGAAACAATAGCGGTGTTTTTTTTCACCCAAATAAGTCAATCATTCAACCCATGAACACACACGTTTTTGAGAAACGACTCTCACCCAAACAGCTCGATTTTTCAGAGATTTTTCACTTAAATAATCACCTGATATTCCTTCTCGCGCGGCACTGCAAGAATAACACATAAACGTCCAACAATGGTAGTGTGGAATTTTATATCCTACATTTAAATGTTCTTTCCAATTAATATCATTACGTTTAAAACACGTTTTGTAGCCCAATTAGGCGCATTCCAGGCCATAATATCCCTTTAACACAAAGATACAAAACACGATTACTGAATGTTACCTTCAGGTTATTCATCATAGCTTAATGTAATTTAAAAAGACTATCTCAAAGCCTCTGTGCATTAAGTACATCAAGTGTTTCGATGTAGTTAGAATAAGATTTTATCAGAATCAATAAAGAATGTTTATGCAGACTGGATCAGCAATCAGTTCCCTGGCTAAGTACAGCAAGCACATGCTCTAGCAAGGTGCAACGTTGACATCAAGCATGATCAATGGTGTACATTGACAAGATCGAACGTGAACATTAACAAGTTTATTAAGCCGCGTGCAACGTGCATATTGCGAAGGTACAACGTCAATATTAAGAAGTTACAAGGTTCACATTAAAAAGGTCAATATTAAAATGTAGTTCCAGGGCCACCGTAGAAATCAGAGTTGTCCTTCTCCTAGGCAGATTACCAAACAAGGCAAACGAGTTCCACCTACCCGGAGCGACTGCAGGTGCCAGAAACTCGCTGACACCCTCTGCCATTCTTAGAAACGGGAGTTGGCAAGAGAAGCCAGTCAGTAGGATTTGGGCAGGAGAGGCTAATGTTGAGACGCTGTGCTATAAGATATAGGGTATTTCAATGGAAATGGAGCTGCTCAATTCTCCATACCACCCAAGCACTTTCTAACCAAAACATATAAGGTATTCCTGAGCATGAGCGGTGGTAATGAGAAGGAACCCCTTGCCAGGATAAAGGAGATAAACTGTGCCTCTCTTCCACCATGCAAGACACTTGGAAATCATATCGAAAGGGCCCAGTACATGTATGTGGCAAGAATCTAGAAGGGGGCTGACCAGGCTGATCCAACTGGTGGGGCAAGTCCCGCAGACTACGGCTGGAAGTTAATTAAAACAGCTTTGAACCAGACTTTTAGAAGACGTGTAATGCACAGGTGACAGAACAAGTACAATAGGGTCATTAAACATGTGGGACACAATGGCCCTGCAAATCGCATATTATAAGTACACATGTACATATAATCTGCATTGAAATACCATAAGTCACAATTTATTTAGGTTTATTATTTTATGGTTAAGTAAACAGTTTATACACTAGAATTGTTGTCAATGTAATATTTGACCAAAATATCTAGTATAGACATCCCTACTGTGGTTATGTCAAGTACAATTTTCGAGATATCTTTAAAAAAAAAATTAAAAAAGGGTTTTGGTAATAGTGTCGTGAATTGAGATGATACATGATCAACTACACATCTCCAGACATTACAATGGTAGTCTTCGTATAGATTGACCATGAAAACATAGGTGTAGAGACCACACTTTCGCTATTACCATGTACAGTTTTTGAGATATTGTCAAAAAAGGGATTTCCAGTAATGGCGGTGCTTTATTACGTCAATGCATTTTTGTGATGTTCCCATGATACCCTATGAGGTCGACTGCTTTGGCGTTTTCCCCCATGAATAAATGTTCTGGGCTCGGTGCCATGATTTTGCAGGAAGTGTTTGGGTTTATTCGGTGTTGCTTTCGACACAGCTGATTCATGAAAAATGCACTCTGACCAGTATCGACTCATTGTATTGGCCTGTGTTCATTATATTTACAGTAGATTCAGAGATGTGTGTAGATTATTCTGCAATATCACTTAATAAACACTCATCCGTAACCTTAATTTGGTCAAAGTTCTTTGTAGCTCCTATAGCAATGACTTTGCTTTGTCCGTTCATACATCACATAGAGCCCGTTCTACCCTACACCTAGCCTACAGCGTATAAATAATTCAAAACTGCCTGTCACATTAAAACCACACGTCTTTTTGGCTTGGTTAAAGAAATCCAAAGTTGTAGTAAAACTTGAACTTGTTTCCCCCAGCAGAGGTTTCACCATTTTAGTTCGTGGGCTATGGGGGTCCCATTGCACCCCCCCATAACCCACCGACACCGATATTTTTTTTATCCTTGGCATGTCAGAATAGGAGAAAAGATGTTAACAGTGAAAATTTAGGGATGCTCTCTCTCAGGATTAGCACAGGAATAAAAATACGGGTATAATGCAACATAAACATATGTAACTATCAAATAATAATATTGTCCCGGAGGTTGAGCAACTGTTTACATTTATCACTGCTTCCAATTGAGACTACCCAGAGAATATTGTGTTCCGAAACGGACAAGCAAACACCGTGGATAAATTGTACAAGTTTGATTAAGATCGGTCAAGGTCTGCTCAGGTTATGGCGTTTTGTTTCTTACCCTTTCAACCCAAGTGCTAAGAAAATGCATCGAAACTCAATCAGAGGCAGTTCCAATAAGTGGGCTCCTGAGGGAGAGCATCCCTAAATGTTCACTGTTAACATCTTTTTTCCCCAATGGAGACATGCCAAGGATCAACAAAATATCGGTGGCGGTGGGTTGGAGGGGGGGGGGGGGTGCACTGGGACATTCTCCACATAGCCCACTGACTATGCTATGCGTCAGTTTGTCGGATTACAACTTTCGTGCGCGCGCGCTGCATACAGCACGCGCGAATCCGAGTTGTAATACGACTAACTGGCAAACGATCAGCTATGAGATATTTTGTAATTTGAAAAAGTGAAGAATACTTTTACGATCAATTGAAAACATATCGCACAACTACATGAAGTTCGTTTTACTTTTAGGGAAAATCTTATGCATTTTACATATAGCGTGCAATATTATTTTGATCATAATACAGACAAGTGCTAAATGAATTGAATCTTGAAAAGTCACCATTAACGTGATATTTGACAACCGCAGCAGCACATCATTCGTTGGTACTTTGAACGCACACCTTACGTTAGATGCTTACCATCGAAATTTTGTATTCGTCAAATTCTGTATTTGTTATTATGACCGGTTCGCCACAGGCGGGGATCCGAATCTCACAATCCAGACAAGAATTAAGAATTTTGGCATAAATACTTGAAAGAGCAACCTTTAAAAACCACAAAAATATCAACATCTCAACATCGCCCAAATGGTCGATTCGCCGGTTTGTCATCAGCTCTGCGAAGGGGATATTATGACGGGAATTTATTCAGGAGTTGTATTATTCCATTGTTATATCTTGTCTGTGATACTTTAATTTTATTGGTCTAAAACGGCCACCTGTCTAGGCTGTACAAACGTTTACTTCATATACACTGCGTTGCATGTGAATTGCCTCATATACAATGCGTTGCATATTGTTTTTTTGGGGGGGGGGGGCTGAAATAAAAAGGACAAGTTGAACATCGATTAATAGAAAGGACAGAAAAGAAAGAAAAAAAGAGCTCGAGCTCGACAACACCGTTACATCAATATCAGAAAAACACTGATTGAGTTTTAAATCAAACCAAATACATAAGCTCAGATACCTTTAAGTCGACGATACTAATGAACGGGAAAACCTATATAAATAGCGGGTCAGATACTTGGACAGTCCGAGCTGTCAACAGACATTACAAACGCCAAAAGTAAGAAGAAATACAAAGCACATGTAGGCTACTTTCTTTTGTTTGTATTTTGTTTTAAAATACAAACAAAATAAACGTCACCCGAGAATACTTGCAGAAACAAAGTTTATTCTCTCAATCTGAGTACAATACATTTGACACTTCATTCACTTCCAAAGTAAATCTGGGTATAAAAATGCGATTGGACACTACATTAACATTACAATAAAAACTTCTGAAAAGATTTTAGTGCTAGAATTCACTATGAATGTTTGTAGTTGATCTGTGAATTTAGAATCTTTGAACACATGTCTTTGCAACACTTCAGGATTGTAGGGGATTAACTGATGAACATTGGTTTCTTATATATTAGCCTCGTTCATATCTTGGTATGTTGCGTTTCCCGTGGGACAAACAAAAGTCCAAGAACCAACTAAATATTCTGTTGTGTTATTTTTCACCTTGAATACAAAAGTGTAACATCTGGTAAGAATAAAGGATTGCAACAGATGTTCATTTCCGGGTTATTACACTTTGGGATATAACAACAAATTACATTGCATTACAAAACCACATTCAGTTTGACATTTGGGCAATTCCACAGATTTATAAAATCTCAACGAAAAAAACTTCAAAAATCCAAATGCCACAAATGAAATGTGTATCATTGTGAATCTCATTATCTGTATTTTACTGAAACATAGTTTATTTCTAACAATGTTCAACAGTTCAGCTGTTACTTTTAACTAAACAAAATCATTAATAAGTACACAAAACATCGATTTGTCAGAGTACGTCATACACCATGGTGTTTCAAGCCAATTTCTACTACAGCAAACAAGATGGTTGAAGAATTTATTTTTTAAATCACTGTTGTAACTGAGACGTTTTTATCATACTGAAACTCCACTTTATGATTATAAAATTTACAATGAACACTGTTGAATTGTCCAAAATGTACCTCCGACGCCACGGAAATGCCAATTTCATATTTCCAGATTCAGAAAGGGTGTCATTCACATTGCAGACTTCATTAGAATCATTACATTTGCAAGGGTACTTCTCAAAACAGTGAAATATAATCTAGCTAAAAATTTTCGAATACAAAAGCTAAGCAAATCTTTTGTTCGAACTTAATATCTAGGCAACTTGAAAAGTTTCTTGATTACACACACTAGAAAACAGTAAACAAAAGTTAACATTTCAATACTAGAAATAATGGCCAAATTAAAAGAAATGTGTTTGTACTTGCGAATTTATGTCTATTTATGGAGGACCAAAGAAACCAAAAAGATTTGTAAAACAAAACGTTAAGCTCTTATATTGTCTGAGGACGAACTCATTTTTTTCGGCAACTTAAAATAATTCTTGAATATACCGAGAAAACAGTGGGGAAAAAAGATACATGTATTGACACTAGAACCGATTGCCAAATTAATGGAAATGTGTTTGAAGTTATGAATTCATATTTATTTATGGCTGGCTAATAGAAATCTGCTGCCCCATTCCCTTGGGGAAACCAGACCAGGACAAATATAACTTTCAGTATTGCTTGTAGTTGGAGGTACAGCCGATGAATCAGTTTGCCTTATTATATTTATATCTTGTCAAAACAAAGCAAAGGTGAAAACAGTTTCAACTGATTTTGGTTTACTGTGTCATGCGGCTCTAGGGCACATGCACGATGCTTGTGCAAATCCAAGCACATTCTTAAACAAAACGCTGTAACGTGACGTTAACAGCCTTTTGCTTGTGATGGGAAGATATTATTACAACATCCAATATCCTTTCCAGACATGTACTTGAAGGTAACCATTTAATAATTCAGACCAATCTTAGAAGATGATTTTCCTTTTTAATCTTTCAGTGAAATGTTACAATAACTTTAATTTAGTGCCGAGGGTAAACATACATAGTTGTGTTGGATCTTTACACAACAGTTTCGTTGACGTCATGAAGTTGTTCATCATCAGTGAAGCTGACAAGAGATCCTGGAAGCTGGATGATAAAATGAAAGCAGAAACCTTCACATTTACGTGCAATTACACACAACAAATGTTGAACAAGGAAAGTGACTGTGTGGCCAAGATTTTAAACCAGAATTTGAACAGCTTAATAACCGAAATGTCTTGCCATGTTTATTGCTTCTGATCAGTTCTCAACTAATCTTACACGTAGGGAAGTCAAGTTTGAGTCCCACCCAAAATGTGGACTTACTTTCTTATCCCTACTTGATGGTGTTCAGAAAATTATCTGAAGTTGCTCCACCTCTACAAGCTAACATTTCTTTTTCATCTTCTCAATACTGTTTTTTTTTTCAGGCTTGGCATATTACAGTGCAAAGGGCACTCTTATGGAATCTTGTTGAATCCTTAGTTCCAGTACAAGAAATATTAAGCTTTGCTCAGCCTATAAGTATGCAAAGCAAGATTTTGATTTTCTGCTGAATAGTTTCATGAGATTAGGCCTAGGTTATAACACCTACCTCTGTTACACAGTTAGGGGTTTCCTCTGTGGTAGATGGCGGAGTCCTCTTCTGGAACATCAGCATCTGCCCTGGATCTTTAATATCAGCATCCTTCTGCCCGTGCGTGGTTGGCTGTGCCCACATCTCAGCCTTGGCAGGGCTCACTGTTGGACTGGCAGGGGGAGGCTCATCACCTGATTTACCACCCACGGAGGCAGCATCAGCCAGTACAGGCCAAGCATCTGCAACAGCATTAGAACGCACAAGACCCGACCAGGGCCTGTTCTTCTTGAGGCCTGATGAAGAGGAGCTTTGAGAGCGACTTGAGAAAGCAGAGAGTGGTCTTCCTGTTGAAGAGTCATCCGGATGGCTGTGGCTAGCCTGGTTCTCGTCCTTCTCGTCAGAATCTATCTGATCTCCACTGTCATCTTCAAACACAGGGTTTTCAAAGGCTTGCCGAGGGACGCTGCTTATGGATGGCACCAGTAGATCATCATCTGGATCCGGTAATGGATGGATTTGTAATCTGTTGTGAAAGAGTACAAATCATTTAATCCTATATGTTGTTTCAACTAATAATAGAAGAGTAAAGAGGGGAGAACTATCAACAGTAAAGTATCTCATCTGTGGTCTTTCCCTAGTCCGAGTATATTGGACCCAAGTTATCGCCTTTTTTAACATTTGGACATGGTCTGGCGATAGTGGGGTCCAAGCTAATACCGTGACCTGGACAACATCATCCTGTCACTGTCCCAAAAACCAACATTTTCCAACAAAAAACATCAGATTTCACCTTCAAAACGGCCTCCAAATTACTAGATATGCCACCTGAGGTACAAGTAGACATCGATAATTAAGATGGTTGTACTGAAGTTTACTTACGATCCGGAAAAAAGTGAAATTTTCCGTTCATTTCGGAGAGCTCCCCTCGCGATCTTGAACACGTTAAATTTCCGATCGTGTTTAATGTTTGAACGACGCGATTTCTTCTACATGCCCAGCGTACATTCGATGGTCCCCGTATCCCGAGGGCGATTCCGTTACCGAGCGCGCGCGATGCATCGATTATGATAATGAGTAGACTGGATCGCGTTTGTAAACACATGTGCATTTCAAACGATAATAGGGAGTCGGGAACTACCGCAGCTTTTATGGCGGGTACCAGTTCAAGCTGGTTCCCGATTCCCTTTTACAGTTCGAAATGCACATGTACATGTACAGTGTATGTGTTTACAAATGTGACTCATTATCATAATCGATGCATCGCGCGCGCTCGGTAACGGAATCGCACTCGGGATACGGGGACCACCGAATGTACGCTGGGCATGTAAAAGAAATCGCGTCGTTCAAACATTAAACACGATCGGAAATTTAACGTGTTCAAGATCGCGAGGGGAGCTCTCCGAAATGAACGGAAAATTTCACTTTTTTCCGGATCGTAAGTAAACTTCAGTACAACCATCTTAATTATCGATGTCTACTTGTACCTCAGGTGGCATATCGAGTAATTTGGAGGCCGTTTTGAAGGTGAAATTTGATGTTTTTTGTTGGAAAATGTTGGTTTTTGGGACAGTGACAGGATGATGTTGTCCAGGTCGCGGTATTAGCTTGGACCCCACTATCGCCAGACCATGTCCAAATGTTAAAAAAGGCGATAACTTGGGTCCAAGTTACTCGGACTAGTCTTTCCCCAGGAAATGCTAGGTTGTAGGTTTACAAAGAAACTCAAAATCTCAATTATGGTGGTGTGTACTGGACAAAATATTTATTCATGCGTAATAAAATAATTCAATGGCATAACACCTCAGTGGAGGTATGGCATATAACACCTGGAGGTCACAATTAGTGTTAGTCAACAGGACTTACAGCACTTTGCACTTACTTTTTGCTGTGCTTTTTCTTGCAGAAGAAGACCACAGCAGCAATGATGACCAAACCAACCAGACAGCTTCCCACAGCAATTATAACTTTGGCTCTAAAGAAAATACACAAATTATAAATATAAAACATTGTAACAGCTTAAACTTTCATGATTGGTCAAAATCATCAGTTTCAGTGGAATCATGAACTGACAATTTATATACTGTTACTAAACATCGACGAGAACCTTCTTTTGTGTGAAAGGCCAGGAAATAAAATAGTGAATGGAAAGTAAAAACAATAGCATCCTGAAACAAATGATTTACATGACCGCTTTTATCAGGTCCTTGGTTTGAATTTATCACAATAATGGAAATCTCTGGAGTTTAGAATTAAACTTCTTGACTTGATAATATTTTTGTTTATTAAACTTGAAGAGCAGGGAGAACAGTTAAGATCTGTAAATGTACTCGCACGGACATTAAATTCTAAATGTATTTACTCTCCAAAATTTAGACACTGGTTTCTGAAAATACTGCATGGATACAATTGCAGGGTATATGCTATTACATCACAAAATAAGAATAGTAAAACACAAATAATTTGTACTTATATAAACAATGCTGACCTCCAGTCGAGGTCATCGCACAGTGGATCAGACAATGGACAAGCGCATTCAAATCCATTGAGGCGATCATAGCAGACGTATGGGTATGCACACGGCGTGGACTGGCACTCATCATAATCAATCTCGCAGATGTCACCAACCCAGCCGGGCTGACAGTTGCAGGAGTAGGATTCGAACCCACTGCTACGTGCAGGGGAGGTACAATCAGGATCCTCAACAGGTCCTGTGTGTAGAGAGGTACATTTTGCAACAAAACTAAGACGAATCACTATGTCTGATCAGTGATTGATATGAAACCTGCAGCTGATTTTACAAATGAGTGTGCAAATTATGGCATTAGTGCGATTAATTTAACAAATACATATATCTGATTACTTGCATGAATTTAGAGGTATACATATTGGTGAAGATAATCACAGGTTTTATGATGGCTGTTGGGTATAATTTCATATACGAGACACAACAGTTACTGAATCAGTTCCACTCGTCATTTTGAAAATAGTTTTGTCCAATTATGTCATAAGTTCTGTTACAGCTAAAACAGCAATCCATTATCATCTTGTTAGACATATAAAGTTTTAAATTTCTTTTATAAATCTTGATAAGTTAGACAGTGAGGGGCACAACAATAACAATAATTAGTCAGTAAAGTTGTTTATTTTTGGCATGAATGCCATAACTTATGCCACCTAGAGTGATTGGGTAAGTATATCATAATTTGTTGCAGAAGTCGTGAAATTTGTCATAATTCAATATGCACTTACTGAACTGCAACAAAGAGTAAAGTTTCATGAAATTGGCTACTGATCTCATTTAATAATCTACAATACAAGCAATTCCAAGTTGCTAGGTGTTGTGACAATTTTACTTTCTATGGGATTAAACCTCCCACATGGAATGCTGTGCCTTGAAATGTTTATTAAAGTCCTGTTACTGTTTACACGACAAGCTGTATTCACGAAGCAATATAAACAAAAGGAATTAAACAGAAATGGCTGAGGTTTTGTGTGAGCCACCCACCTCTGCAGACCCCCTCATGGATGCAAGGGTTGACCAGCACAGCAATCTGTACCTCCAGTAGCTGAGACACGGCTCCAGACAGGTCCTCTGCTAAGACAAGGAAACTATCCCTGCCATGGTAGTTGGGGTTTGGAGCATAGGTGAATGTGGATGTCGTCCAGCTCAAGTCCTCCTAAATATAAAAAGTTCTCATTCCAATGTTACAATGACTCTGAAACCGAAATCAAATTTTACAGGTGATGAACATTGAAATAGGAATGTTTTGATACAGACTTTGATCAGAATAAATTGTAACTTGACTTAAGGAAGCGTGACTTGTGATTGACTTGGTATGACTTGTAAGACCTTCTGAGAACTCTAGATTCAGAGTTGGACTTAATTGCATTGATAGGGATGATGCCATGACTTGATTTTCCTACTGGGTAAGTATGGGAAACATGTGGAACTCGGTGTTGTAGTCGAGATCTTCAAAAGACCAGAAACAAGACCAATTGTAGAGCAAGCACGAGACCATTCACAAAACCAGCCACAGGTATCAGGGCACAAACAACGACAAAGTAATCGTGTGTTGCAGTTTTTTTGTTTTTGAATAGGTTGTGACTTGAATTGACACTAAAGGTCTTGTGTTGGTCTTGTGATGGCCTTGTGGGCTCTCGACAACAACGCTGGTGGGACTTAAACATACATAATGTGATTGGAGATGTGATTACTAAACAGACTGCAACTCAACGAGGATGGTGAATGCACAATTTGATGACAGAGTCATTTGTCCAGGGTGATTCAATGGGGCTTTAATCTGACATCACCAACTATATTGTGCTTTATACAACACCTGATTAAATTCCTGTCATATCATTGGCAGCTCGTTGATCACATGAATCATTTGTACCAACCCATGGCCTGGTCACACTATTGGTGGCTCTGACCAATCAGATGACGAAGATGCATTCAGGTGTTGTATAAAACAAATAATGAATGTTTCAAATTCATGCAACAGAAAGAATAATTTCATTTGGTGACAGATCCAGTCCACTCGCCTTCACCTCCTAGAATGGAACATTTCATCTGTCACCTCATGAAATTATTCTTACCACTGCACTCATAAACATTAATTATTTGTATAAGAGTGGCAGCAATTACACATAGGCAGGATACCTTTATATCATGCAATAGGAGCTCTCAGATAAGTCCTAGATATAAGGACACCTGTCCAAATACAGAAGTCCAGCCTGACTCAAGCTACTTCAGGAACTATTCAATTCAACAACTGCGCACAAGAATTGCTAGTATTCAGAATCAATAAAATACCAGAGATTAATCTTTGCTACACTGCACTGGCAAGTGCAGATGTTACTTAAAGCACATGGGCAATTCCATGAGAAAGTCTAAATGGCTGAAAACAATTTATGAAATCTTCAAAACTGCAGGCATCACAACCTCAAGTGTGGTATCAAATTAAAGGGGACAAGACCTTCCATTTGCGTGATGTGGCAGTGAGATTGAATACAGTAAAATATATTTTGTTTGTCCACAAACTGTTATTGTTTTTTGGCTAAAAGAATTGATTTAAGGTAGTAATTTTAGCAACTTGTTTTTACATGTAATATGCAAAATGCTATTGTGAACAAATGTGTATATTATGCCAAAAGATATTAAAAAAATGTAATTATCAGTTTCTCATGTTTTAACTTGAACCAAAGATGGGCGGACAAACTGTAACACCAGTTACCGTAATATAAATTATCAAAATATACCACTGTAGAGAAATGGTTTTAATAATTGTAATTGTAGCATAGTACTTACACCCTCGTGATGTAAGGGGAATAAAAAGAGTTTTCCATCAGTGCACAGAGTGAGAATAATTCAAAAGGTATCAACATTTTTGCCATGTCCTTTTATTTAAGGTGAATTACAGATAAAAATCTTCCTGCCAAACCCACAGGCATAAATTTTGTTGACCTTTTCTGTAGTTTTGCCATTTAATTTTAAGGCATCTAAATATTTAGACTTTAAAGAAAACAGCACAGAGTTGATGCAAGACCCTTTTAAAACGCAATGTGAGTTACCATGGAATTGCCCACATACACTTGACAGGCAGACTTAGAGGTTTTTGAAACCTTGGCTTCGGCTAAAAAAACTTTATGCCCCTTACTCTTGGCAAGGGCGGATTGTCGCCCAAAAAGTGGGTCAAAAAAATTCTGGTGAGGGGTAAGGGCCCCGAAAATGTTTTGGATTGAAGATGCTCTGGGGTGCGATCAGAGGCAATTTCTGACCACTTTAACCATTTTTTTTGGGGGGGGGGGGGCAAAGATGGTGATGTACGCAGTGCCTGCTTTTTTCTTTATGGGGGGGGGGGGGGACATTGCTGCCCCCCCCCCCCCCCCCCCCCGATCCGCCCTTGACTCTTAGGGACAATGGCTAAGTATAGGTGTTCAGCCTCAAGAACTTCAAAACCTTTACATAAGCCAAAGTTAAGAGCATTTGATTTGGACATTGGAGGCTTTATGTAATTCTAAAACCCGTGGCTATAAACCAAAGCTGGAGTTGAGGCCAAGGTTTCAACAACCTCTTTAATATCACAACTTTTACCTCACTATGAGGCAACTCTATCCCACAAGGAATGACTGGCTCTTCACTGTCTGCAGAGGGCTCACTGCAATTCTGCCTGGACGGCACAGTCTTGACTTGGCTTGTCAGTGCCAGGGTGCCATACGTCGGGGGCCTGGTTACAATGGTCAGTTCATCATTGGTGTCAGCATCGTATGCTCCTAGCACAGCAGTCAGATCCTTGTAGGCAACATTAGACCCTGTGTTCTGCTCAACAGTTAACTGTTTATAAAAGTCAAAACATACAAGTAAACCTTCATAAAATGAGCAAATGTCAAAAGGCAAATCTTTATGTCATAAAATTGGATTAAATCCAATAACAATATTACATAAATTGCTACAAGTTTATTTGTAAAGTCAGACTGTAAAGATGAGAATTTGGAGCGATTTAGGGCATTAATGCCATTTTTGATTTGGAGAGGAGTGAACTCAGTGAATTTTCATGAATTAAATAGCTATTTATTACAGTTGTAAAAAAAATCAGCAGTAACTCAAATTGAGAAATGATGTGTGTTCCTTTGTCCATTTACCAATGACCTTTTTAGTTTGTGGTTAGAAAATTGGCTTGCATGTCCACAATGAAGGTTTAACCTGTAAGATTAGATAGTTGCTTTATTTGTTTATAACTGTATGAATTTCTGTAAGGAAGCATGAAAAAGTTGAAGTGTAAAGGAACGCACATGTGATGAATCCCATAAACCCCCATCTGATTATAAGGAGCACCACCGCATAAACACGTGAAATTAAAAAAATAAACATTATTACTACTTAATTTACCAAAGCAATGCGTCCATTGCCAACAACTTGACCATTATGTGCACTGTATAACACAGGATTATCATTGACTGGTCGGACTTCAATGGTGAGATTGACAGTGGTAGATAGAGGTTCTATCTCATGGAAGGTCTGTACCTCCCTCACTGAATAAACAATAAAAAGAAAAGAGAGAGATACAAAAGTCAGTTAACGTATCACTTGTATAGGACCATTTATAATCATCTAACAATTGATATCCCAAACTACTGAGCAAAGTCACAGATTCAGTAAACATCACCCTGATAATAACCCGCCAAGAAATTATCTAATCTGACATGCTTTGCAAGGAAAATTAACTGAATTTTTCAGCCTCTTAGAGAGAACTGTATCTCAAAACATCTAAAGTCTAATGACTTCTTGAGGCTTTTCCTTTTCTGACATATTTTAAATTACCTGTATTTTTTCTTGTGTTTTTTTTTCACTGTGTTTTGTTCCTTTTGCAGTGATAAAAATATACAGTATTATATTTTATTGGCAGATTGATCTTTCAGAAAACAATATCTTGTAGAGACTCTTACCAGTGATTTGCAGAGTGAAAGTACCGTAGCAATCAGTACAAGGTGTATAGCTGAATTCACCAGTCTCTGTGATCAATGCTGTGCCTTGCTTGTCACTGTGACTACCAAGCTCAAATACCAAAATGTCATCTTCAAGATCAGTGGCCTGGAATGTGTACGACAGAGTTCCTGGAATAGAATATGAAGCATGAAAAATAACAACTGATATTCGACATTCACTACAATTTGTACTACTGCCAGTGCTGTGTAATATTTAGATTGTTAATTATACAGTATATAATGTTAAGTCTTAAATCAGAAAAGGTGACAAATAAGTACCACATACAAGTAAAATAATACAACAGAATATTTGAGACATTTTGCTATGCTATCATTCAGACAACAAATGAAGCATTATGGAAACATTTTGATTTAGTTTTTTTTGTATAAAGCTCACTTTGCTATTCGATAATCAATAGAATACAATGAAAATATAGGATGTAAGTTTCCATAAATATGGTGGAAACATTAAATTGATTGTATAGGTAAAGTTACCTTCATCCTCATTCATGAACATATTCTCTACCAAGTTTGTGATAACTGGTGGGTTATTGGGGATGGCGTCTAAGACAACAGCAAATGCAAAATGAGTCTCATGGCTGAAGTATGTCGTGTTGGAAGGAAGTGACTCTTCTTGCAAAGCACGCCGCTTGCGACCTGGCTCTGAGGATGACAAGGCTGGAGTCTGTGTGGAACAAACCTACAACGTGAAGGGAAAACACATTGTGTTAGCCATATGCTTATTAAAACAGATAATGACAGATATGGATCTGATTTAAAATCGTTGCACGTCGCAGTAAATTATGGAATGATCTCATTTTGGAAGGAAATTGGTTCTAAGAAGAACCAGTGGGTGAACACTCCATGCCGATATCACTATGCATGTGTTATCTCCCGATACAATTCCTGAATGGACATGGGAGGGTTAAAAAAGGAGACACATTAAAGTCCTGAGTTAGGACTCCTCTAACTCTCGCATCCCACAGCAAGTTTGAGTGTGAGCTACATCAGCTACCATAGTTCAACTATCTTCCAATCTTCTAAGGGACTATGTGGAACTGGAATCCAGGCATGTTTACATATGCTTTCGATAGCCTTGACAAACTATGCAAAATGCAATGACAGGCAACAGAAGAGAGAGAGATGCAACTGATAGCAAATAGAGTAATTTGAGTGATAAAGTGGAATTTGACATTCATGAGTCTGTAGAATGGTTGTTCAAGCAGACAGCTATCATACATTGACATTGGTAGGTAGCGATTAATTAATGGTCCATCAACAGCTGCTTGTGGTATACATGTAACTCTGTCTGGATTGTACAAATGAAATCATATATTATTTTATACTTTTTGAAATTTCAAAGTCCTAAAAATGTTATAAAGAGTGGTGTTCAATTTTGTGTCTTGAAGTATATACAAGTATAGTCTTGGCCACAGACTGGATTTTGGATAATGTTCCACTATTGTAGACTGGTTCCTGCTCCCATAAAATATTGGGCTGGTAGCTATCTTGCATTTACATTTAAAATGTTTGTGCGTGTATACAAATGAGGTTCTACTTTTTGGACACGATGTTCAAATTCTCATTCAAAAGTAAATACCATTTGAATATATTGAATATTACACCCTTTGCTTGGACCAATCAATTGTGAACGCAAGCTTAGAGCCACAGTAAACATGAAAACATGTGAATTTCAGGCTAATTTAGTGTGCTAAATATGTAAACGAAGTGCACCATTTACTCTGTATACACTCAAGGCATTAAACCTCTGATAAATACAGCAAACTAGGAGGTCGGAATGATCTAACGGTCCCTATGCCCTCCCGGAATTCTACAAGATATCAAGTACCCAAGGCTCATTGCATTGTGGGACCAGTGTTCTAGCCAGGGTGAAATTATAGCGTAGGGGTAATTTTGGTTCGGCGAGTAATGCGAGAGCGGAGCGCGAAGCCCTTACGGCGTGGGGTCCGGGGCCCGCTTAAGGGCCCCGAAAAATTTTGGACTCTAGATGCTCTGTGGTGCAATCTGAGGCGATTCCCTGCCACTTTCCCCTGATTTTTTTTTAGCAGAAATGTTTAAAATTATAAGAAATTTTGTTTTATTTGTTTCAATGATTAATACTCTTGCTCCTGTAAAGTTTCTTCTGTTTTTAAATTTTAGATTACGTTTACAATGTATAAGTTGTTCCAAGATCGATGCTTTCTGATGTTTAACCATTTTTAGTAGTTCCTCAATGTTTTATAAAAAATTGGGATTTACTTTGTCAATATTAAGTGTCAGAACAAATCGCATGAACATTTCATATTTCAAGAAGCCTTGTGTTGTGTAGCGCTGCCGTAGTAGCAGTAGTTCCGATTTTAAATTTGTAAATAAAACCATCCGATCGGCAGGGAGAGAAATTGTAAAACCATGGAGGTCTCAGACATAAAAAGTCGTCGGCGATTGCAATTTCAATATGCTACAACACAATGTGAAGGAGAAATCTCATTTTTGTTATGTTAAAAAATATAATTGTTGATAATGACGATGAGAAATAATCACCGGGAATTGCTTCCTATCCCGGCCGCGGCCGGCCCCGGCCGGCCCGGCGTGCGGGCGCGGCGCGGGCCAGCCCACACCGGCTACGCCGGCGAACTACGCGACCAAATTTCCCTCAGCATTTGAGAAAGCTACGCATTCGTGGAGCGCTAAAAAACTTGTTTTGTTGCAATACTTGCTGATTGGTTTTGTCCTAAGAACAAACAGATCCGTTTTTACTACCAAACTTATTGAACTGTTATTATCAGCAACGAGTAGTGTAGTCAAAAATCCAAATTTTCGACAGCGACATTCTTCGAGAAGAATTCTCCACGTGCGGCCATCTTTGGGGATGGATCCATTGATATCGTAGGGTTGCTTAACCTTTCTTTCGACATCGTTTCTCGAATAAATCCTTTACGAAAATTATGTTCCGACGTTGAAGGACTTATTTTCAAACAGTTATATGTTTCGGACTTGATAAAAAGTATTATTTATAATTTTAAAACAGTTGAAATGCTTGTAAATATTGACCTTAGGAAAGCACACCCGATAGCGCAAAATGGTGTGGTCCACGTACGTCCGTACGGAGCGCTGTATCTACGCAGCACAAAACAGCACGTGCTTATTGCTATCATAGCGAATGCGTGTGGCGCAGCATCACGGTAGGGGTATCGTACGGGGTACGTGCGGTGGGATCGTTGTTTATTTTTCGCTGTGTCGTACGGCCAGTGCGCAATGCTCAAAGTCGCTGCGCTTGTATACGAACAAACGGCAGATATTTTTTTCCGCAACCAAAATTTATAGCGTAGCGGTAGCGTAGCGGCGCGATTTAAGCGTAGCGCTTATTTCCGAAAGCATAGCGGGTGCTAGCGCTATTTGATGCCTGGCTAGAACACTGTGTGGGACTACTGATATATACAATGGGAGGAAAATTCCTCCCAGTCTATATTAATTCCACAGGGCAGTACCGGTCCCAACATCAATCAATGATGAAGGGACTGGCAACCAGTCTACCCCTTACACCCCCTCAGCAGCAGAGGGTGCTATAAACAACATAAACCCCTTCCAGTTTGGGTAATTTGCACTCAAACCTGAGCATTTTTAAGTAAACCTCAAGCGCACACATTACGAAGATCACAGTCAGTCAGAGTGCTGAAACTCCCAGAACTGGATTTGATTCATCTATCGCCATGGTGGGTTGTCTGCACTTGCCATGGCCTGGATGCCTGGCTTGGGTGCCTGACTTGGGCCAAGACTACTTGAAATAAGGACAAGTGATCCGCGGAACTAGCTTTGCCATGGTGGGTTGTCTGCACGTGCCATGGCTGCCTGACTTGGGCCAAGACTACTTGAAATAAAGACAAGTGATCCGCGGAACTAGCTTTGCCATGGTGGGTTGTCTGCACGTGCCATGGCTGCCTGACTTGGGCCAAGACTACTTGAAATAAAGACAAGTGATCCGCGGAACTAGCTTTGCCATGGTGGGTTGTCTGCACGTGCCATGGCCTGGATGCCTGACTTGGGCCAAGACTACTTGAAGTAAGAATAACCGAGTGAAATCTTTGAATTGCATGACCAACCTGAACATTGACTTGGTTCCCATCATCAAGGTATGTAATTTGATCCACATCACTGCATGTCTTAGCTGCATCTTGCCATTCAGAGTGACCTAAACAAAGATTATGACATGATGACACTTAGATATAGCTACAATGTCTACATGTACCACAAACAACATAATCTAACTTTTTGGCAAAAAGGTGGGGGGGGGGGTAATGGCTCTAAGAATAATTACAACAAATATTGTCTGTGTTATGAATAAAAGAAGTAAGCAAATTTCAATAAAACTAGAAAATAAACCCCAAAGTAGACATCTAGTCCACCAGTCCAAAGCTCAAAGAAATCATTAAAGAGATTGATGGTTCTCAATGACAAAGGGCCTTTGAGAAATATGCTGGTAGGGTAGAAACTTCAGGTCTTTTGACTTCTTTGATGTATGTGTGTCAGGGCATTACAACTGTTCAGGAGATCGCTGCAGCAGCTATTATTTTGTAATGCACAAAATGGAAAAAAGTAACGTACTGTATATAAATCCATCCTTGACTTCAACAATTGAAAAGCATTTATTGACAAATTGACAACCAGCTTTTTGCTTTTGTCAATGGTTGAACACAGGCTGAAACTTGCATCCGTGAAAAAGGCTACCAAGTAGAGCGCAGAGACAGAGCAGCACAGTTAACATCTAGGAAGGTAACCAAACAGTCCTTTTCTGGACTACCATTAGTCCATTACTTCCAAAAGGACTAATAAATGATTATTGATGCAAAAAAAAAAAAAAAAAAAAAGAAATAAAGAAAGAAAGATTAAGACATTAAAGAAAGCAAAACTACCCTCACCCCAAATGAGACTCATCTTTTTCCCAGTAGATAAGTCTAGGTTTTGCCTCTGTCCAGTTCCCCAGTGTGCTAAGACTCACCTTTGTCCCAGTAGATAAGTCTAGGTCTTGTCTCTGTCCAGTTCCCTGGTGTGCTGAGACTCACCTTTGTCCCAGTAGATAAGTCTAGGTTTTGTCTCTGTCCAGTTCCCCGATGTGCTAAGACTCACCTTTGTCCCAGTAGATAAGTCTAGGTTTTGTTTCTGTCCAGTTCCCCGGTGTGCTAAGACTCACCTTTGTCCCAGTAGATAAGTCTAGGTTTTGTCTCTGTCCAGTTCCCAGTGTGCTTAGACTCACCTTTGTCCCAGTAGATAAGTCTAGGTTTTGTCTCTGTCCAGTTCCCCGGTGTGCTTAGACTCACCTTAGTCCCAGTAGATAAGTCTAGGTTTTGTCTCTGTCCGGTTGGTGAGCTAAGACTCACCTTTGTCCCAGTAGATAAGTCTAGGTTTTGTCTCTGTCCAGTTCCCCGGTGTGCTTAGACTCACCTTTGTCCCAGTAGATAAGTCTAGGTTTTGTCTCTGTCCAGTTCCCGGTGTGCTTAGACTCACCTTTGTCCCAGTAGATAAGTCTAGGTTTTGTCTCTGTCCAGTTCCCCAGTGTGCTTAGACTCACCTTTGTCCCAGTAGATAAGTCTAGGTTTTGCCTCTGTCCAGTTCCCCGGTGTGCTAAGACTCACCTTTGTCCCAGTAGATTAGTCTAGGTTTTGTCTCTGTCCAGTTCCCCGGTGTGCTGAGACTCACCTTTGTCCCAGTAGATTAGTCTAGGTCTTGTCTCTGTCCAGTTCCCAGTGTGCTTAGACTCACCTTTGTCCCAGTAGATAAGTCTAGGTTTTGTCTCTGTCCAGTTCCCCAGTGTGCTTAGACTCACCTTTGTCCCAGTAGATAAGTCTAGGTTTTGTCTCTGTCCAGTTCCCTGGTGTGCTTAGACTCACCTTTGTCCCAGTAGATAAGTCTAGGGTTTGTCTCTGTCCAGTTCCCCGGTGTGCTTAGACTCACCTCTGTCCCAGTAGATAAGTCTAGGTTTTGTCTCTGTCCAGTTCCCCGGTGTGCTTAGACTCACCTTAGTCCCAGTAGATAAGTCTAGGTTTTGTCTCTGTCCAGTTCCCCGGTGTGCTTAGACTCACCTTTGTCCCAGTAGATAAGTCTAGGTCTTGTCTCTGTCCAGTTCCCCGGTGTGCTTAGACTCACCTCTGTCCCAGTAGATAAGTCTAGGTTTTGTCTCTGTCCAGTTGGTGAGCTAAGACTCACCTTTGTCCCAGTAGATAAGTCTAGGTTTTGTCTCTGTCCAGTTCCCCGGTGTGCTTAGACTCACCTCTGTCCCAGTAGATAAGTCTAGGTTTTGTCTCTGTCCAGTTCCCCGGTGTGCTTAGACTCACATCTGTCCCAGTAGATAAGTCTAGGTTTTGCCTCTGTCCAGTTCCCCGGTGTACTTAGACTCACCTTTGTCCCAGTAGATAAGTCTAGGTTTTGCTTCTGTCCAGTTCCCCGGTGAGCTAAGACTCACCTCTGTCCCAGTAGATAAGTCTTGGTTTTGTCTCTGTCCAGTTCCCGGTGTGCTTAGACTCACCTGTGTCCCAGTAGATAAGTCTAGGTTTTGTTTCTGTCCAGTTCCTTGGTGTGCTTAGACTCATGTTGATCATTAATGGTCCCTGCACTTCCGTCTGACCAAGACTGGTGATATAGAATGTTGGTTCGTACACAAAACGTATCCTGGAATAAAAAGGGACAATGTATTTCTAATTTCAAATGGTGTTGACACACTTATTTTGAATCCTTATTTTTCTTTTAGGAAGCACTTGTATCTGTTTATATTAACATCCACAAGAAAAACAAATCAATGATAAAAGTATGCAACCAATCTGACTACGGATTTTCTGTAGGATAAACTGCACTGATATATTAACGATTGTATCTGAATAAAGTCTTGGAAAGTTATTTGCATCAATAGTCTGCTTCCACAATTAATGGTGCAAAACTAAGAGAACATCTTCTATATCCATGCAAGAACAAGAACTTCAAGACATTCTGAGACTAGTTGTAAAAAAAAATCGGGGACTACTTCTAGAGGAAATTTCATTCCTAAGTACTATGGAATTTGTCTGATCTGTTTTGAAGGGAAAACACAGTGTGTAGCAAACCAACCTGTGTCTGAGCAGTCTTGATGTATACTGGATGGTGTACAAGGGATTGGTGACATAGGGTTTATAATCCCTGGCAGCATCCGATTTGAATTCCTGGTTGGTTCTATTGACATCCATCAGACCTAGGATGAGTGAGCCACCCTGGTGTAGACCTGCAATAACACAAGTAAGGTTGGAAGTTCAGATAGTCCTCTACCACCATTGACAGTCCTCAATGCTCATTTGTTCACATGCCTGGGTGGTCAGGGTTACATTGTGATAGCGAAGCAGACAGTAGTATATATGGACCCCTTGCACAGTAACATCTGACATCACATCTTGTATGTGACATGCATTCCACGGGAAATATTTCCTCAGAATTGTGTTCATGACGCTTACTATGTACGCGGTGTAATAAAATAAATACAACTTGTTTTACTCAGTGTTGGCTGCTTTTGATTAATTCCCATCAGGGCCCTATTTTTACGGCTCTGCTTACCACCGAATCCCATGCTTACGATCATCATTCTGTGCCAACAGCGCTAGCAGAAAAATGCTGGGCTAACCCTGTAAGCACAGAATCCTTAGTTACAGGATGTATAGATGCATATAAGCTAAAAGTTCTTGCTAACCAGTGAAATACCTTGACCATAAGTTCAGAGTTTTCTGCTACATTAAGCAGGGATTTTTCGTCAACGGTATTAAAGCAGAGCCATGAAATTTGGCCCAGGAGGTAGTCAAATCAGTCAACACCATGGGACCACTCAAACCATGTTGTATAATACCTACCTCCCTTTGTAGCCACGGTGAAATCAAAGTGGTTATCTATGGCCCTCTTCCTCCTTCTCTGGCTTGTTGGTGATGTCAGAACAAGGTCTGTGCCATTGGCTGATGTCATCATCATATCACTGTCTCCTGTTGATCATGATAATAAAAGTTCAGCATGTTAAAGGGAATATACAACATTTGCAAACATCGAAAAAAAAAACTACCAAGTTTTTGCGAAATACCTTAATAGGATGTTGGTAAATGACAGCCTGAAGCATCCTGTAAAATTATGGCACCTGGTATACTGTCATTTTCAAGAAAAGTGGTATTTTTGTATCAATTTCCAACGCTGATCGGCCGATCAGCGTTGGAAACAACTGGCTTTTTTTTCAAATACTGGCCCCAATTGACCATTGCACTTGTTTGCAATCGATTACAAACCTATGAACGGGTACGAGCCAGCTAGACTGGTTCCCTGACCTTACAATTCCCCAATGTATGTAAACTGCTCTGTTTCTTCTTATATGGAGTCAGGGAACCAGACTACAGGAAAATGATCGTTTTTCTTGGTTTTTATAGCATTTTCGAACCCAAAACCTCCAAAAAGTCAGTGCAACTATATTTGCTTTATATTTCCAACCCCCAAATTCCATCCATTTCTGAAAATTACAGCAAAAGCAAATGATGTATATTCCCTTTAAACAATCTATATTACAGTAATACAAATTATTACTGATCTTTAGGCCAAAACAAAAAATAAGTCGGTCTCTGGTCAGCGTGCGCGTCGATTTTAATCATGCGCGTCAATCTTTTTTTTTTTCAAAATGTTCCGCGGTAGCTCCAACAGCGCCCTCTATTTCCGCACTTCCTCATTTTTTTTTACCAAAGAGCACCAAGGAATGGGAAATTGCACCAAGGCAAATGATCAAAAGCACCAAGGCAAATTATGGAGGACACCAATGTACATGAGGACACCAAAAAAGCAAAATATTACCCCACCTTGTCTGTACAATCCAAGCTTGAAGAAAAAAAAAAAAGCCGCATCGCCGCATCCATTCCGGAACTTTGGTCTGACCAGAGACCGAATTTTAATTTGTTTTTTTGGCCTTATCTGGCAAATATTATTAAGCTGACATGCTGCACTAAAATCCCCAAATGAAAAAGTAGTGATCTTCCCAAAGACTACAATACAAGTCACATTCTGCCTGGTACCACCGCGTCTTGCAATTAGATTTCAGATGCGGGGGCTTTCCGTTAAAATTGCCAAGTACAGATTTTTCTTTTTCTGTCCACCTCGGACATTGCTTTCCAGTTAAAGGATATTACTAAAACCCAACTAAGGAACCATACACCGGAGAGTCAAACTGATGTTATGTTTTCCACATGCATGCCACAATGGCAATAGCCTGATATCTGGATCTCATAGTTGTGTTTAATACTAACCTAACACTGTAGTAGTTCCTGCTGATACTGTTACACACAGCATAGCTGGGTTGCACATCTTCATCCAGGTATACAGGCACCTAAAATAGCAGTAAAATACGGAACAGGCACAGCAATTGTTTAAACAAGTCCATATATAGTGAAGTCCTTCCATCAAAACCCACAGTTTAAGACCACTTCCTCATTACTAGGATATGACAGGCAAACACGTGTTTATGGGCAGAGGCTTCCATAACCACATGTGTAATTACAAGTAAATGTCACATGCTTCTAGTCCAGGTCAAAGTCTCAAGTCACTAAGTTTTTAAGCGAATTATAGAAGACATTTCACATATGAACCATTTGATTTACTAATATCAAGCCCGAATCGTTAGGCCTTGTGAAACTTGTACAGTGTAACAAGCATCAAGAAAAGCTCAGTATGCATAAAAACGACACCTACATTACACTAGACCACTTCAAGAGGGATCTTCTAACACTTACACTAAAATTGCCTATACAGCAATTTGTGTTCAACAAAGTCTATGTACAGTGACCATGCCAAATGTTCAGACGGTGTTAAGCAGTCTGATAAAGACTTTCATCGACAGAAGTGTCATTTTATAAACCCATAAAACTAGGTTTCTTTAATGAAGTTTCGATAAAGTATCATTCTGTGTATCTAATTCAACATGGCCCACAAACTTACTTCCCAGGTTCCATATTGAACTTGGCACTCTTTCCAATTATTTCCCACTCGCTAGGGTCCTTTGGTGCCCTGAAGTCAGTGATGTTGAACCTTTCTTCATTGTCACCAGCACTGACAATGATCTTTCCATCCTCTATGGTCACTGAACCAGAGGAGTTGCCTCCAACCGCCATGCAGGGTACAACGTCATCTAGGAGCGACGCTGAACTACTCACACAGTATTCTATAGGGCAGGGTGGAAGGAGACACTGGTATGATCTGAGATACTGGGTTCTCAGTGGCTGGCACAGGTAGAATTTCAGCTTTTATTTCCAATCATGTATCTAGACCTACATGTAATCTATACAATTCGCCGCCTGCTTTCATCCACATACCATTTATGTTCAAAAGGCTGGTATTATAAAATATTCCCTCATGTTTTCTCCTCCTAACTTTTTGCTGGACCTCTGTTTTTCCATTCTTGATAGCCATACTTGAACTTGATGTTATTTTAACGGATCATTTCTTTCTCTTTAAATGCATGAATTTTGATTTTGTTTTAGCTACCACTTCAAATGGCCTTTAGCATTGTGGTTGATAGGTATAGTCTGTGAAGGCAGGCAGGCAGGCAGGCAGACAGCCAAGAACAAGGTGATACAGGGAAATTTCTTGCCCAATGCTCTGTTGGAAATGATGGACAAATAGGTGGTCAGATAGTGTCATATTAATCAACAGTGAGGGATCACATTGACAAATATTCAGAGGGGAAATGCAGGAATATTAGGTGTCAGAGAATTACATACATAATAATGGTCAAGAGTAAAACATTAGAAGAAGCGTTCAGTGTTGCTATAACTATTTTTTTACGTTCTCCTGTGCCCCACAATGTAACGTTCTACCAATTGCAAGATGTCCTACCGTAGCGATTAATGGACTCATCCTGTGGTTTGGACCAGGAGGTACCAGTCTTTGTTGGGTCTTCGCTTTTCTCCACATCGGGTGGGTAAACATCCTCCTCAAACTTCTTGCTAAACATGGAGGTGGTGTTGACATCATCAGCAGTGGGCCCTTCCAGAAGGACAGTCACACCTAGGAAATACAAACATGTACGGTCATCACCAAAGGTCTCCAATAGTAAATCAATAAATTTGTGGTCCAGTCTTGGCATCATAATTGGATTCCATCTATTTATAGCCTTCGGAGTTACCAAATGTGATGGAGTACTTCCTTACATAGCTGCCAGCCTATCTGTTTGTTAATCAGTCTGTTTGCATGTCACTCCATCACTACCTACCATCACATTCTACCATAGCTTCATTGATGGCCTTCACAGTCACATAGTATGTAGTGTTGTGATGCAGTAATCCTCTAAAATCACTTTTATGTTGTCTGTTTGTTTGTCTGTATGTCAGTCTACCTCCACCTACCATCACATTCTACTATGGTTTCCAAGCCTGCTCCATTGATAGCCTTCAGAGTCACATAGTATGTGGTGTTGTGATGCAGTAGTCCCATCAGACCACTGTTAGTAGCTGTCTGGTTCAACCCAACATTGACAAAGTCTTGCAGGTCTGTTGCACCTTTGGATGTTCCTATAGCCCAGTGATGCTCCTAAAAACATAATCGCAGATATTATTGCTATCTGATCCATGCATATAATGGTCCTCTCTTGGCAAAAGTATCAATTTTTACAGTGAATGGTGTACACATTTTTAAAAGTTTTTCACTGGGCACTGTTTGTTTGAAAAGCCAGACTCTAGAACAGCAACAGTATGAGCTCCCACCATGGATGTTATCCCTTGGCACATGGAAAAATGACGTTATAACATCTGACTAGCATCGACAGATAGTGAACAATTGAGAGGCCGCCATCAGTACAGTCTTCTGGAGGTCGCAGGTTCAAATTCTGCTCTGGTCAATTGTTTGCTCAAACGTATATCCCTATTAAGCAAATACACTGTTCAATTGTTGAAGTGACACTCTGCTGATCATTTACCTTGACCATGCTTTCCATGTCAATGAAACTCCACAGCACACTGATGGTAGAGTCTGAAGACTGGAATGATGTTGGCACAGACTCGTTTACATTGACGTCCAAATAGAAAAAAAGATCCAGCTGTGCTGGAGTGTCATCAACGTAGAAACCATTGGAGGATGCTGACACAGATTTCCCATTTCCTAAGAAAGTTTTCACTGAGGGAGGGGGGATGGTTGCAAAGAAAAATAATAATAATGGCTCATGTAAAATATGATATCAGAAACAGTTAAAAGAAAACAATCTACTGCACTATGTAAACTACAATAATAAATTGTCTATTGGATAAGTACATTTTGGTAATACAACAAGTTCTTGAGTACGTATGTAACACTTGCTGTAAACTGTCATATCATAGGGAAGTTATGTTACAATTTGGGAAAATATTTCAAGTTTAGGTTTATTCCATTTATCTCACCTGTCAGGAAGAATGGGAGTGACCCCTCATCTTGGTTTGAAGGTGGCATTGTTGCATTAGCATCATCGCCAAGGGTGGTATTGGATAGCTCCAGTCTTGGCAGAGTCAGGTTGGTCAATGTGAAGGTGATGGGAACAGCATCCAGGGAACATGAGGGATCACACTGGTAACGATCACAGGGATGGATGCAAGGAACGCATGGCCTGGCAATCTGTACAAACAGCGAGTGTTTCCAAAACAGTAAGAAGGACATTCAAAGCATCAATGTGATCTGTTCCCTTAACTCTTTCGCTACGGAATTTAATTTACCTATTTTGTCCCGTTTGGACGTAATAAATCACTGGATAAGCTACATAAAAATGTTTTGGTATAGTTAAACCGTACCCTAGATGAGAATCTTAGGGTAACATCTTTCAGTTCCGCTCCCACTTTTTTTTTTGGGGGGGGGGAGATTTGGCGAAAAGAAAAATGGCCATAAATGAAGTGTTTTTTTTAACAGACTTTCCCCCCTTTTCAATAGCAGTGATGCAGAATTAAAAAAAAAAGAGGATTATATACATGTATTAGATAAGTTGAAGCGTCTTATAACCACTCAAAAATGACTTAAAATAATGTATATTCCCCTATCTGGAAGCTTTGAGTGGCAGCATTACCGTAATTTTCGGAATATAAGCCGCACGGCGTATAAGCCGCAGCACGCAAAAATCTGCAAATTAAGATTTGAAGTCGGCGTATAAGCCGCACCGGCGTATAAGCCGCACCGACCGCTGCGGTTTCAATTTTGTAAGGCCTCCAAATTCTAGTCAAAATGCTCTTAACCAGTTCCATTTACACTACAGAAGCTATTAAAAGGACCACAAAAGTTATATCAAATCATTTACAATTGACACTTTAACAAACAAATATGGAAATTGATGAGAAATAAACACCAGGAACTGCTGCCGGCTGCCCCGTCATAGCCCGGCAGCCTGCGCCACGCACGCCGGTGAATGACAACATTTTCCCACAGCACGTGAGAGAGTATGAAACCCACCGTGTGTTGTCTGACTGGAGCGCTACAAATCTTGCTTTGTGGCAACAGATGCTGATTTGTTTTGTCCTAAGAATAAACAGGTCCGTTTTTACCTCAAAACTTATCAAATTGTTGCGATTAGTTGCGAGAAAAATTCAAGTTTCGATCGTAACTTTCTTCGGAAATAGTCAAAACGAAGCGGACATTTTAATAGACGATTCCATTAATTTTGTAAGGGGTGGTTTAGTCCCTCTTTTGAGTTTTACATCGTTTCTTGAATACATTTCAAGAAAACAAAATAAATTGTGAAGTTGAACAACTGATTATGTAATAAAAAAATGTTTCGAACGCCATAAAAATTTTAGTGGTCTTTTTTCTTTTTTTTTAAACAGCGAAAATATTGGTAATTATTGTTCCCAAGAAAGAACACCCCTTTGTTACCACAAATGGTGTGGTCCGCTGTTGTTAAAGCATGCCTGCATGCTCATATCGCTGCTGCACTGTACCAGTATCACCCGGCTGGTGGCAAGTGTTGAAGACAGCTTTCATCACCGTACTTTTTTACCGCTCGGTACCTTTACGTGAGACGTGGTTTCGGTTTGTTAACGACTTTCTTGATTTATAATTCATTTCAGCAACATATCTCTTCTTATACCAGTACATTAAATACACATGTGAATTTCATTTTTATTCTTCAAGGCTCGGCGTATAAGCCGCCCTGTGTATAAGCCGCAGTAAACATTTTCATGGGCAAAATCAACGTATAAGCCGCGGCTTATATTCCGAAAATTACGGTACAGCTGCAATTTGTTTCAGCTGAAACCGTCTTACCGTTTTTATTATTTGGAATATTGTTTTAAGAACCAATTCATGTTTTGTTGTTGCTCTATCCATTCCTTGAAAACCACTAATAAACCCAAATGGCCCACCTGCTTCTTCTTTTTTTTTTTTTTTGAGGATGCATCAGATTTTAAATACTTTTCTTTTTTAATTTCAGGCATAACATTCTTTAAAAGATGTTTCAGAAGTTCAGATGCTCCACCACATGCCACGCACTTCTATTATTTTTGGAAACATGTTACCCTGAGATAAGAGTTCACAAAATTATGCTGATCTGCAAAACCATACCAATCAATGTTTATGTAGCTAATACATAGCATTTGATCTTAAACTTAAAACTTGATCATTTCATATTGGACAAAACTGTAACGAAGATATTTTGGCATCCCGATGAGAAATAAACAAATCTAGAATGTAATATGTAAGAAGTATCATATAGCAAGCACTTATTGGCCGAAAAAGTATTTATGAGTGGGAATAAATATGTGCTCGGCCGGTTTTAAACACTATTTTTAAGACCGGTTGGAGTCTGGATGCTGATAATTTACCCTCTCCTTCAAGTCAGCATCCAGACTCAAACCGGTCTTAAACAAATTGTTAAAAACCGGCCAAGCACACATTTATTCCTTTATTATCATCTGCGGAGTGACAAATTTGAAGATGCAGACATATCCAGCACAAAAAATACTGAAACTGGAAATTGTCTAGAAAACAAAACATCCATTGAAAATGGTTTATGCCTGGCCTTACCTCTTCAAATGGCACAATATCTGTGGATCCTGCTTCTGAGCCAACACCAGCAAAGTAGCGTGAGACAGGACTGGTTCCAGCCCTGAATGGTGCTCCGTAACGACACAGATTGCTCCGATCAGGCGGCATCCTATAACAGAAGAAAGTGACAGAGTATTCTAACAATGTAAAGATTACAAATGCTGTGATAAAACCAGTAAACAACGAGACTAGGCTTGTTGAGTCAAAAACTGTTTTATATTTATGTAGCAGGTTCTTTTATATTCACTCTTGGAGATAGAAGGCATTGCAGAATGTGTTCTAAAACTAATTTTGTATATTTATAGGATGTAACAGGGGAACACAAAATTGGACCCCAAATTAATTGAATGACCCATAAAAGAGGAATTAAAAAGCGCACTTTAGATACAAAAAAATATTTGAAACAGAACAAGAAAGTTGTACAGACCTCAAATTTCTAAGTGTTGCTGCGACAGCTGGAGGATTGAAGGGGTCTGGTAGCTCAGCGATGTAGCTGTCTCGATTGAAGACATGAAGGATAAGCTTAGTAGATGAGGACAGGACCGGTATGCCAGTCAGTGAAGACAGGAGTTTACCATCAACGTACACTTCAAAGGACCATTCATCCTGTAACGATAACAATCTATCGTAACTGAGATTTCCATGATTTATTTTTTTTTACTTTGAATCAAGAACATGTAACATTAAATATAATTATATAAGCTACACTAAGTACTGCTAATTATCATACTAATCATACCTGTGGGACTCCAAACCAACATTTACTGTTGCATGTGTGAAATGTTTTTAGGTGATTAATGAGGAAAACTCCAGCGCAAAGTATCCCTGCCGTGACAAATATAACGCAGTGGCCCATGAAATAGGAATTACACGTGAAAACAAAATTAAGGACATCCTCCAAGAAAATCCACAGGGAATTTAAATTTGTCACCAACAAGGATTGGAAAGTGGCTGCACATTAGCTGTTGTAACATATGTATCTATTTTGTAGGATGCAAATTAGTCAGCTGACCCAAGCAAACTCTTGTCTCAGTAGATGTTTGCAAATTGGGGAAGTTCTTGATTCAAGTCCCATCCAAGCTAGTTTATGAATTTGTTCACACAAGCTCCCTGAAAGCACCGATGAGCATGTTGTTGGACAGAAAATATAAATTCCAATGTTTCACTTGTAAAATTGATGTTCTTTAGAAGTAGCTAAAGGACTCCAGGAAGCACATTAATGGTAATGATACCTCATTTGCATCAAACGGCTCGACTCTGATGTGGACTGAGAAATGATGCTCCTCTATTGATGGATCAAAGTCAAGATCTATGACCTCTGATGTCATTTGCCACACATCCTCCAAATATTGACACCACAGGACAGCTTGAGATGCACTACCATCTAGAAAAGAAAAGACAGCCTCCGTTTCAACTTGGTGTGTGGTACAATTATTGATGGCAATGGTCCCTAAAGTCTAATTGTAACTTGTATCTTGCATCTTATGTCCCACAGTAGGACATGTCCCAAAGTTGGACATGTCAGACATAAATCACAGCTGTGTTTGGTCAGAACACCATGAGGCGGGGCTCAATGGATCAGTCTATTATCTTACTTGGATAGTGTTGGACATGTCAGACATAAATCACAGCTGTGTTTGGTCAGAACACCATGAGGCAGGGCTTAATGGATCGGTCTATTATCTTACTCAGATAGAGTTGGACATGTCAGACATAAATCACAGCTGTGTTTGGTCAGAACACCATGAGGCGGGGCTCAATGGATCGGTCTATTATCTTACTTGGATAGTGTTGGAAATGGCTGACATAAATCACAGCTGTGATTGGTCAGAACACCATGGAGCGGGGCTTAATAGATCGGTCTATTATCTTACTCGGAAAAAGTTGGACATGTCAGACATAAATCTCAGCTGTTATTGGTCAGAACACCATGGGGCGGGGCTTAATGGATCGGTCTATTATCGTACTTGGATATAGTTGGCCATGTCAGACATAAATCACAGCTGTGATTGGTCAGAACACCATGGGGTGGGGCTCAATGGATCGGTCTATTATCTTACTTGGATGGAGTTGGAAATGTCTGACATAAATCACAGCTGTGATGGGACAGAACACCATGAGGCAGGGCTCAATGGATCGGTCTATTATCTTACTTGGATAGTGTTGGACATGTCGAACATAAATCACAGCTGTGATTGGTCAGAACACCATGGGGTGGGGCTCAATGGATCGGTCTATTATCTTACTTGGATAGAGTTGGACATGTCAGACATAAATCACAGCTGTGATTGGTCAGAACACCATGAGGCAGGGCTTAATGGATCGGTCTAATATCTTACTCGGATAGAGTTGGACATGTCAGACATAAATCACAGCTGTGATTGGTCAGAACACCTTGGAGTGGGGCTCAATGGATCGGTCTATTATCTTACTCGGATAGAGTTGGACATGTCAGACATAAATCACAGCTGTGATTGGTCAGAACACCATGGGGCGGGGCTCAATGGATGGTCTATTATCTTACTTGGATAGAGTTGGACATGTCAGACATATATCACAGCCGTGATTGGTCAGAACACCATGGAGTGGGGCTTAATGGATCGGTCTATTATCTTACTTGGATAGAGTTGGACATGTCTGACATAAATCACAGCTGTGATTGGTCAGAACACCATGGGGCGGGGCTCAATGGATGGTCTATTATCTCACCTGGATAGAGTTGGACATGTCAGACATAAATCAGAGCTGTGATTGGTCAGATCACCATGTGGTGGGTTCAATGGATTGGTCTGTTATCTTACTTGGATAGAGTTGGACATGTCAGACACAAATCACAGCTGTGATTGGTCAGAATACCATGAGGCGGGGTTCAATGGATCAGTCTATTATCTTACTTGGATAGAGATTGACATGTCAGACACAAATCACAGCTGTGATTGGTCAGAATACTATGGGGGGAAGGCTCAATAGATCGGTCTATAATCTTACTTGGATAGAGTTGGATGCCGCAAGCTCTTTGTGGTATCCATCTCCCACTCTCATCATCAGACACACTGTCCCCATCTTCGTCCTCTTTGTGGATAGTCCATGGGACAGAACCCATCGGTGTCAGTGAAGTACTATTAACATTGGTCACTTCAGCCTGTTCAGTCATTTTACTGACTGTGTACTCATTGGGTGGTGTGGTTTCATGTGACCTATATGTGGTGCTGGCAAATGTTGAGCTGTCCTCAGATGTCCCCAAGAAATTCAGGCAGTCACACAGAGGACACATAGACTGTTGAAAAGTAAAAGGTCTTGCATAAAAAAATCAGTAATTATTTGTAAAAACAATATTTTGGGTTTGGACACTCCTATGCATTTCTAATATACACGTGCAGACCCACTGGTACATTACCTACCTTGTGCACACAGATGGAAATATTCAAATGTGTTTATATAAGACTATAAGGTGATGTATGCAGGGCACATGATGTGCTTGGTGGAGTCCATCAGTCTGTCAGACACAAACTTATGAAATATGACAGTCATCAACCAATGAAATTTCACAATCTTAAACCATTGTAAAAGGAAAAAAATACTGTTGCAGTCATACCCCCTCTATCTGGTTGCCTCACTTACCTGGTTGAAGGGTTGGTAATAACAGCACTGACAGATCCCTTCTTGCCAATTCTCGCGTCCACCAAAGTCATATTCCCCTATTGCTCCATCCGGGCCATCCCAGAATAGAATGCTGGTCACACTGTGCAGGTCAGGTGAGGCAGCTTTCAAGTCAAACTATCATTTCAGAAAAAAAAAGGTAGTGGAAGTCTATTGGGGTACTTGGCATAGCAGGTCATTTCCATTGTGTGTATGTAACGTGAGAGTCTAGGCCGTCATTCAGTCTTTGGTTGAGTAACAAGCTTTTTACATGAACTGCAACAAAAGTATTTATTTGTCTCTGGTTTTCAAGTTGCATGCCTGCCTTATATGTGACTGACGAATAATTTGATAATTAACAACTCTGGTATTCAAAATAAAATCGCAATGGAAAAACAACCAAAAATTAAACATACTAAGTATAAAGAAAATGAACATGAAAACAGAAATAAAAATGAATTCAATAGCTTTTGATTCATACATTGAAATAAATTAAAATTGAAGCAAATTCTGTGCAGGAACTGTTGAGGACATCCTGGATGTCATTACTGATTCTCATGCATTAATCACGCCACTACATGTCATGGCTGTGAGGGGCTGATATCTCAAGGTTTCTGGCTGAGTACTGACCTCATATTCCGAGCTCCTTACAATCTGTGCATTGGTGACGTAGGCTCCAGACAGCATACGAGGCCCTCTTGTATCTCTCTCCATAATCAGCATCACACTCTCATCAGATGCATGTACCTGGTTATCAACAGCAATGGGGTTAAAATGAACGCGTCTTGAGATGTTTGCCTGAAAACACCTCAGAATTTTCTATTGATAAATAAATATATATATATATATATATATATATACATGCAATAAATTCAGAATATTCTCTTTCTGAACAGACTGTTTCGTACCATAATGCACTCATCAGCAGAATGACGAAAAATAGAATACAAGTAGCATCTTACCTTGTTTCGAATCAAGCGCGCGCACGCGTTATGCGCGTTACGTCATTGAAGTTAGTACGCGTTTACGTCACTGAAGTAAGAACACATCTGTCTCGATGCCTGCACTTGGAGACGATTTCGCTTCTCTTATTCAGTGTACCTAGATCTGGCCTACATATGATTATGTACTTCTCTGCTATACACAAATTGCATCTCTTGTTTACGTTAGAGTATGGCAGTGCTTTCAGAACTATGTCCCATTTGATTTCATAGTCTTTCCCCTCGCCCTTTAAGTCCCATATATGTTTACTTAGCTCTGTTTGCGCCCTCTTGCTCTCGGATCTGAATGACTGCTTGTGGTTCGCCAGTCTCGCCTTGAAGGTTGTGGACGTCAGCCCGACGTATGCCTCCTTCCTGCCTTCGCTCGTGACGGTGGCCTGGTACACTATGTTCTTGCTGAGGCACTCCCCGTTCAGCGGGCATTCGGCATTGCGGGGACAACTGCATGTTCTACCACCGACGTCGTCCTCCTGTTTTACCTTCCGTTTGTTGATTGACTGGATCGTTGCCTTCATGTTCGGCATGCAGCTGTACGATAACTTTACTGTGTTCCGGTTGAGCACTTTGTGAAGCTTATGTTCCTTGGGGAAGCATTTGTCTATTATCTGAAGGAATTTCTTTCCAATGTTGGTACGTACGTTCTTGTTGTATGGCGGGTTGTACCATGTCACCTCCCTTTTTCTAGTCCTTTTCCTGGTGTTATTGCCCGGTGTGTACGTCAGTCGATACTTGTGCCCGCTTTTTTGCAGAGCCTCCTGGTAGGCCGGGGCAGCTTTCTCGAATGCCTCCTTGCTCGACGAGATGTTGGAGAGTCGCTTGTTGATTCCCTCTGGTATCTGTTTGATGACGGCGGGTGGATGGTTTGACTGGACATGTACATAGAGAGGTACATTACCTGGTTTCATGTATGGCTTGTACCCTCCCGTTCGCAGGTCTAATGTGATGTCAAGGAAGTTTACTGTTGCCTTGTTGGCTTCGATCGTTACCTTTAAGTCATTTTCCCGGAATACTTGGCATATTTCCTTCTTGATGTTTTCTATTTTCTTGGGGGTCTCCTTGAATACTGCCAGACCGTCGTCCCTGTATAGTCCCACTCTATTTCCGTACTTTGGTTTCAAGATCGACAGCAGATATGCTACGACCAGCTCGCATGACTCCGCGCCGTCGAAACTGCCCATCGTGACATCGAATTTGCTGTCTGCATTACGCTTTTTCCACGGTACCTGGTCGTTGAATACCACTGTCTGTTTTGCGTGGATGATGATATCTTTCTCCTTGCTGCTAATGTTCTCGTAGTTTTCCGCGAACCCTAGGGCCTTCAGGAGAAGCTTTTCCGTTATCGAGGGGTAGAACTCCACAATGTCGAAATTTATGAAGCTCGATTCTTGCTTGTTTGGGATTTTCTTATACCAGTCCAGTACGGCGTCCGTGCTTTTCCACAGGTTGAATCCTGTCGCGCTTATGACTTTACCGACGATTCTGTCGAGGATCACTTTACTTATATGTCCTATCTCTGATTTGGTTGGGCTGATTAGTCGACATGATGGTTTGTTATCGAAGTTGTCCTTGTGGTCCTTCAAAGTAATGAAGACTTCCCTCTCGGCCAATTTATCTATGCGGTCGCCCAGTCCAAGACTTTTAGCAATTCTTTTCGCTTCGCGATTGATTTCCGCTACTTCCTTTTGCTCGGTTTTCTTGTATGTTTTGGTGACATTCGCCCTGACAAGATTTACATAGTCATCTTTTTCCATCTTGTAATAATTTGTAGTCTTATCAGCCTTGACGGTAAGCTTATCATCATTCCTAATCGTATTTATGTCTTCGTTTAATTTGCGTTGGAACTGGCTAGTGGTCTTCTCAAATTCGACGTTTTGAATCAGACTCACCAAATTGTCTTCGAATTCTCTCAGTTCCGGAATGACTGGTGGTGTTTTCCGCGAGTTAAATCCGTACGTTTCCTCCTTCTCCGCCTTGTCTTTGTTCAGCTCCGGATTCAGAAAGAAGAATGATCTCCATCTAATCCTTTTGATGAACATTTCCGTTTTCTCGATCAGGCGCTTGAGGTATGTTGTTCTCGATGCTACCGGAATATTCTTCGTCGAATATTCAAAGTTCACTCTTTCCATTTTGAAGTGCGACGTCAGGAGAGTGCTCAACTATAAAAATAGGAGCTAGTATATCCAATGAAATCGTCTTCTATCACAATTCACAGTGCTCGATACATCTCTGTAGAGCTATAAACATTAGCAGCAAGGAGAAAGATATCATCATCCACGCAAAACAGACAGTGGTATTCAACGACCAGGTACCGTGGAAAAAGCGTAATGCAGACAGCAAATTCGATGTCACGATGGGCAGTTTCGACGGCGCGGAGTCATGCGAGCTGGTCGTAGCATATCTGCTGTCGATCTTGAAACCAAAGTACGGAAATAGAGTGGGACTATACAGGGACGACGGTCTGGCAGTATTCAAGGAGACCCCCAAGAAAATAGAAAACATCAAGAAGGAAATATGCCAAGTATTCCGGGAAAATGACTTAAAGGTAACGATCGAAGCCAACAAGGCAACAGTAAACTTCCTTGACATCACATTAGACCTGCGAACGGGAGGGTACAAGCCATACATGAAACCAGGTAATGTACCTCTCTATGTACATGTCCAGTCAAACCATCCACCCGCCGTCATCAAACAGATACCAGAGGGAATCAACAAGCGACTCTCCAACATCTCGTCGAGCAAGGAGGCATTCGAGAAAGCTGCCCCGGCCTACCAGGAGGCTCTGCAAAAAAGCGGGCACAAGTATCGACTGACGTACACACCGGGCAATAACACCAGGAAAAGGACTAGAAAAAGGGAGGTGACATGGTACAACCCGCCATACAACAAGAACGTACGTACCAACATTGGAAAGAAATTCCTTCAGATAATAGACAAATGCTTCCCCAAGGAACATAAGCTTCACAAAGTGCTCAACCGGAACACAGTAAAGTTATCGTACAGCTGCATGCCGAACATGAAGGCAACGATCCAGTCAATCAACAAACGGAAGGTAAAACAGGAGGACGACGTCGGTGGTAGAACATGCAGTTGTCCCCGCAATGCCGAATGCCCGCTGAACGGGGAGTGCCTCAGCAAGAACATAGTGTACCAGGCCACCGTCACGAGCGAAGGCAGGAAGGAGGCATACGTCGGGCTGACGTCCACAACCTTCAAGGCGAGACTGGCGAACCACAAGCAGTCATTCAGATCCGAGAGCAAGAGGGCGCAAACAGAGCTAAGTAAACATATATGGGACTTAAAGGGCGAGGGGAAAGACTATGAAATCAAATGGGACATAGTTCTGAAAGCACTGCCATACTCTAACGTAAACAAGAGATGCAATTTGTGTATAGCAGAGAAGTACATAATCATATGTAGGCCAGATCTAGGTACACTGAATAAGAGAAGCGAAATCGTCTCCAAGTGCAGGCATCGAGACAGATGTGTTCTTACTTCAGTGACGTAAACGCGTACTAACTTCAATGACGTAACGCGCATAACGCGTGCGCGCGCTTGATTCGAAACAAGGTAAGATGCTACTTGTATTCTATTTTTCGTCATTCTGCTGATGAGTGCATTATGGTACGAAACAGTCTGTTCAGAAAGAGAATATTCTGAATTTATTGCATGTTTATAGCTCTACAGAGATGTATCGAGCACTGTGAATTGTGATAGAAGACGATTTCATTGGATATATATATATATATATACTTAAAAAGCGCAATACAGTCGTACGTAGCCCACAACTCAAAATGTAAGGTTTAGTGCATGTGCAGTGTGTCCCACATATTGAGCCTTATAGTGAGTGGTCGCAATATCTTCTGTTCCCCACTGAGTCCATACTTTTACTATCAGAAAGAAGTTGCTGGAGCCTACCTGCTGTGACTGATACTCCAGGTCCCACTTCTCCCTCTTCATGTTCCAGAGTCCCTTGAAGTCCATCGCTGACCACTGTGGATCAGTGAAGGGAATGTCTCTCAGTGGACAGGGTGGGCCCTCTGGGTTGGGCAAGTGTAGGATTGTGCCTGTAAAAGTCAAGTCAATAAGAATTAATAGATTTAAAATTGTAATAAGGACGTTAGATACTGCCCGTTTATGAATCTCATGGACTCTGGGTACACGTCCCCTCACTGATGAAAAGACAGAGATATGACAGCAATATTGAAGTCGAGTCACGTAATATTCTCGAGTCACTTTGGTTGACTCCGATTCCAAATCTCAAGTAATTTGGCTCGAATCCGGCCCCAGCTGTTTGAGTTTCAAAGAGCTAAAACATGAAGCACGCAAACTGCAAAAAATGTGTAACATCCACAAAACCAAAGTGGTACACATATCTATGGCCATATCAGCACAACCGCCTATAGGCCTATGCAGGGATCTAGCCGTAGTCGCAGCCAAACCGTCAGTTCAGAGCCGAAATTGCTCGTTCATCATCAACCATTGTCTAAAGCAGCACAGAATACCAGCATTATATATAATCTTAGTGTTGTACCCAATAATGATCTTGCAGTAATAGGTCCATCGATGTGATGAATGCATGAAAGCATGTACTCAAAGCTAGTACAGTGTGTGTGTACATGTATGTAGGCCTATGCATTGTGTGAAACGGATGTGTATATACATGTACACACATGTAAATGATATGTAAGTGATGCGCTGTTGTGCAATGTCTGGGAGCCGGTGATTGAATAACAAACAAAATTATTTGCAACACCACGTAGAAAGTGCTGTGGTACAGTTTGTGTGCTTAACGTTCTCTAGCGTTGCTTTAACGTTACTTACAGAAAATAAACACCAGAATTATGTTGTTAAAAGGTAAGTTATTTCTGGTAGAAAAATGCATGACTCATGAGTCACAAGTCTGAATCTTTTGCTGATTGAGACTCGAGACGGACTTGATGAGTCCGAACTCTGGACTTGAGTCCTACAATACTGTATGACAAACACTTGAATGCCATGGCTGACATATTTCCATTGTCCACACAAAGATGCTAGGTTTGTGCACATTCAGATCACAAGTTAAGTTGTGTGTGCCTCAAAAAGTCATCTCAATGCTTCTCAGTCCTGGCTCCCTGCTGTACATAATGATATGCATGGCAACAAGCAATGCAACCATGCTGTGGATTACATTCCAAACTTGACTACAGTACTAGTGGGCCAACCAGTGCTAAATGAAGTTAATCAAACTATGGTTAACCGTAGTTCACATTTGAACTTGCTCTACTATTCATGCAAGATCATATTAATTAAATTATGTAGCAATTTCCATTTACCAGTAACTTGGGTTCTGTCTGCGCTGTCTGTCATGTCCATCTTGAAGTCCATGCCATCAACTACCAGTCCTGCTGTCGGCTCAGACGAGTCAACAAAGATGGGTCCTAATTGGGATAGGACACTGTCTCCTGCATGGTTAAATACTGACAGCTGAACAAAATAGGGCTGGTGTTTCTGTGCAGAAAGGAAATATATGATCAAATGTTTTATTGGTGAGCTTTGCAAGTACAACCTAAATCAAGCCCTTGACAATTACTCTAATTGACAATTGTTTCAATGCCCATCAGTATGTGACAATACCAGAATGGGGAAAGTACATGTATGACTGATGATTCAAACACTTTTGTTTCAATGATGCACACATCAATAGCTTAAAGATAACTCTCAACACTACAGTGAAATCTTGATAAGTCAAACTCTGATAACTCAAAACAACTGTCAAACAAAAAAATTCATTCCCTTCAGAAGTATAACAATGATACATAACCCTGCTTAACTCAAAACTCTGCCTAAGCCAAATTGTGAACCTGTTCCCTTGAGGTTTGACTTATCAAGATTTCACTGTACTTCAAGTTTTACCCTGAACAAAAAAATATGTTTTTAAATTCCCCCCCTCCCCCCACAGATTTGTGGTTGGGGTCTACGAGCGAATACTTACCTGTAGAGCAATATTACTTATACATATTCCCTATACCGGCAGGTATTTTACGCTAAGAGTTTTATACACTAGCGCCCTCTAACGTCCTACCCATAATACCCCGCGGCAAGCGTGCCTTGTGAGCATCCTATTTCTCGAGCATTAAGTCAAAATACTCATGGCATCGAGAAGAGTGGAGTAGGAGGGAGGGATGCTCTACAGGTAAGTATTCGCTCGTAGACCCCAACCACACTTCTGTGGGGTGTGTGTCTACTTCACTCTACTTACCAGAAGAGCAATACATGACCGGTGACTGAAGATTGTGAGGCGAGACCAACGACCAATGGTTGTGGGGCATAGCTCGCCAATAGGGGGGGCCACCAATAGGGACCACCTGGCGGCCTGCCGACATAGCCAATAGCGTAGCTGAAATCGACTGAAATGACTGCAGGAAATCAGACCTCGAGATCGAGTCCTCATGTTGGGAGCGTTTGCCCCGGTGGAACCGGTTAGAGGAGCCATCAGAATCCGAAGAAGAACGGCGTGATCGGCGATCAGCTTTCTTCTTCTTGCTCTTCTTTTTTGAAGAACAGCCCTGGGGTGTGTCTGATGACAAGTCAGAAGACACCTGGGGCACCGAGACCCCCGAACAACGGAAGCAATCCGATGACGAGAATGGTCCCTCAGAGCGAGATAGACCGGGGGCTGTCGGGCCGGGATATCCCCGGGCGACCGGCTCCGCGTCGCTCATTACATACCCGGCCGACAGCGCTTCAGACCCCGTGGGCTGAGCGAACGCTGGTCGGTCCAATAGCCCGTGCAACAGCCTGTCCCGGCACCCAGTGGTACTCAGCACTGTGTCGGGAGGGCACGGGTGACTAGAGCCCACTGGAGCATGGCGGCTAGTCCCCTCAGGCTGCCCCGCGCTCAGGGAAGGTCCGGGGTGCTTGTACCTGAGCCACACTTGCCCCGTCGGCCCTTTTTAGGCTTTGCTCCGGCACAGGAAGTATGTTTTGGAGGAGCCTTGCCAGAGCGTGCCTTTTGTTTGGGTGTTCCGCTTGAATTGACCAGAGAAGGAGACCGAGGTACCTTTAATTGGTCAGCGGAACTGCCAACACCCCAGCCGGCAGTGATTGAGGGTGCTGGACGAGGGACTACGGCCATGGTAACGATGCAGCATTAACAGCAGAGTCCCCCGAGAACTCAGTCAATCCCGTGGGAGAGGAATTCCCCCCGGTATGTGACAAATCGGTTCTCCCCAAATGCTTCATAATAATGAACTTATTACTCAATAAGATACAACTATACTCTACTACACTTTCTCTAATCAAATACTTCTCTTAAAAAGCGCAAAAGGGTATCAAAATATGATGAAAATACGGAGCGTAATTTTACACGTCATACCTGACCTGCCGCTAAAAATAAAAGATGATGCTCACGAGGCACGTATGCTTGCCGCGGGGTAATATGGGTAGGACGCCAGAGGTCGCTAGTGTATAAAACTCTTAGCATAAAATACCTGCCGGTATAGGGAATATGCATAAGTAGTATTGCTCTACAGGTAAGTAGAGTAAACTAGACTGCTATTTTTCTAGTAATGCAATATTAAATCAACCCATGTTTAGTTATGGAACAATTATTTTACAAATTTTGAACTTTTTGCATTCAGAATAAAACAATGTAGGGACTGGGAACCAGAGCGTATCAGTTTGTGCACACACAAAAACACACAATAGACAAAAAGAAGCTTTTTTGGTTAAAATAAAATATATAAGTTGAAAATTTGTCAAGAGAAATTGAAGAGTATGAACAGTACATCTTTAATAAGATTCAAGCAAATAAATAACTTTTATTCCTACAAATATAAAAATGGTCAACAGAACACAATTCAATAGTTACAAACCCTAATGTGTTTTTAAAAGCATTAAATTCAACTCACAATTAGATTCAAGTCCACGAATGTGAAATTGTTAATGTCTGGGCCGAGTACCAGCCAGTCTTGGTTGGCTACCGCAGTAACGTTATCCTCATCCTCATTACATGATGCAGCTTGCACAAGGCGTAGGTTGTAGGATTTGATTCCACTCTCATCATCTCTGTAATCCTCCCACACCACAGAGACAGACTCAGTGCTGTCAGTATAGGCAACAGGCTGCAAATACAAGATTCAAAAGTCACAGACAGGTAATTCAGTGCGAGTGCGATTGGTGGATATTAGTCAGTTGCATGAAATATTTGCAAGAAAAAATTATAGTTGCCGTTTCAAGCGTCAGAAAAAGACATTGAAAGATGCTGGCAACTACTTTAGATTCTAGACATTGTTACACAAGACAATGATCATGATATAGTTCTTATTATCAACATGAGGATTTATTTTTGTTAAAAAGTGTGGCACTGGTTACTAAACTTCTGAGTTCAGCAGCAGTGGTGATAAATGATTGCAGCACCTTATTAAAATGTGTATTTCAGGCACATACTGGACAGAAGTTTGAAAAACACTTCATGTCAAATTTAAATTAAAACTGGGCGTAGCTTCTGTACGCTTAGAGGTTCTGATGATTACTATAGCATGACCAACCCCCCCCCCCCCAAAAAAAAAAAACACCCCAGCCTTTTCACTACCATAGTGAGTGTAAAAAGCATGTAGGAGATTGTTCCAGCATGCAACCAAGCCTTAATGGCAGGATATGCGACAATGCAGGAACATGATACACTGATCTCCTGATGACTTACCATGTCATAGAAAGGTCCAACACGCAGCCTACCCTCAATAGGTGGTGTGATATCCACAGAGAAGTAACTAGTGGAGGAGTTACACTGTCCGCCTTCGTTCATTCCTAGAAAGACATGCAGGAGCATGAGAAGCGTTTTCCATTAAAAGATATCACCTTTGATTTTCATTTAAGTGAACTACTAGGGAGGATATGTGTGAGTAGAATTAATTATTGCACTGACCACATCTCATGGTCAGTGTTGGTCAATGGCCCTCACATCCTGTTTCCAACTACTCTCCCTCATGAGTCCTGGAAACAGATGTGCCATGAAATGGGTGGATACTGTTGAGGCAAGTCTGATCAGCTTCATTCTGAGACTGGTCAGCAATGGCTTCAATGATTTTCTTTCATTAGACAGATTAAGTTAAGTGCACTATGATGCACAGTCAATATTTCACAACTCATCCACTCTCTCGTAGGTGCACAATGAGTTACATATTCACCCACCCACAACAGTGACATAGTAGGATCCTTCCTGCATCAGATTCAGGCCCTTGACCTCCACAAAGGTGTCTTTGCCTACAAAATACATCGACCTCTCATGGAATGTAGCCAGGGCCTGCGTTGTCCCCAACAGCATATCCAGGCAGTCCATATCTTCAGGTAGGAGGGAGGAAGTGGATGGTTCACCCAGACCAACGTAATACAGCAGGATGGGGAAGGTGGATTGAAATTTAGCCCACATGAGTTGCACCTCTGAGACAGAGTTTACATACTCTGGCACTTCCACCTCACTTCCTGAACAGATGTAAAAAAAAAAAAACCAAGAGAAACTTTCAGCTGGTATGCATTATTACCGGATACACAAAAAATTATGACCTACTGGCTGCAGAAAACAAATTAAAAAATGAACTAGAGAAAGCAAGTTTTAAGTTTGGAAAATGAAAGACAGTACATGTACTTACACACATGTAGGTAATAAATTTGGTAGTACTAAAATATATCTTATAATAGATCTTTTATTGTAAAGTTAGAGTACAGGCAGGGTTCTTCCCCACATACTAATGTGCGTATCGGCCCAATACACTGGAATTGCTGCAGGCCGAATTACATCAAATTTTTCAGCCCCGATATGCAAAGTATGATTATTACACACTTCATTAACATGCACATTAACATGCCATCATGGAATCGCTTTGCAGCAGTGGTAGATTGGTTCCTACCGCACGCTAAAAGTTATGATGAACTGGTCTAGAGTAAAAATACCAAACAAATATCGATGGAGAAACTTTCTGCGAGATAATCCCCAGAACGTGATCTCTCTTTTCTTTGTAGGTATTTTCTGTTTAAGTGTATTTATAACGAGGTTGTGCTGCTCGTAATTGACGGATACAGTGTTGCGTGTTTATGCAAAATGTTATTTATGGCAAAATAAAAACCTTTCTGACCTACCGACCCTACTTTTGAAAGGTATGTTATCGAAGCAGAAGCAATTTGTTTTTCTTTGCCTTATTTCTTAATTTGAAACTTACTTTTAATCCATACATTCCAGTACAGGAAGTTGCAATGTTTATGAAATGTTGATTCTTTTTTATTCAATTTTTTGTATAAATGTCCTTTGAATTTGAAGGGAAAATCTACCTTAAAATACCCCCAGGTTTGTTTTAAAATGCACCAGAGAGCTCTCTAAAGTAAAAAAAACATTAAGCGGGCCCCGAACCACAGGCAGTAGCTTTGTAAGTTGTTGAACCACAACAAAACATCCCCCACGGGTTTGAAAAAGCCTGGGGAGAACCCAGAGTACAGGACCATCTCTGAACAGGAGGATATAAATGACAAATAGAAAGTATCAGTCTGAAACTGCCCTCAAAAACTACTCAGGACAGAATTACTCAGGACGGAATTTATTTTACTTGAAAATACTATGTTCCTCATACAGAGAATGAAATATACACCCACCCCACTTTCCAAACCTATGCCCAAGAAAAGGTATGGACAAATAAAACTCAGCAACTTTGAGCTCTGTCATGTGTACCCTAGAAAGTGCTTACACTACAAACTTGGTTTGGAACAAATAAGGTAAATGGTTAGTGAATGTCTGATGTCCGATGTCAATTTGACCCTCTGCTTAGATATCCCTAACATGAGAAGAAAAGTCAAAACGGAGAATAACCTACCAAGCACTGTGCTGTCTATACCAACATTGATCCCTGTTGATGTCACCTCAGCTGTGGCAAAGCTAGCACTATATCCCCTGACTGATACGTAATATGTTGAGTCTCGTGCAATGAGGTTGAGGTTAGTGAAAGTGACTGTTGTGTTCTTTCCAACATAAGTGAAGGGCACCACGTTGTCTCTGGTCTTAGGGTAGCGACGGTCAGTTCCAACCGCGGCCTCGTAGTAATCCACAGTTTGCTCTGTGATGTGGTCTTTGGTGACTTCAGCATTTCCTGAAGGGGAATTCAGGGCAATGAATGTAGGAAAATGAACTAAAAAGTCTAAAGCACTACAGTTGAAAACTGCTATAATGAACATCACTGTACCAAACATTCAGCTATATCCAATGGGCCGATTCTACTAGCGAATACTTACCTGTAGAGTATTACTACAAATGCATTATTCCCTAGAGGGTGCCGGCTATACGCAAAGATTGATTACCCACAGTACCTTGCGGCAAGCCCGCCATACTGCCTCTTTTCTCGAGTGTAAGGTGCGTAATCGAATGAGTACGTGAGAGTAGGGAGCCAGGTGGGCACTCTACGGGTAAGTATTCGCTAGTAGCATTGGCTCTCACCTTGGTTGGGGGGGGGGGGGAATTCTACTAGCGAATACTTACCCGTAGAGTATTACTACATAACTTTATGCAGAATAGCACCGTTTTAGGTTGGTGGGGTCTCGTGAGACATGAGAGTGTATGATGTGGGCCCCAAGGAAGCGTGAGCCCTAAGCCAACAAATAATTAAACCCACTAAAAGTAAACCATATAAGTCGGCACTTACCATAAGAGGTAAGCTGTCACTGGTTGGTACTGCGGGGCGCCAGCGGAGGAGGAACCGGATCCAGTTGTGCTGCTCGGGCAGTAGCGAGGGCTGCACGACCAATTCTGCCATCGGCTTGCAGCAAATCAGTCAGATAACAGGAGGTGAAGGTGTTGTAGGACTTCCAACATGCCGCTTGCATAATATCTGCAAGGGGCACTCCTTTGCAAAAGGCCCAAGAAGTCACCATGCTGCGAATTTCGTGGGAATGTACACTGTTCTGGATAGGCCAGTCAGGCGATGCAAGTTGTATGGCCGTCACGACCCAGCGAGCGATTGTATCGTGGGACGCTGGACGATGTAATGAAACCGTAGTTATGAACAGTTCTTGGTGGTCATCGTGGATCGATGCAGTTTGATGGAGGTACCACTTGAGGGTCCGGACAGGACACCAGAACTTATCCTCTTGGACAGAGGAGGACTTCATAGCAGGAACGATGATGTCAGGCGGGGAGAATGTAGCCGACTGGTTCTTCATGAGGAAAGACCAATGGGGGATCAGGTGGACCCCACCAGGCTCCCAACGCAATTGTCCTTGACTTATGGTCAGAGCAGAGAGCTCACTCATCCAGCGGCTGGAGCTGCCATCAGGAGGAAGGCCGTTTTCAAGGAAAGTTCTTTAGAGTGGCCTGCCCGAGAGGTTAAAAAGGAGGTCAGGCAAGAGCTTGTAAGACCTGCCTAAGATCCCATGATGGTAGGAGTGCATGTTAGGGTGATCGAGAAACATACATGTACATGTTGGGCAATGGCCAACATGTCAGCTGTAGGCTTGTTGGTTCTGGGTGAGGCAGACCTGACTGAGGTTGACGAAGAATGTCTGCCCTCGTGAACTCCAGGCAGTAGCCGAGTGAGATGGTGGCAAGTACCCACCGGTCGGACGTGATGTGGACCCAGGACCCCGCGAAATGGGCCAACGGGCCCACATGGGTCTTGTGATGAGGGATCGTTGTTGGTGAGCATAGTCACATCTGCCTGCCGAACCGCTGCCGAAAGGCGGTGGTCAAGGCTGAAGGGCGGGAGGTGGCACGTGGAATGGCAGGACGTCAAGCGGTGACACGAAAACCACGGCTTGCCGACTGTGGTGGGGGACGACTGGGTCTTGACGAGTGGGAGGCTTGACAGGAAGGGCCAGCAGCCGGAGGGTGTCTCCGGGAGCCCCGACCTCTGGCTGCAGGTAGTACCCGACAAGGTTGTGGAGGCGGTTTGGGATGAACCTTCACCAAATTAATATTCTCCGTAGCCTTGATATGATCAGCTTCAGTCTGCATACGAGACTGAAACTGGCCTGCAAAGAGGTTTCGTCCATGGAAGGGAAGGGACTCGAGACGCTTGTGAGCTCCATCAGTGGGCAGAAATATGGCATCCAAAATTGATGCCCGCCGGGATGGTGGAATCAGTTTGACACCCCTGGAAAAAGTATTCAGACAGTAGGAGCAAAAACGCTGTATGGGTTATACCCAAATGAGCGGCGCCGTTACTGATTTGTAGCATCTTCTCAGTTCTGAGCAGCGTCCGGGAACAAGGACGTAGTCGAAGCCCGATAACCAGAATTGGAGGGAAGTTTATCATGCACGTTGTTAGCAATAGTAGGCGTGGTAAGATACTGGGTTGTCTCGTCTACCGGGAAGGAGTATAAACTTGAGCAGCGAATAGAACACGCAGTTTGGGTTGGTCGAACACAGACTGAACCTGTTGCGAGCAAACCTGATCGAAGGAAACCACAGGGCCGGGATCGGTAGTGACTGGCGAGTCAGGAGCCGTTAGTCGTTTGAACGATTTCAGCTGTTTAGTAGGTGCGGGCTTCACGGGTTCAGGGAACCCCAATACATGTGCCATGTCTCGCTGTACCAAGCGAAGGAGCGTGGCCATGGAAGCTGGCATACTCAAGTCCTCTTCATGTTCGGCCTCGGCCTCACGAAGTGACTGAGAAGAGGCAACATCTTGGTCTTCGGCGGTTCAGACGGCAAGTCCATAGGAGCGCCGAGAGAGAACTATGGGCGAATACCGACAAGATTGGCGAGTCCGGTGGACGGGAAATCGTGTGATTTATGTTTTGGTTTGGAGGCAACCGAGGCTGGGAAGGGGGCGATGGGCCTAGATCAGCCGCGGTAGTCTGTTTGGAGAAGGCTGACAAGGTTTCAGACAAGTTCTGAATTGGTGGAAGCAAAAGCTGTGTCCTTATGAGAGGACTTACGTTGTGGCCCACAGAACAATCAGTGGCCATATCTGTCAACTTGCGTTTCTTCTTCTTCTTTGTAGGAGAAGAATCAGCCTCAGATTGTAGAGGGAATCCAGAAGCAGCCGGGACGTCTGATGTTACTGAACCACTTGGAGAAACCAAAGCTTGGGGTGAACAAAGTTGAATCACAGTCCAAGCAGGCAGGGCCCTGGCACCTGAATCACTGGATATTGGGGCCATGGATACGGCAATTGAGACCGGCGGAGTAGCAGCGGATGCAGTCGCGTGGCCGGCGGTCTCCTCACGGGCGGCAATGGGCTGAATCTTTGAGGTGTTCCTGGGTTTGGAAATCACTGAAGATTTCTTCTTTGGGGGCCCCATGTATGACATGACTTCAGAACAGGGAAAAACGCCTGTATAAATAGGCCTGTAAAAACGGACGGCAACCGAAATAATTGGAACGGCCGGAACAATAGTGTGGCAGCCGGCACGATTTTCGGGCGGCTAGTAAACTAGTCTGAAAAAGAACGATAGGCCTATATAATGAAGTATGTATCGAGCTAGCACTCTAGTATAAAGTAAGTAGTATGTCGGAAACGTAACACTGTCGAAAGTGTGGAGATAACGAAACTGCTGGTTAAATAACAGTGAATCGCCGGTTATATAGCAGCACTCGTGGTGCAGCATGAGGGATTAACTAATAGTGAAATATCACACTGACTGGACAGTAACTGGAAGTGTAGGTAAGGGGGGAGTGGCTTGCAACTCGTGCAATGTCTCACTCGTTCTGTACACCAACACTGCTGTAAGACAACGAAAGCTGCCGTTTAAATGACAGCGAAACGCCGGTTAAATATTGGCGTTCGTGTTGACGTGAGGGATTTGCTAATGAGCGAAAATATCATGCTGATTGGACGGTAACTTGTGACCTATGTAAGGGGAAAGTGGCTTGCAACTCATGCTACACTCACCCCGTATAAAGTCTCACTCGTTCGGTACAGCAAAACAGCCGTGAGACAACGAAACTGCCGGTTAAAAAACACAGTACCGCCGGGTAAATAATCACAGTCATTTTGAAGACAAAGACTCCAAATAGTCGGTGCAGCATGAGGGATTGGCTAAGTAGCGAATATCACGCTGATGGGTCGGTTAGTAGTGATTGAGCGGCTTGCAACTTGTGCGACGCTCCCCCCCCCCCCCTGCAAAGCCTTGTCTGTTCCGAACAGCTTGAGTAACTTTCAGCCCGTGTATGGCCTCACGCAAATGGTCATGACGTACAAGCATAAAGTGAGTAGCCAGCAACCTGTGCAAAGCCCCACTTGCTCCGTACGACATGAGCCACCTGCAGCCTGTGCAAAGCCTCACGTTAAAAAGTGGTAGTGTAAATGTGGAAAGCAAGCAGCTTTCAGCCTGTGTGAAGCCTCGCTAGATGGGTACGGCGTGAGCTACTTGCAACCTGTGCGAAGCCTCAGGCACATGTTCTCGTACCGTAAGAACCGTGTAACAGGAGTGAGGGACCGGCAACCTGTGCTGTGCGAGAACTCACTCCCGAAATGTACCCGTAACGACCAAACAAATATCAGGAAAAACTGACCAAAATATTACAAAAACTTACTCAACTAGTAGAAACAGAAGACAAGTAGTAGAATAAAACTATGAACTTAACTATAAAAATGGCCGAGGAAAGACTGCAAAAAATGTGCAAAGCGTCTTAGCGTATGGCTGGCACCCTCTAGGGAATAATGCATATGTAGTAATACTCTACGGGTAAGTAGAGCTCAGTAGAATAGAGGTACAAATACACCAAACATTTCAGAATTTTTGTGCATTTTGCTTCTCAACTACATCTGGAGGTCAATAATGCTTGAAACTTTTTGGTAGATCCTGCTGACTGGTTATTGCCACTACAGATATAATGGTCAAATAATGGAACCAGGAACCATTCAACAAAACTGGGCTCAGGCAACGTGGCAGATAAGAACTGTTTTAAATAACAATGTAAAAATACGTCAAACAAACAGTGTTTGCAATGATCTAAAAAGTAAGACTTTGGCGAACCATTTATGAACACAGGATTCGTGTTTTTTTCTGTGTATGTACTTTTTCTGTTTTCTTGTATTTTTTTCTAGAGGTTTTAACAATTAGTCGTCATGATGTTTGCGAAGGTGATTATTGCCATGGCAGTGCATGCCCGCTGGTACTAAAGAGTACTGTATTAAGCTGAAATGAAGATGTGTTTCCTTGTATCCTGTAACTCTAATAATAATACTAATAATAATAAAACAGCATTTATAAAGCGCAATATGAATGAAAGATTCCTCAAAGCGCTTAACAATAGAACAAGAAACAGTAAAATAAAAATAATCCCAATTACCCAAACAAGAACTCTACACATAAGCATCATATCTCTGTAAATCCTAGCACAGAATGCCAGTCCATCACTACTTATCCTCAACCTGTGAGAAGTCGACGGCACACCTTGTGAGTGATTTACTAAAAAAATATTTCTTGTGAAGACCCAGCATTAGATAACTCAGTCATTATGCCCTGGCCATCATAAATCTCATTAACGTCAGAACCTACTGACTGGAATGTTAAGGCAATACTTTAGCAATGCATTTCTTGTTTGGGTACTGGTATAATTAAATTATTTCTGGTCTAGTCATTTCTTTTCAAGCTACTAGCCATCTAATCTAGTTGACTTTAACCTAAAATTCAAACCCATAAACAGAAGACTGTCTACCTTCAATCTGTCAACACCTACCTGTGTGATGGATAGTTTCTTTAATCGGCATCCCTTGTCCAAAGCCCTTCCAGCTTGCTGATATCCTATCAGTCTCCTTCTGGTAAGTCAAATCAAAGCCTACTAAGAGGCCATCATAGACCTGGCCAGGTATCAAGGGATCACGCTTGACAGTGATTCCATCAGATCGGACCGTGACGGCCAGTCCTAGGGCATTAGTAGCCCGCACCAGGGTGTAGTATGTCTCACCATCTGTCATTCCAATGTCTGTGTTGGTGTCTGAGGTTCGCTCTAAGTCAAAAATAAATCCATGCAGACGCATAAATTAAACTTAGAGTTATGACCCGGAAGTCACAGGCCCTTAAACAAGTACAAAGAAGTCAACATATCCTTCCATTGAACATCCACTTTCATCTGAATGTCAAACTTTGTGTTACACAAAATGAAGCATTTTCATTCTAATGCATACAGACAATGAATGAGTGAAAAAAAAAATGGCTTAAGATCTAAAGTCGGGCCATATAGAGACATGGCTATTTGTCAATTGACATCAAAAACTAGACAAAATGACCTTGTGGATTGCATGTTCTTTCAGCACATTGACAAAAAATTTCCTTTATTAAACATTAAGTAATATTGGGGTAATGGTAAAACAGCACCAGAAGTAATATATTTTGAACATGTCGTCGGTCGCACTATGAAGTGACGTATCGTGTGCACAAAGTCCATAGACGATACGTCACTTCTTGGTACACCGAAATGGTCTTGAAGCAAAAAGTGACTCTAGTTTAACATGTTTAATGGCAAAGTTATGTTATTACCTTGAACATTGGTAAATGGTTGAATCTCCTGCCCATCAATTCTGTAAATGGCCCATTCATACTTCTTCATCGGACATGGATCCCCGCTGAAATCCCAGGATGCACTCATCTCATGCAGCGAGGTCTGGAAATCTGAGTCTTCCAAGTCTACATCAGTGACTCCATCTTTGACTTGGAATGGTCTGAGCGGTGAAAGTCCTGCACTGAACCGGCTGACATAGATGCCATTGGATACTGCAGTGCTGGTCAGGCCGGCTTCATTGTAGCCTCTCACTGTAGCATAGACTCTACTGACACTGCTCAGATCAATGTTGGTAATAAGCTCCGAGGTCTGGTCCTTGGACACCTCATAGAAAGGTCTGATCTGAGACCTTCCTGGTGTGGTGCCCAGGGCAACCTCATACTTGGTGATCATAGTGTCCTCGTCGGTGAACGGCTGCCATAGGATCTGCATCTGGGTAAGTGATTCCAGACACTCTCTGTCCAAGCTCAAACATTCCTCATCGTTTGTGCACTCCAATTCTGGCAGGTCGATAGGATCACTGAAATTGAAGCTGTACACACCCGATAGCTCCACTACAAGGCCGTATGTTGGAGGTGTATCATCAATCTCAATAGGACCAGAGAATGCCATCGTGCTTTGGTTGACAGCATTGAAGGCCTCCACAGTGACATAGTAGACTCGGTTGTGAATCAGATTCAGATCTGTCAACACGTTAGTTACTATTAATATTATATTAGACTATTATATTAGTTTGATACGTTTGAGACATTTACCATGAATACCATATAACAATTTTGGGGATGGCTTATTCTTAAAGTTGTGTTCCCCATGCCAAGTTTCATCCCGAGAAATTTGATTACTTTTCTAAATTGCAATTTTTCTAGCACGACAAAAGTTATTCACTTTTGAATGAGACATCGACCAAAAAACCCCCAAATTGGCCCATGTTTAGTCACTGAATTATTACTTTACTATTTTCAATTATTGGCTGCCTGACAATAATTCCATTTGGCGGGGTAGGCTGGTTCCTGCCTCACATTCCGTATCGCTAATATACGGATCGAGAGCCAGTTTGCTTGTTAAGTGGATGTTTGTGCCAAAAAACAAAATCTAAATCCCCCCAGACAAGGATTTTTTTTAATGGAATAAAAACACACAAGTTAAAAATTGAGAATGAGGAAAAAAAAGAGAATTTATTGAAGAGCATGGGAACGCAACTTTAAGATTTGGAAGAGTCAACAATATTTATACAGTTAGTGAGAACCAACTTTCAGCAGTGTTTTAGTCAAGTGCATCACAAATCTGCTTGGTCTTATTAGTCAATCTTAAGTCCATTTTATGCATCCAGTCATATGTAGCTGGGGATAGATAATAACAAATAGATGTCCTGTCAAAGTTAATATTTTAATAGCTTGTGACTTGGTACTGCATGGCTTGTGAGGACTTGAGATGGCTCAACTACACCAATGACATTCAGCATATGGGTCATTCCATGTCAGACCAACGCACTTTTTTACCTCATGTCTTCCGATTTTGATAAAAATTGCTGTGCTTGTAGGTCCTAATGAGCAATGAATACACACCAATTTTTAGCCCGATCCGACCTACCATGTGGTCAGGGCAGAAGCCACAAAAAAATGGCATTTTTAGAGTAAAATACCACCTTTTTGGTATAAATATGTCAAAACTATGGTAATTTTCATTGAATATATGTGAATTTGGTATTAAAATAATGAGGATTGCATGCTAAAATCACTTCTTTTGTCAAAATTAAATTTTGTGAAAAGTAGGTCACGTGACCTTTAATATGCCATCGTGACCTTTGACCCAATTTTTGTAATAATGTATCATTCCGAAAATCAACGAAATAAAAATAACTTGCTAGAGCATGTCTTCCTCTATTAGAATCTACTAAAAATCAGTTGGGGTCTTCAAAATTTACAACTTTATGACTATTTTTGTACAGTTGGTAGGTTACAAATGAGTCAATTTATAGACTTTACATAAGAAATACACCAACACGACTTACTATTCTGTTTCTTAAGTTACTAAAATTAATCTAGATTTGTATGTATAAAGTACAAATTCAGGAAAAAGAAAATTCTACCTTCTGATTCCAAAGAAACTGTCTAATCAGAATATCTGGACTCGGAAGTGTGCTAACCACTAACAGTAACCAGGCCAGCACTGATCTTTGTTATTTACTGGACAAAACATGACACTTGAGGGCGCTAGAATTCTTGCATCAGTCAACACACATGACACATGGCATGGGTCAGTGTATGCAATTTAGCATCGTGCACAACAGTTGGGGATTTTTTGCTCATTGATTGGCAGTCTTGTCTTTGGACAGTGTGAAAACAATGTCTCAATCTCAGCATGCTCAGTGTTCAGTAGGACTGTGCCTAAAAGAAGAATGTTGTGATGACGCTGAACATTTACAACCGAAAGATGAGGAATTACAGTGTCTGCGTCTCAGATCAGGTTGTGAAACAGTAAGCACAGTGTGCAAGTTACACTCCATGCGATTTGGAAGGCTGTATTGCAGTAATCAGCGGAGTTGCTGTGATCCTCTCAACCTTCATACTGGTAAGGTGCATGCCCAAGGGCTGCGAGAAATTACATTGGAACAATCGCAAAAACATCACTATGGTCTCATACCTGGAAAGAAACTCTGCCGCAGCTGTCGTTCATCAATTTTCAAGGTGTCTGTACCACCACAACCTGAACTGTCTTCGATAAGATCAAGTACTGAACCTGTACTATCTTCAAGTACTGAATCATCTGATGAACCATTAACAAGTCAAGCTTACCCATCTCAGACCCCCATTCAGGAAGTGGCTGCCACTGCATCACTCTCATCGGTAAATCAGGCTCTTCATACAATTGGGGTTACTCCAATTATGCGTAGAAAACTTGGTCATAAAAAGTACCAACAAAAGAAATTCAAGGCAATTGAAACCAGATTGACATCACAGCTTGGAATTCAACAAGTTCCCCAACCTTCAACTTCTGAGGAAATTTTGGAACAATTGAAAGAAAAATTTGTCACTGCTACAAACAGCGAGAAGCTTCAGATTCTCACAATTGTACCGAAGAGTTGGAGTATTCGCAAAATTATGCAGGAATTCCAAACCAGTGACTGGATGGCCAGGAAGGCAAAACGACTGGTGAGATTGATTTTCTTTTTCTCTTTGTTTTTGCCTTTCTTTATCCAGATAAAGCAAAAAAATAGTTCTGCTTCTGGTTTCCCTGCCTACCCTATTATGGCAGCCCCTACCCTATTTTTTTTATGGGAAAAATGAGGAAAAAACACCAAAAATCATCAATTTCTACCTTTTACCCTTGACTACATGCAGACGCCTCTATATGATGGTACACAAAAGAAATTGGCAAAATAAAAAATTTCCCTCCCTAACCTATTTTCGAAAGCCATGTAATCGGAAACAAATTTTTTTTTGGCATAAAGTAACAGTACTGCGTTTACATTTGTAATGTATTTTGCTGATAATTTTGTTGTAAGCAACATTGTATCAGTTTATTTTAAATTTAATCTCCATGGCGGTTTTGGCCAAACAATCACTTCATAACAATAGTTAATTGACAATAATGCATGCATAGTCGTGATTTTTTTTTTTTATACGGAACCATGTTACAAAAAGCCCTCATCACACAAAAAATGCTCCCCCAATAGTCGGATAGTTAGACTTCTATCATTTTTTGTTCAATCATGTCTCCTTCAGGTTGCTGAAAAAGGAATTTTGTCCTCACCCAATCCTCGCTCTGGGAAAACTCTCAGCGAAGATGTCGTCAACCACGTGAAAAGTTTTTATGACAGTGATGATATCAGTAGACTGATGCCGGGGAAGAAGGACTGTGTGTCCATCCGAGAAGGTAACCAACGGATTATCTGCCAGAAGCGTCTGCTTTTGTGCAACTTAGATGAAGCATACAGGGCATTCAAGGACAAGTATCCAGAACTGAAGGTGGGTTTTTCGAAATTTGCCGAATTAAGGCCCAAGTATTGCGTTGTAGCTGGAAGTACTGGTACACATTCCGTGTGTGTCTGTACCCATCATCAAAATGTAAAGCTGATGATCCATGCCGTTGACATTCCTCGTTTTCGTGGATCCTACAAAAACCTGCTTGCTGAAATCACCTGTAATCCTGGCACAACGGACTGTTTCCTGGGAAATTGTTCTATGTGTCCCAAGGTTGCTGACCTGAAGCAGCATATCATGGAGGAGATAGAAGATGAGGCTATCGATGAAATATGTTACAAGCAGTGGGTAACAACAGACAGATCAACATTAGAAACCATGACAGCAGAGGTTGATTCATTCTGCGATCGGTTTTCGGAGAAGCTTCTTCAGCTGAAACGGCATGAATTCATTGCTGATCAGCAAGCAAAGTATCTGAATCACCTGAAGTCAGAGTTGCAGCATGGTGAAATAATTGTTCTTGGGGATTTCTCAGAAAATTATGCATTTGTTGTTCAAGATTCATCTCAGGGATTTCACTGGACAAATGACCAAGCAACACTGCATCCGTTTGTGATCTACTTCAAAAAAGACAACCAGCTTCTCCATCTCAACTTTGTTGTTATCTCTAACAGCCTCACCCATGACACCATCGCAGTTTATTGTTTCCAACGAAGGCTACACAAATACCTTGCGCAGACAATGCAGGTGCGCAAAGTATTCTACTTCACAGATGGATCTTCTGCACAATATAAGAACAGAAAGAACTTTGCAAACTTGACCTGTCACAAGGATGACTTTTCATCTGATGCTGAGTGGCATTTCTTTGCCACATCACATGGGAAAGGACCGTGTGATGGATTGGGTGGAACTGTAAAGCGTTTGGCCGCAAAAGCCAGTCTTCAGAGACCGTATGAAGACCAAATCTTGAATGCTCAGCAGCTGTATTCGTGGGCCAAGGTGAATATTCCAGGAATACAGTTTGATTTTGTGGACAAGAGTGAAGTGCAACAGTGCGGGGAATTCCTTGAGAGTCGATTCTCATCAACATTGACTGTTCAGGGCACACAACAGCTCCATGCTTTCTACCCACACCCAGTACAGCGGACTCACGTCCAGGTGAAATTCATCTCAAAGGAACAAAATCCCAAGTCTGTGAGAGTCATTAAAGTTCAAGAAGCACAGTAATGAATGAGTAAAGGTAACTTTGATTGTAATATTAAGTATTATCTTCAAGCAAACTTGAATCCTAGACCCTCATTAGTCCATCTCTAGCAACAACTGTGTGATTTTATATAATATTGCACAGCTATATTGCACCCCAGATATTAAAAATGTACGTGTACATATGTTGTGTTATTTCCTCCTGGACGGACCAATACACTACATGTATGCACGTACATCTTCACCGCATGTACGCATTTGATATCAAGTTTGCTTGAAGATAAATTGGTTATAAATCCCACTTGCGCTGGTTGGAACACGGAATTATGTAGTGCATCGAGTGGCATATGGGTCACGGCAGCATTGCATTATTTCATATTCCAAGCGCGCTCGTGGGATAACTAATTATCAGTGGCACCCAGGAGGGGGGGGGGGGGGGGGCTTGAACCCACCCCCAACATTGTCAATTTGTTTGTTTGATTTTAGGCTAGTTTTTGTTGGTCCAATCTTCTACAGAAATTTGAACAAAAATGATTTATGACCCCCCCCCCCCGCCCCCCCCCCCCCCCCCCCCCACCAAAAGCCAAATCCTGGGTGCGCCACTGCTGATAATTTACACTATGAGTCTGGTTAGACCTCATCAGACCTCAGAATGAGAAATTCACAAACCAAGATATATTTTAGTAACTTTAGAAACAGAATAGTAAGTCGTGTTGGTATATTTCTTATGTAAAGTCTATAAATTGACTCATTTGTAACCTACCAACTGTACAAAAATAGTCATAAAGTTGTAAATTTTGAAGACCCCAACTGATTTTTAGTAGATTCTGATAGAGGAAGACATGCTCTAGCAAGTTATTTTCATTTCGTTGATTTTCGGAATGATACATTATTACAAAAATTGGGTCAAAGGTCACGATAGCATATTAAAGGTCACGTGACCTACTTTTCACAAAATTTAATTTTGACAAAAGAAGTGATTTGAGCATGCAATCCTCATTATTTTAATACCAAATTCACATATATTCGATGAAAATTGCCATAGTTTTGACATATTTATACCAAAAGGGTGGTATTTTACTCTAAAAATGCCATTTTTTGTGGCTTCTGCCCTGACCACATGGTAGGTCGGATCGGGCTAAAAATTGGTGTGTATTCATTGCTCATTAGGACCTACAAGCACAGCAATTTTTATCAAAATCGGAAGACATGAGGTAAAAAAGTGCGTTGGTCTGACATGGAATGACCCCTATATGGCAATTTGGGGAAAATATAAATAACTATACAATAATTTGGAAAACTGTGACTAATGACAACACTTTCTTGGAGATACTCTCAGAAAGTTTCCATTGAAATGTTTGGTTTCAAATTTCTGTTGCTCACTTTCTGTAACTCTGTAGTGAGTGAGGTAGCCAGGCAGATCATCCGACTGGAACACGTCATTTTGTCCCTGGGCCGTCCCAACCAGAAAAACCACATGATCAATGCCAGACTCAGCATCCAAGAAACCAGTCCAACTACACAAGAGGGCGCTATTGGCATGGATGAAGGCAGGACACTGAACCTGAATGGTAATGGCAGACAGGAAAGGGACAGCCGTTAGTTGGATGATGCAGCGTTTAACAACAAGTCATCTGGTGAGAAGGTGCTTCCAAGATTTCATGTGGATTGACTGTGATATACCACTCCATGCTTTTTGCTCAGTAAATGGAAGACACTTTTCTGGACGATGAAAATTTGAGAAGCCTCCTTGTTTAAAATTGTTTTTATTCTCAGCAGTTAAAGTTGCACTTTTATTATTCAATTTATTGGCTCTTCTTTTCTTAAATCTGTTTTTACAGGAACTCTATTTTATGGTCATGTTAACAGGACATTGTGATTGGCATTCTCTTATTATCAGATCCTACTGGTTCCCCAACCCCTTTTGTCAAAAAGGAGGAGGTCAGATATATTCCCCAATGCACGGGATTGACATTCTTGCTCCTGCACATTTGGGGAAAAAATTAAAAAGTCCCACGATATATACATGTACATGTACTAAGAATACATATAATTTAAGTTGTGCCCACCACTACATGCCCCCAAAAAATTCTCATCAGTCACAAAAATGGAAACTGGCCAACACAGTCTGTACCGAGTGGTATCAGCGCGCATGGACTGTTATGAGAACAGGCCACGTGCAAATACCAGCGTTAAGACCTCGAAGTAAAACAAAGCCAAACAAACATACACAGAAAAGAGGGATAAAGTTCTGCAAATTATTACTTGCAAACATCTTCTTTCTCCACAAATGTTTTTGTGAGATTTGTACAATGTCAAATTCGACTGCTTTACACTATGTAGGCCATGACCAATACCACACATGCAGTCGTGTCTGTATCCCTATGCATTCATGCATATGAAAAAAAAACTATGGAACCAGACTAATAGCCCAGAATAGATAGAGGGGCCCTATGTGCTCCATGTGCCAACAAAAGAGGGCGCTTTTTTACCACTTTTTGAGTGCCCTGTGTACGGGACACACAGCGTGTGCGTACTGTACTGCACTGGTTCGTGCGCGAAGTACGCACGACTTCCTGAATGTGCCAAAGCTATTAGCCACAGCGTCTTTACGTGAGCATCAGGCATCGTCGGCATGCGGGTGCATTAGAATTTGTCTTGCGATGGTCTCCCAGACTAATCCCTGCCCACAATAACTTTGAATCATTTGAAATACATGTACACAGTGGTTCAACCGGGAACCAGTCTCTAGGTCTCCCCCAACTCTCCTTTTCTGGCCGTTGAAGGGGGTACTTATGTGCACAGAGCTCATAGCAACAGGTTCATTCACAAAAACAGCCAGACTGTTGGAGAATGCCTACAGAGTCTGTGTCCTGTTTTTTATGCTTTTATATACGTACACAGCAATACCAGATTTTTTCAAGACTGGATTTTTGATAACACGGAAATCAGCGGATCTTCGGAAAAGTTGCATGTCTGCATGAAAATAATTTGGTAGTTTCATTTTTAATGCTTGCAAATATTGTATAGTACCTTTTACAGTGCGGCATCTTAATGTTAACTGTGTGATACTGTATTATGCTGTGTTTTTGATTGTCATAGCAAGAGAGTTGACTAATCCGTACCTGTCCAACAGTAGGTGGAGTATTATCTACGGTCAAACTGGTGGCATAGACAGTTCTCCTCAGCCCAACACTGTTGACTGCTTGAATGCTCAGAATATTAGGCACTCCTAGATCAAAAAAAAAAAATGAAATTAATGAGCATAATATGGTTGTCATTTGTCTACAAAAGCATGACGTCTGACAGTACAAGAAATGTTTTTTATTTATTCATTTACTACAATTATTTATCCAAGGTGTGTAATACAAAGTAAGAACTGGTTTTAATTGGGGCCCTGTATAAATTACTAAATAGTAAATCCAATGAAATTATAGTAAAAGTATGATACAAGAAAATATGGTATTGCAGACAATACAATCATTATAAATCTTTGAAAAGAAAATGATAAGGCGGACTAAAAGAAAACTATAGGCATTAATGCAAAATAATACAATATAAAGCATAAACAACTTGATTTTAGGATTGGCGAAAACACACACACACAAAATTGATAAAATTTGCATAAAATGTTCATCTGGCTCCAAATTACTATGGCAACCACTTGTAGGATTCAAGCCAGCTGAATGATTCAACACCCAGCAAGAACTGTTGAATTATACCTATGTCAGCAGGAGTCATCAGCGCTGATGGAATGTAGGATTTATTAGTTGCAGTCACAGGGAAGACATCTCCACTCCCTGGATAGCGACCCATGGAGAAGTAGGTAGTCATGATGTCACTTTCTCCTTCATTCACACCCCACATGGCATCAATGGAGTCTGTGTTAGACTGATACAGGTGAAGTCCACCGTCTAAGCTCTGTTAATAAAGCAAAAACAAACCATGGCTGAATGTGAACCTTTGACACTTTTAAAGTGTCACACGGAAAGCCAATATGTACCCTTCTTTCAAGTTTTTAGATTTGCCACTGAACTGGTTACTTTGGAAACTCAACTGTAGTAAAACTTTGAAAAGCCGTCCACATAAACTACATTTTCTCGTTGGGACGTTCAGTTAGTCCAGTCAATGGATCCTGTATGGATCTCTTATGAGTGGTGGCAGCACCATATACTGAAATGCACAGAGACTGTAGTCTATAGAGCATGATGAGTGACTTGGTCACCCAGGAAGACTTTTTAAGAGAAACCAATTGTTGCAGGGCAACATTTATTACTGGGTTTGTGCACATTCAGATAACAATTAGTTGTGTGTACATGTACTTTGTACAACAAAAGTGGGAAACTGTTAATCCAAGTGGTGTGTCCATCCTACTGGAGCTCTCATGAGTGGTGTTGAAGTAAAAGTAAGTAAAGCCTGTCACTAGCCAATGTGGCCCATCAGACAGGAGTTTATCTCCGGTTTCAGTAGCATGACACAAATGAGAATATTTTTCTTCCCCTTGGATGGGATGCCAGTCTATCGCAGAGATGCCAACTTTTGAATCCTGTTGTCAGGGAGGAGGGAGGATTTGTAAAATGTAAAGTACAGCGCGCGATGAGCAATTATATATATAGAGAGGGAGTGGACTCATTGGTAGTATTGCGCATGCGTACGTATGATAATTAGGACAGCGACTGGTCACATGAAAGGGATTAACCAATAGGTAAAAGGAGTCTGATTTTCACAGGAGTCGGATTTTCATATGACAATGTATCGCCATAGCTCCGTGGTATCACACAGCGCGGCAACAAATAGACGTAAAGTCAAGTCGCGAATAGGTGTTTCCGCCGGTCTTGTGACTTACGTGTACCACATGAACATGTACATTGCAATCACCGTGCAACATGCATACGGTAATGGAACCAGTAATTATAATAATATTTTATTAGACAATGTACATGTTTATACACAATTACAATTAAATATATAAAATTAAATATCAAAGAAAAAGTGAATACACAATAAGAAACCAAAGTAAACACAATTCAAAGACGGGACTACATGGTTTTGCCACAAGTTTCTCAACTTGCTTCAATGTAAGCTTGGGTCAGTCCTGATTCACAATTCCCCACTAAAATAAACTATACGTCCACAAAAATTCATTTCCATTCGGCAAAATTGCTGTACCGCATTCAACCGAACCTTTAGACAGCACTTGTGTTCCAGAATTGAACCAAGTCTATACGACAATGAGGTCAAGGGTTAAAATAACCAGCCAATAGAAATGTGTGAAATCACAACGGCCCATGACGTCAATGACCTAATATGGAACATACGGGCGTAGACCATTATGATTGATGCGCATACTTCAGCGATCACATAGTGTACTTCGTACAGCATGTAATGAGAATTAACAATAACATGCACGTGCACTGTTGTGTGATATGCTTGGTGTACGTGTGTGATTGCTACTAAATTCTCACAACCTGGCTTACTACGGAAGTATGCAGTCGTGTAAGCCCAAGTGCTTCAAGGTACTAGATAGGCGGGCTTGGTACAGTTACTGTGCATGCTGTAATGCATTGAACGGCAGCGCAGAAAGGAACATTATAATTGTTATGCTGCTGCAAAAATGTCGATAAAAAACAAAAAGACGCACTAATATTGCAAATCCGGGAGGATATCTTATGTGCCTGTAAGGTCGGAAGTTTGATTTTCCGGGAGCCTCCCGGCGAAATCAGGAGGGTTGGCATCTCTGCTATCGCAGGTTACTCCCCTACTAATGCCAGTACCCCTTTATACTCCTAGGTGGAGAGAGGCAAGCGGGGTGAAGTGGCTTGCCCAAGGACACAGCATATGACTAGGAGATATATTTGAACCGCTGACCCTCTGACCATGAGTAACAAACCCTAACCAATAGTCCACATTCCCCCTGTTGAAGTACTCTGCTCTGTAGTACAGTGAGGATGTTGCTTAGAATGTTGGACTTCTGCTAAACGACAGCCAACATAATCCACTCACCAGGTCCACGCTTGCATCATACTGGCCCAGGTCAGTGATCATAATCTCTGGTGGAGTGATGTCCACTGTGAAGCCATTGGAGGTAGATTCTAAGACATTGTCTGCATTGGTGATGGCTCGTAGTGTGCTGTAGTAAGACACTCCATGCTGCAGGGGCAGAGGGGATTGAGCCTTGCCTTTGCCTGCCAATCCTATGATAAATATACATTATGACACTACATGTCCCAGTATCCACATCACATATTTCAACAAGATATATACAACTGCATTCTGTATCATAATGTTGGGTGAAAAAATTATATGCATGTATTTGCTTATTGTCCCTCTTCATGATCCAAAGAAATAAAAAAAAGCAGGTTGTAATTGATTCCAAGATCAATTAATCAGACCAATCTGTATGCCCACATGTACCCTGGATAGTGTACTATTTGAAGATAATTTGATTCCCACCATTTTTATTTCCAACTTAAAATGGAAAATGTCCATCAACCTTCAGCACTCTTAATGTTGTCATACCTACATTAAGGTATTCGCCAATCAAGGAACAGAGTACCATACAAATCCCTCAAGCATTGTGTAACCTATTGTACAACATGACTGGTCCATACAACAGTTACTCTGAACAGGAACTGGCACGAATCATTATTTTTGTGCGGCTAGGAAGATAAATAAAAAATCTTCACTGCTCTTTCAGTCAACTTTATCTTAGTGTCAACATTCAACTATATTCAGCCAAGGACTAACCCTGGATATCGATCCTCAGATGACATCATCACTAGACCCTACACTGGGGGAAGGGGGAAGGGGTTGTAAACAAACCATCCCACCTTCGCTTTTCCCACCCAATGTGTTTCAGTCTTTTTTTTCCTCCTATTTCACAATGTACAAAGACTGCCAGTAGGATATACACTGCATACACATCAAACATCCTTCAAAACTGAATTACCATCTGTCAATCCTTCAGTGAGTTACACGACAGGGACTTCATGGATAAGCCTGTCAACATTTTACCAAGCGACAATATTCCTCAAATTTCAGTTTTACATGTATATTACTGACATATATAGATCCTTGTCATTTGATTTACAGTTAAAATGAAATTCTATTTTAATACAAATTTGGTATGTATTTCTCTCTTCGAAACTACCCCTTCACAAAATGATTGAACCCTACTCTGTTGCGCTGGCTCTTGGGAACAATACGCGATACACGCAACGTGCACACCAGCATGCATTTGCACACAAATAACGCGCCATGGAACAAGGATGATCCTAACTGTTGAATAATAAATCCTTTTCACCATGGGCGTATGGGACTTTTTGAGCCCCTGCGTGAATGGGAGCAATAACGAATGTCAAGTGATGTGAGTCCCACTAATCAAATGACAAGGTTCTGTATGTCAGTTATATAAATGGCAACCATACCATGCACATCGTCATCACTGCCAGGCACTATTCCATTAGAGGTCATAGGTTGGACGTCCTCACCCCCAGGCGTTGTACCCACTGCCCATTCATAGTGAGAGATGCCATGCAGTTGGCTCTGTGGTTAACAAATAGAAATATCACTCTTTTTTTGTAGATAATTCCTTCATTGATGCACACTACTGACAACTCTGCAATTAATAATAACAATTTGCATTAGCAACATCTTTCTGAGCAAAATCAGTTTTGGCGATTAAAACTCCACATTTTTTATGCACAACTGCGATAATAATTATTTCCTGAAACCACTAGAACCATATGAAAAAAACTGCATAGTTACTCACACAAGTCATACAGATTTCCACATGAATTTCCCTTTTTTTATCATGATTTCTTGCTTTCCATAATACTTATATTGTTAAAGTTATCCAAAAAAATCAGTTCACTGAAGCTTAGTTCACATCATGAGGGATCAAGAGAGTATTACTAGATATGTATTACACCCTAGAAGGCGCTAGCCACTCACTAAGATTACTCACAGTACAATGTACCTTGTGGACCGCACGCGATACTTTCTCTTTTCTCGAGCGTAATGTGCGTAATAAAGTGAACGAATATGTGAGTGGGGAGGCGAGTGGGCACTCTATGGGTAAGTACTTGCTAGTTCAATCGGCCCACACCTTTGTGGGGAGGGATTCTATTGCACTCAACTTACCCATAGAGTATTAGTACATGTGTAGAATATCACCGTTTTAGGCAGGTGGGTTCGCCTACAACACGAGAGTGTACGATGTGGAAGGCGGGCCGCAAGAAAGTGTGAGCCCTAGCTAAGCCAACAAATTAAACCACCCGGTACCACTTCAGATACAGAGTGGGACTGTGAACGGAAGTGAGCCAACAAATGTAGTTGGAGTGGGTGCATATATAGTTGGCACATCAGAACTAAGTCCGTCAGGCTCGCCAGAAGGCTGAGGAGTAGCAACCAAGCCAGCGCTGGAGCTATTGGTTGTTGTAAGAGGAGGGAAGCGCACTGACTCATTGACTCGTTGGATTTGGACTCGTTGATGAAGAAACCCAGGCCTTCAGCAAGGGAGCGGGTCTGACGGACTGCATGAACAGCTGACACTCGCGATTAATGAGCCAGTTGAATAGGTAATAAACACATGTAGACCTTGAAGATGAAGGGCACTGTATGGCAAGCGTCTTAACAATTCTGATGAAGACTCGAGGGGCAGTGGACAAGCGGAAAGGAAGGGCTTGGAAAAGGTGAGGGAACCTGGTGTGGTTTGGGTGGATCTAAACATGTCAATACGCGTCCGTGACATCCAGGGAGGCGGCCCAACAAGGGACTGGCATAGAGTCCAGGACAACCCTGCGAGTGTCCATACGAAAACCGCGAGGATTTTATGAAGCGGTTGAGGGGCTGTAGATTCAAGATCAGGCACCACAACTGTGCATCCTTCTTGGATGCCAAGAAGTATGTGTGGAGCAATTCACCCCCCGTTTGAGGATCTTGTGTGGAGGATCTTGTGTGTAGGATCTGTGAGGGATCTAGTTGAGGATCAAGTTTTATTTATAGATAGAATAAACGTTGAAAAGATGGAATAAAGACGGCGGCGCTAACATCATTTATCCTATATGACGTCATAGACACTAAATAGAGAAACGACAACGATTTAAAAAGAATCTACCACAATGGCTTCTTCATTTTCTGTGCCATGTGTATTCTTTGTTCAATCACATTTTTATCTTTTTTAACAATGAATAAACACATACGAGTAAACACATCAGAATTAAATAAATGTATTGGATTAAAAGCTGCATCAATGCAATTATATACATCAGGAAGTAAACATAAGTGAAGCTGTGTAATGAATAAGTTAAATGTACGATTCATTTACTAGGGTGGATACCTAAATCAGGCCACTATCCGCAACACATCACTACACTTGCTGGAATGTATAGTCTTGAAGTTATATATGTTATAATCTGAGTTATAATCTGAGTTCTTGTTAGCAAATTATTTATAGATAGCATAAACTTTTAAAACATTGAATAAAGGCAGTGGCGATGACGTCACTTGTCCTATGCATCGTCACAGACAATAAACGTGTGCATGACAACGATTTCAGTCCAGTTGGCTGGACGGTTCAAGTCTAAATAACAGCAGCGCGTTACCGCACCGCAACCAACCTTTTTGCCGGGAAATGTACATTTTATGTTTGATTTTTCCCTTCGCCGACGTATTTGTATAGTTTAATTAAAGAGCCCGTATTTGTTTTTTTCATTTCCTCATCAACCGGTTCTTTTAAATGAAACTATGATGGTCAATTACACATTCTGTAAGTGTAGATTTGTTTTAACTTCTGGTCATTATGACTCATTTCATTGCTCATTTACTCATTTTACTCACTGCGCTTCTTATTTACTTATTGCGCTGCTCATTTGGTCATTGCGCTGCTCATTGTACTCATTGCGCTGCTCATTTTACTCATTGCGCTTCTTATATTATTTATTGCGCTGCTTATTTGGTCATTGCGCTGCTCATTTTACTCATGTTGTGATCATTTTACTCATGTTGATCATTTCACTCATTGAGCTGCTCATTTTACTCAGTAAATAAGCAGCGCAATGAGTAAATGAGCAGCAAAATGAGTAAATGAGCAATGAAATGAGTAAATGCGCAATGAAAAGAGTAAAATGAGCAATGAAATGAGTAAATGAGCAGCAAAATGAGTAATGATCAATGAAATGAGTAAATGAGCAATGAAATGGGTAAAATGAGCAGCGAAATGAGTAAAATAAGCAGCGAGATGAGTATATGAGCAATGAAATGAGTAAAATGAGCAATGAAATGAGTAAAATGAGCAGCAAAATGAGTAAATGGGTAAAATGAGTCAAACAAGAGTACGCATGAGCCATCAATCCATCGATTTATCAAACTACCAATCCGCCAATCCACCCATCCATCAATCAATTAATAAAGGACGTCTTCAAGAGTATTCAAAAATCATAATGACCAGAACTTAAAGAAATCTACACTCTAGAATGTGTAACTGACCATCATAGTTTCATTAAAAGGCGAAGGGAAAAATCATCGCCGCCGCCTTTATTTAATGTTTTAAGAGTTTATTCTATCTATAAATAAATTGCTAACAAGAACTCAAATGGACCTCGACGGCGAGGAGAAAGAGAACATGCGCGCGCTTGGAACTTGGAACTCCTTGAAGGAGGAGGCGGGTGGCGGTGGAAGCGGTTGAATAAACATATATAACTTCAAGACTATTAATTCAAGCAAGTGTAGTGATGTGTTGCGGATAGTGGCCTGTTTCAGGTATCAACCCTAGAAAATGAATTATACATTTAATTAATTCATTACACAGCTTCACTTCACGTTTACTTCCTGATGTGTATAATTGCATTGTTGCGGCTTTAATACATTTATTTAATTCTAATGTGTTTACTCTTATATGTTTATTCATTGTTAAAAACGAAAAAAATCTGATTGAACAAAGAATACAAATGGCACAGAAAATAAAGAAGCCATTGTGGTAATTTTTTTTTAAAATTGTTGTCATGTCCATATTTATTGTCTATGACGGCATATAGGATAAATGACTATCTATAAATAGAACTTGATTCTCAACCGGATCCTTACAGATCCTCCACTAAAGATCCTCAAACGGGGGATGATTTGCTCCACACACACTACATATATTGAATGGAACCCCGGAGAAGATCCTTCTCAGGCTTGTACAACTCTGATAGCGTTCTTTGTTAACAATGCCGCTATTTCATCTTAAAGTGCTTGCCATTTGTGATCTCCAGGAGGTAGCTGAGTGAGATGGTGGTGAGTACCCAATGGTCGGAAGTGATTTGGTCCCATGACCCAGCCAAATGGGCCAAATGGGCTCCTACAGGACCTGTGATGGGTTGTTGGTGAGCATAGTCACTTCCGCTAGCCGTACTGCTGCTGAAAGGGGGCTGGGGCACTTGTTATCTCCAGGAGGTAGCTGAGTGAGATGGTGGTGAGTACCCAATGGTCGGAAGTGATTTGGTCCCATGACCCAGTTAAATGGGCCAAATGGGCTCCTACAGGGCCTGTGATGGGTTGTTGGTGAGCATAGTCACTTTCGCCAGCCGAACCACTGCTGAAAGGTGGCAGTCGAGGCTGAAGGGCTGGAGGTGGCCCATGGATTTGTGTTGAGCAGTGGAACGAAAACCACGGCTTGACGGCTGTGGCACAGGACAACTAGGTCTGGACGGCTGGGAGGCTTAGACTTGAAATCAAGCAATTAGACACGGTCATGTTTTGTCCGACAAGGCCCCCAATATCGCTCGCTAGCGCCGTGTATCGTGTTTACACATCCAGCATGCATCCGACAGGTCTAACAACTTGACTATGAATTCGGATGGTTATTAATTTATGCACCCAGGGAAATGCAAATGTGATCTCCAGGAGGTAGCTGAGTGAGATGGATGGCATTACGTTTCCGTTGAGAGGGTCAATGATAACCCGGCTGGGTCACTGCTTAGCATCCATTACAACAGTGGATACATAAGAAATATTTAGATACCTTTTTGGAATCAAAAATATTGCAGCAACGTAACTTTCGATGTCATCGCGACATCTTCATTCAGCGTAGTGAATTAAACCACTCTAGTCATGTGACCACCTTTTGGGTGATCACAAACCAGCAGGTCATCGAAGATGGATGGCAGGTCCTGTCCAGTGTCTCTGGCATTAGGGATGGCTTTTGTGTCCTGATTTTGATTGCTTCGCGTATTTTCCTTTTCCAGAATTGGTCCTCCCTGGTTATGACTTGACATTTTCCAAGCTGATGGAGTGTTGGTGATAGTGGATGTGTTCGCCAACCGCTACGACCGGATACGACCTGCCAGCCATCTACGATGACCTGCTGGTTTGTGATCACCTAAAAGGTGGTCACATGACTGGAGTGGTTAAATTCACTACAATGAATGAAGATGTCGCAATGACATTGAAAGCTACGTCGCTGCAATATTTTTGATTCCATAAAGATATCTAAATATTTCTTATCATCGTGATGGAATCCTCTATTAGTATACATGCTGCTATTAAAGTTGGGATACAGTTTTTCTCTCTCTCTTGTTAAAACTATTTTCATTAACATATATCGTCCAACATCATTTTTTAAAATAAGAATATAATGATGCATGGATTCAAAACGACCCAGGTTTTACCCCATGAGCAATCAATTTGCTCTGGGCTATTCACTGTCAGTGAAATGACACCTGTGGAAACGTAACACTGCATGCACTGCGCAGACACGTGTAGATTTTTTTATCAGGTAATATAAATATTCATATCCCACTGATTCTTAGCCAATCAGAGCGACCTGTCCAATTTTGGTAGCAGCTCCATTGCCTTGTGCACAGAGGGTTGCAGATTATTCAAGTCAGTAATTGGAAGCGATGTATACGCATATGGGGCTGAGGATGCAGGAATCGTTCCCAGCATGTTATTATACTTGATTTCAAGTCTACCGGGAGGTTTTAAAGGAAGAGATAGAAGGCAGGGGGGGGGGGGGGGGGGGTATCTCTGGGGGCCCCCGGATGTGGCTGCAGGTAGTGCCTGGTGGGGCTGGGGAGGCGGTTTGAGATGAAAAATCAACTTCAGCCTGAATGCGAGTCTGAAACTAGTCTGCAAAGAGGTCTCGCCCTTGGAAAGGAAGGGACTCGAATGAGATGCTTGCAAGCTCCATCGGAGGGCAGAAATATGGCATCAAGAATTGCTGCCTGTCGTGTCTCTATACTGTGACGACAAACAAGAGTAAGTTCACTGAGAACTGCCTGAAGTGAGCTGTCCCGACAGCAAAAGGCTAAGTCTGGCATGTCGGCTTGGATGGTGTAATCGGCTTGACACTCCTGGAATAAGTGTTTGGACAGAAGAAGCAAAAATGTTGTATGGGTTATTCCCAAACGAGTGGCGTTGTCAATGTTTTGAAGTGCCTGCTCCTTACAGTTCTGGGCAGCGTCTGGAATCAAGGACGCAGGCGAAGCCCGATAATCAGAGTCGGAGGCAAATTTATCATGCATGCCGTCAGCAATGGTAGGCGTGGTAAGGTACTGGGTTGTCTCGTCTGCCTGGAAAGAATACAAACTCGAGCGGCAAGTAGTACGACGCAGTTTGGGCTGGTCGAACACAGACTGGATCTGTTGAGAACAAACCGATCGAAGGGAACCACAGGGGTGAGATTGAGGGTGACTAGTGAGTCAGGGGCCGTTAGTCGTTTGAATGACTTTGGCTGTGTAGTAGGTGCGGGCTTCACAGGTTCAGGGAACCCCAATACATGCCCCATGTTTCGTTGTACCAGGCAATAAAGTGTTGCCATGGAGGCTGGCATAGTTGTGTCCTCTTCTTGTTCGGCCTCCTGAGGCGACTGAGAAGAGGCAATATCTGGGTCCCTGGCAGGAGGTTAAGATGACAAGTCCTTAGGAGCAATGAGGGGACTAGGGGTGAATACCGACAAAACTGGAGAGTCCGGCAGACGGGAAATCCTGTGGGGTATGTTAGGGTTTGGAGGCGGCCAAGGCTGATAAGGTGGCTAGTACTGGTGGGATTGATGTCAGAAGAACTCTATAAACACTTCAAATCATTGCTGACAAAAAAAATTGTCCCAAAAATCCAAGGCAAAGTGCCCCCCTGCCCCCCTACTGGATACGCCACTGGTAAAAGCGTGAGGGATTTGCTAAGTAGCAACATATCATGTTGATGGATCGGTAACTTGTAGCGTAGGTAAGGGGTGAGTGGCTTGCAACTCTTGCGACGGTCCCCCCGTGTAAAGTCTCACTCCTTTGGTACAGCAACACAGCTGTGATACAACGGAACTGCCGGTTAATTAACAGGGTATTGACGGGTTAAATAACGACATTCATTTTGTAGAGGAAGACACCAAATATTCGGTGAAGCATGAGGGATGTGCTAAGTACATGTAGCAAAATATCATGCTGATGGGTCGGTAGATGAAGTGGGAGAGTGGCTTGCAACTCGTGCGACGCTCCCCTGTGCAAAGCCTTGTCTGTTCGGTACAGCCTGAGTGACTTTCAGCCCGTATAAAGCCTCACGTAAACGGTCGTAACGTACGAGCTTATAGTGAGTAGCCAGCAGCTTTTGCAAAGCCTCACTCGCTCAGTACAACGTGAGTTACTTGCAGCCTGTGCGAAGACTCACGTTAAATAATGGTCGGGTAAATGTGGGAAGTGGGTACCTTGCAACCTATATGCGAAGCCTAGCTAGTTGGGTACAGCGTGAGTTACTTGCAACCTGTGTGAAGCCTCAGGCACAGTCTCGTAAAGACCGTGTAACAGGAGTGAGCGACCAGCACCTGTGCTGTGCGAGACCTCAGTCCCGAAATGAACCAGTAACGACTACAGAATATCACGAAGAAAACAACCAAATTTCACAGAATCTCGCTCAACATGCAGAAACAGCAACAGAAGACAAAATAGTTGAATAAAAACCATGAGCTTAGCTATAATGAATGGCTGAGGAAAGACTTGGAATGAGCAAATCGAGAGCTCTGAAAATATAAACGTCTTTCACGAAATGCCGCTTAGAGAAAAGAGGAAGTATAGCGGGCGGGCCACAAGGTACTTTGGGTAATAAATCTGAGCGAATGGCTAGCGCCCTCTAAAGAATAAGGCATATGTACACTGTTAAAATTATGTTGTTTTACAGCAGATTACAGCCAAAATATCTTTAAAAATCATCGAAAAGAACAGAGAATTGGTTATTATTGCTTAAATACAGTGAAAAACTGTTGGTGAACAAGTATTGTCGAAACTGTTTGTAATTCTACAGCATCCTTGTTAAGCAACAAAGGGTAATAACAAATGACATAAGAATCTTTGTGAAATAACAGTGATATTTTTAACAGTGTAGTAATACTCTACGGGTGAAGAGCGCAGTAGAACTGAAATTAAGAGAAAGGTTTTACCTCAAAGTCATCAAACCAGATGGAGACTGTTGTTCTCTCGTGTTGTGCATCTATATCCTGTACCATACTTGGGCCATCAGTCACATAACCTACCAAAAACAAAATTGGCAGAGGGAGTCGTATAATGTAGTCAACTACTCCAAAGCTGTGAACTTAACTAATCTGCAAAAATCTTCATCTATTCATACAAGTAAACCAAACTGCTGGGTATGTCATACACATATTAAATGTCGGGCCAAATTGCTACTTCTAGGTCCTTTACCTAGCAAAAGAGTAGATCATTTGCAGCTATCCCAAAAGTAACTAACAAAATTATTATTGAAAAACTTAGTTTCTGGCTGGATATTTTTTTCTCAAAAAAAAAAAAAAAAAAAATGAAAAAGCTGGAATTCCGGCTAGCTGGTAAACTGGCATCCCTGCATGGCGTTCAGCCCAATTTGAAGCCCTGAGAGTGAAAGCAGATGTCACATTTTCCTCAATAATAATTTTAGAAACTAACCCGTCTGATCTTCCTCCACCACTCTGATTGGTGAGGAGCAAATGACATCACTGAATGCTCCTGCACCGTTCTGACTCTTGACACACACGTAGTAGACAGGCTGACAACCCACAGTGAATGCCTCATCACTGCATGTTGATGGGTCAGTTAGTTGCAGATTCAGGTCTGATAGGATACCGTTGCTCTTGGGGCCCAGAGAGGAAAAAGGTTGGATATCTTCAAAATCTAGAACAAAATATATTAAATATCCAAATATCAGACAACCATCCTCATAATTCTTCACACAAGAGTCGTAAGTCCTTCAGTTTCAAGTCACAAGCTATTCTACTGAGCTATGACAAAAGGCATCTGTTTGTTTGTAGTTCATCTCCTGTTACTCATGATTTTACTTTTGATGGACATGAGATGTGACATATGACGGACTCAATTACAATTCTGCTTACTCTATGATGATCATCACATCAATCACAAGGAAAACGTGACTGTGTCCAACGTTTGAGACATGTTTTATTTTTTTGGACACACAATTAATTACCCCAAATAGCTACACTTAAAACAGTGTTCAACTAACATAAAGCTGATATATAGCTCATATTCTCCAACTGGAGCCATGTTCAGCCGACATATCTAACTTGCTGTACACAAAAACATTATACTGACATGTAGCAGTTCCCACTGCCACCCAGTAGCTCTTGATGCCACTCTCTCCATCTATAGCCAGCCAGGAGGCCTGGATGGTGCTGAGACTGTTCTGATACAAATATCCATTGATGACTTCTTCCACTTCCCCATCCAGATTGCCTCCACGGACATATCTCATCTTTAATCAAAATCAAATGGATCCAAATCTTTTACATACTACAAAGTCACATTAGTGTGTAAGACTCTAGTCAACTGAAAATGATAATTATCAATACCAATGGTTGTCTCTTGTGTCCAGTTTAATAATAAGGTTTCACCGTCATGACAACTACAAGCGATGGAAACCTAATTATAGTCATAATCTACACAGGTCAATCAGCTTTGACAGATCTTCCAATAACAATGCGCATTAGTTTTTTTTTACACTAGCATTCCAACATGTGAAAGGCAAAAGGTCAAATGTGTCCAATGTCCCAAGAATGTCCTGTGACACTTAATATTGGCAACCTTAGTCTTCTGACCTTCAATGATGTAACTTTCTTGTACTTCTATCACTCATTAAGAAATAAAGTGTGTTCAAACTAGAAAATGGATACATTAAGAACCGGATCCAGTTTTGTTGTGAATAATGACAGTATGAAGAATTTTGTTAAAAGACACTTTTCTCTGATCTTCCTCTGGATATGAAATCATTATTAAAATTATAATGCCTATAGTGCTTTCCATCATATCAACCCGTGTTCATCGGGTCACAAGACCACGCAGCAGCCGATATCAGCGCACATTCGGTCCATTACCTTCCCAGGTACCCATACATACTCCTGGATGGAGAGAGGCAATTGTAGTTAAGTGTCTTGCCCAAGGGCACAAACACCATTTTCCTGGCAGGGTTCGAACCCACGCACCATCATACATGAGTCAAACACCGTAACCACTGGACCATAACCACTGGCCCATGGCATTCTGTACTCCCACTATCTTAACTCTACTCACCAAAGGAGGGCTAGGGTCCACCTTGATACCACTGGTTTCATGAGAGGCAACTAGTTTGGCCTGGTTCCTTGCCTTGACTCGCGTCACATACAGGGCCCCTGGTTGCAGTGTCAGCCCATCTTGTACATGGGATTGAGCTGTGATGTCAGTAATCAGTTCAAAGCTATTTGGATTTTTGTCTGAAAAAGGTAACAAGAAAACAAAAAAGGGAAATGCCATACCATGTTACAGCCACTCGTTTTGGTGTAAAATCAAAGAGGAATAGTAGCTGATGTTTAATACTGCAATGTTTTCACTGAAATCGCAGAAAGCAGGACTTACCCATCGGGAAGATCTTGTGTTTGTTTCCTTCTGTCATCTCATAGATTGCCAACTCAAAGGACTCGATGCCAGACTCATCATCAAAGTAGTCCCAATGCACAGCAAGATAATCAGAATGCGACTAGGGAGATGAAGGTAGAATATAATCAGGTAAAGAAACCTAAAACTTCAAAAATGTGTATACTATGAAGGTTTCTACTTCAGTAAGGACCATCATCACTGTGGTTGGTATGTGCTCACTTACATAAGGAAGAGCTGTTTAGTGCAGGAAAGAAGAATTCACTTGCAATTACGATTATGCAACTCACCTGCAAGTCAGTATCTTGACCAATCACCAGCCAATCTTCAAGAGTTTAGTGTCAGATCCACTAAGACGTCATTCACCACATAATTAAATTTCAAACCTAATCAATGCATAATCATCCCATCTCCTGGAATTTGCAGCAAGAACTCCTTCATTCAAGTATCTATGTGATTCACACCTAGACCTACAAAGTCATGTTGACTCACCTGGAAGTCAGCATCTTGACCCATCACCAGCCCATCTCCTATTGTTCTCAGTATTGGAGGAGTCAGGTCTACCAAGAACCCATTCGTCGGAGTATCGATGTGATTCAGTGCCTGGTTGATGGTGCGTAGGTTGACATAGACCTGGTCCTTGTGATGGAGATGGAAGTGATGCCACTCAATGGAGGATGTCTCAATGCCCACTGCCTCAGTCTCATGGATGACTTCGAAGTCGTTTGTGTGATTGGCACTACACAATGTGAATAAAATGAATTTATCAAAATAAAACATTCCTCATTTCTTAAACAAACACCCAATTTCTCACCACAAAAGGATATTAATATGTGGTGCTTATATATCAAAGTCTCAAAGCACCTAGCAAGTATTACCCCTGTTCATGAGACCAGTTTTCTTCAGCAGCTTAAGATCAGTCCAAATTGGTTTCTACCCTCCCATGTACCCATTTATACTCCTGACTGGAGAGAGGCAATTGCAGTAAAGTCAGAGCTGTAATGACTTGACTCGAGTCTGACCAGAGTCACAATTTTTGGTGCTATCGACTCGATTCAAGTCCCAACAGGTAACTGACTCATCGAGAGACTTGACTCGACTTAAGTCAAGGCTAATAACACTCGAGTCCCAAAAACTGTGCGAAAATGTATTTGCAGTGACTTACGATACAAACTCATTAATGTTTGCATGCGTTACCATCCAGTTTTGGCCGCTTATCTCGTACAAATATACGCCGTATCATACGGACTCCTTAGACCCATCTCATGCTTTTATGCTGTCCTGGAACCAGACTTTAAATGCATTTTCAAATTGCAAAATTGCTGTCCTGCTTTGAAAAAATAATCAGATATTTTCTATACGATCAGAATCAGTTTCGTATGTTGCAATTTGGTTTTGCTGTTATCAGCGTAAAAATTATTCCAGACCCGAAGCCGAACCAGAGATAAAACTGAAGTTTCACTTCTTGTTAATTGTTACATAGATCTTTGGTAGAACCCTCCAGCAGGAACTGTCTATTGGGTACCTGCAGAATATTTTAAGTCTTTGATATTCATAATAAACTGGCGCCTTGTGTTCATTCTTCCTTGGTGTTCAAAAATCAGTGACTCCAATTGACTCAAGTATAAATTTGACTTTACTCGACTTGACAACACACTGTGACTCGACTCAACTCGACTCGACTCAACCTTCTTTACCTAATAACTTGCCTTGACTTCAGTCACTTCCTTGAAATAACTTGACTCGACTCGAGGCACAAAATTCAGTGACTTGTTTAAATCATAAAACTCTGAGAAAAGTGTCTTGCCAAAGTATACACGCACCATGTCTCCCTCAGGGTTCAAACCAAATTACCATTGCACATGAGCCACACACCCTAGCAATTGGACCACAGCACTCCAACCAATTATACCGCAAGTACCTTCTGCCAAAAGTGTATCTACACATCTATCACATAAAGTAGCCAGTAAAATTCAAACATCTCCTAAAAAAAACAACTTTTTCATTCAATATCAAAGAATAGTAACTTTCTGTAACATTAAATGGAAGTCCAAATCCTTTCAAGCTAATCTTCACCTCTCATCATTCTTGCGATAGACAGTAACCTGGTAGTCTTCGATACCAGACTCAGGATCAGAGAATCCTTTCCACTGAGCCTCCACTGTGGCTGGCTCTGAGGAGAAGTCTAGATCTGTAGGTCCTGGCAGCAGGCCGTCATAGACACTGCCTTGTATCGGTGGAGTCAGATCCACAGTCGCTGAGGAGATGAAAAGAGACATCAATATATGACACATAAGACTGATTATATTTATATGATGACAATGGGCTGTGTCTGAAATGGACGATTTTGTTTGCAACTACCGCTATTCATTGTTGAGTCAATGTAAAAATAACCAAAACACAGCCTTATCTACAAAATAAATGTTTCTGACACTGCCACAGTTAGGATATATATTTTTTTTGTGGGTTGAGTTCACCAATTTCTGCGAGGATAGAGGGGTGAGATAAAACTGAGGATTATGATAATTGTAATTTATATGAAAATGATGATGGCAAAACCATATACAAAGACATCCTTACATAGCGAGTCTCAAACAAGATGTAGCAGCCAAGCAACATGTTTTTTTTTCAGAGGAAACTAACTCTTTTGTTTTGTTTAATTACTTTACGGTAGACAGGATGTTTGTAGTGTGATTTGGACCTTTTGCTTAAAAGTTACGGCAAAGCTTGTAAAGACTGTCAAAATCTGTTAAAGCCACTTTCTTCACCTTCTTGGTATGTCAATACCTTTTATTAGATAGCAAGTGGCCTAACTAGAAATTCAAGTCATTTCATTTTTAATTAGCTGTATCTCTTGACTGGGGTGTCTAAATGAGATGGGATAAAGACCATTGTGTAGACTATTTACCACACCTTCAGACTCTATAGAAAAGTTTTGCAAAAAAGAGAGTGTTAGGATGTTTTTTTTTAATATTTATGGATTGACTGCTACTTTTTTGAGACACCCTGTATCAGCAGATTTAGAGAGCCAGTAAACTGAAAAGATAATTGATAATATGATGGTAATAGTGATGATTGGTGATGTTGAAAATTAACAGACAGTTATGATGACAATGATGTTGATAATTTGACAGCAATGGAAATGATAGTATAGTAATGTCAATGAGAACAATTGTAATTTAAAAGATAATGATGGTGACGATAATGATGAAGTGGTAACAACTGTTATTGTGACAGCAATGGCCAAGATAATGACAACAATGATGTTTTAATGACGATGACAACAATTACAATTGTGACAATGGTCACAGTGACAATGTATTGACAATGACACTCACCTCCATCTGATGAAGCTGACACGTTGAGTTTATCATATCCACCATGGAAGGCTGTAAGTGTTGAGTAGTACGTCTCCCCGTGCTGTAGGGTCACATAGCCAGAGCAGGCACTGTGCTCTTGACGAGACACTTTGACAAAGTCTACCACGTTACTCAGGCCAGGCTGGGTCCCCACCGTCCACAGGTAGAAGAAGATACCAGACTCAGGGTCAAACCAGTTGTGCCAATTGGCACAAATCTAGCCAACAATGCAGGGAAATAAAACAAAAATTAGATGTAATCCACTAATCAAGTCAAACTAAGCTTTCTTTTATGGCAGATACAGTATGTAATATTTTGCAAGAGCATGGCATTTTATTTTGTCCGGACTCACGTTCAAATCAAACTCTCTCTAATTATTTGCACTCCCTACAGCATTAGTCTGTATAATCTTACTATGTCTGTGAGAACATCAGGCATGCAGTTGTGCCTTATAATAATAAGGAAAACAGTTCCAACTTTGTCAATTCACGGATAAGGCATTCTTATAAAGGTACATTGATAAAAATGGTATTCTTAAAATGAGAATAAAATGAGAAAAAAAACATCTTATTTCAAGAAAACAATTCTTGTCTCACTACTTTTCTAGGGAGTGAGACAAGAAAATATTCCTTGAAACAAGAATAATTTTCTGATATTAAGAAATGTGAGAAAATCATTTTTATAGTATCAATGAACTGTAGCCAATTACACAGATAAGGCATTATTATAAAGGTAGTATCAATGAACTGTATACAATTACACTTGAACCAGCCAGCAGACCCGGCAGGCTCGGTGGTCGAGTGGTAAGACGTCTACACTAGTAAGCAGGAGGTCATGGGTTCAAGTCCCACCTGTGTAAGCTTGTAACTTTTTTTTCTCGCAAGCCCTAGGACAAAACTGAGTATACAGTATATATAAATACGTTGGCAATAACCAAATATAAAACTGTATACATCTTCAGCGCCTTCAGCTTCAGTTGGGTGAATATGTGTACTCCATAATTGTACATCAGTATCATTCACTCAGAGAGCCAGTCCATTTACCTCATTTCTGTCTTTGGTAAACACGAGATCTTTACCAGCGTAGGGTCCATCGAACAAGTCTCCAGCAATTGGTGGAGTGTCGTCTACGAGAATTGGCTCATCAGCATGGTCTATGGTGCGCAGGTCAACTAAAAATAAAAACAAAGGCATGTATTAACATAAACAAATCATGTACATTTGTGTACATGGATTATGGCAGTGATTAACCTCATGAAAGTTTTCTTACCATTGTTGACTGCTCTGACTTTAACCCAGCAGGGTATGCCATTGGGTATCTTGAAGTCCATGTAGAGCTGTTCAGCCAAGACGTGAGCCTCCCAATCATGCAGTGATTTATCCCTGGGTGTCCTGCCTGCTGCTAGGTGATACTCCAACAGATGGGACTCAGGATCGCTGCTCAATTTCAACAAACAAAGTTAAGAATGTTATTATTATGGACTCCAGCAAAAGAATCCCTTTTAAGCCGGCCACAGGTCGACCTGCGACTTGTTTGCGCTTTGACGAAACCGTTGGCATCAAGCAGAAGTCCCTCCGGTTCTTTTCAGAACCAGCAAATACTCACAAAAGAGATTTATTCACATGGTGGCACCGCAAACTTATCTTGTCTTAGTATCTTTTCACCTTGCAAACCTTTAAATCTTAGAAAAATAATGCTTCTTAGGTCAAAAAAATGAGAAATCGACTCGACACCAAATAATTGTAACCATGCTCATGTCACCCACGACGCGACGATCCATGACGATTCCATGGCATTGACAGTCATGTGACTTCTTAAACAATAAGGGAATAAATCAGTGCGTTCGATTACGTCCCCTGCGCTTACTCATGCAAGCGCAACAATGTTCGATTTACCTCTCACGTGACTTCTTGTGCTTACTCGAGCCTGGCCCTAGTGACCCACTCGCCGAGCCGGTTACTTAGGGAAGTATCCCATAAGGCCATGCAACGTCCGGTGGGCACCTCATCAGGCCATGTCCGAAACGGGCTTCCACGAAGCATAGAGCTACAAAACCTATGTAGCTCTATGCATGGAGCTACGGCTAGGAATTATTGTCATCGCGTCCCCGTGTATTTTCAGTGGGTGTGGACATGCTCTAGACAGTTAATTGATTCGGATGCAGCCTGGGAAAAATGTTGCAACGTAACGCCACCTCCGCAATTGAGTACAAAGTCTATGGAGAGTCAAGACATTTTTTTCCTAACAACATTGGAAATAATAATTTCTCAGTCCCAGATTCATGTTTTATCATCATTTTTGCAATGAATATGAAGGAAAACGTGGCGTCATGTTGCAACATTCACCACCCCCCCAAAAAAAAAATGCAAAAAAGGAAAAAAACAAAGAGAGAGAAAAAAGAAAAAAAGCGAGAAGTCATATTGGTGGAAATTTAATGGGTGGGTGGCAAAATGTCCCTTCCCCCTCTAAAACTGATATATCAAGAATATGTTGAGAAAAACAGAATTTTTTTTTTTGGAAAAAATGTTTTGCCCCCCTCTAGAAAAAATCCTGGCGACGCCCATGTTTTCAGCTCTTGCACAAAACTTTACCCGAAACCGTTTGTTTATTTAGCTCCACTGTGCATGTCTGTCATTACCCGAGGAGCAAGGCGCGAGTAAGCTGGGGGGGAGTAATCAAACACACTCAATATGTGCTTGGCCAGTTCGGCTTGGGCCATTATCAGCGTGCATTCCCCTGATATGGTCTTAACTATCTTGTATTTGCATTAATTAACACTTTTGAGTCAAACAGTCGAAACAAGTCAGATATTATATAAATTTCCAACGATTTTGTTCAACATTTTTACTTCATGTGTTTTAAACACCCCTTCAGCTATTGTGTGGTGTGTGCCTCTCCCGAGTAGTAGTAAACAATCTCCTTATGGCGCGTACTGCGTGATGTGGTGCAGAATGCAGAGCACCGGTGTAGTGTGCTGATTGGCAACACAATGAAAAAGGAAGATTTTGATGCGCGCACGAGTTAGGCCAAAAAAAAAATACTTAGCTGCTTCCGGTTTCCCTACCTACCTACCTATTCTGAGAGCCCCTATCCTAATTTTTTTATGGGAAAAATGAGAAAAAACACCCAAAACCATCAATTTTTACCTTTTAACCTTGACTGCACGCAGACGCCTCCATATGATCGTACACAAAACAATAGGCCAAAAAAAATCCCTACCTAAGTACCTGCCTACCTACCCTATTTTCGAATGCCATGTAATCGGAATCAGAACTATTTTTTTTTGGGCCTTAATGACGTGGTGCCGCACGACGTCGTAAATAAACACAGGTCGACTGCGATTAATTCCCGCCTGTCGGGAGACGTCATAGAAGTTGAAATGTTCCTACTCTTACAACTGGTGATTTTTTTCTTAGCTCCAACTGATTTCAATCGCAACCCGCATGGCTCTCATGTATCGCAATCTAAAGGTACTTTTACATAGATGGTTCTGGACAAACTATATATTGTTGGAAAGCTTATGAATAGGCCAACACGCTGGCAAGTCGGCAAGGTTCTAGACTTGAAACTTTTGGAGTAAACGTTAGATGTAGTACATGACGCCACTAGTTTCGTTTTTGTGCAGTAAATCCCACAGTAAGGCCAGTCAGCTCCAACCCGCGTGGCTCTCATGTATCACAGTCTAAAGGTACCTTAACATAGATAGTTTTGGGCAAACTATATCTGTTGGAAAGCTGATGAATAGGGCAAGAAGCTGGCAAATCAGCAAGGTTCTAGACTTGAAACTGTTGGAGAAAACGTCAGATGTAGCACATGATGCCACTAGTTTCGTTTTTGTGCAGTAAATCCCATAGCTAGGCCTGTCAGCTTCAACCCGCATGGCTGTCATGTATCACAGTCTAAAGGTACCTTAATATAAATGGTTCTGGACAAACTATATATTGTTGAGAAGCTGATGAATAGGCCAAGAAGCTGGCAAATCGGCAAGATTCTAGACTTGAAACTTTTGGAGAAAACGGCGGCCAAAGAGAGAGATTTTATGACAAACACTTGAATGCCACTGCCACAGTAATTGGTTGTGAACATTTGTCGTTTGTTCATTGCTTAATGTACATGTAAGAACAACCCCTTAAAAGGCTTTTTTTTTTTTTTACTATGGCCGGACGGATTTAAACCCACAACCTCCTGCATAGTGCAGAATATATACACCATGTCATCAACTGTTTTGACTTATTTATCTTTGGGATGGCGTGAGTGAACAATTTTCAATTCAGTGACAACTTTCAAACACAAGAAATACTCTTCTAAAGATGAACAGCGCAAGGTGTCCAAATTTAAATTCACTAGTTCTTCTCAGTACCACACACAACTACATGTCAAAAAATAGAGATACACATTTATAGTACATTCATCAAAAATTCCTTACTGATTGATTCACCACCGGAATAACCTTCAAGTTTTGTTCAAAGTTGAAAAAAAGTTACTCACGTTGCATTGACCTTCAATCTAATTCTACCAATGGACGAGTCATAGGTGATGTCATCGATGCTGTAAATGATGGGCGGAGTATTGTCAATAATCAGAGGGGTGCTGTGACACACAGTGAGTGCCATAGGACCGCCAAACTCGACCTTGTTGAGAGCACGTACAGTGATGTAATACGCACCATCTGTCGAGCAAGATAACTTGCATTACACAATATGTGACCCATCTTGGAAACAAGTCCGAATCGTTAAAACTTCAAATAGGCCCCCCATTTGGTATATCTTGGACTGCAGTTGACCATTGGCAATAACTTTATTGGCAGATGTGATTTTGTTACATTTTTTTATATCCAAACCCGCGGGTAATAGTAGTTCATTTTACTTTTGCGGTCCCTGACCCACATAACTGTCATTTGTCTTGTTATGTATTCGGATTTTCGTCCCAGGTCCCCGCTACCGTCTTACTGTACTTGTTGGTCGTTGTTTTATGCTCGTTTTACTCAATTTTGTTTTGTTTTGTTTTTGTGATGGTCGAATAAATAATAATAATAATAATAATAAAAATAATGCTTGATTCAATGAAAAGTTTTATGTCTAGCTCCCAAGAAAAAATCTGGACAGCGGGACATGAAGATACCTTTATAAGTTAAAATAAATTTGTTCTGATTGTAGGAAAACTATTTTTGACAGTGTACCAGTGATTCAGTGATTTTAGTCTTGTTCAGGGTGATGTTCACTGATTTACTGACACAGAAGAATTTAATTTAAAGACAAAGAAGAATTAACACATTACCAAAAAGTTACCTGTACTTCTCGTGGAATTAATATTTAGAACTTTTATTGTCTGATAAAACGTTGCAGAGTGTGACAACATGCCATCGGCCACAACTGCCAGCATTGTACGAGAGTGTTCCACATATTGTGATTCACGCGCAAAGCTTAAGTATGTGAAGACATGAGCACACGAACTAGAGTGAACCAGAACAAAGACAGCTGACTTCAGGCTTAGATACTCTATTATCTCTCTCATGTTCCAACACTTGGGAACAGAGGACAAAGCACCGGGCAGATTGAAGTTAACATGTAAGTCCCCTGATGAGTCCATTCTGAGTCATTAAACAAATGAGAATGCATATGGGATCAATATAGAACACTCAATGGAACCCCTTGTGGAGATAGTTTCACTACACCGCTCATAACAGTCAATAGTTGTATTCCATCATGGTCCACTAATACTGTTTGGCAAACAACAAGTCCCCTGATGGGTTCACTCTGACTCATCAAACAGATGAGCATGAGGATCGATATAGAACACGCAATGGAACCCCTCGGGGAGACAGTTTCACTATACCACTTAAAGCAGTCAATAGTTGTATTATATCATGGTCAGTTAAACAATGCATAATACTTTGACCATTGATGAAGATTTACCTGGCAGATTGACATTGACAACCAGACCCTGATGAGTCCACTCAGACTCATCAAACAGATGAGCATGAGGATCAATATGCATGCTGACATCATCATCACAGACAGCGTTACCAATGGACCAGGTGTAGCCATGGATACCAGTCTCATTGTCATGGATACCTTCCCAGTTGGCTGTGAAGAAATGAAAATGTTACACAGGACGATGTCAGTCGAGACAAGGTTCAGCTGTGGAGACATGTCTGGCAGGATAGTACAGTGCTGTGGTGACACTGTGTTTGTAGGGCCAAATGTCTTGGCTCTGTCTGATGAGCCAGTATTGTGGTACATGTAGCATTCTATGGTTTGTAGGGTCATGAAATACCCTATAGCTATAATGGTCATACCAAGAAAGCACAGGTACCATCCATTTATGATGAGACTGCTCCCATGCCTAGCGGTTATAATGGTATTGCTTCAGGCAAATATGACAGGGACATTTGTTTCTCATGATATTTTTAAAAATTGTAAAATTAGCGATGTAAAAACTATACACCAGGTTATAATAATAAGTGCGCCTCATGTTGCTGTGAGCCCCCCTTCCATCCTTACCTGCCATGAAGGTATTGCTTCTTGTATACAGCATGTCAACAAGTTCCTCATGACCATTAAACACCGTCATAGATCCCGGACCATCAGTGATGTAGCTGTAATTAAATTACATGATAATGAAAGTCAAGAGTAAATGTCACAAAACACATCTACATGTACATGTATGACCAGATATGCCTTCTTTGATGAGACATACACAAGATATAAGGCACAACCGAGCATTCAAATTTTGGAAGAGTAATCAACCTGTCGCTAAATAGCACAGAATATGAATGGTTTGCCATGAAAGGAAGTACCTTTAAGAAGTCAATGCAGAGTGGCACATGAAACATGATTAGTTAATACTCAAAACTGTGACTATTTAAAAAAAAAGAAGAAGAAGAGTTTCAGGTAATTATGAAGATTTCAAATTAGTCAATTCATTTCTGGTATGCACCTTTGTCATACACAAAAGCACTTTATTCTTGTATATATGATTTAAAACTCAAGCCTTTTATGATTTGTGTCATTTATTGATTACCTTGACATCATCCTACTTGTTTGTTCAGTAATAATAATAATAATAATAACGGAGTCTTATATAGCGCACATATCTACCAACAATTAGGTTCTCAAGGCGCTGGAAATTCTGTCTGTTATTAAAGAAAGGTAAATAATATATACGAGAAATATGAAATATGTAGCACCTTCTAAGGCTTGACAAGGTGCTGCGGCGCACATTGCAGCCACTGCCAGAAACACCAGGGCAAACCTTCTCTTAGCGATAAGTGTTACTGGGTTCTTTAACATGCATTACACAACACACGGGACCTACGGCTTTACGTCCCATCCGAAGAACGAAGCAATAATGGTAAAGTGCCTTGCTCAAGAGCACAAGCACCATGTTCCCACGCCAGGATTCGAACTCATGTACCACGGCACACGAGTCGAACACCGTTACAATTGGACCACAGACCCAACTTTAGTGACATTTTCACTCTAAGCATCACTTTAAGCAGTACGTACCGATGGTTCATGAGCGGTGTGTCTTCAATGCATCGTCTCTCCCATTCCTCTGGTGTGAACTCCACACATGGTTCGTGCACCACTTCATCCCTGGTCCCATTCATGATCAGCCCTGGTTCTGGTGTCGTGAAGTCTGCTGTGATTCCGACGGATGAAATGATGTTCTCATACGCCACGTAGTTCAGGAGCTCTATGTTGAAGTAGTAGAGGTTGTTGTGGACAAGTTGGAGTGATTCGTGATTGAACTCTACAGCATGGCCCACACCAAGCCGCTCATAATGGGTGAAGAGTCCAGACTGAAATTAAAGAGAAGCCTCAATGATCATACCCACAAAAAGAATACATATCCTTTACAAGAGAGGGATCTGGTTGATTGTCCTTGCTCTTCTACCTTTGTAATCCAGGGTTCAAATCCCATCCATGAGGAATTGAACATTAAAAGTCACCATGTATTAAATAATTATTCATAAATACCTCAGACAGTTTAGCTATTCCTATTGGTCGAGAGACCGTCACGTGGCCGGTCTTAAACGGATGATAAAGACATGGCTAGCTGGTCTTAAACACTTTTCCAGTGTCACAATAAAATGTGGACTCCTAAAAATCCAGTGCCTCTCATCGTTTCATGGGTTGAACGTTCACAATCCTCATGTAGGCATGCGCAACACTACCAGGGAGTCAGAATTTTATAGTTCTAAATTCAAAACGCAACGCGCCAGGTGCGTTCTGCGCGACATCGCAAAGAACATGATACGCACGCGTCAATCTCCATAAAAGGGTTGTTTACATCTTACTCGCCAGCTGAACACTCCATTATTTTGCAAGAGGGATGTTTCAAAAAACATAAAGTGAATTTGTTGAACAAAATCGGATGTTTTGAACGAATTATATGATTTTCTTTTACCGAAAAAGTATTTATGAATGGGAATAAATATGTGCTCCGTCGGTATTTATCACTCTGTTTAAGACCACTTAGAGTCTGGGTGCTGATAATTACCCTCGCCTCCGGCTCGGGTAATTATCAGCACCCAGACTCTAAGTGGTCTTAAACAGAGTGATAAAAACCTCCGGATCACACATTTATTCCCTTAATCAAAATTTGACTGAAGCTAAATTGCCTGTGGGATTGATGGTTTTATTTATACCAGAAACACTGTCACAATAAACTCATCACAGTCAATACCAGAAACACTGTCATTATAAACTCATCACAGTCAGCCTATTGGATTGCTTGGAAGCAAAACAGAAACAAGTAGAGATCTATGTCTGTTCCATGAACAGATCATATAGGGCTTTCTGCAATTAAAAGTTTTGTAAAGTTTATGCTTTTTTTCCTTCATTTTCATTGATGTTATTTGTTTTCACGTTCAATTAATGCCATATGATGTAATCATCAAAACTGCAAAAATCTATACGAAATTACATGATGACGTCATAATGACGTCACCTTCATTTTCATACACAACGCATCTGTATCTGTTAACATGCATAGATTCAATGCAATTGGGCTTTTAGTTCTCTACACCTTTATGATGATGCCAAATGGCCTGTGATGACGTCATGACGACGGCACTTGTCAATACACATATTTATAATTTGGTCTTGGCCAGTTTAGAGTTGATTTGAGCAAAAACAGTGACTAATTATGTGAGTAGAATGAAATATTAAAAATTTTAAAAATCATTAAACTCAATCGATGATGCATCTTGACCTCACTTCAGATTTTGCATATAAATATTATCAAGCGTTCCACCAAGTTTCATAGCAATAGGACCTTCCTTTTTATTATGCGAATTAAAATTCACATGATGACGTCACCATGACATCATTTTACCAATTTTAACTATACATGTATAGCACGCCCCTGTCTACAAACATACAAAGTTTAAACATTACCAAACGTAGTTCTCTAGTATGTACACATATGGACTGGCAATGAGGTCACTAGTGCACGTTTATGCGCCCCAAGGGACTGTGAGTGACCGAAGAGGGTGTAGAACCCTCTTCTGGTCATTCACAGGACCGAGGGGGGCAGAGACGTGCACTAGTGACCGAATTATACCAGTCCATATGTGTTTTATAACTTTATGAAACTCATTCAGGGTTTCATAATTGAACTGTTTTAGTTTAACAATTAACTCATAAGCAATTCAATTATAAGCAATATAACAATTAAAGGACCGCTTTTAGTTTCCCTAGACTCAGTTTTTGAGTTAGAGTTTTTGAGAGGGTGCTGTAACCAGAGAAAACATTTTGAGTAGTGCCCCATCGGGCACAATACTCTGGAAATTACGCGCACGCGATGTCTTGACGCGCGTCTAGTTCACGCTGACAGGAATTTCATTCACTAGCTTATATGAGTGAACCACACGTGACCACATTTCAGCCAGCCAGAATAAAGAACCAGCAAGAGGTGTGTTATAAATATAGATCTATAGGACTTTAAAATATGTAGGGTCCGTCGATATATTGATATTACTCGATACTTGATATCAATGCGATATCGTCGATATTGTTATTATTATTTTTTAAATCACATCGTAAAAAATCGAAATTTTGATATGAGAAAATGATATCAGCAAAAAAGTCAGGTTATGTGTCTCTGCATGATGGAGCGTGTTTGGACCATTTGAAAAACAAAGTTTGTGTCAACTAGAAGACAATGCAGGAATTTTTTTTCGGTCTTACATACAGTACAGACATTACAAAATAGTTCCATTGAAGTGACAGGTAGGTTTAAACTCATAATTTTATATACATGTAGTCGTCGAAATACATACAGTGTTTATCACCGTGTCGACTTATCCACATCCGAACGTCCGAAGGCATTGACATTCTGTCTGGTTGTGGGCAATTTATTTTCAAATGTCCTGACGACAGACACCCCTCGCTAAAAAATGATGTGGTCCAAAGCAATATAACCAAGCTGAGCTGTAGATTGTCCCCGGTTCTTCCAGCAACAGTTGGGATCATGTTGCTGCCTTCTCCTTGGCGATCCTGTTACTACGCAAGTCACACTGAAGCAACACCCTGAAGTCTTTCATTGCGATATATTCAGGACGAGCTATCAACAACGAGCTGGTACCTCGTCCTGCGTACTCCAACTAAACATTGAAGGCCTTACTCGCTTGAAACAAGATCTGATTCAACATGTTGCTATTAAAAGAGAATGGTGTTAACATTATCTGCTTATCTACTTCTACAAAAAACACTGCGAGACGGAAGAACAACTACACATCAAAGGCTTGGATCTGATCTGTTTTATACAACATAAATAGCATGGTATTGCCTCCTACCGGTATGTCAAACATGGCATTAAAGCATCCACTTTGGCCATATTGGTGTCCTGTTACAGCAAACTCCATTGCCTCAGTTGTAGTCAACAATGGGAAGTGGAAAGATCGATCTTCCGCGACCAAAGCCCCACACCTGCTCAGTTAATGCTGAGATAAAAAAGCTTCTCCAGTCAACTCCAGAATCAAGTTCCATGTCTGAAGCCTGCAACTTGGAAGAGGATGAAACAGATTTGAAGTCACTGAAGAATGGTAATTAGGCATCGGGGAAATGATAATGTCCATACTAAGTTCCTCCAGAAGTTGAGTCCAGAAGTTACATCCTCGTGGCAAGTTCTCCTCTCCATCTGCATGACAACCTCCACTATAAATCAAATTTGGTTTTGCCCTTCACCGACGTTCAAACACTGTAAATTCAGTGTGTTAACTCCTGAGTTGGAAAAAAATCACTCGGTTGGGACTTGAACCCACGACCTCCTGCTTTCTAGTGCAGACGTCTTACCACTCGACCACCGAGCTAACGATATCAGCGTCTTTCCAAAGACATTTTGCAATGCAAGCTGCTGAGCTGACGCTAGAGAGGCCCCCTTTAGCCTCCCCACCTGGATATCAGAATGCTGGTCAGAACAGTGGCAGTCATCTACCACCAATCTGAAGAAATTCATAACACAGCCCTCTTCAAAATCAAGTTATTGTGACCTTCCAAGAAAGGCCTGGTCAACCTGAATAGAATCAGAAGCGGATTTGGACGTACGCAATAATTCCTGCACAATATTGGAGTAGGATCATCGCCCAGCTGTGTTTGTGAAGAGATCTAGATTATGGAGCACATCACAAATGCCTGCCCCATCTACAAACATGACAAATCTCCACACAGCATCCCTAGACTCCTGGAGTTGGATAAAGACACCATCAGCTGGCTGAACTCTGATTTTTCTATTTAGGTGAGATGTGCATATGGATTTCATACAAGGGCGGATCCAGGGGGGGGCCAAAGGGGGCCATGGCCCCCCCCAAAACGAAACCAATTTTTTTTTTTATATGTGACATCGCAAAAAAGGCAGGCAATGAGTACACCACCATCTTTTCCTCAAAAAAACATTGGTTAAAGTGGTCAGAAATTGCCTCAGATCGCACCACAGAGCATCTAGAATCCAAATTTTTTTTCGGGGCCCTTAAGCGGGCCCCGAACCCCACGCCGTAAATTTTGGACCCACTTTTTTGGAGGACCAAAATTTTTTTGGCCCCCCCAAAAATTGTGTTCTGGATCCGCCCTTGATTTCATACAAACGATGACAACCAGCAACAGCTACCGGGGTACTATCTTTACAGCGGCGGGACCAAGTCTACATGTATCATTATCGCATGCAAGCCGCACGTACATGTACCGTGCGTGCATTCACCTGCAGAGCGAAGGAAAGCTTGCCGGACTAGTCGGAAAATGGGGGTATTCTACTGAATCATCAATTATTTAAAAAAAAAGTTAAAATACGGACAGCAGAAAAGTCATTGTTTCTGACAAGAGAAAGTTGTTTAGAGACATGATTGTAATGTAGTGAGCTTGTCACTAGCACATGGATAACAGTTGTTGCTTCAATGCTTGCTTGGTTTATTGTGTCTCCATACATCTCAGTACATCACATGTGGTTCTATGCTTATCAAAGGGCTACATTGTTCTAGGGTGCAATCTGATCCAAGTTGGGGCCTTATTCATTATTCATTTAGTAAGTTGGGGTTCATGCATTCCAATGTGGATGAGGTAATGTCTGGGTTTGGGTGTGTGGTTTCATATCACTAGGTGCCTTATATACATAGCTTTCATGCAAGGATACTACATCCCTCCTCACCTTAGAAAGGAACTGGCTAATATACAGCGAGTGAGATCTTAGCAATGAATAATATAATGGTGACTTAAATCTAGATCTAACTTTTGAAATACAGTTGATCAATGTAAATCTAAATCTAATTTTATACAGTTAATTAGTAGAGAAATGTTCACTGTTCGATGTTCAAAGTTCATGAACATGATGAAGCAGTAGATCAAGTTAGACTGGTGTGAAGTTTAAACGAAAGTATGATCATTGTACTGGGTGGGTAGACTTAAAGAGATTCATTGCGGTTTATCCAGTTCAGTTCAGTTGTTTCCGATGATCAGTGTTCAAAGTTCCGATGATCAGTGTTCCAGTTAAAGTTCAGTTGTTTCCAAAGAGTTGTTGGTGTTCTAGTTGTGCTGCACTCTCTTTCCATTGTGGATGCAGATATTATTGTTGGCCCACTTGGCCAGGCCGGAGTTGACGTTTGTTCGTCCATGCTGGTCGGAGTTGATGCTTGTTGAACAGCTAGAGTTGACGCTTCAGAGTTGACGCTTGTCATTCAGAGTGAAGTTCGTTTGTTTGTTGGTCAGAGTTGACGCTCATTCGTTTGTTGGTCAGACTTGACGCTTGTTCATTTCTTGGTGTTGTGATTAACACGCTTGTTGTTCTTCGGTGTTGTTGATAACACGCTTGGTGGTTGGCTGATATTGTTCGATTAGAACACGTAGTCATCTTCGGAGTCGCTATCCGGAGAGCTTGGTGGGTCGTTGCTGACGATGACGTTGGCCTGATGAACATGTGTGGCGCCCATCTGCTGTTCTGTACTCCAGTAGATTTTTGCGAAGTGGCTTGAAGCAGTTGCTGTTGCTCGGATGATCACGAGGGTGATGACTGGATCTTGTGGTAGGCATTTTTGCGGGATCCTCTGATCCGGGATGCGGAGAATATTTAAGGCAAGGTTGTGATCTGCCATGTCTAGAGGTGGTCTGGTGCAGCTTTGGTGCCTCGTGCCATCTTGGGAAGTTGACATGTTGATATATCCTCCCAATTTTGTTATCCCGTCCTCGTCGCCAATGTAATGTAGTGAGCTTGTCACTAGCACATGGATAATAGTTGTTGCTTCAATGCTTGCTTGGTTTATTGTGTCTCCATACATCTCAGTACATCACATGTGGTTCTATGCTTATCAAAGGGCTACATTGTTCTAGGGTGCAATCTGATCCAAGTTGGGGCCTTATTCATTATTCATTTAGTAAGTTGGGGTTCATGCATTCCAATGTGGATGAGGTAATGTCTGGGTTTGGGTGTGTGGTTTCAGATCACTAGGTGCCTTATATACATAGCTTTCATGCAAGGATACTACAATGATGGTATGACAAATGGACACAAATGATTTTTAGGTACATTTTAATCAGCCTGACACACCTCTGTTTGCCTGGTCAGCAAGAATTAAATTTGAAACGTGCGTTGGAAATACTATTCATTATATCGAATATTATCGATATTAGTTCAAATATATATCGATTATCAGAATTTCTGATATCGAAGGACCCTACAAATATACACATTTTTCAAGATGACATCACATGACATATGATGACGTCAACATGACGTCCATCTTTGTGGAACATCTTTGGTATATGGTCTTTGTCTATTTAAGTATCAAAGGAATAAGACTGTTTTACGCCAAAAGTGCTGTAGAGAACAAAACATGCATGTACAAAGTCTATGGGATTTGGGTTTAGAAGAACAAAAAGAAGGGAGAACAAAACATGTACAAAGTCTATGGGATTTGGGTTGAGAACAAAAAGAAGGGGGGAGAAAAAAATCAGAAAAAAACAAAGGCTTTCCGCAACATTGCAAAAAAGCCGATTAAAAAAAGTAAACAGATACAAATAAAAGGAACCAAACTTGCCAAAATATATGCAAAAACCAAGATGATTTAACACAATAATACTTGTATTACATCTTGTGTTCAACAGACTGAATAACTACACATGGCAGGCACAAATTATTTTGTGACACTTTGTTTTTACCTCATGAACTTCGACCCCATGACCTTCAATCTCCTCCAGCAGTTCACATGTGAAGTCCCGATAGTTGTAGTTGATACTCAGACATTTGGTTTCTGGGAGGGCCAGGCAGTCCCTCGCACAGAAGTTGGGATTGCGATGGATGATGGTTGACGTTGGCTTGGAGATGAGGCGGCCTTTCTTGTCAGCGGTGAAGTAGTGAAAGTCATTGACTGTTTCAGGTAATAAGGGTACGTTACTTTGAGAAGCGAGTAAAGTGTACAATGAAATTTACTTTTCAGAAACTCTTCATCAGGACTCTGTTTTCTGCTGGATTTGATAACACTAAGATGCAACAGTGGCTCAAACACTACTGTTACCAATTCCCTGCATTTTTTTTTCAAACATTGCTCTTTGTATGTTATTCTCATTGGTATGCCATCGTATCTTCTAATTTTCAAGGAATGACCACGGCACAATTGCCTTCTCCTCCCCCCCCCCATTTCAATGTCAAAAAGCACAAAACCTATTTCAAAGAAGTTGGTTAGCATCATAAATTAATGCAGAAGGAAAGAAGTAACTCTTCCAGATTCTGCTTACTTGAATCTCCAAGGTTCTGCCTCTCAGTGATATTTATGGTATTCCATGATACAATCTGATCGCCCCAGATTTCAGGGCCGAACCCGATGCCTTCCTTCTGCATCAAGATGACGGAGTCATCATACACCACGGCCGATGCGCGGAGAATGTACGGGTGACTGGTGGAGGTGAAGTCTGGCGTGATGCGACCCGTTGGCAAGGTGATGTCAAAGGTCGGCAGGCTGCAGGTAGCTGTGGAAGTGCCTCCACCGTTGTTCATGGCGTAAACAGTGAAGTAAAGAGGATGTCCTCCTAGAAGAATCTAAAGACAGAAAAAAAATCATTCAACAAAATGTTCAAATTTGAATGCACCTAAAAATCTACACGTTTAAGTTGTGTTAGTAAACACAATAAACAACAAAGCAATAAGGACTAAAAATTGACATTTTTTCAAGTTAATTTCATACTCTTTCTTTCTTTCATTATTTATACTTTCATTATTTGTTTTTCTTTCCAATGTAAAGTACAGCGGGCAATAGAACACAATAGAAAATTGCCATAGAAACACAACAGTGTCCAACAAATATTTTATGGCATAGCTGTCATTTGTTATGTAAGGGTGTGTAATTCTATTTATCGCCTTATCCCCCTGAGGGCGCCATTGCGTCTTACTGTGTTGCAGCGTTCCTTTTCCCAATCAGCTGGAATAGACTAGGCCTCGACCTGGATGGCTCTTGGTGAGAAAATCTTTTATAAAATACTCCCTGAGGAGATCTTTGTGGGCATCTATATATAACATGAAAGCATGCTTATTGTGGAGCTAGAATATATATTTTATGGCTTGGGTAGAAACCAATTATGGCAGATTTTAGCTTGTAATTTTGAGTCATGACCGTCACAATTCATCTTTTTTGAGTGCACATGATTTTGCGTGTGGCATACACGTTGCTGTTTGGCAGTTGTGCACGCATTGCATTGGCGCGGCTGGGCGGGTGAAATTGATAATTTGTAATACATTTTCCTAACTGCTCAGTCGACCATGGGGTTTGTGCTGTGCGTCACGAAAGGTTTTTTTAGGCAAAGTTTTCTGTTTTGTATACAGCATAATAGTACATCAGGCAGGGGCTGCTACTTGTGCTAGCCTACATGTACACCGGCCATGGGACATAATTTGTCCTGAAACCCTCCAGTGCTGGGTGAGTGTTGTCAGGCGGACCTGTTATTATTTTGTGAGATAAATTTAAGTTTAAACTGTGGCTCACTTTAAATAGTGTACTTTTTAGGCCAAAAAAAAAAGTCTCCGGTTTCTGGTATGGAGCTTGCCCAAAAAGTGGTACGGGGACGCGGCTTTTTTTTTTTTACCTGATTTTTTTGCTTCAAATGTCTGATGACTGCAAATGGTGCCCGACTAAACTTACATGTAATGCAAACATATGGGAGTCCAGAGAGGCCACATAAAGCTTATTCTCGACCATAACCCAATCTAAAAACACATTAAAATTGTGCAGCAGCAGGATTCCAGTCAAACCAGTGAGTTTGGCGGTTTTGAGACATCATCTTTCAATGAAAAAAAAACCTTTTTTATTTTGCCGACGCGCATGGCTACGGCAACGCGCGCGCATACCAGAAACCAGAGACTTTTTTTTTTGGCCTTATCCATAATGTGACTGTATTCATAAAATGCATGCGAGGGATATATCCATGAAATAGTTTTTGTGCATTTTTCCTCTCGTAGGGGTCTTTCCGAGATTTTTTCTTGGTGTTTTCCGTACACATCTGTAGTTGAATTCATCGCTGTTGCATGTTGGTTGACTTTGTATCCCATCTCACTTTGACGTTGGATTTGTAATTCTTCACAAAGTTCTTTGGTAATTCTTCACAATACGTTTTTTGGACGTCCAAATGTGTTTTAGAAGCATTTTGAGTAAGTTTTTCAATATAACTTTTTTTTCTCAGAATCACTTGGGACAACACAAATACATCGGTGAAGGGCAAAATCTAATACTGAACTTACATCATCTCGATACAAATTAATATCTTATGAATAATTTGGTTGTGGTACCCACTGCTATATCAGATTTGAACCAGCCAGCAGACCCCAGCAAGCTGAGTGGTAAGACGTCTGCACTAGTAAGCAGGAGGTTCGAATCCCACCCAACTGATTTTTTTTCTCACAATACACTTGGGACAACACTGAGAACACAGTGTCTATAGAAATACATCGGTGAATGGCAAAACCTAAAATTGAATTTAAACCACCCCTACACAAATTCCATCTTATGAATAATATAACATCAATTCATAAAGTGTACTACATGTACTTTACAATCTAGACTACAAAATTGAGCAGATGACAAATTAATAATAGAAATTAATCATCCCTACTCGCAGCTGAGAAGCTGAATTGCAAAGGACGCGGCTACAACGTGATCGAGCCGCAGGCATGTAAAGGCGCCTTTGGCTGCCAGCCACATCAACCCATATATATGACCACGGAGCACAGCCTGAGATTGAAAGTGTTTGATTTTTCCAGAGGGAGGAAAACCGGATCAAGGGCCTGGAGAAAAACCCTCGTGGCACAAAAGAGAACCAACGCACAACTCTACATACATATGGTCCGCATCCGGGAATCGGGGTCACAATGGTGAGAGGGGAGTGCCTTACGCACTAGCCACTCATGCCACCAAATAGTGAATGTAGTTGAGGCGAAAGTGTACTGTTTTACAATCCAGACTATAACATCAAGTAGATGACAAATATTGAATAAGATGACAAATCGCAAATGATCTCAAAACAACATATTCTTACACCATTACTACACATAAAACAATTCCCAGACATGTCTCCCTCAATAAACCAAGATTTAAGACCTTGGGCACAAACTTTTCGTTGTCCTACGGTAGTTCTTACTTGTGAAATGATAGCTGAGGGTCCACCAAACTCTGTCTTAGAGACCACATCACTGCCACCAGGTGCTGTCCCAACCTGATAGAAGAACTTCACCAAGCTCTTGTCATCAAAAGCTACCATCTCCAGCTGGAAGGCTGGCTCTGTGTAGTCTAGTCCAGGAACCTGCTCAACACTACACAAGTTAGTGCCTGCTGCACTCCTAGTGGATCCAGCGGCATCCTTCATGGGACACAAATTTTAAAGCAACTTTACTGAGTTTTGCTATAGAGAAGAATGAGCTTGGAGGGAATAAATTAAATACAGAGATGTAAGTGGACTCTGACTTTTTCACAGATATTTATGTACACATATATTTGGTGCCTAATAATAGACCTTTATCAGGGTACGCCAGGTTGAAAATCAAAGCGAAGCAAATAACACAAACAAACATGGCGGCATAAATAAAGTGTGCAGTGAAAGAGTGACTCTCGCAAAGTTACAGCAGATTGACAATTTTGTAAATGGATGGTAGCTCAAATTCCCTCGAAACATCAATGTGAATTCTAGGTAGGTCATGTCTTATTGCATTTTAGAATATAAAGCCTAAGGCAGCGGCCAAACTGAAGTTTCCGACTAGTAAACTACAAATTAGTTCAACTAATAGACGGGTGTCTCGAAGGCCCGTATCATTTTGCATGTAAACAAGTTGGGGTACAGTGCTCGACCGTTGAGAAATGTCTTCATGTTCGTATCAGGCTCCAGTTCCTCTTAATTATTTCTGGGAAATGACAGGTCCTGTGTGAATGACAATTCACGGATAGCCTTGTAATGTAAGTGCCATGGATGGAAATGTGAAAACAGAAAGTCTGAAGTTTGAGGGCAGTGCTACAGCGTTAACTACAATTGAGTACTACACGGAAACTTCAGTTCGGCCACTGTTTTAGGCTTTTATATTCTACGATCCCGATGCAGCGTAATATAAACGAGTCCTGTTTATTACGTCACGATTTACTATGTGTTGTTTGCTGCCCCCAACGACGACTTTTACACAAATTGCACTTTCGGGTCGAAACAGGACCTGAAAAACAGCTCTCAAAAGTACCTTTTGTACTCATTTCATGACAGACACAATAGTCGTTTTTATTTCATCACACCTTAGGCCACATATACCCAAAAAATGACGGAAATGTCTTCGGCATTCCACAACCTCTTTAAAAATACAATGAGACATGACCTACGTAGAATACGGATAATAACCTGTTTGACACTGGATGTAGAATTTCATGTTTTAATCATGATGCGTAAAAATAAATTGATTTGAATTGAATCGAATTGAAATTGAATTGGATTGGATTGATGTTTCGAGGGAATTTGAGCTCTCCATCCATTTACAAGATAGTCAATCTGCTGTTACTTCGTGAGAATCACTCGTTCACCACACACTATTTATACCGCCATGTTTGTTTAAGGTATTTGCCTCACTATTATTTTCAAGATGGCGTACCCTGATAAAGGTCCACTTACAGCCCTGTAAATACTTGGAATTACTTTGAACTTTTACTTTGAATGTTTAATACTTGGAATGTAATTACTAAGGCAAAGCTTCAAAAAAATGATACGGGAACAAAGATGTTATCGTTTGAAGGAGAATCAGAGAAACCAGGAACAGTTAGAATGTTTCAAGAGAGATACCAATGTTTCAAGAGAGCCATGGATGTACAAACTGGAACAAACAACACATGGAAACAGTCTGGGAAAGCCTGATGTTCCCAAAAATGTCTGTGTAAGCACGTTTATTTTGTCCCATTAGTAAACTGCACAACATTGTATTAAATTGTGTTTTATCGACTGATGAATTCATATAACCACAGAGTGCTGTGGCAGTTTTGGGCACAGGGAGTAATTAGACTGGATGATTTAGATGCATCAGCGACTAAAGGTTTGACTCATTACAGTCTCTTCTAGCCAGGATTTAATTGGATAAAGGCTCTTCCAGAGTCGTTTTTGAGCTGGGTCCATCACAAGTCAATCACAAATCAAATCACAAGTAGGGCCCATAATTCAAAAGGGAATATGTTAGCCACATTTCCTTTGAATAGGGCTTCACTTGAGACCAAATGACTTGTAATTGATTAATGATTGACATTCCAGGACTTAACTACAACTCTGGAGATTTCTAAAGAGAACATCAGGGTTTTAAGTTGCCAAAGAGCAGGGATGACCCAAAAAATTGCATAGAATTAAATTGTATAACTGTTTTAATACCACTGGTGTTGAGTATGCTTCAATCTCCGGAGGTGATGTATCGGGGTCCTTGGTGTGAATATCAAATATATTTCTGTGTATAGCAGGAGATGTGTAGCGCCATATGTCCGTCTCAAACAGAATTATTTTTCCAAAGAAGAGGATCTTCAACGTCACCAAACCTCTCAGCCGAATGATCAGAGGAATCATATCAATGTCCATCTTTAATCTGATAATGTGAGGGAAAGAAGGGCAATTCTCATTTTTTCCCCTGTCTTCTGTGTTTAATTTCTTAAATAATATTCTTGAAAAAGTTGTCATTGGTCTTCAGTGAGGATTATGTCATACTCCCAAACTGTCCCCATTTACCCCTTCTGTCAAGCCCCCTACACATTGAACTTTATCTTGGGGTCTGACAGGTGTTTTGTTAAAATATTACTTTGAATTTCCCATGGCTTTGCAGGATACTTAAACTGCTCATTCCCAATCCACTTACCCAACATCCAGTGGGAACTTGGAGAAGAGAATCTCAGCCACAGTTGGAAAGCTAGTGTGTAGCATATCAGCAATCAGTTGCAACTCACCATACAGGATGAATCCAACAGAAACACCAGCCTGTGCATATGCACCTACCATAGGTGTTATGCCAGCCTATGAGGATATCCAACACTTCAAATAAATTCCTTTGTATCAAAGTAAAACTGTTCCTGGACATCTTTAAAGCAATTACACAGAACTTATTAATATACCCAGCATGCTATAGGGTGTTTCAAAAAAGAAGGAAACCCAGCTTCAAAGAATGAGTATGGACAGACGATATGTTTACTGGCTATAAAACTGGTATCATCTGAAAGCGTAATCTCTATGTTTTTCAATGATACCGTGTTTAGGTTTTCTGAGTCATGCATCACTGAGCATCATTGTCTTGAAAACTGGATGCAAAAATACAGTTGGTTGACTTTCATGAAGAAAAAAAAACCCACTGAGCACAGTGTGCCTATTAATACGGAAATGTCTGTGAAATGGCTTGAATGTTAATCCTCGGAAAATGGTACATTGTTTTGAACATGGCTTGGTCAAAACGAGAAAATCCATGACAAACAATAAAATCCAGTTTTTAAACCAACCCGCCTTGTTTTGGGGTTTCTTTTTATGCATTTGTGTTTTCTTCTTGAATACTTATTCTCATGCACACCATGCACCATTTTCTTTGAAAAGAAGCCTAAAATCAGGAAGGTTGAGGAGGACGTACAACCCTTATTTCTTTTTGGATTTTAAAAATCTTTTCAAGTGTAATTTGGGTCTAATGACAAGACTATTTGCAATAATAGACTGGGAATGAAATAGTTGTCCATTTTATAATACTACCTGTGCTTTCATGGACACAAAGGCAACAGACAGTGGTATCTCCATGTCAAAGAATCCTCCTGCTTCAATGTCTGAAACAAAAAGGAAACAAGTCAGGTGTGTTTACAAACTGTTCCCATGATCTAACACCACTCTTTTAACATCAACTTACATGTACATGTACATGTACTTGGGTAACATGGAACATTCATTGACATCATTAGTGTTTTCTGTAGGTTTTATATGAATTAATCCCTATGATCGCAGAATAAATACAAGATTTCTAATGTTTTAGCCACTGTGTCCTTGACCTTTGACCTTTCGGCCCCATACATGTAGGCTTCTTAGGATTAACAAAAACAATCCTCAAACCAAATTTGCAGTTCACATGTTAAGTATTTCTCAAGTTTTCAAGCTGTCAACATTTCTTTTTTTTTAGCCACGGTGACCTTGACCCTTGACCTTTTGGCCCCAAAGCAACAGGCTTCTTAGTATTAACAAGAACAATCCATAAACCACATTTGAAGTTCAAATTTAAAGTATTTCTCAAGTTATTGCTCTAACAAATTTTGTTCAGAAACAAAGGGCACTTCTTAACTCTTTCACTGCCAAACTCGTACATGTACGAGGTATTTTTGTTAGTCCAAAAGCGCCAACCTCGTACATGTACGAGGTAATGTTCGTGCTTAAAATCGCCAAAACTCGGCAAAAAGGGCAAAAAGGGCAGTCTTTAGAAACTATTGGGGGGGGTTTAAATCTCTCAACTAAACATGCTCTATGATGGTACTTACAAAAACCTACGTAGATAAATCCACCAACCAGCATGCCCCAGCCGGCTCGCAAAAACCTGGCTTGTCTTCTTGGGAAAGGAATCCTCCCCCTCAGGACGACATCAAACTGCTTAAAGTTGTCATCTGCCTTGCCATTAATGATAACATCGATGAACTCCTCAATCTTCCAATAAAAACAAATAGGATTGCATATTAAGGGTTCAACTTGCTGGCTCTGCTACCATTAGCAAAGAATCCAAGCTCGCAACAGCAAAATCTTCCATGCCAACTGTTAGTGTATTTCACAGGTTAGCAAGCAATTTCGGCTTTTGTGCTTGCGTACATCCTATGACTTAAAATTCTTTGTTAAGCACAAGTAAACCGCAAAATTATAAATGAAAGCTCTATCCAATGATAATGTCTGCAGTTTACGGAAACTAAGCAAAGAGACATGAACTTTAACTTACAAAGGTCCTATAGAGAACACGTAATTCCTTCATCAACTGAACCAAAGTCAATGGGTCGATGTTCTGAAGATCCAGCATTGCTTCTAACTCCCCTATGGTCATATTGGCAATACGTCCACCAAGAGCATCCAAACCTTTCTCTGTTGGAGGTCAGTTGGTCAACAAAATTAAAATTAAATCTGTAGGATCGGCAAAAGCCGCTACCACTAGGGATATGAACAATTTGTAACAATCTACATCCCTTAAGGGTTAATTTCATAATAACACAGGACATTTCAATGTATAACCTGCACTTTAAAGGTAGTACAATGTATACGTCATTAGCTTTTGCTGTGATTTTCAGAAGTGGATGGATTTGGGGGTTAGTATGTTATAGCAACTACATGTAACACTGACCTGTTTAAAGTTTTGTGTTAATAGATGTTGGAAAATCAAGGAAAAAATGCTTCACAAAGAAAGGAGCATTGTATAGACATCAGGGAATTGTCAGGTCAGGGAGACAGACTAGTTGGCTTGTACCCGTTCACACATCTTTGTAAACACCGGCAATCATGGATCCCCTATTGTCCCTAATCCTCATTCCTTTGTACTCAAACTTTTTAGCAACAGCTCTCATTGGTTTTGTACAAAAATTTCAATCATGGACTATCGGTCAAATGTGGACGTATTGTTTGTGCCCTAACACTTTTGTCCTAGGTCCATGATTGCCGGTGTTCACATAGTCACCCATATGTAGACCAATTGCAAACAAAATGTGGGGTAACTAAATTTAGTAAATTGGGGGCAGTATTTCAAAAAAAAAGTCAGTTACTTTCCAAAGATGGTCAGCAAACCGCATTTTGAAATTGATAGAAACATTCCACTTTTCTTGAAAATGACAACGCAAGGTGCCATGATTTCACAGGATGCTTGAGACTATCATAGTGGGGCTGTTGAGTAATAAAATTGTGCACTTTGTGACTAAAGCATGAAACTTCGCATGTTGGTTCTTCATGTCATGAAGAAAATTTTCAGATGTGGAGACATTTCATATTTGACCTCTGGTGACCTTTGAGAGGTCAATGAACTTTGTATGCCCTATTTATAGATATTTATAAGAGTTATTATTCAAAACCCAACTATTTCAGGACCCAAGTCTAGAAGTTGGCTCTTTGTAACATGAAAAGTATTTTCAGATATGGGGACATCATAATCTGACTTTTGGTACCCTTTTATAGGTCAATGAACTTTATACCTTATTTTTCGCTATTTTTTTTTAGTTATTTGTCAAAACACCCTTTTTTGCGACCCAAGCCTTAATATTGCAAAAGAAAAGTATTTCACCTATTATTGTACAGTCATGTAATGAATTCAAACCCCACAAAAAAATTCGGGTGAAATTTGACCTCCATTTCCCTTTGTCAATTGGAAGACGCAACATGTTGCGACTGGGATAAAAGACTGTTGGACTTTCTTTACAATGTAATATGTACAAATGTCTGACAATAGTCACTCTTCTGTACTTATTACACTCTGTCATGTCTGTGGTATCTAGATGGACTTGGGTCACCACATTTTTTACCTTTTTACCAAGCCCACTGGTCACTGTAAGAGTGTGATTCTTGTCCAATGTACCTTTTGTATTATGTTGCGCCCCTATCTGCCCGTCAAAAAGGGAGTTGGATATCAGAGGTCATAACAAAATTGTCCTTGGGGTCTGAATTCATGACATGCTGTAGAATAATAATTAAAATACACTTGTTTTGAACTATTTAGACTTAAGTCATGAAGAGGTGGCATTTGGAATATTAAATATGATAAATAGCGGCAAATAGGGTATGCAAAGTTTATCGACCTCATAAAGGTCACCAGATGTCAAATAGGAATGTTCACACATCTGAAAATTCTGTTCATGTCACGAACAGCCAACTTTTAGACGAAGGTCACAAAAAGTGGGGTTTTGAATCGTAAATCTTATAGATATCTTAATATAGGGTATACAAAGTTCATTGACCTTTTGAAGGTCACCAGAGGTCAGATATGAAATGCCCTTCATAAGAAAATGCTTTTACTAGCATGAACACCGAACTTTTAGATTTGGGTCGTGAAAAAGTTGGGGTTTAAAGTATTAATCTTATAAATTACTATAAATACTGTATGTATAGGTCATTTACCTCTGAAAGGTCACCGGAGGTCAAGTATGATTTTTTTTTTCACAACTGATCATTATTTCCATTGCCTGAAGACATATGACATAGACTGGGGTCATAGGAAAGTGGTGTTTGCCAGAACAATTAGTATAAATAATGTATGTAAAGTTCATTGACCTCTCAAAGGTCACCAGAGGTCAAATATGAAATGTCTCCACATTTGAAAATTTTCTTCATGGCATGACAAGTTTCATGCTTTAGTCACAAAGTGCACAATTGTATCATATGTTTGACCTTAACAGCCCTACTAATATTATTCACTCACAGTCAAGTAAGGTTTTTCACAATAATTTGGTTGTTTTGCTTTTTTTGATGTTTGCAAATTATGTTGTATATTTACCTTTAATACTACAGTACTGATTTACTTTAAATAATTATACTCTTGTGAAAAAAACTCTGTAAAAGTAATAAGTGCCCAGGACTGGTTTTGATGAGCAGTGACTGATGTGACATTTGAGGAATGATAATATGGGACAAAATGTTGACCTTTAAATGCAAATTTACAAGAAAATGTTTTGGCAACAAGCTTGAGTCTCTTGAAAATAATTTGTGGAGGGAAAATCTCACTTTCGTAAACTAGAAATGCATTTTACTTTTTTTTTCGGGAGAACTGAAATGTACATACGTGTTAATCCTCCACCAATGATGACATCTCCCTGCCATGTGCCAGAGTCAGCGCCAGGACTAAGAATAAGGTCAAACAAACTAGCTCCCCCTGAAACAAAACAAGCACACCACTTGAAATGGACATCATTAAAAGTGCTGCCATGAGTGGATTTGAACCTGCAACCTTCCAAGTGGATGTCATACATTTTAATAGGATTTACCAAACTTCAGGTTCATTTCTCACTTCAGGTTCTTTTGTTGCGTCAGCTTCATCTCAGGTTTGAGAATCATTTCAAAGCCCTGCACGTCTAACCCAAATGGAAAGAGTTTACAAAAAAAAAACATGGTTTGAGGGTTGAGAGTCAATATAAGCTCCCTGAGGTACATGTATTTGAAGTTGATAGACTTTGCCTCAGGAACTAGTCTGTCAACTTCCAATACCGAGGGGAGGTAATATCGACTATTCACCTAAACTAAACCATGTTTTATTTGTTTTATTATACCTTATACATATTCTCAAAAATTTCTTGAAGCTACATATAAGTTTTCTCCGAGCAAAATGTTGTTGTGCCCCATCTTTTCATGTAGCTGCTGCAAACTGCTAGAGTGATGCTCAGGCGCTCCAAAATTGATTCCTAAAGCGTATGCGTAGTAGACTAGGGTACTGGTAAACCAGTACAATAGTCTACTACGCATTCGTATTTAAGCTGTGCGTGAAACCCCGCATGCACACTTAGTCATCGCGCAGAACATGTTACGCGCGCGTCAATCTCCATAAAAGGGTTGTTTACATCTTACTCGCCAGCTGAACACTCCATTATTTTGCTAGAGGGATGTTTCAAAAAGCATGAAGTGAACTTGTTGAACAAAATCGGGATTTTTTGAACGAATTATTTGATATTTTTTTACGGATAAGGTATTTATGAATGGGAATAAATATGTGCTCGGTCGGTATTTATCACTCTGTTTAATACCGCATAGAGTCTGGGTGCTGATAATTACCCTTGCCTCCGGCTCGGGTAATTATCAGCACCCAGACTCTAAGGGGTATTAAACAAGTGATAAAAACCTCCGGAGCACACATTTATTCCCTTAGTAAAACTAGCAGCTGACACGTGATGGTGAATGGACCGGTGAGAAGTCAGCTCTCGATCATGAATATGTATGAGGTATAGTAATCTTAACTGTGGCATCATGAGACTTGATGTTCCTGGGGCACAAAATGGACTCATATTGAGCTGGAATCCCCAAAATCAGGGGTCTAAAATCTCCTGAAGCAAAACAGGAGACAAAGCCAGGGTTAATAGAAAACCCCCATTGAATACAGACTCGTACTTATCACTCACTAGTCCGTTCATCTTGTAGCATTACCTTTAGTCACCGAGAGTGACAGGTCCCTTCTCCTTCTCCAGGTAGCTGGAGTTTCATCTTCATCACCAAAGATGAGAAGACCCATGGAGCGCCGGCTTGCTGTACCTGATTCAGCAATCCCTGTAACAATTACACAGCTCGACTGAAATATTCATAAATACCTCAAACAGTTGGACCATCATGATGCATCAGCTTAATCATAAACAATACAAACATCAAGTTTATAACTGCTTAACTTTTATCCCCATATGAGCTCCGTACATAGAAACATTTGGGAAGACCAAGGGGAGGAACTTGAATGTATTGCTACAGTACTCCTCACGCTCACAAAAAGAAGAGTATAAGTTTGAGTACACACAGAATAAAATTATTTATTCTTCCTTTGCATCATACAGTCTGAAACCAGGACACACACACTGTGTCTCAGCTCTCACGAGTGGTCCAAAGGCGCCATCTTCTGATGTGAATTTCCTTAAATTTTATTCTTATTTCGTATGTTTAGCGAATATAACTTTTCCGTATCATGTTAAATGTTCCTAAGCCAGACAGGCGAAGTCTATTTTGTTTGTAAATAAAGATATATCAATGTAAACACCTGTGTATGTTGTATTTGTTCTTCTTTCCATTGTTTATTAAGCCATGATATGATCCAGTGTGTCAGTGTGAGTGCAGAAAGTGAAAGCGAGTGATTCTTATGCAAAATAGCGCTTTCACCCGCAGCTTTGGAATGCTGCAGATAGTGAGCGAATGGCAGAGAATAGCTCGATCTACCGTGAGTAGTTTTATTGGTTACTATAGATACCATATTTTTTTATTTTACCGAGTTTTGTTGACATTGGGTTGAGAAAATTAAATTTTGATTAATGATCTGATTAATGATCTGATGAGACACATTTGTTAGCATCGATGTATGTTGCAATTCTTATGACGTCATATTGCTTTCTAAATGTTTAATTAAAAGTTTGAGATTAACATCAGTCGATTCAATTATGGATTATGTCATTGGATCATGGTTTGAGAATTGATAACTTTATTTTAAGTTTTAAGTTGAATTTTGTGAGTGATGACGTCACAGATTGTCATGTTTGTGCAGATGACCTTTTTATGATTTTTTTGCCAAATACAGAATGTGCTGTGGTAGTTATTATCATTGCAAAATGTAGAAAGTTTAGTCTTTGAAATTATAAATTTCAGATGGCTCAGGGTCAGTACGCCAGAGCAAGGCGGAATCTTGCATTGCATGATGATGGGCCCATTATTGATATAGCCACCCCAAGAACCCTACCTCAAGCAACATGGGCAGCCAAAGCACGGACAGCGCCTGCTGGGAGATAACTGAGACAGAGAGCTGCCCAGTCTCTGGATGGTTAGGCATGCAAGTCCAAGGGACAACCGGGAACAAACCCGAGGAGCCAGCAAACGCGTGATTTGCGAATACATTGGTAGGCCCACCTTACTTTGTTAAGTTTACTGAAGATTTGAGTTGAAGTATTGATTGATTTGAAGATCTGATTTGGAGATCTGAATTGGAGATTTGATTTAAGGAATCAAGCTGAAAAGTTGAAGAGTTGAAAATTTGAAAAGTCACGTGATCTATTGAGAGGAGATTGTATTATTTGTTTGGTATTTCTGGGTGTTTTGTTTGGATTTAATTTTGTTTCTTGTTATTCCGTTTACTTGATTCATGCCCCCAGTTTGTTTACTTTTCATTTAATATTCTGATTTGTTTATTTCCTTGTCTATTTGGTTTAATTGTTTAATTTGATAAAATTCTTTTTTGAATTCTATTACTCAGTTTTTAATTGTTTTCTCCATAGTATTTTTGTTGTTGAGAGTGACAAACAGCCCGAAATTTTAAGTTTCGCCACAGCCTTTCATTGCGCGCGTTACACTGTTCATATAGTAGACTGTTGTTAATAAGTCAAATCTCAAGGGAATGGATAACAAATTTGAGGTATCTGGAGTTCGAGCTAAGCAAGGTTCCAGATTTTTCATGTTATCTACATGTACAATGTTCATGTACAAGTATGCACATCAATGGCTTCCACCGTAACTTAACTTATGGAAATGGACACAATATTTGACACTTCCTTTCTATATTTTCCATTCCAATGGTGTATTTTTTTTGTCACAAATCATCGTTTTACTCAAATTCAATTTTATTCTTACCTAAAAGTGTCTGCTCTATAGATAAACACAACAATAAACCATTCAAATTGTGTAACTGCATGTGGCAAATTTATATTTCATGTCGTTTATTTATAGATATTGCCGCACCATGCTCGGGATTTTCAGATGTGTGGTCACTTGGTCAGGTCCTGATAAGTTAATCGTTAGAGGACGCACCAGCTGCAGCTAGGAGAGCAGTAGCGATCAGGCTCTGCAACATCACATCTGCAAAGGTTTCCAATGCGGTCACATGGCTACCGCAAGAGCCAGCAATTGGCCTACCGGCATGCGGGCTACAATTGGGCCTGCGGTAGCAATCAGGCTTACTCAAAAGCCAGGATTTGTTGCAGTTACGGGCCGGAGTCCGATGACAATGGCAGCGTGCATGCTGCATCCACACGTCAAAAGATGCAGTGCCTTTGGCTGTAATGACTCATGAAAACAATTTTGCATTCTTTTTATGCTTCTTTGTGACTGCTTTAGCAGCCTTTTCTATGGACTGGCCGAACAAACATTTGAGATAAACAGTACCAGTGCAGGCATTTCGAGTTACGGGGTTATTTATGTACAAAATATCCTATTCTCTTGACGGGGTATGGAGAGTATTACTTTAAGATAAACGGAGATTTGAGTTAATCGAATTTGTCTTAACAGGAGTTCACTGTACATGGAGTCTATTGAAACAAATACATTTTCACAGGCATACAACTTGCCATATAATTTTCAAATTCATAAACTTCATGTCAGGCAAGACTGTACATGTATGAATGTAGCCATGCAGGTTCTCCCTGAGCCATTAAAAAATTGCAGCAGTGAATGGCAAAATCTTACACCAAGTCAATTTAGATCCTCTTTAAGACCTCCGGGTTCAACACCCAATTAAACAACATTTGTAGTTTAATCCAAATTCATTTCAGACTATTAAGAAGAAACTTACTGGGTTTGACGGCTTTCTCTGGCTGCAGCTTAGTCATGGCGTTATCCTCCGCTGAAAACGAGGTAGAGTTTCCACTAAGAATGGTCTTAAAGTAGGCCCTGGCCTTGTCTATAGCATTAGCTGTCAGGTCTTCCATGCTGTCCATTCCCTCAGCAGATTCACTAACATTACATGGAGTACACCAAAGAAATTGGTAATAAGAATGAATACCTCCAATTCAGGCTGTGGGTCTGAGATGTGATGGTGAAAAATTGTGTCAAGGCACCTTAACAAAAAGTGTCTAAAACTTCCCTGAAATGACACCTTTACCTTGTGAATGACTGTTATTCTTGAGCTTGTTACATTCTCAATGACCTTTTGCATTAAATTTATTTTTAATATAACATCTAAAACTTTTTAAAAATAAGAGCCTTAAATACCAATCACCAATCAACCAAAATTAGTCAACATATCACCCCGAACCTCCCTGCCTTTTATTCCCTCTAATGCCAAAACCTTCCCAGCACTGTACAATTTATGGATACATCAGGGAATAAATACAATGTAATACAGTGTAATAAAGTTACAATGGCTAAGCCACCTTAACGTTTTGGTCTTAGCCCGTGACAGAGTAGAAGACTGCGGAGAGATAGTGAAGGCCTATAAAAATGGACTATATTCGTAAAGGTAGGGCTTGACTCCTTATACTTACAACAACAATAGCCTCTGAAGAAAAACTTGTTAAGTTCGCAATGTCAGGCCGCACTATTTTTTTTTTAGATTCCTTTAACTTGACATATTATTCTCTTGGGATGTGATTTTGTCTACCTTACTTTTGAAATGAAAGAGCTTAGTCTGGATTAAACATTGTTTTTTTTGGTCTACTCACAGGTCGTCCACACTTCTTCTCTTCCTCCTTGTGCTGCTGCCTCCTCCTTGATCAGCACACTCTGATTCTGAGAAAATCGCATCTCTGAGAATGACGATGGGTTCATCACACACACCCTGCCAACACAAGCTGATGTCTAGATCCACGTCATAGATAGTATTATGGGGCCGCTCTATATCATACCTACATGCACATAGACAATTGTAGAGACATGTTCAAATTAAATGTAGTATGGAAACCAAGAAACCAAGTGTTCTTTTCTGTGCTGAGGGAAAAAAAAGGTACTCAGAGCCTCAGTTTAACTGCTAATTTGTAATGTACAGGGTGAGTCCACAAAAACGAAACCCAAATGTCGGGACCATTGTTTTAGTGAAGTTCTAAATGTAGCACTTTAAAAATCTGAGATATGAAAGCTCAATTCATAAGCTTTCTTTTAGTGCAAGAATCATTCAAATCACTCGTACTTTTCAAGTTACGGACTTTTAAACACAACTACCATTTTAAAGTTCTGCCCACGGATTACAAAATGGTAAGTGTTCTTTCAGCCAAACGAAAACAAATCACATAGGGATGTGTGTGAATTGTTTTTGTTTTGCTGAAAGAAGGTACATCTTTTGTGTGATCCGTGGACAGAACTTTAAAATGGTGGTTGTGTGAACAATTCCATAACTTAGTACTTCCAAGTACTTGAGTGATTTAAATGATTCTTGCACTAAAAGAAAGCTTTTGAATTGGGCTTTTATATCCTAGATTTTGAAAGTGCTACATGCAGAAATTCGCTAAAACAATAGTCCCGACATTTGGGTTTCGTTTTTTTTTTTTACTCACCCTGTATTAATTATAGCATATTTGTGACCCGCTCTGCAAAAATGAGTCACATGTCTCCAAAGCCACTTTTGAGCTAAAGGTCTTTGAAAGAATGTTGCACAGTGTTTAAGCAACTGGAATCCTCAACAGTTTGGTTTGATGAAAATGGACATTGTGTAGAATTTAAAATGTTGAGGATTCCAACTGCTTAAACACTGTGCAACATTCTTTCAAAGACCTTTAGCTCAAAAGTGGCTTTGGAGACATGTGACTCATTTTTGCAGAGCAGGTCACATTTGTTGTTGAGATCACATGCATTGAGTATTGCACTGTTAAGGATTCTTTGTGTTTTTGGCATACGCTGCTGTCATGTACAGTACACTGAGTGAAGGGTGTCAGCAATGACGTCTGTCACTCATATCATACAGCAGGCGTGAGAAAGATTTTTATTTTTAAGCGACCTTGAATCCTCTATCCTGAATGGTTGATCCATGGCAAGAATAGTGTGATATTATCCTCCTACCATGGTCAATAGCACTCAGTGTATTGTGCTATTCCAAGATACATGTGTTTACGTGCCATATTTGCACGCCTGTAATTGGATGACCACTGAATAGTGATCCCAGCTTGCATGTTGCTTCTTTACTGTGTGTCAGGTTTTCTTTAAGATAAGTTTGTCCACTTGGCCTTAGGCTCGTAGCATATGAGACACAGATGCACTACAATATTTTGTGTCCCACTCAAACTCGTGTGATAAAAATAATCCATCTTTACACTCAAACACCACATCACAAAGTTTTTACAATGAGCAGAGGTGAGTGAAACTACGGTTTTTAAGCAGTTGCAGAGTTAGACCTGTTGAAAGGGGATTTAATTTGTTACCCCACAGACCAACTCCCATTTTCAAGCATGTGATGATTCCTTTAAAAAAGGCTAATCTTACTCAAGCATATTGGTGCTGAGTTCCGCCAGGAATTTTGCAACTGTGTACTGACAGCTGCCCATCTTGATAACATGTATGCCTGCCCTGTTTACAATCGTTTGGATTTTTGTAACTCTCTGTTTGGATTTTTGTAACTCTATGTTGTATCAACTACCCCGTAACCAACTTGCTCGTCTACGAAGTCTCCAAAATTCTGCTGCTTGTATTGTGACCCTGGCTTCCTCTAGAGCCCATATCACCCCAATTTTGCAGTCTCTGCGCAGTCTCCCTGTTGCTAACGGGTTAAGTACAAACTGTTACTGCTTGTTTTTCATTGCCTGCATGTTTACGTTTACGTCAGTGACTCAGCAGAATGCATCAGTTTGGATGTAATGCCAAGGGGGTGACTGGTGCTTGTGTGCAGTGCAGACATATAAGTGCTTAAAGACAAATATAACTTGAAGAAACAAGGGTGTCGAAGAGGAAGAGGAAGACGAAGAAAAACGACACTTGTGCAATTTCCAATGACATGAATGAGGTGCAAGTAAAAATCAGCAACTGCTTAGAGGCTGGTCGGTACTCCTCCCTTGAACGCCTCAACAGTCGGGGCAGACAACACCACATCAGGGAGGGCGTTCCATAGTTGAAATGTTCTGCAGAAGGAGGGGTACCCGTAGAGTTGGGTGCAGCTGGTGATGATCTGTAGTTAACCGAGATGGGAGACAGATTGAGAGCTGGCTTAATGGCAACAATGCTGCGCTGTATCTTGTAAAGCATGACCAAACTTCATGCTGCTTGTCTTCTCCATTCAACGGAGTTCCACTGGAGTTCTTGGCGCATAGTAGACACACTCTCCCAGTGGTGGTATTTTTGGAGCACAAACCTGGCAGCACGGCGTTGAATGCTATCTTTTGTGGTATACCTGTAGGGGCTCCAAGCTTGGCTGCTGTACCCCAGATGTGGTCTGACGAAACCGATGTAAACTTGTTCTTGTATCTTCTGGGAGCAAGTTCTCAAGTTGCGATGCATGAGTCCAAGCATTCTGTTGGCTTTGGAGGTGATTTTATTCATGTCCTTTGACCATGCCATATAGGTGGAAAATGTAAGGCCCAGGTAAGGGTAGTCGGTGACGGAAGTAACCTGGTTGTCGCCTAGATGGTACTGGATATCTATGATGATGCGACGATGGTTGAACCTCATCAGGTGACACTTGTTTGTGTTAAACAACATTTGCTAGTCAAGGGACCATTAGTGAAGTCGGTCGAGATCTTGCTGTAACTTGACGCTGTCGCTGGTGTTGGAAACGGACCTGTAAATGAGGCAGTCTTCTGTGAACAAGCGCAGTTTGGAGGCAATGGCCAGATGGCAAATCATTGATAAATGTGAGGAAAATGAGTGGTCCCAGTACGGTACCCTGGTACCCCAGATGTAACGGGTACCCAGTCAAAAGACTGACCGTCGTTGCGTTGACAACCCGTTGGGATCGTTGAGTTAAGAAATTTTCTACCCACAACAGGAGAGGGCCTCTGATGCCATAGTTGTCAAGTTTCAGAAGAAGCCGTTGATGTGGTACATGGTCAAATGCCTTGGAAAAATCGAGCACAATGGCATCAACCTGTTCATGATCATCGATGGACTTGGCTAGATCTTGAGTCGTTATTATCAATTGCGTTACACAGGAACGCCCTCGGCAAAAACCATGTTGGTCTTTGGCACGAATGTGATATTGATTGTAATGTTTCATGATGTTGCTGAAGATTATGTGTTCCAAGAGCTTGCTTCAGATTGATGTGATTGAGACTGGGCATTAATTGGACGGCACACTCCTTTCTCCTTTCGTAAAGATGGGTGATAAGTTTGTTACACTCCAGTCTGATGGAACAATGCCTGTGTCCAAGGATTTTTGGAAGATGTATGTGAGGACTGGAGAAATCTCATCAGTGAACTGTTTTAGCAGTCCAGCAGGAATAGTATCAGGCCCAGTTGCCTTTTTGATGTCCAAAGATTGCAAGAGCTTGATAACCCCATCACACGTGACATTTATATGGTCCATAGAAGGGAATACAGACTAACTTAGCTCTGGCATGGTGGAGACTTTTTCACATGTGAAAACAGACCGGAATTGGTCATTAAATGCGGTCACATTTCCCTTGCTATCAAAGATAACTTTGCCATCTGCCTTAAGGGAAGAGATGGTAGTAGGCTCCTTTTTTTTTACATTAATACATTTCCAGAATGATTTGTTTGATGTATCAGAAGTATCACTGAACATGTTGTTCTGGAATGACCCATAGTTCCATCTGCATTTTTTCTGCAACTCCTTCTGGAAGGTACGGTAGTTTGACCAATCACCTGATATCTGGGTTGAATTTGCTTTGTTATACAGTCTTTGTTTCTTTTTGACAGCCGTCTCACTTCTTCTGTAAGCCATGGTTTTGACTGATTTGGCCCTGGACATTTAAGAAGGTATGTGCTTATTTATTAAGCTACATGTAGTTATTTCAGACTTGAACACGTTCCAGTTGTCTTGGACTGATTGTTGATCAGGATTAGGCCTACTGCTGAAGAAAGAGGCATGAAAGACAGTTAGATCAGAACAGAGGCTATCCATATCACCCTTGCTGTAAAGGAAAATTCTCCTTGGTTGCTTTCTGCTTGTCTTTGGTTTAAAGTTGATTGTGAAGCAGACCATAAGATGGTAACTGATACCATCGGTGATATGACAATTCTCAATAAAATAGGTGTGAGTGGTTAGAACTAAGTCCAGGATTTTACGGGCAGCATCCGAAATTCTAGTGGGTTCTTTGACCGTCTGATCCATAAAGAACTTGTTGCATATTTCAAGCAGGGAAGAGTATTCCTCAATACAACATAAGGTTATTATTAAACTCCGTACAATCCACCGAGATGTTTGAGATCTTCTAATGATTCTTTGCTTGTTGTCCCTCGCACTAACACTTCCTGGGGAGATTGATCCTTTTCTCACGTGAGTCTTTATCTTTGGAACAAACTGCCTCTCATTATTCCTAATCTCTCATCGGTTTTTCAATTTAAAGTTGCCCTAAAGACTTACTTATTGCAGAATACTCACAATATCTTGGTTTGATTATATTCAAATGTGTAACGGGATGGAATTTATGGCCCCCATTTCTTAATTTCCTAGACAACACCGGCCTAGGTTGATGGGTCATTAAGAATGGGATCGTTGTTTGGCAGTGTGAGTGGGCAGCAGAACTTGCAGTCACCCACAGGTCCTTTCACTTGGCTACTGGGCTCTGTCACAGGCAGACCGTTCCAATTAATCTGTCTCTGCCTCCAAATTTGAACCTCCAATAAAGTTCGTCCCCTGTCCTGCTCTAGGTGAGTCTGATATTACCCATATCTTACTTGTTTTCCTAGGTTAAAGGTTCATTCTTTCCTTAAAAGTTTAGACCAAGTCGCCACCTGTCATATGACTGTATCTTTTGCCTTTCATGCTATGTTACTGTAGTTTCGAACTGAAGTTGCTAATTATAAGTTGCCCGCATCACTAGTACCCAAGTTCCACCACAAAGCTTCCAGTAATGAAATGTCAATTTGATTGTTCTAACATGTACTTCTACAAAGTTTAGACCAGCACCATGTGAATTGCATTTTCCTTTGATCTTTGAACTGATCTGTGATCTTATATTATTGGATACTATTTTATCAAGAACAGATGATGCACTACAAGAGTGGCACATTTTACTGATTTACTATTTTGCCCGATGTCACAGAACATTGGCTCTTGCGCCATGATCATCATTTTTAATTGGATATTGGCGCATTTTAAATTGCAATACCTAAAGTATGAGCGACCTTACCTGATTTTCAGAACGCCCAGGTTTTTCTCAAAGGAATGAGCTGGGGAGATAAGAAACGAAATAATCATAAGTTAGTCGTTAAACACTAGCAATATGCAAGTTTTAGTTGAAAGTTTATATTTAAAGATATAGTCCATCATTTGTAATTTGTGCATTTTGTTCGTTTGAAGCAACAAAAGTGTTCAAAATCTAATGAAGGATACTAAACAACTAACCTGATGAAGTTTCAGCTCAGCTTTAGCTGTATATTTCGAGAAAAACAACATTCTAGGATCTCAATTTCAAATCAAAAGTTGCTGAGTCATGTTTTGAATTGTTTTGAATTGCAGCTTTACGCGATGTCGCGCACTGATCTGACGAATTATAGCAACCACGCGCGCCTGTGCGTCGTGCCAATGCTTGCGCGCGCTGCGCCGAATAACAAAACGAACTACTAATTTAAATTTTCCAACGGTGCGTCTTAAGACGCACCGTTGGAAAGGCCTTCTTTCGTTGATTACTTCAAAATGATAGCTTGCCAGAAAGAATAATTTCACAGAGAGTTTAGTCCACTTACTATCTTTCAACCAAGTATGTTTTTTAACAATAATATGCCAGTTACTTTTTCGGATGGCTGCAAATGATGGACTATAGCTTAAAAAAAAAGAAATCACCTTTAACAGAGGCAACATTGGGAACACTTGTATATATTCAACAAAAACACAACAACCAGTCTCAGAATGAATGCATACGAGTTGAAAGTGTTGTGACATTATGGAAGCAACACAAACGCCAGGAATATGTCCCAAGAGGACAACAAAAGGCAGACAGGAGACAAATTGCGGAGTATTTAGGAGAAGAACCAACAGAGAACCAAGAAAACAAAGAGAAATGTTTCAAGCAGGATATTATAGCAAATCAGTGAGCGATTTTCATCAATACATCACTATTTCAATTATAAGTTATTTTGGTAAATATTAGTTACACTATTAGAAAAATTTAATGGGGAAAATGCATCTTTTGAAACAAAAAGGTTGACAATGGAATATTTCTTACTCTGCAGTAGTTGTATGCCAATCGTTTCAACATGACTCCATTTCTCAAATCCAAATGAGAAAGTGCGAGCACAGGGATCCAGCTTGACCCAGACAGAAAATGACCTCTGAACTATGCCCAGGTCAAAGTTCAAGCAACAACCAACCCCTAGACATGACTGATCAAGGGAACAGAATGGTGCGACAGCTGATGGTACAGCAAGGAAACTGCAGCCTGTCAACAACAAAAAAACAGATGTCCCTAATTATACTGTTTTACAAGATTATGGTTAAAAAGACCAAACTGTGCCCTTGTATTGTTGGCTGAAACTAAACGTTTGAACGAAAATAAGAAAAAAATACGGGCAATGCACTGTAGAGAAGAGTCGATCTGTACCCTTTGTACACACCGCAAGGGACTTGCTACCAGATTTGGACGGAGCACTATGAATATTTACATTCGCTTGGATCAAGAGAAAAATATCCCCACTCTAATAATGGATGCTTCCAACGCAATATAGGTGGGCTATCATTGTCCCTCTCTATGGAAACATAACGCAGATGCATTTCGCCAGGTGCATGAATAAATAACCATCCGAATTCATATACATCAAGTCGTTAGAAATGTCGAGGCCGGAAATTAAAGATACGCACAAAACACAGCGCCATGCTAATACATACTGGGGGCCCCGCAGACAGGCCACGACTGTCTAGTGACTTGTCCTCAAATCTACCTAAAGTTCAGAATGCATGTGCTTTGGTCTGATGTCCATTAACTTGCCTGTGGTTGCTGGTGTGATTTGCTCTGGTGGACCGCTGCATGGTTGAGGTAGGAGAACATCAGCGCTGACACTCAGACGGTTCACCACGAGGCCGCTAGCATAATCTCCAATATCACCTACTCAGAAATAGATTAATAGCCATGAGTTCAACTTCAAATTTCGTGTAAGACTGCATAGATAGATAGATAGATTAATAAATGGTTTAAAAATCACAAGTGCTTTCTATGATCACAGAATTACCGCAAAGTGTTCTGTCAATATTTTTTTTTTTTTTTGATTTAGTTTATTTATTTTGTTTTGCTAGACATCTAGGCAAATGCCTGGTGGTAAAGAGGGTCTTGAAACTCCTTTTTGTTCACAATTTTTTGAACAAACAAATAAAAACATGCTTTCCACAATCACCTTAAAGGATAAAAAGGTCCCCTATCCCCCCTCCCAAGATCTGTGCCTGCTGAACTATAAGACTTACCCAAGTCTTGAGCCCACTCCAAAGTTCCGTTTGGGTTACAGAATGGTATCGGTGCTGTGAAGTCCTGAAGGATGACAATGTCAGGAGCACAGACTCCAGCGATGCAGAGTTGCAGAGAGAAGGAGAGGAGCAAGTTACGGTTGTCTGTGGTCTTGTCGATTGTGAAGGTGAGCAAGACGGCATCACTCAGTCTTTCCCTTGTCACTTTGCCCCACTTGTAACTGCAGACATTTCAAAAATGTTGTATTACAATCACTCACAGTATTATATCCATGTAGAATTTTGAGTATTTGGAAAAGTAAACCGCATTATTAAAGCAGGTTTCAATATTGACCATTTTCGATTGCAATGAAAAGTCCACAAAACAAGTGGTTCGTGGACCGCATGTGTCGCCCTTTTTCGCGGGCGATCCCTATATTTGTGTTTTGTGTTTAGAAGAAAAGTCGAATGTCTTCCCATCCAAGTGTAACTGCATCCAAGTTTGTGGAAAATGTTACATTGCTTATGAAGCCCATTTCAACAATGACCTCTAATGACCCCTACATGGCCTTTGACCTCAGTCATCCGATGAAGACTTGTGTCTAATTCCCACCCAAGGGTCACTACATCCAAGTTTCATCAAAATCCATGAAAGCATGTAGAAGTTTTACACGTTTGTGAAAAATGTAACCTGCACTTCTGTGGATTGCATTATAATTGACCTCATTTGACCTTTGACCTATGACCTTTGACCTGATATGTATTGCACATTATTTTTGGTACTCAATTACCCTTGTGTCTCAGTTTTAATGAAATTCCGGTGAATACTTTGGCAATGACAGTATTTGAAAAGCTTTAACGTAAACTTTAACATACGGACAGGCGGACATACTGAATTTAGGACTTGTACGTGTCTCCCAAACATTCGTTTGGGCGACACAATAAACTACATACCTTAAAAGGGTGACATTGTAACTCCAGTTCTCAAATCCAACACTCAGTTTGAAATCACAGGGGTCTACAATCAGCCAGGCCCTCAGGGTACGACTGATGATGCCGAGGTCTACTGCTAGACAACACTCCACCCCTAGGCAGGATTCTGAATAGTGACATACACCTCCTGACGGAAGTGTGGGCAGAGAGGGGAGGTGTGGACACACTACAGGAAACATAAGAAAAAAAAGAAACATGGACTATAGTTAAATTAAAATCACAAGTGCTTTTTGTAATGTTTATTCACTGTGTGAGAAACATGAGGCCTGATTCCAGTTAATGAAAATGTGAAATTGAAAAAAAAATAGAAGCACGAACAAGGATTTCAATTTTGAAACACCTTTCGTTAAGTTTAATCCAACAGGTAAAAATGGAACCTTATTTTTTTCTCAGGAGATTGGGGGGTGGGGGTCTTTTAGAGTGGCAAATCCAAGATTTTTTGGAAAACAGGGGATCTGACCTTTGGTACTTCCACTCCTTGTGAGTAAATCGGTGTTTAGGATATTACATGGTTATTTTCTTTAACTCTAAGGGAAGGAATGCCAGTGGGTTTTGGCTCCAGGGCACTCACCTCGCAATACCTCATGTGTTTTATTGACAATGAATTGTATTTTGACAATGAAAGTACAATACATACATTTGTGTATTGCCACATAGTAAGTATGTGCATTGACAAGTGACATCACGATGACGTTATCATCATGGGTGTAACGCAATGTCATATTAAAGGTGCAGTTCATAAAATCCTGAATGTAGAGAACTAATAATTTGTCAAACTGGGTTGAAACTTTGCATGAACATTGACAGGAATGTATTCTAGGTCAAAATTGATGTCACGTCATGATGACATCATCATATGATTTTACCTGGATTTTTGAAATTTTTTTCAAACATATTTTCAGCATTTTTTTAAAAGCAATATTCTCTTTATCTAGCAAACAAATCCTGGTAACATCTTATTTCACATGTTTGATAGGTCATGATTACGAGCACGAATTTGTAAAAAATAACTTGTGACATCATTACGATGTCATAAAATGTTGTTTATAAAGAACTAAATATCTAATTGTCATGGATCTTTTGCCTTGCATGAAACTGATCATTTACGACGCAAAAAAGCCACAAACATAGAAAAACTCAAAATGTGGAAAAGCCCTATGTTCTGTTCCACGAACATACATAGATCGACTTTTTATGTTTATTTTCTTCGTGGGCGCAACACAAGGATTCATTTTCTGGCCTGTGAAGGGATGAAATGAAATAACAGATTTTCACCCAAAACATGAAAAAGCCGGAATCCTGGCTTAAACTTAAAAACTGGCATCCCTGTGTGGATGTATAGCTTGTAACTTCGAGCCACAAGTTTTTTAATAATTGATTAAACCATATTTTTTTGTGATGGGTCATTTTCCATGAGATAAAGGGGGAGGGGTGGTCAGTCCACCTTGATGCCCCCTGCATATAAGATGCCCTCCTTTTTCCTTTTTTTTCTAAGTGATTATAGGTGATACAGTTGATAAAATGGACTTTTTCCAGTAATAAAACATAGGGATGGCTATTTGAATAAACAGATCCACTTTTGCCATAAGGTCTACTCTGATATTTCTTGATAGATTAATAAATGTACAAAGAGGCTTCCACTCCCTAGTGCCAATCGCATGGATCTCGGATTTCCAGCTAAATGGGGGTTATGTGTGCTTTGAAAATATCAGTAAACAAATGTCACTAAAGTACATGCATTGTGCGAAATCTTATGGAAGCAAGCTTTGGATGTTTGGAGCATCACAGCAATTAAGAAACCGACCCAACAATGAGCACCTCAAATTAGCACGGGACAATACTAATGCCCCTACCTCCAGACTGACTAGGCTGGATCACAGGTGGGCACGGTGAGGCCGAGACTAGACAAGATGGTAAGCCAAGAGCCTGAGCCACAGCCTCAAATCCAGCGTCCAGGCTTCCCAGCTGAGAGATTGAGGTTATACCTAGCAGTAATAAACAAAAACTGCATTATTTGATGTCAGTGAAACACAATGTCAACATACCACAATTGGCTCTGTCTACAAGTGTCCCCTCAATGGTAAAATAGGGAGAGGTGAGAAAGACCACTGGGGAGAGACATTTGATTGTCGATGATGCTTGACGTTCATGTGAAGATGCTATAATTTAAATGAACATTCAGAAAAAAAAATTAATTGTGCGTACTTTGTGCTATACATGCACAAACCTGTCTGCACACGCGCGTCTGTCCCGTCCACTAGGCTCTCAAAAGTAATTGAAAAGCAGCCTTTCTTGTTCGCACACGCATCGCAAAGGATTGGGTAAAATAATGAAGCTGTTTGGGTACATTCATGGAGAACCATCTCTTATTAGCAAGCTACTATGTATAGCAATAGACTGACACAATAAGCCCTGCCTCAAGATACTCTGACCAATCAAAGCCATGATTACTGTCTGATATGCTTGCACAAAGTCTGACATTTGTGCATGTGTGAATATAATGACGGGCTCAGCTAGAACATGTAGTGTGCAATGGAGAGGTGTGGGTGTTGTTACCTGGTGCGCGGTGGGGCTTAAAGGATCGGCCAACTACTTTTTGTCAATTCATATAAGTACTTCAAAAAATACTCATACTGGGGGGCACATAAGGAGTCCGGGAGGTTGAAAAGAAATCTTAGATACGAGTGCAGCTGAGTCTCAGAATGAAACTGATCACACTTGCCTCAAACAAAATCAACCCTTTTTATGGCACATTAAAAACTGACCATTATTATGAATACTTTATTATTATATGGACAATTTCACGGCGCATTGTAATGGTTGTGGGGCGGGTTTTCTTTGGTGGGATTGATGTCAGAAGAACTCTATACACACTTCAAATCATTGCTGACAAAAATCAATTGTCAAAAAAATCTGCCAAGTGCCCCCCTGCCCTGCCCCCCCCCCCCCCCCCCCTCTGGATACGCCACTGCACTGACCACAAGATGTGGCAGCATATCAGTACGCCTACTCATATATCGTTGGGTGCACTCAAGGTCTCCTATGGTTCACTAAAAAAATATATATCATCATCAACTTTTCCAGATGAACCAGTGGAATTCACATAAACATTCCATTAAGGCAATTTTAGTCCTACCTGGTAAATTCTTCCAGGATATGGTTCCGTTGGGGTAGCACATAGGAAGAGGGGATACTGCACCATCTAAGATCATGAGTTGTCCTGTACATTGACCATCGATGCATGCATCTATGGACAGACTCATTGATATCTCACCATCAATAAGCTCCAAGGTGTACCTGCATTGGCAAACACATAGCAAAAAAGAAAGATCTTGTGAAAAAAATGTTTTTGTAAAATAGACGAGCACTTTTGACATTATAAATGTTGGCACTCAAAAAGGCTCTTATAGAGTAAAGTGCTAGAGTTACAATAACACAAAGTATGGGCAATCAAAAACTACATGTAATTTATATTTTCTCCTGTGCCATAATTTTAGTTTATTATATTTCATTTTATTCAGATAATAATTACAAAGAATGGATCACCAGGGAGACATTCCCATAGACTTATGCACCATTGGCATTTTTACTATTAAGGGACTACTTTGGGGACCCATAATCTCATACATAGAACATACAGCTTGAAAATCATTTTCAAAGGTTATGGCCCTCATGATAACAATGGACAGTGAATGCATTCTCTTTTTTTTTGCATTCCTCGCGTATTTGGAATACTTCATATCAGTAGAATGATCCATTAAACCCACCGCATGATGTTCTGACCCGTCACAGCCTTGACTGTTTGACATCCTTTTGAAATTACTCATGCATATCTACAAGTCACAACACTGCACAGCTCCCCCGTACTTGGTTGAACTTCTTTCCTTTCATGAACCTGGTAGGGAGGGGCTCAGGTCTTCATCTAATAAATCCTGCTTACGGACAACTATCACCACCAAGAGTACAATAGAAAAAGCATTTTCCACTGCAGGTCCTAAAGAATGGAACAAGATCTCGTCACACAACAGAGACTCCCACTCTATCCACATTTTCAAGAGCCTTTAAAACTCTTCGCTCTTACCACTAGCTCTTCTTGATTGTTTCTTCTCTGTAAAGCGCTTTGATCTTGCTAAAAGCACAATACAAATCAACCGTTTATTATCATTTTTATTATTATTTTGTGAATGAAGCACATGGCTGGGAAATGCCATGTGGCATTGGAGAGGCGTACCCGTTGTTCCCCACATACAGAGTGGGCGGGGCCTAATGGATCAGTTGATTCTTAAAGAGTTAAAACAGTTTACCTGAGCATGACAAAGTTTCCAATAGTGATCTCCCGACTTGTATCAAAATCCAGGTGTGAGAGGGATTTACTGTACTGCCAGTTGCCAAACTGTAGCGTCAGCTGGCCCAGGCATGGATCTACCACCATAGAGGCACTGAATGAGTGATGGAGCGGTCCAAGGTTCACATCCAGGCAGCACTGTATGCCAAAGCAAGTGTCAAGGATGCCACAGTGAGCCAGAGGGGTCAGGTTACTGGGAAACTGCATGCTGGGACAATCTGGAAGAAAATGAGGTTATAACACTAACATTTGATTGTGTGGTCCAAGGTTCACATCCAGGCAGCATTATATTTCAAAGCAATTGTTGAGGATGCCACAGTGAGCCAAAGGACTGGGAAGCTGCATGCTGGGACAATCTGGAAGAAAATGAGGTCGTCATGACAACAATCCTCGCAGTAATATGGAAATTTAACTACTTACATGTACATCATTCGAACGCGTAATTCATCTAGAAAACAAAACAGGAATATGACATAGAAAGATGGGCAAGTAAAACATGTTGTCTCAACTAAAACATTCAATTTTTCAAGTATTCTTTTTTGGTAAAATGTCAGCAAAAGGGTTAAGCACTACTACAAACAGCAACATTCAGTACTCATGCGGTTTTACTATAAAACGCCATTTATTTGTTTATATATTTTCTATTTTAACTGGGTAGCACATTCAGTGGAATCCACTGATCTCCCATGGGTCCCAGTAAAGAGAAGACAATGTGAAGAAATTACAGTTTTTGAGGTGGGACGAGAAGCCCAGAAGAGTAATCTGAGGAAAACCCACGGAATCAGGTAGGGACTGAAAACCCAATCCACATATTGGCCCAGGCGTGATTCGAACCCAGGTCACAGCGGTGGAAAGCGAGGAAAGTACCGCTACGCCAACCTGACTCCCCAAATTATACCAGTGTATCCCATGCAGCGTGTATGCAGCAAACACACTGTACATGTGTTGCATTCATGGTGCACAGCACCGTGGACAGTACACAGCACCGTGGACAGTGCAAGGCATGCAACTATTAACAACAAGACAGGGGTAACATTGAAAGAACAACACACCCCTGCACATCAACCGTTCCATACGACCAAAGCTCCCCTGAAGGCAAATGGCAAATGTTGACATTTTTTTTATCTCAAGGTAACTCAGACATGTCAGAAGAAAAGGTTTTTCCCACACAAAGCCATAAGCTTAGTGTATTACTTTACAGAGTCTCAGGGGCACATGTGCACCAGTGATGTAAATAACATCCAATTTAGTGGAGCGGGTTTTGGGTGTCCTTATATTCTGGAGTGGAACTCGTTAGATTAGGCCATAATTTCCTGCAGTACATATGGATAAATTGGCAGAGTCTCATCAGCCTCATCAATTGTTGTATTAGGAATAGATTACAAGAAACCTACTGCCATAAGACTGAGGCCCCATGGGGTTGAGACACGGTTGACTGCTGAAGAAGTCTGGGTCGATTCCAAGCTGTGATAGAAGGGCTAGCGATGCTCCCTGGATGACCTGTCCTGATATCATCTGTATGAAACCGTCCACTGGAGAAAGAAAACACCAAAGAAAGTGACAAATTTAGAGTTGCCTTGTGTTGTGAGGATGAGGACTGTGAGTTATTAAATGTGCCTTTTGCTAGTCACATCTTATTGAATTTTTAGTCATTTACCCTGTGTCTGAAACTGTCATTTTGTCTAGGGGTATGTATTTACTGAAATGTGCCGAAGTGAAAACTGAAGGCACAGCTGTGACAGATTGTAACATAGACTTACGTTGTTTACTTTGGGTAAAAGGGCCTTGAAATACAGAACACTACCAATGTCAGCAGGGATAGGCTAATTCCACGTTTGCGGGACAGACGTATCCCCAGCGTTTTGGGCTCTGAAGCGGTGACCTGACTTTATCTCAAAGCTTGTGTCTTTTCTTGTCTGCTCTAACTTTAAAAGTAATCTCTTGTAATGCGCTTTTGTTATTATAATGTAATGGTCACAATAAAAGTGTATTAATCATTAGTATTATTATCATTAAGTGCTCATTCTATTTCAGGCTCTCCAAGCTAGTAGGTACATAGAGATAACCTGAATGGAACATGCCACTCTTGATGTGATTGAATAGTTAATTCATATATAATTATACATTAAGTAGTATTAATTAACAGTAGTATTAATTAACAAGTCTTTTCAGTGATTATGGTTACTGTATAAATGGCAATCATAGTTTATAAAAAGTCCTTAGAATAGGTGAACCATGAGGCACCTTTCTGTAAACTCACCAGATAGATTGTAATTGCTGAAGCCTGGGTTGCATACAGGGATTGGGATGTTATGCTGTATGACAATGTCAGTGCACAGTCCATCAATACAATATTCTAGCATTACGCTCATCTCAAACTCTTGAGTATCATTCTGCTTGTTGATAGAGTATCTGGAAGGGGAGCAATAGTCATACCCTAGTCAAAACCTTGCATACTGTGTTTATACATAAAGCCAAAACTGCTGACACTGATTTAAGTATCGATTTTTTAATCCTTGCTGATGAAATTAATTTAACAACATTTACTCAGTGATATCTACAAGCTGTGTGAGAAAAAGTCACATCAAGCAAGCTGGTGACTATGCAGTGCTTGTGACATTATGCTGATTTTTCGTACTTACCTCAGATTCATTCCTGAAGCAATTGTGACTGTCATCTCTTTTCCTACAAATAAAAAAGTATCATGCTCTAGCATCTGTTAATTTCTTAACGTTGACAAGATCAATTTAAAGAAATCAAAATCAGTACAAACAAATTTTCTTCACACAGCAACGAAAGATACCACATAGTACAAGAGGTGAGGGCGAAACAGGGAAAAAAACAGGGGTTCAGAATACAAATCTTAAATTTGAATTTGACACACTCAAGTTGTTCCAGTAGTTATTGTAAAGTATAAATGGAAATCATAATTTCAAACTCTGCAATTTGGCACCCCCTTTACTTGATACCCTCCAAACCCTCCAAACACACACAACCAGCTCTTACCCCACTGATAGCTAAAGACAGAGCCATGGAAGGACCACTTCTCCAGACCCAATGAGAAGGTGAAGTCACAGGGATCAAACTTGAATGATGCCGTGGTTGAGACATCAGCTATCTTCAGGTCCAGGTCCAGGCAGCATCGCAGCTCTGTGCAGGTCTCACCAATCACAGTGCAGTTGCCTAGGATACTAGTGGAGCTGGCACAGACATCTAGAGAGGAAGACAGCCAATTGATTGATCTATTAGACCCTACCCCCTGGAAACGAGGGCAACAACAAGTGCACCTCTCCCCTACCAAACTGCATATTCCAGGTTTCAACACATACACTACGCATGCACATATGGTACATGTGAAGTACTGGTAAAATCTTGCCTTAAAGCTACAGTCCATCATTTACAGCTATCCAAAAAGTAACTGACGTAATTGCTGTGGAAAAGCATACTTGGTTGAAAGAAAGTTAGGGGACTAAACTCCCTGTGAAATTATTCTTTCTGGCAAGCTGTCATTTTGAAGAAATCAACGAAAGAAGGCCTTTCCAATGGTGCGTCTTAAGACAATTTAAATGCCAAAATTCAATGAAAACATTTTGTCATTTATAGTGTAAAAATACAGCCTATTATTTTTTGAACACCTTTAAATTTTTCAAACCTATCAAATGTTTAAAATCATAGGAATCCGTATAAAATAAACAATATTTTAATTTTTTAATCAGCCTTTTATCTCTCCATTACAAAAAAGGTATGATTTTATTCCGGAAACCAAACGATTGTCCAAACCATGTCTGGGGCCACAACGCAATGCAACTACACAGCCCGCCGTAGAAAAACGGGCAAAATAAAGTTCCATTCACGCTTCACACAACGCGGCAACACGGACCATGCGCGTACACGTAATGGCCATTGCCGCATGGCAGACTAAAATCTGCATGCCGATAAAAATTGGCTGTGCAGCACGGGACGGCAAATATTTGTTGACCAAAAACAACTTTCCTGTCCGCCTGAAAGTCCTGAAAGCTTCCAAATAAACTCCATTTCATATACATGTATATTTCATTGACTCCTTGTGCATGTATTTTGAGGATGTTTAACTTGAAAAAATCACGAGAAAAACTAACGTACGATGCCGTTAGTTAAGCCATAGCTCAAAAGAAACCTCTTTTGTAGTAGAATACTGCCAATTTTTGAAACACTTAATGTGATTTAAATCAATGTCACAACAACTGAAATAAAAGGGCTTCGTAACTGTGTTAAAAGGGCATCGTAACTGTGTTTGCACGTCCCACTGCATGAGCTGAGATGACATAATACCCACTATAAGTCACGTGATGACATGTAAACATTGGTCGCACAATCGATCAATTGTTGACGGCTTTGCCTCGGGTGCTATGCATCCACTTAAAAATATCTTGCTGTATTTCAAAATACAGCTGTGCGACTTCCGACTGGTTTTCCACTTGAGGGTCACAAAATTCATTCCAATTAGGGTTTATCTAAAATCTCCCCTAAATAAACAAAAAATCACAATTAATTTTGTAAGTGACAGCTTTCTTGAGTCGGTTCTGAATGCAGTTAGCTGCACATACCCTGTGTGTGATAGCTGCATGCATTTCCTGTGAGGAAGCCAGTCAGATGAAGATGACGCAGGGCTGCATCTATGGCAAACTGACCGACATGACCACCAAGGTAACTCAAAAAGCCTGACACTGAGCCATCACCTGAGAAGTGGAAAAAGGTTACAAAATGTAACACATGCATCAGAAAATTCTTAAAATGAGAGTACATGTACATGTACTTCCAGATTAAGTCCCACGCTATTCAAATGTACGATGATAAGGACTTAAGTGAATTGACTTGTAATTACATTTGACTGAATTTTTGATACACTTGATTACAACAATGCATGCAGGCTTGGTGATAGTGGAAACGTTCGGATTCACGTCAGAAACAGTAGATGGTGCTGTGAGACCGCTATAGAGACAGAGTGAAGGATGCCTTGCATTCACTAGATGGTGCTGTGAGACCACTTTAGAGAGTCAGAGCGAAGGATGCCTTGAATGCACTAAATGATGCTGTGAGACCACTATAGAGAGACAGAGTGCAGGAGGCCTTGCATTCACTAAGACCACTATAGAGAGTCAGAGTGTAGGTGCCTTGCATTCACTAGATGGTGCTGTGAGACCACTATAGAGAGACAGAGTGCAGAAAGCCTTCCATTCATTAGATGATGCTGTTAGACAACTATAGAGAGTCAGAGTGAAGGATGCCTTGCATTCACTAGATGGTGCTGTAAGACAACTTAGAGAGACAAAATGCAGGATGCGTTGCATTCATTAGATGGTGTTATGAGACCACTATAGAGAGACAGAGTGCAGAAAGCCTTCCATTCATTAGATGGTGCTGTGAGACCACTATAGAGAGCCAGAGTATAGGAAACCTTGCATTCACAAGATGGTGCTGTGAGACCACTGTAGAGAGTCAGCGTATAGGAAACCTTGCATTCACTAGATGGTGCTGTGAGACCATTATAGAGAGTCAGAGTATAGGAAACCTTGCAGACACTAGACGATGCTGTGAGAACACTTCAGAGAGTGAGACTGCGGGATGCCTGGCATTCACTACATGATGCTATGAGACCACTTTAGAGAGTCAGAGTGAGGGACGTCTTGCATGCCCTAGATGTTGCTGTGAGACCACTGTGGGGAGACAGAGTGCAGAATGCCTTCCATTCATAAGATGATGCTGTAAGACAACTATAGAAAGTCAGAGTGAAGGATGCCTTGCATTCACTAGATGGTGCTGTGAGAACACTATGGAGAGACAGAGTGCCGAAACCCTTGCATGCACTAGATTGTGCTGTGGGACCACATTAGAATATCAGAGTGAAGGATGCCTTGCATGCACTAGATGGTGATGTGAGACCAGTATAGAGAGATCAGAGTGAAGGATGCCTTGCATTCACTAGATGGTGCTGTGAGACCAGTATAGAGAATCAAAGTGAAGGATGCCTTGCATTCATAGATGGTGCTGTGAGACCACTATAGAGAGTCTGGGTGCAGGATGCCTTGCATTGGCGCTGCGAGTCCACTATAGAGAATGAGAGTGAAGTGTAGAGTCAGAGTGTAGAGCTTTGCTTCACAAGATGATGCTTTTAGATCACTATAGAGAGTCAGAGTGTAGGAAACCTTGCATTCACTAGACGATGCTGTGAGACGACTATAGGGAGACAGAGGGCGGAATGCCTTCCATTCATTAGATGATGCTGTGAGACATCTATAGAGAGTCAGAGTGAAGGATGCCTTGCATTCACTAGATGGTGCTCTTAGAAAAGTATAGAGAGACAGAGAGCAGACTGCCTTGCATGCACAATATGATGCTGTGAGACCACTATGGAGAGACAGAGTGCAGAATCCCTTGCATGCACTAGATTGTGCTGTGAGACCACAATAGAGAGTCAGAGTGAAGGATGCCTTGCATTCACTAGATGGTGCTGTGAGACCAGTATACAGAGTCAGAGTGAAGGATGCCTTGCATTCACTATACGATGCTGTGAGACAAGTATAGAGAATCAAAGTGAAGGATACCTTGCATGCACTAGATGGTGCTGTGAGACCACTATGGTGAGTAAGAGTGAGCGATGCCCTGCATTCACTGGTTGATGCTGCGAGTCCACTATAGAGAATGAGAGTGAAGGATGCCTTGCATTCACTAGACGATGCAGTGGGAACACTTTAGAGAGTGAGACTGCAGGATGCCTTGAATTCACTATTTGATGCTATGAGACCACTACAGTCAGAGTGTAGAGCTTTGCTTCACAAGATGATGCTTTTAGATCACTATAGAGAGTCAGAGTGTAGGAAACCTTGCATTCACTAGACGATGCTGTGAGACGACTATAGGGAGACAGAGGGCGGAATGCCTTCCATTCATTAGATGATGCTGTGAGACATCTATAGAGAGTCAGAGTGAAGGATGCCTTGCATTCACTAGATGGTGCTCTTAGAAAAGTATAGAGAGACAGAGAGCAGACTGCCTTGCATGCACAATATGATGCTGTGAGACCACTATGGAGAGACAGAGTGCAGAATCCCTTGCATGCACTAGATTGTGCTGTGAGACCACAATAGAGAGTCAGAGTGAAGGATGCCTTGCATTCACTAGATGGTGCTGTGAGACCAGTATACAGAGTCAGAGTGAAGGATGCCTTGCATTCACTATACGATGCTGTGAGACAAGTATAGAGAATCAAAGTGAAGGATACCTTGCATGCACTAGATGGTGCTGTGAGACCACTATGGTGAGTAAGAGTGAGCGATGCCCTGCATTCACTGGTTGATGCTGTGAGACCACTATAGAGAGTCAGACTGAAGGATGCCTTGCATTCACTAGATGATGCTCTTAGAAAACTATAGAGAGACCGAGAGCAGAATGCCTTGCATGCACAGGATGATGCTGGGAGACCACTATGGAGAGAGAGAGTGCAGAATCCCTTGCATGCACTAGATTGTGCTGTGAGACCACCAAGGGCGGATCCAGAACACAATTTGGGGGGGGCCAAAAAAAATGTGGTCCCCCAAAAAAGTGGGTCAAAAAAATTACGGCGTGGGGTTCGGGGCCCGCTTAAGGGCCCCGAAATTTTTTTGGATTCTAGATGCTCTGTGGGGCGATCTAAGGCATTTTCTGACCACTTTAACCAATGTTTTTTGAGGAAAAGATGGTGGTGTACTCAATGCTTGCATTTATTGCGATGTCACATTAAAACAAAAAAAATTGGTTTCGTTTTGGGGGGGGGGGCATGGCCCCCTTTGGCCCCCCCCCCCCCCCTGGATCCGCCCTTGGAGACCACTATAGAGATTCAGAAGGATGCCGTGCATTTACTAGTTGGTGCTGCGAGACCACTATAGAGAGTCAGACTGAAGGATGCCTTGCATTCACTAGATGGTGATGTGAGACCAGTATAGATAATCAAAGTGAAGGATGTCTTGCATTCACTAGTTGATGCTGTGAGACCACTATAGAGAGTCAGACTGAAGGATGCCTTGCATTCACTAGATGGTGCTCTTAGAAAACTATAGAGAGACCGAGAGCAGAATGCATTGCATGCACAATATGATGCTGTGAGACCAGTATGGAGAGACAGAGTGAAGGATGCCTTGCATTCACTAGATGATTATGTGAGAACACTAAAGAGAGTCAGAGTGAAGGATGCCCTGCATTCACTAGATGGTGATGAGCAATCCATTCGATCCTGCATACTGGACACAAGGGCAACAACAAGTGCACCTCCCAACTGTCACATTACATGTTCCCAGTGTGAACTTCTTATGCAAATGCAAACGTTGGACTTTTGTTGGACAGTTATCTGAGTTGTTATTTGACAAAACATCACGGGGAAGGGCTTAATGGATCGATGGGGTGCAATAAAGGAAAATAATACCACTATAGAGAGTCAGAGTGAAGGATGCCTTGCATTCACTAGATGCTGTCTTGCATTCACTACATGGTGCCGTGAGACATCTATGGAGAGTCAGAGTGTAGGATGGCTTGCATGCACTAGGGTGTCAGTGAAGGGACTACAACACACTTGACTATTTTCAAGTGTCTTTCTACGTGCAAAGAAGCAATCGTGTTGATGTCCGGTTTAAGGGAACATACACAGAATACATAATATAACCAGTGCCACCAAACTGTTTATTACATGTAATTCCTTCTCATTACTGAAACAAACTTTTGAAAGTATATGTGAAATGCAACAAATATAAAATGAAATTGTTAAAATTGACTTGCCATCACAATGGAATTTGTGAACTTTACTTTTGATCAATGACAATATATCACAACAACTCAAAGTCGTTGGCCATAGAAGTGTGCTGTAAACGTACCAGGCAGAGCGAATGTATCTCGGGTGTTACACAGCGGTATGGGCAGACGACTGCCAGCAAACACTGTCAAGGTGTCACATGCTCCATCTACACAAAAGACTAGGGACAAGTCTATCTCAAACTGCTTGTCTTCGGTGATCTTAGCCACTCGCCATCTATGTGTTTAAATGCAAATTACACAGTCAGAAGGAAATGTAACAATGTTAAACTATTAGGAACTAGTGATGTGGGGGGGGGGGGGGGGGGCACACGCGTCCACATGCTGGCAAGCTCAAACAAAGAAGATTTTGAACCCATTGGCTCACATCGGCACACATCTGCTCACATCGGCACGGACTTGCACGCAATGGCACACAAACGAACTCAATTGCCAAGCGGTTTACCATTACAAAAAAAATGCTGAAATGCACAATACACATCGTCTACGGCTGTGGCCTTTGTTCCCCCGTTAATCCATTAATCTGCCAGCTTTTAAGTTTTGTGTAAACACTTGGCAAGGATGACTCATCTCTGGTACCAATAATTATTGGACAATGTTCAAACGAACAACACATAGGCCTTCAAATGGGAAATGGGAAATGGGAATACATGCAGTCACTGACTGCATTCCTTTTTAATGAATGGTTAATATTTTTAAAGTAGCTCAAACAAGGGTTGGAAGGTTTACGCGATTTTTCATTTCTTTAAAAACAATTTGCAATGGAATCCTGCATGACCATCCAAGTTGACACGCACTGTTGTGGGAAAAACTGATACTTGCAATAACACTAATTTATAATTCAAAATTCTGGGACAGTTGTCAGGGAAACGCACAAAACACGGAATTTAACGATAATGGTATCTCCAAAGATACCAAAGATATAATGTCATACCTTACTGTCAGGTTTACGTGATTTTTCATTTCTTTAAAAACAATTTGCAAAGGAATCCTGCATGACCATCCAAGTTGACACGCATTGTTGTGGGAAAAACTGATACTTGCAATAACACTAATTTAAAATTCAAAATTCTGGGACAGTTGTCAGGGAAATGCACAAAACACAGAATTTAACGATAATGGTATCTCCAAAGATACAAAGATATATTGTCATACCTTACTGTCAGGACGCCATTCACAACTTCCTCCATGACATCACCCAGTGGGTAGTGGAACAAGGTGACACTACGTTCCCACTTCTCAAAGCCCACAGACAGGGTGAAGTTGCAGGGATCCAGGATGACCCAGGCATTGACGCAGCGAGTCGTTATCTTCAAGTCCATCTCCAGACAGCATCTGATGCCCAGGCACGAGTCAGTGACAGTGCAAGAAAGGAAGTCAGGCAGCTGGGTGACATCAACGGCTGGACAGCCTTAAAGAGAGTCAAATACATGGATTACAAAGACAGTGACAGTGACAACTCGGCATGTAAAAGGTGAAATTGCATGGGAGGTAGTCAGGGAGCTGGGTGACATCAATGTCTGGACAGCCTTGAAGAAAGAGAATCAATTAGAAATATTAGAAATGACAGTGACAGTAACAATTTAGTCTGTAATAGGTGCCATTGCATGTAAGGACGTCAGAAAGCTGTGTGATATCAATAGCTGGGCAGCCTTGAAGAAAGAGAATCAATTACAAATCTTACAAACGACAGTGACAGTGACAATTCAGCCTGTAATAGGTGACATTGCATGCGAGGAATTAAGGAAGCTTAACCAATGGTTAAGGAAGCTTAACCAATGGTTGGACACTCTTGAAGAAAGAGAATCAATAACGAATATTACAAATGACACCGATAGTGATGAATCAGCCTATAATAGGTGACATTGCATGTGAGGAAGTCAAGAATCTGGGTGACACCAATGCCTGACAAGCCGGGAATGACTGCAATCATGCAGTGTCAAATAACAACAGTGACAGTGACAATGTACAGATAAGATTTGGAGATGCTGACAGATATTGAAAGACAATAATTATGAAAAACAAAAACAACTAAGTCACAATATACAGCTCTGAGGTGGGTTACGGAGGAAGATTACAAAATTAGCAAATTGAACTTCTTGGAACCTAAGATTTGGTATATGGTTCTTGTATGAAATTGTATGGTAGACAACAGCAGTGAATGTCAACAGGTCTTTCATGGGTCTTTCATGGTATAAAGGTCTGAATGGAGGAAATACCGATACGTTCAGTGCCCTGTTTTGTGCGAGGTTTGTTCTTAAAAGTCCTACTCTTATTTTTGACACCATTTAGGTACCAGATCACACTTACCACTCCTCAAAGTGCCTGGTGTTCCCCTGTCACAAGGTGCACTCTGCAGATATTGCTGCAGTGGGGTTAAGAGCAGAAAGAGATTATACCTACTTCACAAAAATGTATGCATTTAGATAAATTCCAAAAGCTACATGTAGGTGTGCACATGTATGAAGCAATGGAACATCGTATTGTGCCAATCTGTGTCCAGATTGCCTTTTTCCCTCCACTAACCAGACACAGGGGCGGATCCAGGTTTTACTCAAGGGGGCAGGGGTTAAGCTATGAATGGGTACTGAAGTTGGGTGTCCCTTTTAGAGGTGATTTGCATTTTGAGGCTATTTAAGAGAATGTATTGATTATGAGTGGAGGATACTAACATTTTTTTTATATATATTTTTTTATGCGCACCACAAGGGGGAGGGGTTTAACCCCTTTTACCTCTATAGATCCACCACTATAATCAATTCAATCCGATCATGTGGTAGGCTACCCACAATCTTTGCAATTCCTTTATAATATTTTATGAAAGAGATTAGCCATCTCCAGTAACCTTGGATAGGACAGTGGTTAAAAGCCAATGCGACAACTGAAACACACTATGCACACCACTGATCTCTATAATAAAGACTGGATAGCGGATAAAGAGCCATACAATGAATGAATTTGACGCCATATTGGTGAGACTGGCTGGTGATCTACAAAGGACAATTTGCGGTCTTTATAGACAGCATGATTTCTTTTGTAACATCGCGGTTCACTTAACTTATATTTTTACCACCACCACTGACCAAGGTTTACAATTTTTCTAACGTCGTGGTTTACTTTTTTAATGCCGCCGTTCACTTTTTCTGTGTTTTGGAAATAATAATCACTACGGAAATGTGACCTTTTTAGAACAACATAATATGTGTACGTGACCAATATGCGCGTCAACTGTTGAAACAAAGCGCGCTGTGTATACACGTGGAATGTTCGTAATACACGCAGCCATCTTCGTGAGACCAGGGGCAAATTGGTCAATATGCAAAGTCTACTGTGTGACTGGTGTATGGATATCCGCTATCCAGTCTTTATATAGAGATCAGTGATGCACACTCACACTCAGGCCAAACTTCTCCAGCACCAGGTCAATGGCAGAGTTTCCGATGCGACCGCCTAGCTCTCGTATGAATCCCTCCACTGTGCCATCACCAGGCAAGGTGAATGATGTAGCATTAGTATTACACAGGGGTATAGGAACCCAGACGTGGTCAAGTATTAGGTTCATGGTGCAGGTGTCATCAATGCACAACGTGAGACTCAAAGTCACAGAGAAGACTTTCTTGGCTGTCAGCTTCTCAATGGAATAGCTGAAAAAAGCAAATGTTACAAATTTGAATTATTAGGGGGGCAAATTAAACAAGGTAATTTTCACTGGCATTAAAAGTGTCATATTTTTATAGGGACATATAAATTAAAGTAGTGCTCACCAGTAGTTCTCGGCCAAAAGAACTACTTTAATGAATAGTTTCCTATACTTGTGTATCAGTGCTTCAATTAAGGCCCCCATTTTGTCATATTTTTATACATGGACATAGTTGAAATGGAATTCATATGCAACATCTTAACCCTTACTCTCTGAGGGTAGTTTACTGCATGTCAGTTGGTTATGCCAATGCCCTCCATCTGCAGTTTATTGGCAGATAGTTAGATTTAACAGTGAAGGCTCCAATTGGCAGGAGTTGGAGGCCCTGGAGGGTGCCTGATAGTGACCAGCTGGGGGCACTCACTTTGTTATCAGAGGACTCTCATTGTTCTCTGTGGCATGTATTGGAGTGCCTGTCCAGTTACCCTTGAAATGACATGGCAGATATTGGTGGGCCATGCAAAAAACATAGGAGTTTTTCTTGAGGCACATATTGGCATGCGTTGGAGGGTCTAGTAGGGTAAGGGATAAATGGCTTTTTAAGTTTTATTTTAAATCAGTACCTTATATTTTTCGAGTCCATTTTTACAAATTAAGGAGTGTTTTATTTTCATTTTTTTTCTCCAAATCTCCAATCCTTAACAAACAGAAGAAACATAAGAACCAATCCCACCTCAACATTACAGCGTTTCCAATATTCACAGTTTCCTCCTTTCCCCAGGTGTAGCTGAAGAGAGTGATGTTCAGTTCCCAGTTCTCAAAGGCCACATACAGCTGGAATTTGCAAGGGTCGACTTCAATCCTTGCACTCAGCAAGAGCTCAGTGATGACAAAGTCCAATTGGATGCAGCATTGAATGCCGAGGCAGCGATCGTCGATGGAACATTGGACGACATTCTCCAGGAAGGGTAGAGAGATCAATGGGCATTCTAGTAAAAAAGAAAGAAACTAGATTTATGTTTGTGGACAAACACAGGGCTGTTTCGGTAACTTTTTGCGACATGTGACATGTAAAGTTTCAAGTATAAGTTTCATCAAGGAAGGATGTGTACAAAGTTTCTGTTTATAATAAATGGTGGAATATAATAGGTGATTACATTCTCATAAGGCTTTGAACTATGATGTAACATGTCAGGTGATTACGTCATAATGATGTTACATCAATTTTCATCTATAACACATTACGGTCTAGATACACATTAACATTCAACATAATCAGACCTGTAGTTCTGTGGATATTGGCCTTCAAAATATGCACTTTTAATGAGGTCACATGTCATGTGATGACATCATCGTGACATCAATTAAATGTTCATCTTTAACACACCCTGGTTTAGGTACATACCGTACCAAGTTTCAAACCAATCAAACCTGTAGGTCTGTAGATATTGGCCTTTAAAATATGCAATTTTTAATATGACCTTGCATGTCACGCGATGACGTCATCGTGATGTCACTTAAATTTTCATCTATAACACATCCCGGTTTAGGTACACACCAAGTTTCAACCCAATCGGACCTGCAGTCATGGAGATACAGGCCTTCAAAATATGCAACTATATTGTGACGTCACATGTCACATGATGAAGTCATCGTGACGTCACTTAAATTTTCATCTATAAAACATTCCGGTTACCAACTTTCAACCCAATCGACCTGTAGTTCTGGAGATATAGCCCAATCTGTCAGATCTAGCCGAATTCTGCTAGAAAATGGTCACAACAGCAAAATTGCATATAATGTGACGTCACGTGACTCATGATGACGTCACGATGATGTCAATGTTTGGCACACAACTTCAGATGCTGGTCTAAGTGTGTGCCACGTATAAAGTCAATCGGATTGATTTTAGTGCCCAAAGTGCCGGTAACAAAAAAACGTGTACAAATTCTATGGGCAAAATGACTGAAAAAGAACAAAAAAAACAAATCTTAACGAAAACAAAGGCTGTTTCGGCTGACTGCTGAAACAGCCCAGAAAAAAAAAAAAACGACTACAGGATACATGGATAATTTCAGCCAGATGATTCCTTGATCGTCATCAGGCGCGGATCCAGGATTTTTTTTGACGGGGGGCACACTGTTGGAGCAAAATTATTTGCTCCCATAAATAATGCGAGCGCGGAGCGCGAAGCCCTTACGGCGTGGGGTCCGGGGCCCGCTTAAGGGCCCGGGAAATTTTGGATTCTAGATGCTCTGTGGTGCAATCTGAGGCGATTCCTGGCTCCTTTCCCCTGAATTGGTTGAGCAAAAGTGTTTAAGATTTTAAGGATTTTTGTAAAACATACCCTTACTTTTACAATTTTTAAGTTACTGTGTGCTTGAAAGTCGAAAACCATTTTTCGTCTTTATATTTTCTTGCTTTTTATTTTGGAAAAGGAATTGTATTGACTTCGTTTTGTAAACTGTTGCAACGATGTGTTGTGGCATTTGCGCCGAGGACTAATGCCAGGGCTGATCACGCCTGTCTTACGGCGTGGGGTCCGGGGCCCGCTTAAGGGCCCCGGAAAATTTAGAATTCTAGATGCTCTGTGGTGTATTCCGAGGGGATTCCTTGCCCCTTTTACCCCGAGTTATTTGAGCAAAACGTTTTAAGATTATAAGGATGTTTTTCATTGGTTTATAATATACTCTTGCGTTTACAAGCCTTTTCAGTTTCTTCTGTTCTTCACTTGTACAACCAAACATTTTCGTCTACATAGTTATTTCCGTGCTTATTTTTGAAAAAGAATTGTATCTTGCAAGGATGAGTATAGGGCATTTTTCCGAAGACCAATGCGGAGCGCGATCATGTTTCGGTGTGGGGTCCGGGGCCCGCTTAAGGGCCCCGGGAAATTTTGGATTCTAGATGCTCTGTGGTGCAATCTGAGGCAATTCCTGGCCCCTCTTCTCCGGAGTTATTTGAGTAAATTGTTTTAAGATTATAAGATTTTTTCATTGATTAAAATATAATCTTGCTTTTACAAGCCTTCTCAGTTTCTTCTGTTCTTCACTTCATACCATGTATTTTCGCCTGCATGTCTTCGTGCATTAAATTTTTTGAAAAAGGAATTGTAAAAACTTAGTTTGTAAACTGGTGTAAGGATGCTTTCTAATGTTTTGTTTCAAGTTGAAATTTTCAGTTTATCAACAAAAAGAAACTGCTTGAACATGTTAATTGAATTCAAGTTTAAAATTAGTGTAATTTAATCAAACTAAAACTGAGGAGCAATTAGCCTGCATTGTAACTGCACAGCTCAGTTTTATCTCATGACTACAGAAATTAATCATACGGTCATCCAAGTTTCTCCCTCTTTTTTTTGCATGATGTAAAATGCCCAAACATTTTAAAGAAATGTTCTTTTAATTCAGTCCAGTTTCAATTTCAAGAACAGGGCCTATTACACGTGCATGTATTTGTAAATAAACCATCGGCAGATCGGCGGTGCAGCAAGACAAATTGTGTGAGACACTGCGTCTGGTCTTTACATTATAATAGACATCGGGTCTTTCGGCACCATGATTGCAATTTCCACAGGGTACAATTTTGAAGGTGGATTCGTCATTTAGTTTTGTAAAAAAAAATTACAGTAAATAATTGTTGATGATAACATTGAGAAATAGACATCGGGAATAGGTGTATACCTCCCGGTCCGGCACGGATACCGGCCCGCGTCGCCACTGGCGAACTACGATCAAATTTATCTCGCTTGCCATTCAAAAAGCAACACACTTGCGTTCCGTCTAGCTTGCAAGAGCATGTCTCGAGTGCTAAAACTTGCCTTTGGGCAATAACTGCTGATTGTCTTTGTCCTCAGACAAACAAATCTCTTTTATGTACAAAACTTATCAGATTTATATTTTCTGCATAGCGTAGTAACGTCAAACCCAACTTTTGGATCTCAACTTTCTTCGTTAAAAAAACGTTTTACGGACGGATCCATGACCTTCAGGGGTTTTTTCAATTTTTTCAGGGTTTCACATCGTTTCTCGAATAAAGTCTTTACGAAAATTATATGATAACGTGACGTTGAAGAAGTCAATTTAAAACAAGGACATGTTTTGGACTCCGTGAAAAAAAGTATAATTTGTAATTCAAAAGCGCGTGGAACTGCTGGCAAATTGTTCTTACTAAAACACACCCTTGACCAATGGTGTGGTCCAAAGAGCACTGCGCAACGTGTGTTTGTCGCGCACATAAAGCTGCATGTTCGTAGAGAATAAATCGTGTATATACGTTCGTATGAATCGCATTTAATAACGGTATATGCAGGGTAATACGTACATACGTACGTACTAGTAGTACGGTACGGGTACGTACGATGGGATCGCGGTTTATTTCGAAGCTTCTCGAGTCGAGTACGCAATGTTTGCAGACTCATGTTTAATATCGGCGCCGGTATTTTTGTAGGGAGGTTCCGTCCTCCTTCCCTCACTTCCCCTCTTTTTCCCCCTTCTATTCCTTTTTTTTTTTTTGGACTCAAATTTGATGGGGGGCACGTGCCCCCGCGGCCCTCCCCTGGATCCGCGCCTGGTCATTGCGCATAATTTTATAAATGCTTGCTTACTTTGACAGGTAATTGCATTGCAGGATAGGAACAAACAAATTGTGTAGACCATGGATCTTTCCTTCCTGCAAGCATAGATCTGTTGCTTGCTCTATGGTGCAAGCATGCAGATCGAGCACGCCATGGTGGGTCATACATCGCATTGTACACGTCTTCATGACTCTTTCCATATTGGACTATGCCTCTAATGAATTGAAATGTGTCGGGGGGGGGGCTCCTTGTAGCCAAAGGGAAGCAAATTTGTCTCTGACATTTCATAAGGAAATATCAGGCCTGTTTTTGTTTTGACGGACATGTTTCATACGGAACACTGCTTATTTTTAAAACGTCACATCAATTTTGTCACTTTTGTAGAACTGTATGCTGCCCTAGGCCGCATGGCATGGAGTCCAACCGAATGTAAATGGAGTCCACTAAAATGCATAATGCATGACCACCCGTCACATGTACTGTGGAGCCGTAACGTGGCTCACCATAGCAAGCTATTTCATCTTGGGGAATTCCCTTGTAGATGAGCATGTGCTTACTGAATGACAGTACTGTCCTTTGATTGGCAAATTGGTCTCAATTTCCTTATTCCACGACTCCAAGTGATGTTTTAGGTGCAGGGATATAAATGTCAGCAAGGGGGTGCGGTTTGATTTATATTTTTCATTTGATCGCAATTTACTAACTATTGACTGACACAGTCCTGCGAAGATATTCTGAGACTGGTGGATGGGCAAAAGATCAGGAAAATTATATACAAATATTACTGTAAAATTTTGTAGGTAGGGATTCATTGGCAATGTATCAACTTCAGAAGCTACTTCCAAACGTCCAAGATCGGCAGAGTTGTGTTGACATCAAAAGTTTCCAGGATTCGTGTATACATGAACATGCATTATACAAACATTGTTGATCTTTCGTCTTTTTTATGAAGTGGCTGGTACTTGCCGATTAATTGCAAATGTACATTTAGTAGCAAATTTGTTTACCAAGGATCTTGGCCTCGATTACGTGACGCATTAAAAATGAAAGCACGGAGAGAACTTTGTTAAGGTATCTACAATATCTGAAGACTGCATTCATGCAGCACTTTGGAACTGGCACGAATTCACGTGCATGTACTACAGAGCATGATACGTTCCTGTACCTCCCGTAAATGCATACCTTTAGAAGTCAGCAGCTCAATCTGAGCTCAACAATGTGAGCTCAACCAATACCAGGTCACTGTTACAGCAATATTGAGTTTACCACTGACTGGACCCAAGGGCGGGGCCAAAGGGGGCCATGGCCCCCCCCAAAAAACGAAACCAATTTTTTTTTTTTTTATGTGACATCCCAATAAAGGCAGGCAATGAGTACACCACCATCTTACCCCAAAAAAAACATTGGTAAAAGTGGTCAGAAATTGCCTCAGATCGCACCACAGAGGATCTAGAATCCAAAATTCTTTCGGGGCCCTTAAGCGGGCCCCGAACCCCACGCCGTAATTTTTTGACCCACTTTTTTGGGGGACCAAATTTTTTTTGGGCCCCCCCCCAAAAAATTGTGTCCTGGATCCTCCCTTGACTGGGCCACGTTTCAAAATTTGTTTGCTAAGCAGAAACCAATCAATCACAAACAGACTTACGGATGCCTGTCGTTATCTGTGAAGGCAGCTGGCATGTCGTTCCAATGATCGTATCCTGAGAAAATGACAGATCAATAAGAAATAGAAATAAACTCTACGCATTGAGGAAAAATAATTCAAAAAGGAGATTAAGGTACAAAAAAGAAAATATGAATATCATCATGTAAGAAATACAACATACATGTAAGAAATGTAAGTAAAACATGATTACACAGACCTAATGCTAGTACTAGTAGCATTAGAGTAGTATCTCAAATATTAAGCGTTTGAATGTGATATTCCTGCTAATATAACAACAGCCAAATTTGGAAAAAGGTTATTCCTCCATTTTCACTCAAAAGTAAGCTTAATAAGACAAATGCACTTGTCAGAATCCAATTTCCCCTTATACATGGTGGCCCAAAAAAAAACAGGAACGGCGTACTTCCGCTACCCTGAGATTCAAACAATTGCATGGTGAATTCTGTTAAAAGAACAATGATACCAAGATCGCCCGATTCGGTCCAGTAGACAGTTTCACATTCACACAGTCGGGAGTCATTTTGTTCTGATGAATTACTAAACTGTGCCTGCGAATCTCATTTAATTGGATAGAGGGATTAATTGTTATGTAGTAATACCTACATGAAAGATGTGTGCTTCACAAAATAGGATCTGCAACAAAAACTAGTGGACCAAATCGATAGATTTTGGTATCATATTTCTTCTAACATGTCTAAAAAGATTCTTCATCAATTGGTACAGGTGGTTTGAGTCTCAAGCTAGTGGAAGTACGATGTTCCAGGTTTTTTTTTTTGGGGGGGGGGAGGGGGTACCAACATGTATATATACTTTATTTGGTTGACTTGGTTAAACATCAAAAGTTTCAAAGATAGTCCAGTATAATCCCTATTTTATCTGGACAGCTGTCAGCTTCTACAAAAGTTCTGATCATTACACCAAAGGGCCCAATTTCATGGTAAGGCTTACCACAGATATTCTGCAAAGAAATTCTGTGACTCGGTGGGAATCCTTAGATACAGGATGCATGTATGCACACAAGCCAAAATTCCTTGACCCGTGACATATGCTAACCGGTAGGTACCCCAGAATATTCTGCTACAGTTATCAAGGATTCTTACAGTTAGCAGACCTACAACTGGTCCAAGAAGTATACATTTCAGTTGGCAAAGTGTCATTTCAATCTAATGGTGCACCCAGGCCTTGTATTTGGGGACAGCCGACCAGGTCATGACAAATTGGAAAAGCAGGAAAGGAGGGGTGGAGGGGGGAGGGTGTGGATCTGATGTGATACTAGGGGTGTTGCTTATGATATTTTAGCCACCCCCCCCCCCTTTACTTTAGCCCTTTTTCTGTTTGTTTTTGAAAGACACTCTATCCTCCTTTGGTGTTCCAGTGCATCAATCTTACCTGTAGGTTGAGTTTTGTCAGTACCAGCTGGATAGCTGACTGTCCCACATTGTCTCCTAGCTCCTTCCGGAAACCTTTGACCGAGCCATCCCCAGGCAACGCCAGGGAGAAGTTAGCATTACAGAGAGGTATTGGGATTCTCTGGTCAGCCATGATGGGGAAGTCTGTAGTGATGCCATCGATGAGGAGAGAGAAGGCCAGATCCACTTCATACTCCTTGGTGGCGTCAAGCTTGTCAATGGAAAACCTGGACAAAATGAATCAAATTTGTACTTATTTGTCAGAATTCTTTAAATTCCACTGTTAAAATTGACTGAAAACACAAAACGGTCAAGATTTTGTCCTCAGTATACATGGTGTCACAACAAATCATCACATCAGGTACTTCCAAAAAACACAGAGATAATTGTCAATCAGTCTCAGGAAACAAAACCAAATTGCAAAAAAAGGGGGTTCGGGTGGGGGCACGGATTTGAATCAAGATACACTGTACCTGAATTTACCTTATCAAACACTCCAACTTTCTGAACAGGAAGAACACTGTTATTATAAGATGGAATTTTGCGTCGGGGTGATATAAATCAAATTAGGTTTTGCCGTTCATCGACGTTTTTAAACACTGTATACTCAGTGTGTTACCTCCCGAGTGAAAGTTGGAAAAAATCACTCGGGTGAGACTCGAACCCACGACCTCCTGCTTTCTAGTGCAGATGTCTTACCACTCGACCACCGAGCTAAAGGGATCGGTTGGCCGGTTCGAATCTGATGTACATAGCAGCGAGTACCGCATAAACTATTATAAGATGGTATTTTGCGTCGGGGTGATATACATTTGTAAATCAAATTAGGTTTTGCCCTTCACCGACGTTTTTAAACACTGTATACTCAGTGTGTTACCTCCCGAGTGAAAGTTGGAAAACCCTTAACATAGTGTTTTTATGTAATGTTATAAAGAGGATGTCAACTGTGGTGTCAGTGAGGGTATTAACTTCTTCTCTACAATTATCATTCTGGTGTTAAAGTTGGTCTTTCGATTTCTTTTTGCTAGTTTATTGGCTTAGATGTCACAGTTATGAAAACATTCACAGAGCTCAAAGAAAATCACCAGTTGTATTTTAGTTTGGAAATATATTCTTATCCATATAAACTCACCTGACACTCAGGGCATCTCCAATCATGAAACTTTCCATCATTCCCCACTTGTAAGAAAACAGGGAGACATTGAAGAACCACAACTCCAGCCCGACAGACAGCGTATAGTCACAGGGGTCAATGATGAACCAGGCCTTGGAGCTGATCTGAGTCACCTTCAAGTCTAGATTCAGACAGCAGTGGAGACTTGTGCAACGACTGCTGATATGACAGGACAAGTTGGGAAGGCCGACAGGAATCTGCACAGGACAACCTGAAACAGGAATTTAAAATGTGGGAGTTAAACAAGAGTGCTCATGCAAATGTAAAACTATACATTGGAAGGTTTTAACCAGGAAAACTGTACATTGCACTAGATGAACACCTCAAAAACAGGATTTACTGCGGCTGTTGTTACATGTAAGTCCTTGCAAGTCATCATCAGCCAATCACAAGTGGTTTGAACAACGTTGAGATGACTGCCGAGCCAGACAAAAAAACTCCTCACAAAGTAAAAACAAATTAAATTTGATGGTTGGAATGTTTTTATCAGTCTGTAGTTTTTTATAATTATTCTTCCAGTTGAGCATTTTATACGAGGATTCAAGTGCGGGAAATAAAAACCTGTCAGGTAACCAGAACAAATTAAATGAGTAATTTAGGTTCTATAAGTTCAGCATAATATAATTCCTTTTGTAAATATATTTGTCTTGTTCATATCTCACATTTAAATTATCTATGTCCTGCTTTGCCGATTTATTAATGTAGGTGTGTGTGTTCTCAGATTTGTGTACACAAAGTCAATGTAGCCCATGATTTCCACATTTTCATGCCTTGAATTTGTACTTGATCTTTCGTTTATACTAGTTATTTGTCAAGCCAATGTTTCAGTAGTAACTAAGCTATATGCCCTACCGATAGTTCAAGTCACCAACTGGTATAGCAAGTTGTTGCCAGTCTGAGATATTTGAGAGAAACACACCTTTTTTGTTATCTTTTTAGAACAATATTTAACCTTGAGTAATCTAGAGTCAAGAAATTTGTTGTGGAAAGTATTATTCGATTGTACAAGTTCTTATTTAGATGTCTAATTGAGTATTTCTATGTTCTGTTATCAAAATTTTATTCACACCTGTATGCTTGCAAATAAATGCGAGAATAGGTTAAATTAGAAGATTTTTGACTTGAGCTGTACGTATAAATTTGTCGTTGCTCTTCTTGTTTGCACCATGAAATCATCATCAGTCACTCACAAGTCATCATCAGTCAATCACAAGTCAATCATCAGTCAATCACAAGTGATCATCTTCTTCCAATCACAATTCAATCATCGATCTCTCACATTTCAATCATCAGTCAATCATCAGTCACTCACAAGTCATCATCAGTCACTCACACGTCAATCATCAGTCACTCACAAGTCATCATCAGTCACTCACAATGCGATCATCAGTCAATCGCAAGTCAATCATCAGTAAATCAAAAGTCAATCACAAGTCAATCATCCGTTAATCACACATCATTATCAGTCAATCAAAAGTCAATCAAAAGTCAATCATCAGTCAATCATCAGTCAATCACAAGTCCATGGGCGTCGCCAGGATTTTTTCTGGGGGCAAAAATTTTTTTGCCAAAAATGGCTTGTATTTCTCAACACATTCTCGATTTATCAGTTTTAGAGGGGGGCAGAGACATTTTGCCCCCCCCCCAACTCATTAAATTTACACCACTTTGTCTTCGCGCCTCTTTTTCTTTTTCTTTTTCTTTTTTTTTCTTCCCTTTTTATTTCTTTCTTTTTTTTCTTGCTTTTCCGGGGGGGCAAGTGCCCCCCCTTGCCCCCCCCCTCGCGACGCCCATGCACAAGTCAATTATCAGTCAATCACAAGTCAATCATACAATCACAAGTAAATCATACGTCAATCACAAGTTATCATCAGTCAAGCACAAGTCAATCATCAGTTAATTACAAGTCGATCATCAGTCAATCACAAGTTATCATCAGTTAATCACAAGTCATCATCCGTCAATCGCAAGTCAATCGTCAGTCAATCACATGTCATCAATCACAATTCAATCATCAGTCAGTCACTAGCTACTCATGTAGTAGGAAAGCCATTCATTTGCCTTTTAGATTGACTTGTCTACGGGTCTGTAATTATGGAGGTGTGTCATTTACTTCAATTTTTGAATAATACCAGTACTTGCAATGACAAGTACAGTACTGAATTCAGGCTTTGTTTGAACTGACTATTATTTCCAATAGCTGTGGCTATTCATTATTTTGCACCAATGGCAAAAATAGAAGCTGTAGCCATAAAATAGAAGTTCGGACATTAAGGAGGCTTTGGCATGGGAAAGCTATGTCAAAAATGTCCATTGACTACTTTGGGGGTATCTTTCTGTCAGAGTCTTTCAAAATTAACCCCAACAGTCCTGAATTCTCCAACTCTAATATGAATTGTCACACACCCTAGGGGTTAACTAACGACTCTCAGAAAAAGTTTGTTGAAGTCTTTCTATTGCAGTACAACATGTCAGTACTTACTGTCACCACCAACCGGGAGTGCTGCAGGAAGAGAACAGGTGTCTCTGGACAGGAAGTTCTAGATGAAAATGATGGGAAAAAAACAGTTAAATCTACTCACATCCATGATGTATTAATACCATTGAGATTTCAATGTTAACATATCTGGTTAACTACATTCTTCCATTTTTAATACAGTCTGTATTCGTTCAGCTTTCAATTTTAAGGCTTCTTGTGTATACTTGGCACATTTCCTCTCACTTCTTTAAATGAAATTGGAGCAGATATTGTGGAAGACAAAGGTGTTCATTTTTAAGTTCTCAAAAATGCTAAAAGCATTTAGTTTACTAGCCTAGGTATGGTACTGGTAGTCAGTTCTTTTCAGGATTGTTTTCAGCACTATTACTTGAAAGAACTTAGGTTTACAAGAAATAGCTGGAACTGATAAATCTCAATACATTTATCAAGGATGAGCATGTGTATTGAAATTGGAGCACAATTTGTTTGTCTAAAGCATTCACTTTAGCAGTGACAAGAGAGAGAGTAAGAGAAAAAAGAAGACAAACTTAAACACAAATGTGTGAATGTGATTAGTATTGACTCTGTGCACAAGTACCCTTAGACAATACAAAGACACAGTTGCGAGGCATCACTGGGATGGACTCTTGAACATATTTATGGTACCTGATGCTCATGTGAAGATGCTACAGGTTTGCACAATATGCCATACACGGGCATGCAACTTTTAACTAACAAAAGAGGAAACTCCACTCTTTACAAGACTTTGTACAATGTTTTTCCAATTTTAATAGCATAAATGTGAAGTGAAAAGTGAGGAAATCGGCTGATTCGAGGAAAGATTGCAGGCATGCCTACAAACCAGTAAACTTACTGGTGTGTCACTCCAATTGATATTCATGTGAAGATGCTAATACGTTTATGTGCTTCCATGAATCATGAGTGGTGTGTCCCTCACATTGATGCTCATTGTTACAATAGGTTTTTGTACTTCCATAATATCTATACCGGTACATGCACAAATCGTGAGTGGTGTGTCCTTCCCACTGCACTGATGCTCATGTAAAGATGCTAGGTTTGTGTACTAGGCTTGCAAAATATGTCATACATGCACAAACCATGAGTGGTGTGTCCCTCGATCCCACTGATGCTCATGTGAAGATGCTATATGTTTCTGTACTTCCATAATCATGATAATATGCCATACATGCACAAACCATGAGTGGTGTGTCCCTCCCACTGATGCTCTTGCATAATATGTCATACATGAACAAACCATGAATGGTGTGTCCCTCCCACTGATGCTCATGTGAAGATGCTATAGGTTTGTGTACTTGCATAATATGTCATACATGAACAAACCATGAGTGGTGTGTCCCTCCCACTGATGCTCTTGCATAATATGTCATACATGAACAAACCATGAATGGTGTGTCCCTCCCACTGATGCTCATGTGAAGATGCTATAGGTTTGTGTACTTGCATAATATGTCATACATGTACAAACCATGAGTGGTGTGTCCCTCCAACTGATGCTCTTGCATAATATGTCATACATGAGCAAACCATGAATGGTGTGTCCCTCCCACTGATGCTCATGTGAAGATGCTATAGGTTTGTGTACTTGCATAATATGTCATACATGAACAAACCATGAGTGGTGTGTCCCTCCCACTGATGCTCTTGCATAATATGTCATACATGAACAAACCATGAATGGTGTGTCCCTCCCACTGATGCTCATGTGAAGATGCTATAGGTTTGTGTACTTGCATAATATGTCATACATGAACAAACCATGAGTGGTGTGTCCCTCCCACTGATGCTCTTGCATAATATGTCATACATGAACAAACCATGAATGGTGTGTCCCTCCCACTGATGCTCATCTGAAGATGCTATAGGTTTGTGTACTTGCATAATATGTCATACATGTACAAACCATGAGTGGTGTGTCCCTCCCACTGATCATGCTCATGTGAAGATGCTACACATGTACCGGTAGGTTTGTGTACTTGCATAATATGCCATACATACTTAAACCATGAGTGGTGAGTTACTTCCACTGGGACTTTCATCAGTGGCTATGAAGTGCCAATACTGTTCATACAAGGCATTGATAAATCACTAACAGACCCATGATGTAGGTCAGATATCTCACCTTCAGACCCAAATAGTCTAGTACCAAGTCTACAGCTGCATCAGTGACGTGGCCCGCCAAGCTATCCAGGTAGCCAGATATGGTACCATCCCCAGGCAGGGTGAAGGTGGCATTGGGATTGCAGATTGGTATGGGTACATGAGCTGCCTGCAGCAGGTGGATGGGTCGACAGGCGCCGTCTATGCACAGGGTTACTGACAGGTCAATCAGGAACTCCTTCTGTTCACTGAGCTTGTCAACATTATATCTGAACCAAAAAAAAAAACAGATTTCCAAAAAGAATTAGGGAAATTATAATGTCCTGGTTCCTTCTGGTTTTTCAAAGATTAAAAATGCCATTCTTAATTTCTTCCAAATACATGCAAGGGCATTAACTCATTTTCCAGTATTAAAATTCTGACAATTTGCATTCCAAGATAGTTTCTAATAATAAGCTGGCACAACAGTATATGAAACAAACAATCCTTGAATTTTTAAGTTTAAATAAGTCTCAAGCTCTAGATATCTTGACTATGAGGCAAATCATTTCCAGCAATCGACAACCTCTTTAAATGAGTATCTATGTTTACAATTAATATAAACAGGGATGTTAAGTTAATGTACACTGTGTCTTTGGAGTTTCATCACTCCTTCAGTGTAAAACAAAGAAAATCTCCAATACTGTGGTGTATCCAGCGGGGAGGTGGGGGGGGGGGAGATTGGGGCAAGGGACATGAAAAGAAAGCACCAGCATCTTACAACTGAGAGCGACACCTTCCCCAACTTTTTATCACTTTTACGAATGAAAAAATAAAAATAAAAATGTGGCAACTTTTTTTACCAAACAATTACCAATGTTGGTCCCCTCCCCTGCAGTGCCAATACATGCATATGCTACTGTGTATCAAATCCTACTTTAAATTTTCTTCCAGTGACTTTAGGATTGGAATCCTCATGTGCATATAAATACTCACTCTATGCGCACAGAGTCACTGATATCCAGCACCTTATCCACTCCCCAGTCGTATTCAAAGAGCGTGAGATTCTTGGACCAGGACCCCAGCCCGACAGACAGCTGGAATTCACAGGGGTCTAGGAGGGCGTAAGCGGTGGTGGACAGCTGAGTGAAGATCAGGTCAAGGGAGGCACAGCATGTCAGGCCCAGGCAGCGGTCATCCACTGTACACGTCAACAGGCTGGATGGAGGTGGCGGCCTTAAGAGTGGACATTCTGACAACGAATTTTTTGTACAGGTTGCAAATTACAGAACATCTCTGCTGATGCATTAATGTAAGAGATTATTTAGGGAATAATGGTGTGCTTAGCCGGTTTTAAAAATTATGTTTGACACCGGCAGGAATTTGAATGGTTGTTAATTATCTGAGCCTCGGGCAAGGGTAACTATCACCATCCAGACTCCAACTGGTCTTAAACATAGTGTTTAATACCGGCCAAGCACATTTTTATTCCGACTCATAAATACCTTTTCGGTCAAAAAAAAAAATCGTCACTGGTAGTATTGCGCATGCCTACGTGAGGATTGTGAATGTTCAACCAATAAAACAGTAAAAGGCACCAAATTTCAAAAGAGTCCAAATTTCATGTAACACTAGTTAAAAGTGTTGTTTAATCATCCTTTTAAGACCGACCACGTGACGGGCTCTCGACCAATAGGTATGGGTAAACTGTCTTAGGTATTTATGATTGTACATTACTTTTAACAGCTACAAGTAGTCTTATACCTTAAAGAAATCAAGCACTAATAATTTTCCAAAACTGGTAATATTAGATGTACATGTTGTAGGTATGTGACAATTTGCACAGTATATAATATAATTAAATGCATATAAAACTAATGAAACAGGGGTGATTATTATTTTACAAGGCCACTTACTGTTTTCACTTGGTGCAAGTATCTCCATGTCACATTGCTGGCTCCAAACATATCTCTGCAAAATTAATAAACATTAGGTTTCTAAAAAAAATAACAGATCCGCTCTTCACAAGACTTGACATTAGTCAAAACCTGCAACAGAAAATTTGATAATTTCGTTCAATTTCACAAGAAATAACTTGTCAATTTGCTGTATAAATCTTGTAGAACTCACAAATCTAGCACTTAAGAATGGAGAGAGATGGATGTAATCAGTCGATGTAGTATATGTTGCAGGTTGCATAGTGAGACAAGCATATATAACCCTGTCTGTGGACTCCAGAGTCCATCGATATATCATATTACTTGATTACTCGATATCAACGTATTATTGAGTAATCAAAAATAATAACAAAATCTTTATCATTATGAAATACATGTATATCAAATGTCAGGCGATGTGTCTGTGCATGAGAGCATAGGCACACACCATTGGGGGGACGGGGGCCCTCGGGGGGCTTGGTTCCCCTCCCAAGAGGTTGTTACATCATGTAATTATTTTTTTGGGCATGTTTGGAGGGGGGGGGCATTTTGTTATTTAGTCCCACAATTTTACCGTGGTGATATGTACCGGAATGTGGCCAATCATAGGGGTGTACATGGTACCACTTTCATAAAAATAGTTCCCCCCCCCCCCCCAAACGAACAAAAAATAAATAAATAATTTGGGCAACATTTTTTGAAAAAAGTCAAACTTCTAAAAATAATTTGGAAAAAAAAAGTGAGGCCCCCCCCCCCTTTCAAATCCTGGGTGCGCCACTGCATGAGAGAGCATGGTTTGGCTACTGAAAATCAAAGCTTTGTGTCAACAGACGACAACAAAAGAATTTTTTTTTTTGTCTTCAATACAAACATTACAAAATAGTTTCCTCGAAGTGACAGGTAGGTTTCAACTCATAATTTCAGTAAGTCGTAATGTCAAAATACATACGTGTTTATCACGATGTTTACTTATCAACGTCCAAACTTCCAGGCATCAACATACAAGTACATTCTTTCTGGTTGTGTGGACAATTCATTTTTTTTCAGGGGGTGTGCGAAAGCGTCCCCGCAACCAGAGCACACAACAGCAGCCGCAGCGCCCTCTTGTGATTTACTGTTATTATCGTCAAATCCTTTAATCGAATCACGTTGTTTACAGTCAATTCTTGGTCAGTAAAATCCTTGTTTATGACTCCTCATCATCATTTGCCTTAATTATCCAATTACCAGGTTCACTATAAATACCCCCTGTGCGTGAATTACAGAAAGTGAGTACAATTGTGGTTGATTAAGATATGATATGTGGGGGGATTTACTTCATCTATTTTGGGTTGCAATTTAAGCTGTAATAACGTATACATGATGGAAATTACATGTCATGCCATACGCGTGTTTATACACGTTTGTGGGCACTTTACTGGGTATATTTAAGGTTTCCTGAGAGTATTTAGGGTCTTTTCATAAATCTTGTGCTATTTTACCAATGTTTGGGGTGTATATAAGTATTTTGGGCCCTTTTCCCTCCAAATTTGTGGTCATGTTAACCATGTTATGTACATGTTATTGTTAGGCTAATCATGGGCACACATGTGTTTACATGTATATTGCTAATGTTTATGACATGATAAGGGTTTCCTAGGCCTGTGCACATAGTAATTTAGTTTCCCTTTGTGTCTATTCCTCCTTTTACAACCACACACACATACCTACCAGTGCCACAAAGTACACAAATACCTACCACGCCCACATGTGATTGTTGGAACTACACATAGTTTGGTCGCCGCCTTCTTTTCAGGGGGCTTCACACTTTTTGTATCCATGGCTCAAAGAGTGCAGTTTAAGGAATTATTGTAAAACGAAAATAATATACAAAACATACCAAACACATTTTGAAAATGAAAATATATTATAAAAGGAAGACATTTCAATCACGCGAACAGTAAGCAAATGTCCAGATGATTGACACCCCTCGCTCAAAAATGATGTGGTCTAAAGCAGACTATTCCCTGTTATTTCAGCATCAGGTATTATTTTTACAGCAGCAGGCCGGAACAAGTCTATCATTAGTGCCAGCACATTACAAATAGAGTGTTAGACAGTTTCTATTTGCTGTCATACACCAGGCATCCACATAAAGATACAATGAGTTTGAGACAAAAACATGAAATATTTTGTGTGTGCATTTCGTGTCATGTGGACCTGAAGGGGGGCACGCATGCTTACGTTACATGCATACCTGGTGTGGACATTCCTTTGTTTTTGTGTAGTTAAGAAAAACTGTAGTTAAAAAATGCCTCATTTTACTCACTCTGTGAAAACTCTTTCAACCCAACTATTTTTACTGTGAGTTCCTTGAGTGTTCCTCTATATTTTTCGACAGATAAACCGAACCCCAAAATGCCTCTAAACCTGTTTCGTAGAGAGGGGGAAACCTAGTGTGGACGTGGGCACGTTCACACAACATATCTGAAAACAGGTTTATGTTCATGTGTTATCTTTTGTTGAGAGATCCACACGTACAGTGAATGTAATGCTTGTACACATGAATGTGTGCACGCACAGGCTATTTTGTGCACACAGGGCTCTATCTCAGAATGGTCTAGAAGTGCCATCGACTGTTTGTGTTCTGAGTCCATAAATAAAGTCATTTCATTTTCTTTTTGTTTAGAATACAAGTTTTTTTTTTTTTTTTTTTAATTACCTGGATTCCAAGTTTTCGGAGTCCAGCCTGGATGGCCAACTCCCCTACGTTCCCGGCACGCTCCCTGGCAAGACCTGCAAAGCTGCCATCCCCAGGCAGCTCAAAGGAAGCACTGAGATTACAGAATGGGATAGGGACCAGTGAATCCTGCAGGACTGGTGTGGTTGTACAGTCAGCGTCGATGCAGATGGAGATGTCCAAATTGATCTGGAACAATTCCTCTGCATCTAACTTGTCAATGGTCAGACTGTGGAGAATAGACAAGAAAACGCCAACTGAATTTATTTTATTCACTTTCTGAGTCTTACGGTCAATAATAAACCAACCAAATCCTTACATCAAAGGTAATATTTAAACCATATGTAAGAATTATATTTTTTTATACATTTATCCACAATTCTTAAATACCTAATAAGACAGTTTACTCATTCCTATTGGTCGAGAGCCTGTTACGTGGGTGGTTTTAAACGGTTGATAAAACACCCGCTGGCTGGTTTTAAACACTTTTCCAGTTTCACATGAACTTTGGACTCCTTAGAAAAATCTGGTCCCTTTTACCCTTTTATTGGTCTGATTGATGTTGATGTAAATGCAGCAACTCGAGAGTGGCCTCTCATTCAGCGAGCATTCAGAGATCTAACTACTTTCTCAGTTTTTTGTTTCACACGCAAAAAAGAAGAAGATTGGTTAAATTCACAATCTTCACTTGGCATGCACAACACTACCAATGAGTGCATATTTTATAGTCCTAAATTCACACTACTGCCAGCACGGCTGCGTTCGGCACCACATCGCGATGTATGCATCACGCGTGTCAATCTCCATAAGGGGATGTTCATAACTACTCGCGAGAGGCACATACAAAAACTTAGCTAAAGGTAAATTTGTTTAAACAAAATCGTTGGAAATTTATAATTTTGGACTTGATATGACTTTTTGACCGAAAAGGTATTGGGCATATATATGTACTTGGCTGGTATTAAACAAGTCCGTTTAAGACCGGTCTGGGGCCTGGTTGTCGTTTATTTACATCCAGGTCCCAAGCCAGTCTTAAATGGATTTGTTTAAAACCGGCCGAGTACATATTTATTCCCCAATTCAAAGTTGTGTATCTACAAATTCACAGATAGGCCTATATGGCCTATATGTTTTTTAATCTGACATAATAGAAACTTGATGCCATTAAACATTGACCAATAAAACAAATTTGTTAAATGCTGGACTGGTATTGGTTCCAAAGGTTGTTAAGCCGGGGGTGGTAGCTGGGGATAAGCGCCCAATACCCATAAAAAGCTCCCAATGGCATGCGTACCAAAGAGCCTCTAACAACCAAAGTCCAACTCCTGGCCTGCTCGTGTGGCTTTGTCTCTAAGCCTGGCGGAACTGCTTTTACCGACAGGAGAAGGGGCGAAGGCGGGTATCTGGCGCCTCAAAACTAGATGCTTAGGGTAGGTGGGGCTCGACAGCCTGGGAAGGCAGCTCATCTAGGGGAAGGAAAACCCTGATCTCAAACCTCCGCTGCCTTGCGGCATACCCATCTACGGGAAAGGCTTCGGAGGTCAACCCTGAGGAAAAATCTGGAGCTGGAGTCCCTTAGGGGGTTGCAGCTGTTTTCAGCTACACTCCGGCAACTCCTGCGATGACACTGGTGCCAAGTGTTTCAGCATCTGACCTTCCCTTGGACTACATTGGTGGCATGGAGATGGGGGATCAGCTGCATGGGCGACAGCCGATTCTCCATTACTACTGCCCAGGCTTCTGCCCTGGAGAGGACACTCCAGCGTCGCTTCATAACGTTGACACAACACGGGGAGCAGCAGTTACCGGTAATAAGCCTGATACTCGTTTGGCGTAGAGTGAGGCGCCAGGGGCCGCTCCCGACGGTGGGAGAAATTCTAGGATTTCATCTGGATAGCTACCGCCTGCCTCAAGCTGGGCAGCCACCAGCCAATAAGGTGCTGTCCCGCCACGGTCCGCCTGCTCCACTGGGTGCGTGGGGCTTAGGCTAAACTCCGACAAGCGGATTGACAACTGTGCACCAGGCAAAAGAAAGAAAAAACAAAACAGCCCAGTTCTTAGACTGGGTACATAGAACGTAAGGACCATGACACCGGGCCTCTCAGAAGACCTACAGCAAGTGACTGATGCTCGTAAGACCGCTGTTATCAACAACAAACTGAGCAGGCTCAAGATGGACATTGTTACCCTCCAAGAGACAAGATTGTCCTCGTCCGGCACCATCAGGGAGAAGGGCTTTACTTTCTTTTGGCAGGGTAAACCCCCTGAAGTGACCAAGATACACGGTGTTGGCTTTGCCGTCAGGAACGGACTGCTGGGCTCCATTGTACCACCCACTGAGGGCTCCGAAAGGATCCTCAAGCTCCAGCTCCAGCAGCAGGAATGGTCAGCCTCATTAGTGCCTATGCACCAACACTGACATCCTCTGCGGAAACAAAGGACAACTTCTACGAAGACCTTAGCTCCGCTGTTAGAGAGGTACCTCAGCAAGAGCCAGTCTTCGTTCTTGGTGACTTCAACGCCAGAGTCGGTGCCAATCACAGCTCTTGGCCCTCCTGCTTGGGCCAATTTGGAGTTGGAAAGATGAATGAAAACGGGCAGCGCCTCCTAGAGCTCTGCTGTCACCACAATCTATGCATCACCAACACCTCCTTTGACACCAAGCCCCAGCACAAGGTCTCCTGGAGACACCCCAGGTCCAAACGCTGGCACCAGCTCGACCTGGTGCTTACAAGATACGGTGGTCTTGGAAGTGTCAAACTGACCCGCAGCTTCCAGAGCGTAGACTGCGAAACCGACCATTCCCTCGTAGGCTGCAAAGTAAAGATTCAACCTCGGAGATTCCACAGAGCAAAGAAAGAGGGCAGACCTCGCATCGACACCAGCAAGACTCGCAATCCTGCCAAGGTGGAAGAGTTTGTTAAGGCGCTGGAAAATGTTCTACCTGGACCGCCCAGCAATAACACCAATGTGAGATGTTCACACCTTAGGGATACCATCTACAATGCTGCAATGTCCACCTTCGGCAAGAGGCAAAACAAGTCAGCTGACTGGTTTGAGGCCAATGCAGAGGAAATTTTACCCCTCATCGAGGAAAAGAGACAAGCCCTCTTAGCCTACAAGAACCTGCAATCAGAGGGGAACCTTCAGGCACTCCGTACAGCCCGAAGCAGAGTTCAACAGTCCGCACGGCACTGTGCCAATGATTACTGGCTTCAACTCTGCTCCAGCATACAGACTGCTGCCAAGGTCGGCAACGTAAGGGGCATGTTTGAAGGAATCAAGCAGGCGATTGGCCCCACACAAAACAAGTCAGCTCCCCTAAAGTCAGCCACCGAAGAGATCATCAAGGATCGGGACCAGCAGATGAATCGCTGGATAGAGCATTACTCAGAACTCTACTCAAGAGAGAACCTGGTCAGCACAGAAGCCCTGGATGCAGTACAGCGCCTGCCCACTATGGACAACCTCGACCAAGAGCCGACAATGGAAGATGTCGAGAAGGCGCTGGATGCACTTTCCTCAGGGAAGGCCCCCGGTGGTGACGGCATTCCACCTGAAGTTCTTAAGTGCGGCAAGGGGACACTCATCAAGGAGCTTAACAAACTTCTGTGCCAGTGCTGGACAGAAGGTTCTGTGCCCCAAGACATGAAAGACGCAAACATCATCACTCTCTATAAAAATAAAGGAGATAGGAGCATTTGTAACAACTATCGCGGTATATCCCTCCTCAGCATTGTCGGTAAACTCTTCGCCAGAGTCATCTTGGTCAGACTCCAGATCCTTGCTGAAAGAGTATACCCAGAGTCACAGTGCGGGTTCAGAGCCAGGAGGTCGACCATCGACATGGTGTTCTCCCTCAGGCAGCTTCAGGAGAAGTGCAGGGAGCAGAGAAAGGCCTTGTTCATCGCTTTTATTGACCTAACGAAGGCTTTCGACCTCGTGAGTAGGGATGGACTCTTCAAGATCCTGGCAAAGATTGGTTGCCTGCCAATTCTCCTCAGCCTAGTACGATCTTTTCATGAGGACAAGAGGGGTACCATTGTGTACGATGGCACAACATCTAAGCCATTCAACATCCGTAGCGGAGTCAAGCAGGGCCGTGTCCTTGCTCCGACTCTGTTTGGCATTTTCTTCTCTGTCCTGCTTAAGCACGCCTTTGGAACAGCCACAGAGGGCATCTACCTTCGCACGAGGTCTGACGGATACCTATTCAATCTGTCTAGACTCCGTGCCAAGACGAAAGTGCAGATGAGACTCCTCAGGGATTTCCTGTACGCTGACGACACAGCAATTACCACCCACACAGCAGAAGACCTGCAGCAGCTACTGAATCGCTTTGCCGAAGCCTGCAATGCTTTCGGCCTCACGATCAGCCTGAAGAAAACCCAGGTGATGGGACAGGATGTCGATGAGCCGCCCTCCGTAACCATCACAGACTACGAGCTAGAGGCTTTCCACGATTTTGTGTACTTGGGCTCTACTATCTCTGACACTCTCTCCCTTGACACCGAGCTTAACAGGCGCATCGGAAAGGCTGCAACAACACTGGCCAGGCTTACAAAGCGTGCATGGACAAACAGCAAGCTCACAGAGCACACCAAGGCTCAGATCTACATGGCGTGCGTAGTGAGTACGCTCCTTTATGGATGCGAGTCATGGACCCTGCGCTCTCGTCAGGAAAGACGGCTCAGTGCCTTCCACATGCGCTGCCTGAGGCGCATCTTAGGCATCTCATGGAGAGACCATATCACCAACAGGGCGGTGCTTGAGAGAGCAGGAGTCTCCTCCATGCTCACTCTCCTGAAACAGAGATGCCTGCGCTGGCTGGGACACGTCGTACGAATGGAGGACGGCCGCATCCCAAAAGACCTTCTCTACGGAGAGCTGGCATTGGGCAAGAGGCATGCTGGGCGACCCCTGTTGCGCTTTAAGGACACCTGCAAATGTGACCTCAAGGCACTCGCCATCAAAACCAACACCTGGGAGACAGTAGCTGCAGATAGATGCGCCTGGAGGCACAAAGTGAACAAGGGGATCCAGCAGCTCGAGAGTGAGGTGATGCGGCAGGCGGAGGAGAAAAGACAACTTAGAAAGGCACAGCGACCAGCAGACAGACCCACCTCAGTGTTCCTCTGCGCTCACTGTGGCCGGGACTGTCATTCCCGCATTGGACTATACAGCCACAGCAGACGCTGTTCACCAACCAGACATTCAGGGCAGAACCCAATAATCCCCCGGGATCGACAGATGCCTACTACTGGTCCCACAGTCAGTATTCTATTTAGCAAACCTTCATGGAGACTAAATAAATTTAAAATGTATGAGGCATTATGCATGAGGTACACCATGCACCATCAGTATTGTCTCCAACATACCTTATAGTTACTGCCTTGCCAATGTCTACCTCTTCCTGCTGACCCCACTGATAGGACAAGATTTGCAGATCCAGACTCCAGCTGCCTAGACTGACTGACAGCTGATAGTTACAAGGATCAAAGATGAAGGAGACCTGGGTACTGATGGGACTGATCCCTGAGATGGGAAGCTCCAGACAGCAATCGAACCCTAGACACTTCTCTGGGAGGGTGCAGATCAGGTTTCTCGGAAGGTGGGGAAGTCTGACATCCCTGGGGCAAACTAGACACATGTGAAAAAAAATGCTTTTATTGCAACCATCTTCATAAAACAGAGCTTTCTGGTAAGCAAATTACATGTAAGAAATTAACTCAAACAGCAATTGAAACCAAGACACCATCCTGGAGGATTTCTACTACTGTATGTTTAAGGTGAGTTTGAAATGTCAATGACAAACTCAGAATAAGAAGCCAACGAAAATGAAATATTTAAAAAATGCAACAGACAAAAAGAAATATTACAACAACAAAAAGTTGAAATACTGCATGGAAGAATTTTTTGAACTTACTTCTGTGCCAACCATCTTGCGTGACTTGTGGACGGACACATGGCATGCGACTGATGAATTCCTACATAACGACAGGTGTTGATTGAACAGGTCAATTATTATCAATTCTGGGACGACTCAAAGACAATGAGGCTTTTTATCACAAACTGTCAAACAAATCATGAAAGGCACCTAGTCGATTTTACACTGTAGTTTACTCGAGTGTACCCTTAAAGCAAATTAAAGCAAATGGATCTATTAAGGCTTGAGGAATAAGCATACGGTGTGCCGATGGCAACAACATTCCACTTTTGTTACAATGATACTTTCAATGCATTACATCTCTACTTTCAAGGGCTCCCACTTAAGTTATAATATGCACTGAGGTTCAGTTCTTCCTTCAAGATAAATAACTTTATCACAGTAATCAGTAAACTGCTGCTAACATAAAAAAAAAAACACTTTTAAAAGACTTACAGATAGCCCTAGGTGTTCAAGAATAGCATCAATTGCCGATTCAGCAGCGTTCTGCCCAAGCATCTGCAAGAAGCCTTTAATAGTCCCATCCCCTGTGGAATGAAGCAAATTCATGACAACATTAAAATTTTTGGTAGGTTTCAATGTGTGGTGTTCAATATAACTAAATGTTGGTATTTTTACCACATGTATGTGGCAAATTTTTTTGGCTGTTTCTGTTCCCAAGCAATTCTTTTCACCTATTTGCAGAAAATTCAACTACTAAATACTTAAACTATACTCATGTTTGCAAGACTTTCTGCCGGATTATTTTAGACAGACTTTTCTCTATTTTTGTTCTATTGCAATTTACAGCTAGATTTTCTCAAGACGCCAATGCTGCTGGTGTCATTAAAATAAGTAATAAGACTGTGCACAGGGAAGGCATCTTGCAGCCAACTCATTTAAGCCAATAAGGGACACATGGTGGGTGTGTACTAGTTTGTGCGCACGCATGGTACATGCAACAATGGGCTCCGCGCAAAAATACACCCTCAGCAGTAAGAAAGGGAGAGTTATGAAGACCACTGGGAGGGACTTTTGAACGTACTGCAGACAACACCTGACGCTTACACGAAGACACTGTTGCTTTGTGCACATTTTAGAGTAAACTTAATCATGCATAACCCTACTTCACGCTATATGTTTGCACACCTGTACGCACGTGGTTTGTCCCATCCACGGGGCTCTCGAAAGTGGTAAAAAAAAGCACCCCCTCTTGTTCGTGCACAGAGCCCATAGATGCCAACACATCTGTAGTAGGTGTACATGAAACATAGGAGCACCCGACCGCCAGCACATGACAATGGCCCTAACGCATCCATGCACAAATACCCCCTCAACGGTTACAAAGAGAGAGTTGAGAGGGGCCATTGACAATCACAATGGGAGAGACACTTGTACACATCAGCACCATGTATAAACCCACCACTCACACGAAGATCAGACACCCATGTGTGTTTTGCCATTCTCCGAGGACCTGATCCTTTCCTTCTTTTGTTCCCTTTTGTTTGTACTTTTTAATTTTTTCTAGATAGCTCCCATAAGATTTGTACACAAAATAATTCTCCCTAGGACTAGTCTTCGGGGCTCATTGAAATCGCACACACCCCATTACCCCAAGTCCTCATTCTGATTGGACAACCAACCCACTGCAAGTTTTTGTAAATTATTTATGCGTACTTCATGCACTTATGAGTACACACGTGGTGTATCCACTCTCCTAAGCAGTCAAAGAGGCTCCATCTACTGTTCATACATGTTGTCCAGTGAGGGGTGGTTGTACCGGTACATGTCAAATTTAAAGCAGTTTAGAAGCATTATTACCTGGAAGTGTGAAGGTAAAATTCTCATTGCAGAGTGGTACTGGCACCCGCGTTTTCTTGAGAATATCAATAGAGGGCGTGTTACAGTCTGAGTCTGGGAGACACAGGGACAGTGCTAGGTCCAACACAAACACCTTGTCCTCGGTCAGCTTGTCAATGGTGTAGATAAGAGTCAAGGCTTTGCCAATCTTCAGCTCTTCCTGGGTACCTGGTAAAAAATATTAAACAGTTCATCTTTCCTACCAAAATATTAAATAAAGCGGGCCTCAGGTCGACGTGTGATTTGCTTGCGCCACGATGGAAACCCTCAGCATCAAAAGTCATAGTCAGGTCACAAAACTGACCAACTGCGTCATTAGAATCATGAGACAAGCGCCTTCTGAATACAGCATAATAATAACCACATTCATGTCACCAACGACGCAACGATAATCCACAATAAAATTAAATGAACCGAAAGCACACATAACGTCATAACTTCACACAAGTTGACGGCGATTAATTCCCGCCTGTTGGGAACACATTCCTTCGCGACGCACAAGTTGAATTTTGTCTACTCTGCGACCGTTGATTTTTTTAAACGCTGACTGATGCCAATCGTCTTAATATCGTAACAGTTACACTCATATTGGTGACTGAAATGTTCCCGACGATTGTAGCGCAGGCGCAGCTTGACCCTGTCATCGCAAGGTAGACCTGAGGGCAGCTTTACAGATTCTGCTTACAAGTGACTAGTTGAAGTTTGTTTAGGAATTGCATGTGTGTGTGTGTATGCATTACATTCACTGTGTGGGCTTCCGAAGAAAAGAGGTCCACATAAACCAGGTAGAGGCGACGTTGTGTGGACTTGGGCAAGTCCACACAATGTTTCCCCATTTCAGGTAAACAGGTTTAGAGGCATTTTGGGGATAGGTTTATCAGTGGCAGAGTAAAGAGAAACACTAAAGGGAATCATAGGGGGAAAAAATGTGTTGAAAGAGTTTTTACAGTTTGAGAAAAACATTTTTTTTTTTTTTCCCACTGGATTTTCCTTACTACACGAAAGCAATGGAATGTCCACACTTGGTATGTAACGTAAACATGGGTGTGTGATCTGATACACCGTGCCCTCTGGAGACGTGCACACAATAGGGAACAAAAGATTGTATACGTCTCCAAAGGGCAATTTCTATAAACGTCTCCACAAGATTTTCACGAAATAGATATATGGATTTTACTCAAAAACTAGGAATTTCCAAGGTGGGTTGATCTGTCGCAAATGGAATAGTTTTAAAAAAGGGATATTAAGTCTAAATTTCAGCCAAGGAAATTAATTCTGGTTAGAATAAGAGCTTTTTGAAACTTCACTTTCAAACTCGAATAGTTTACTACACGAGAACAAAGAAATGTCTCCACAAGAATACAAATTTCTGTATGTGTGCATGTACAACCACTGCCTTGTGGGGTACCGGAACAATGGGAGGTACCCCACGAGGAATGCCCACCGACTTGCGGGGTACCGTTTTGGTACCGCACAAGTTTTTCACAAAATAAATATATAGATTTTACTCAAAAACTAGGAATTTCCAAGGTGGGTTGATTTGTCGCAAATGGAAGAGTTTTAGAAAAGGGATATTAAGTCCGAATTTTAGCCCAAGAAATTAACTATGGTTAAAATAAGAACATTTTGGCATTAGTGTGCGACATTGCAAAATTTGTGTACACGAGAACAAAGGAAGTACCCCACTTCTATGCCTATGTAAGCGTGTGTGCGTGTACAACCACTGCCTTGTGGGGGGTACCGGAACAATGGGAGGTACCCCACAAGGAATGCCCACCGACTTGCGGGGTACCGTTTAAAGTTTTTCACAAAATAGATATATGGATTTTGCTCAAAAACTAGGAATTTCCAAGGTGGGTTGATGTGTCGCAAATGGAAGAGTTTTAGAAAAGGGATATTAAGTCCGAATTTCAGCCCAGGAAATTAATGCTGGTTAATATAAGAACATTTTGACATTAGTGTGCGACATTGCAAAATTTTAGTACACGGGAACAAAGGAAGTACCCCACTTCTATGCCTGTGTGGGTGTCTGGGTGACTACAAATTTGTATCCTTGTGGAGACACACACACAATAGGGAACAAAACATTGTAAAGGTCTCCACAGGGCAATTTCTATAGATGAATAGGTCTCCACAAGGTTTTCACGAAATAGATATATGGGTTTTACTCAAAAACTAGGAATTTCCAAGGTGGGTTGATCTGTCGCAAATGAAAGAGTTTTAGAAAAGGGATATTAAGCCCAAATTTCAGCCAAGGAAACTAATTCTGGTTAAAATAAGAGCATTTTGAAACTTCACTTTCAAAATTGAACACTTTACTACACGAGAACAAAGGAATGTCTCCACAAGGATACAAATTTGAGAATGTGTGGGTGTGTGTGTGTGTAAATTTGTCACATTAAACAATGGCTTCAGAGTTGTGATGAGTATTTGTACAATTGAGAGATCTGTCAATACATTTACAAGGTGTTTCTTTTTCAGATTTTTAAAGTGTATTCATCATAACTGTGTCTTAAAATAGAGTCAAGAGAAGATTTGAGGGAAATGTAAAGCACTCTGAAATCAAACATTTTGCACTACAGTATAGCTTCATAGTGGCCAACAATGGGTAAGAATTTCAAAGTTCAAATTCAAGCTGAATTTACATACACATACTGGAATGTATTACAGGCACTCACCCCAATGGTAGTCAAATATGGTGAATGTCAAGGACCACTTTCCCAATCCCATGGACAGCGTGAACTCACAGGGGTCTAGAACCAGCCACATGTTGACTGATAATACAGTGATTTCTAGATCCAGTTCAGTGCAGCATCGTATGCCCAGGCAGCGGTCTGAAAACTCACAAGTCACTCCACTGGGTAGTGGTGGTAGGCTCACATCGGTGCATACTGGACAGCAGACAAATAATTAACAAAGATTGAGCAATGAGCCAAAAGGAATTAAAAAACATGAAATAAAGAAGGCATTGTTGTAAATCTAAACAAGTCAGGTGTGTTTACAAACACAAATGCCCCGCAACCATGACTGTTCCCATGACATATAAACACCACTCTTTTAACATCAACTTACATGTAGCTTGGTCACATGGAACGTTCATTGACAGCATTAGTGTTTCCTGTAGGTTTTATATGAATTAATCCCTATGATCTCAGAATATATACAAGATTTCTATTGTTTTACCCACTGTGACCTTGACCGTTGACTTTTCGACCCCCAATGCAATAGGCTTCTTCAGATTACCAAGAACAATCCACAAACAAAATTTGAAGTTCACATGTAAAGTATTTTTCAAGTTATCGCGCTGACAAATTTCTTTTGTTTTAGCCACTGTGACATTGACCCTTCGGCCCCAAATGCAATAGGCTTCTTAGGATTGCCAAGGACAATCCACAAACCAAATTTGAAGTTCACATATATGTAAAGTATTTCTCAAGTTATCGCGCTGACAAAATTTCTATTGTTTTAGCCACTGTGACCTTGACCCTTAACCTTTCGGCCCCAAATACGATATAGTCAGGTGGCTTAGATCTAATTTTCGTCAAGATCGTGACCGACTGGTCCAAAGCACAAAACTTGGCAGATAGATTCTTATAGCCCTAGAGAAGATATTTAGAAGGGGTGACACCTGAAATTCTTTTGGGAAGGGTGCCTAATTTGCATAATCGTTAATCCTGTCGTGTATTATATTTATTCCCATATTTGGGTATATTTCTATTTTTTTTATTTTTTTGAAATTTGTATTTTGGGGATTCTACTTACATATCTTTACTTAAATGACATTTTCCAAAGCATATAAGTGACTGAATAATTATGAGGACATAGTAACGATCCAAAATGGCTACTATTATGCCCTAAAATTGCGCGCATTTACCTTGTCTTCAGATATCATCAATTAGTCTTGCCAAACATCAGCATTGATGAACTTCAAATTCACCAAGTAGCTTACTGGTACAATTACCCTATTAAAACCTTATGCAAAATCATGTGAACAATGATAACATTGTGATATTTAGCCCAGAAAACAAAAACTGGGAAAAAACGAGGTGTCCATAAATTAGGCTAACAAGTAGGTGAAGGGTTGCCTAACCTACATGGGAGACTGGAACAAGTTCAAGGAAATTCCCAAAATTATTGTTGAGAAAACGTTTTGGCCAAGACAAAATTATTGTAAACAACAATGATCTCTTATTTGGGGGGATTTCGTTGAACTTGTTCAAGTCCCCACGTTACCCTTCCCGTACTAGCCCCAATTTACGGACACCACATTTTCTCCCCTTTTTTGGTCTTTTGGGCTAAACATCAAGATGTTATCAATTTTCACATGATTTCCCACTTATTTTTGTTAGGGTAACTATGCCAGTAAGTAACTTTGTGAATTTGAAGCTCATCAATACTCACGTTTGGCGAGACTAGTTGATGATATCTGAGGAAAAGGTAAATGCGCGTAACTTTAGGGTAAAATAGTAGCAATTTTGGTTCTGTACTATGTCCTCCTAATTATTCAGTCACTTATATGTTTTACAAAATGTTATTGAAGTAAGAATATGCAAGTAGAATCACCAAAATACACTTTTCAAAAAAATTAAAAAATAAAAATATACCCAAATATGGGAATAAATATATTACACGGCAGGGATTAGCGATTTATGCAAATTAGGCACCCTTCCCAAAAGAATTTCAGGTGTCACCCCTTCTAAATATCTTCTCTAGGGCTATAAGAATCTATCTGCCAAGTTTGGTGCTTTGGACCAGTCGGTCACGATTCCGACCATATGCCACCTGACTAATAGGCTTCTTATGATTACCAAGAACAATACACAAACCAAATTTGAAGTTCATATGTTAAGTATTTCTCAAGTTATCGCGCTGACAAGATTTATCCGGACATGATAATATATATGTAAATTCTAAAGTGCCTGTTTATCAGAAATTTGATTTTCAGCCAATATGTTATTCAATTTCAGCTAATATTACAGTTTATTTTGAATATGATGGCTTAAAATCAACTCTGATCATTACTGCTTATCGAAAACCTATCTGTCAACATTAGCTGCAATATTGGCTGAGAAATTGGCTAAAAATCAAATTTCTGATAAATCGGCACTTTAGAATTTACATAATTACCTGCCAAGGACACACATTGTTACTTCCTGAATGGTCTTTTGATGATACCTGACCCTCAAAACATGGGTTTAGACAACTAACTAGTGTAGTTATGTGCAATATTGGCCGAGATTTTGGCTGAAAATCAAATTTCTGATAAATTGGCACTTAAGAATTTACATATTTACCTGCCAGTGACACACATAGTTACTTCGTGAATGGTCTTCTAATGATTCTTGACCCTCAAAACATGGGTTTAGACACCTTACTTGTGTAGTTATGGCCGAGATATACATGTACCAAAAACATGATTTTCCGGTATTAGCGGCACTGATTTACATATTCCTTTGCCAAAAAAACATGTAGTCACTTCCAGAATAGTTTTATTGTGATCTCTGACCTTGAAAACATGGGTTTAGACACCTAATTCGTTCAGTTATCTGCAATATTAGCTAAGATATAGTGAAAAATAGATTCTTTCGGTAATGGTGGCACTAATTTGCATAAAAACAATACGTGGGACTTTAAAAAAAAATTTAACATAGCAAATCGTTTTCTACGCATTTTTTTCTGATCTAGAGACGTTGATTAGAAGGTGATTTCCGAGGGTGCACGATACCCCCTTCTTCCTACCCAACTGTAAGGGTTAGTCTCCTATTTTAATGGGGGGTTTTTAGTCAAAAACAAACATTTTTGGTGGAGACCAATCCTCACCTTCCTCATCAGGTCCTATCAGTGCTGATGTGTCACATGGTCCATCATTAATCTTATCTCTAAGCCCAATGAACTCCAGGAGAATATTGACAGCTTGCTGCCCAGCACTCGGGCCAACTTGATTTATAAACTCCCTCAAGGTGTTCCCTCCTGTGGACAAAAAGTAAGGTTTGTAGGGCATCAGAACCACAGTACTGAGGAAATGACATTTATTAGGCAAAGCTACGACCTCGTGCACAAAGAGATTTAGGAAGGGTTTCAATGCATGCCATTGCCGATTGCTGCCGTATGTCTGGTGCAATCAGGAAACAATTAATGATGCACATTAAGCACCATATGCATGAAAACCAGTGTCATGCAGTGTCTCCCACAGATAGCTCCATTTTGAAGTGCCATCTACTATTCATGCATGGATCAAATACATGTATAGGGCATATAAAAGTAATGTTCTGGACTTTGTCATTACTTCTAAGATACTAATAACACCACATGTATATAGCACCTGAACCATTAATATACACACTCTTAGTCATAGAAAAAGTGAAATTAATTTTTAAATGATACATTAAAATTTACCTGTATAAAATGGTAATTGAGAAAATATATTTGATCAACTTAGTCAAGTGAGGCACATAAATATTGTAAAAAAATATCTCAAATTGTTTCAATCATTCAGGAAGCATTTTTCACCCTGCCTTTTAAATAAGATACTCTTGTCTGGAGTTCAGGAAAGCATCATACATCCTTTTATTCATGAACGCTCCTGCTCCTGAGGAATACTTGCTGTCATTACTACAAAGAATCCAATTAAACTCTGTAGTACATGAGAAAATGCAAATGACTCCACAAGGATACAAATTCCAGCATGTGTGCACCATATGCACGTAAACCAGTGTGCACACGCAGAACGTGTCTCCCACAGATAGCTCTCATTTTGATTTGCCATAGTATTTATGCATGGAGGGCATATAAAAGTAATGTTCAGGACTTCTTTTTAATACCACTAACATGACTAAGATACTAATAATACCACATTTACATATCACCTTAAGGATTAATAAAACAGACACTCTGTCTTGTCTGGAGTTGCAATTTTCAATGACCCTGCAATATCTACTGATTCAGGAAAGCATCATGAAGCCTTCTGTTCATGAACACTCATGAGGAATTATTGCTGTCATCATTACAAAGAATCAAATGAAACTCTTATTCCTACCTGGAAGGGAGAATGAGAAGTTGGAATTGCAGAATGGAATGGGAACTCTGTAGTCCTGGATGATGTCCACATTAAAGACGCAATCATCAGCGCTCTTACAGATAGATGCTCCAAAGTCAATCTCAAACACCTTCTCCGCGTCCAGTTTGTTGATGGAGTATTTCAGGGCGATGGGACCAATGGTTTGCTGTTCTGGTTTTCCTGTGTGGATTAATGGACTTCATTTGTGAAATACTGATTACTGAAATGTGACCTGACTTCAAACTGAATCATGAATTACCTGAGCTACTTTTGGGGTAAAACGTTAAACTGACTATACTGCCAAGCTTTTTAACCACATACGTGTAAGGGTTGTATGTATTTTAATACTTATCTTAAAAGATATGGAACTAAGTGATATATCAAATGCAGAGCTAGTTATGCATTTTTTACTGCAAGTGGAAATTGTCCTTAAGACTTATGTTTCGAGACTTGGTCACAACTGGATGTCACAATAGGCAGCATGCCCTGAGAAAAAAAGGGGCGAGATATCAATAGGATTCTGGGACATGCAGTGTGTGTGTATGAGTATGTACACACCGGCAATTGTGCACTAGGGACAAGGGTTAGGGCACAAACAACACGTCCGTGATGGACCAAAAGTCCACGATTGAAATTCGTGTACAAAACCAATGAGAGCTGTTGCTAAAAAGTTAGTGTACAAACAAAGGAATGAGGATAAGGTACAATAGGGGGTTCACGATTGCCGGTTTTTACAAAGATGAGTGTGTGTGTGGTGACGCAACGTTCTTTTGTTACTGTCTGAGGAATTGCTTGCGGTTGCGCATGGGAAATTTGGGACATATTTTCTGTAATACATGTAGAATTGTGAATAAAATGACCCAAATCACCCCATTCATAGCTCAGCAGCAACTTCTTGTACTGCAAGTGCTGAAAGGCGACGTAGAATGTGAAATCACAGGCATCTATCTCCACAAAGGCTTTGAAGGAGCGGCGGAATTGCCAGTCCTCAAGGTTGAGTTGCAGACAGCAGTCCAGACGGAGGCAGTTCTCACTCAGGGAGCAGTAGGCCACTTTTGCCAGCTCTGGGGAGAACTCCGGCAACGTGAAGAACTGACACGCTGTACAGATCAGACAAGATTTTACAATAAAGTCCAATTTTGTCTTTAGACTTTATAGGGTCAATTTCAAAATGGCTGCTAAGCATGAGATCCTTGTCATTTGATTGGTGGAACTTACATCACGTGACATTCATTATTGCTCCCATTCACCCTGGGGCTCAAACAATCCCATTCGCCCATGGTGAATGGGATTTACTATTCAACAGTAAGGATCATCCTTGTTCCATGGCGCGGTATTTGTGTGCAAATGCATGGTAAGATCTGCATTTCTGTGGATTGCTGACCCTCTCCTTCTCAGGCCTATTAGAGTACTGAAAACAAATTATTTAAGTTTCACTCCATTCCCTTAGCCTTTATTTAATGCTTCATACACAAACAGCATCTGGTGTTTCTTAACAACTGATTTTGATACCTTTCTGAATGATGCAAAAGACCAAACCACTTGGCTATGGCTTCCAATTAAAACATAATCCTATTGTAGCGGCTGAAGCCATTTCCCATAGACCCTTGTACAACTGCAGCTGTAGCCACAAGATTTGTATGTAGCCTTCCTTGAGTTATTCTACTTACTTCTATCATCCTGCGATAGCCTGGCTTCCATCTCCATCCTCGTTCCTGTGGTTGCAAGTTGCCTCTCCTCCAGTGTGGCTATCAGCTGCATCTTACTCAAACTGGTGGGCGTTGGGCATGGCTCTTTACCATCCAATAATTCCTTAGGAGGGATAATGATGGGTGTAACTTGTATAACTTGCAACAATAAAAGGTTAATCTGAATTATTTAATGTAAAGACATTGATCAAGCAGGGGAGACTTCACACGCACTATCATTGGACAAATCTTTCTTGTGGTTTATTCAATGATGCCGCCAAAGAAACTGAAATAACAAGAGACTCCAAACAGACTGATATGAAATCACTTTGATTTTTAAACAGACCTCAACAGACTGTGCAGACAGTATACAATCATTGTCTGCTTTAATGTTGTGAATATTGATTTTTACACACTGGGATGTAAATGAGGCCTGAGGCGAAATATGTTTCAGAGGTGGTACAAAACCTACGGACTATATCACAACAGACAACAATTGTATACTGTCTGCAGAGTCTGTTGAAGCCTACTGGAAACCCAATGACATTAATTGCATATCAGTTTCTTTGGACTCCTGTTTTAGCTATCATTGTTTTAACATCACATTTGATAACTGTTTTGAGCCTTTGAGGAGAATACCTATAAAGTCCTCATTTGTTAAGACGGAACTTCTTCCTTTTGACATCCCTGTGCATTTCATGTCTCAGTGCAATGCTATAGTCATTGATATGCACATCTGCATTACAGTGGGCGGGCCGTCACCATGTTTTAGGAAAGGTTTTTATTGTTAGGCAAATTAGGACCGAGTTATGGGGACTTTTTGCTGTCCCCGCAGTTCAGTGTTGACACAGGCATGTCCTAGGGTACATTGCCTTCCTTGTGCACTGGGAGCTTTCTAGCAGTGTACTGGTGTACAACAAAAAAATATCAAAGTCATTGTGAACATACGTTACATGAACTTCTGATATATCCGGTACCAGTCTGGGCTCTGGAGTGCTCTGAAACGTGCAAAACTAAATCAGGACCACTTTACTTACAGTTTAGCCAGCAAATTTCTCCAAAAATTCCACTGGAGCAAAGAAAATGTCCCAGTATTTCACCAACCAAGTTTGCAGACTGAATTCAATTTTTAAAGGAGACTTTTCTTCAATATTTTGCACATGAGAGGGAAGTCAAGTGATTTCAAAATGGGGCTAAATACTAGACTGGTACATGTCCAACCATGGTCCAACTATCTGAAAAGACTGTTCTCTTCATTCAGTGTCAATAGTCGGGTGGCTTGACAATGGAGAAATGTGTAGTAAATTGAGACTAGTGCCCGCTTCATGCCACATTTCTTAAATTCTTTTGGCATGGTTGATTGATGCAGTACTGAAGCTGTGTTTGACTGGTTGTTTTAGGTGCCAGTCTAGTTTCTTGTTTTGCATGTTTTCAATACCTTAAGTTTTGGGACTCTCATACACAGTATTGAGAGTCCCAAATTTTCAGACTAATCCGGTACATGAATCTAACAGTCATTATTAAAGTCTGACCTTACCCTTGGTATGCCAAGCTCTTCCAGGACAAACTTCCATGTAGCCTCAGTGCCTGCCTTCAGTAGCTCCTCACCCGTCTCCTTGAGTAGTTTCTTCAAGGCAGCGCGAGAGAAATACTCCTCCAGATCAACTAAAATTGAATATGAAGTTTATTGTTTTGGTTTTGGGATTTTTTTTTTTATTTTAAATGGGTTTTGGTTTTGGTTTTTTGCAGCATCTATCAGTTGCTAGTATCTTTATTCCTACTTTTTGATAATTGAGAAAGATTCTGGAGGGACAGACAAATCAGACTTCCTTTAGGAATTCCCAAATTAATGTATAGTATTTCGAATATGAATTTATATTTGTACGAACATGTTGCTTCTTTTCTTTGTTCAGAATCAGTACCTTCAATTTATATAATTTTCAGCATTTTTATGATTATGCCTGCATCAACAATAAACATACCAGGCCCCTGAAATTCTCACTGCTATATGTACTGTTAGAATTATAACAATGATGGTTTGATTGTAACAATATTGTACAGTTATAATTTTCCCTCATGCTTACTGTTTGGCCACGTGATGGTTCCATCGGGATGGCAGACAGGTAGAGCAATAGCAGAATCCTTCAACACTTGGATAAATGGCAAACAATCTGCATCACCAGTCGTTGGGCAGAAACCAACAGACATGCTGACCAGTAGCCGAGTCCTGCTCTTCTCAATGCGGTACCTGTGGGGAATATTAAAGGGCCGGATTAGATCAGAATACAAAATGGACATTAGTGATAATTTGGGTGATTCACAATCATGACAATGCAGTGCGCATGCGCCACCAAGAGTTTGCCACGGAGAGTTCAATTTTCCCAGTGCATTGTGGGAGATGGTCGACGAATTCGCAGCGCGGTACATTTCAAATTGTTAGTTTTTCTGGTCAGTAGTTTTGTATGCTTCGAGTATATGTTTGCCGTTTTCCTTTCTTTTTATCAATATGTTTTTTGTATCGCAGCAGAACGCTATAGCCCAATCTGTAACAAATAAGCTCAAGTTGTCTACTGACACTCATTCAAATGGGCCGTGTTTTGTCGACCATACTTGAAAAATGGACCCTCCATGGTAAACTCTTGGCGGCGCACTGCATTGTGAATCGCCCGAACTGTCAGTAATGTCCATTTTGTATCCTAATCTGATCTGGCCCTATCCGGATCTAATCTGTACATGGGTACCCCCTCAGAGGTTACAAGGGGAGAGTTGGATGTGACCAATGGCAGGGACATTGGAATGCACACTGACAATGCGTGATACTCATGCAAAGATGCTGTAGGTTTGTGCACATTCAGGAAAATTAGTTGTGCACACTCTACGCCATACATACGCGAACCAGTATGCACACTTGATGTGTCCCCCCACTGGAGCTCTGGAAAGAGGTCACAAAGCCCCATCAATTGTTCATGCACAAATTCCAAAGTACATGTATGTGTACTTTGTCTTTCTGTATATTTAAACTAAGTTATACAAAGTTCTCAAATTCGAAATGTCTGAGTTCTTTCAGTCAGGTCTCAAGTTGAACAACGAAATTTATTGGAGCTAGGCAGAGCTTAAATCTATGGGTTTAAACCTTAGGGCTTCTGACACCTACAAAAACATTGACAATTTCGGGAATTACCAACATATGGCTGAAGGACTCAGTTGATAGATTGCCAGAACGGTAATCCGGAGGGTGCAGGTTCAATTGAACCCCTGTCTGCTCCACACAATTTCTTTGTTCAACTTTAAAACTTTAAAATTAGAATTTTAAAAAGATTAAAATACCTAAGATGCAGCTCCATATCATCAAAAAATGGAATGTCAAAGGGCACTGGCACGTCCCATTCTTTGCCTGGGCAGAAAACAACAGTGTTTGTTAATAACTCTCTCTCAAAGCAAGATTAATTCCAAAATCAGCCTTTTCACATCCTTCTTAATCTTAAAAATCTAATTTTTCAAATTTCTAATGTATAACTAGAGATTCACATTTGTTGAGTTACAAACGCGGGGTGATCGGCCAGAAAACCATTTCATAGGACATCGCCCAGTTGTGAATATTATTATTACAGAACAGTAAAAGGACCATGAAATTCAGCCTTTCCTGTAAAACCATTCGATCTAATTTGAAGAAAAAAAATGTCTTTTGGGGTATGATAACTTTCAGTATATTTTATGTAAATGCACACGTTATTTTTGGTTTGAAGTCGTCAGCTTGTAAAGTGTGCAAACTGAATACTGATTTAGCTCTGACGGAATAAATGCTCATCATGAGGTGGGCAAAAACTTCTGAAAATATGGAAATTATAATGAATGTTTAAGTATAAGTAAAAACAACAACTAACTTCCGGTCTGATGACGTCACAGCATTTTGAAGCCCATGATCAACATTGTACTGGGTATCATTATTTTGTGGTACGACCATAGTCATTAGACACGGTTCAAAATGGCGGATTTGAATTCTAAAGAAAACAGAAAACTGATCATTTTCAAATTCTCCCCAAAATAACTTCCGGTCTGATGACATCATGATTCTGAAACCTTGCAAAGTCACTTGCGGTTATCCAAAGAATGTCTAGGAGCAATTTGAGAAAAAAAACTAGAACGGCGAAGCCGTCATGGCTCACTGTGAAAGGCGGGAAGGGAGGCTGAAGGTAGGGTTAGGGATGGGCATGATGGAAGGGGATCAGGATTCAGGATGATGTGCCAACATGGCCAATGTAAAGGGGTCCAGTTTTTAAATGCCAACAAAAAAAGTCTACAAATGACCTTATATATAAATGTGTACATGGAATAGCCGTCACCGCATTATGGGAAAGTTTTCCATTGTTACTATAATTAGGACCTAGTTGTGGGCCACAAACAAAGGACAGGTACCCCACAAGTGGTTCGTGGTAAGCAGGGACGCTCAGACAGACAGACGGACGGAAATTGATATTACATATGCTCGCATCTGCTTCGCAGCTCGCCAAAAATGATAAATGAATTTTAAATTCATGCAAGTTCAACTTTATTTGATGTGCCGCTAGAGGGCATACTTTCAGATAATGACATCATCATGCCTTTTTGTGTTAGCATGGTTAGGCATACGTCACTAACACCTCAATAATTTGTCTGTCTGTAGTAAAGTGCTTTTGTTGTCAAGTTATATATCCATTTTTAATTGCACCGGAAGTAAAGGTTAAATGGCTTTGTGCCCAGGAATCCAAAATATTGCCTGAGGCAATGGCTAACTGACCACAAACGATTAGAACGGTACTCCATTCATTTGAAAAGTTATGGTTCAAAGTAAAATTTCGACCTCAATTTGCTTGTAATTTGATGACCGATGACTTAATGATGACATCAAAATTTCGGTCAAATCTTCGGACCAGTGTTCAAGTTCATACCAGGTTTTATCGTTTTCCCGTGAATCGTTTGGAAGAATTTAGGTTCGTTTTGATTTTGAGGCTTCTGTCCGTAAACTTTCAGGTATTCTCAGAAGTAAAAGTCAAGCAATTTCACTTACAGGACAACAAATTTTATCAATTGATGATCTATCTGATTATATACAAACATCATTGATTTTCTGTTCAAGAGTAATACATGAAAGAAGTTGGTAAGTTTTTCAATTAAAATCGCTTGTATTTTGTACCTGATGACTTCATCATGATGTCAGAGATAAATAATAATAATAATAATAAAAATGAACCGTTCTTATAAAGCGCATTTTACACGGGGTCCCAATGCGCTTAACAATTAACAGAGAAAACACTAACATTATTTATAATTTGCAGTGGACAGATGGGTTTTAAGATTAGCTTTGAAAGTGTCCAGGGTTGGGGCATCCTTGATGTGATTGGGTAGTTTGTTCCAGAGGCTGGGGGCTGCAGATGAAAATGCTCGCTGACCGTATGACCTTATCGATGTTGCGGAGCAGGCGAGCAGGGATTGTGAGCTTGATCGAGGATTTCTACGAGGTTCGTATTTATGGATTAATTGCTGGAGGTAACTAGGGGCGAGATGATGGAGACATTTATACGTTAGAAGGGTCTTGTAGATTATCCTCCTCTTGACTGGGAGCCAGTGTAGATTATAAGCAGAATAGGTGATATGGTTTGATGGGGCTTCGAGAGGGTGACTAGTCTTGCACATCTTTTGATTGGGATTATGTTGGTTCAAAGCTACAAGTTTATACCGTAAACCCTTTGAGAAGAAAAACCCATGGAGAATTATTGTCCGGAAAAGAAAAAGGAGGGAAAGAAACAAAGACTATTTATTTGAACAATTATTAAATGGTGATCGGGATGTGCCCAATCACCCAAAAATCAGGAGTTCGTAATTGTACAAAAGTAGTGGACTTACCAAATTCAACATCCAGGATTTGGATGGTGTAGTTCCAAGAGTTGACCCCGAGTACAAACTGAAACTCGCAAGGATCAAAGCGCATGAATGCCTTGAAGGCCAGAGATACCATGAAGAGTTTGACGTTCATACAGCACTCCACGCCCAGGCAACTTTTATCTATCCTACAGTAGACATTCTTGGGTAGGGAGACTTGTAGAAGGGGACAGCCTACAACAACAACAAAAATCGTCCCAGTTTAGTCCATAGTGCATGGTGTTGAATTTGCAACAAATTCCTCACACTTGCAAAGACACATCATTCATTAAAAAACTGCTGTAAACTGTAAAAGTAACAGCAATAACATGAAGGTGTACAAGAAGCCAAAGGACCCCACGCAGGTCAATTAACACAATTACAATCCTCAGGATGCTTGTATCACGAGAGTTACATGTTCTGAGATTTAATTTGCAGGAGGATATTTTAAAAGGGGCGGGGGGGGGGGGGGGGGGAGAAACAGCAGGACGTCTTTCATAACAGAAATACTTATGCATGTAATAATGTAGGTACTAGTACTGTGTACATGTACACATGAACAGTGTATATCTACTACATTCATTTCTGAAAGTTCACTGTTTATGCTAAATTCCCCCCTCCCCCCAAAGTGCCATCGAGCTTCATCCTTATTCAACAATAAAGAGGGCTGGTTCATACTAGGACTGAATGCATACCATAGCTGCCAACTATTCAAAATCCAAATTAGTAATCAACCCGAGCGGTCATTTTCAACTGCGCGTACATTAACAGTAAATCAGCTTTACCAATATCATGTATGGTATACATGTACACGTACCAGTACTTGTGCATACCCTTCTTAGCGCAATTAATCTGTAGAGAATTGTACATTGTAAGCCATAGGATATTTTGAGGGAAAGAAATATTTTTGTTTACTGTCTTTATTTGTTTGTTGAAGTCAAATAAATAATAACAATAATAACATGTGCGCATATTTTTCTGAGATGCGTGCTATCAATGTTGAGTTTCGAGTTTGTACGTTTTTACACACATATTAGCATGATTAGGGTTACCGTACAAGATCAATCAATCGATCAATCAAATCTTCAATTTTTCAAACACATACATGTACATATGATATTATTTAACATTTGAATTATTGTGTATGGATGGATGGAGGTCTCAAGAAGCATAAGCTTGTTGAGTGGAGACCCCCACTGTAATAAAGAACAATTACAATTACAATTACAATTACAATTACAATTACAAGTACAAGTACAATGGTGGGGGGGGGGGGGAGGTTCGGTACCATTATTTGAATAAGGGGCGCTGTTTAAATTCAACTTTTTGCACAGGCAAAATACCAGTACATGTATAATTTTTGGGGGGTGTCAGATCGGGGGGGGGGGGATGTTTCTCATATTTTTTATGAATTTCTATGAGAAAAATTAATTTTTGACAGAGCTGGTTTTTTATTTTTTTTTACATCCCCCAAACCCTCCTCTGGATTTGCACCTGAAGCCAAATTTGGAAAGTTGGCAGGTACATGTATGGCATACTCCTTCACAAATATATGACATCATGGCAAAAGATCGCAATTCACACTTGCAATGTTGAATACATGTAAAAGACATTCATTCACTTTGTGTGTACATCCGGGTAATTTTAAGCGAGATACGACCTTTTGGCAATGAAAACTCGCGTTTCACGTGCATGACGTCAGACGCTGTTTCAGGAGATTCGGCCTTGTTGCACCGACACGATGACAAAACTGTGGTAGGGTACATAACAACTTACATGCCGAAGTTATAAAGCTGGATAGATACTATACATTTTGAGAAGACACAGTTACCTTTGCATTTTTTTGGTCTCCGAAGTGGATCCAGTTTCAGATTTGTATTGCACAACAGGGACACTTGTTTTGAAACTACATTCAATGATATGTTGTTTTGAATGATACCATATCAGATGGAGTAAGTCTTTTCTTCACCAAGAGCATGGTTTCTCTCATCAAATCGGTAGGATTGTGTCAAACGTTTCTTTATGCCAAACTCATGCGCAATTTGCAGCAAAGGTTTTATGACAAAAAATTGCTTTCCACTTTCCAGCGGTATGAAAACCTTTCCAGAGCCATGTATAGCCTCAAGTACGACATACCTAAACCACACAGAAGAGCACCTTGTACTTACGATCTTCGGGTTGTTTGTATCGCTGGAGTAGAGTCTTCCTCTCTCCCTGTGAGCTGAGACCGCGTTGCTGGAGCTCAATCCTCAACATATCATTGGACAAAGACTCAGCTAGAATGCATGGCTTGTCACTCACTAGTTTCTGCAGGTTTACAACAGAGAAAGATTTTGGAATTCCATGTAATACATTGTGCTACTCTGTTAAACTATTCAACATACTTCCACTTCAAGACATGGAATTTGCTTAAGAGGAAAATTAAGCAGATCTATGTTTGACAAGTTCTAATCCTGGAACTATATTCCAGTTATCTTGGGAGTGTCTGGAATGATATAAAAATACATTGTTCTGTTAAAACACACAATTTTCAATGGCAATGACATTACCTATGTAACAAATCAGTCAATATTAGAATTCAGGTGCAGGCGAGGGTAATAATCAGTGTCCAGACTCCAACCAGTCTTAAACATAGTGTTTAATACTGGCCAAGAACATACTTATTCCCATTCATAAATACCTTTTCAGTCACAAAATAAAATCTCTTCCGTCCAAAAGTCAAAACATGTCAACAATTATAAATTGCCAACGATTTTGTTCAACAATTTTAATTCATGTTTTTCAAAACACCTTTCTAGCTATATTGTGGTACGTTCCTCTCGCGAGGAAGTCGTTAACAACTCCTTATATGAAGATTGAAGCGTGTGTCTCAAGTACTGCACTCCTGGCACAGAACACAGCTGTGCCGGTGCATTGTGAATTTAGGACTATGAAATACTGACTCACTGGCAGTATTGCACATGCCTATGTGAGGATTGTGAACGTTCAACCAATAAAACGGTAAAAGGCACTGGATTTCATAGAGTCCAAATTTCATGTGACACTGGATAAGTGTTGAAGACCAGCCAGTCGATCTTTATCAACCATTTAAAACCGGCCACGTGACAGGCTCTCGACCAATAAGGATGGGTAAACTGTCTAAGGTGTTTATGAATAAAAAAAATACCAAATTTACATTTTGGACAGATTTGCATTACAAGTCAGTGCATAACTGAACATTATATTTAAAAATTGTAAACTAATGATTTTTTTTAATTTTCTTAAATAATCCATATGAATACTGGTAAATGTTTAGGACATCCATACTCACAACAATGGTCTTGACAACTGCCAGTAAGTCATCTGCTGTTTTCTCCAGTCCAACCTTACGGGCAAATGCCAGAATGGAGCCAATCTTCAAGTTCCTCAGAGTGAAGTTCTTGAAAGGAGAACCTGAGCCAATTTTTGGCTCTGGAAGGCCAAGTATTTCCTGTGTCTGTTGTTTGTTGCCTTGAAAACAATAGTGAGAAGATTAAAAATAACAACAACCACAGAAATAATCATGTATTCATCAAACATACAATGGGATTTTATGTTGTTCACACACAAATGTAGTGCTACACAAAGGCATTAAGTATGCCAGGTCAATGGAGTATGTAAAAGATTTATGCACAATTATCTATTTCAAATAAAGCATCAGATACTAATTCACGAATTATCATTTTAATTTCAAAAATCAAAAACTTTCTGATACTGATAATTTTTCTTACATTTACATTTCAATGTCTATTGCCTAGGCAAATGTAGTGATCATAATAGTGTTTAAATATTCAGGCATGCATAGGAAGTTATAAAAAGAGGACATTTCAAACTTTACAAGACTTTATATAGTGCTTTTCAATATGTAACGGCAAAAGTGTGAATTGAAACATGAGGAAATCAGTTGATCCAAGGATAAACTGAATGCCTGATTGTTGTAAAGCACCTAACTGAAACAAGGAATACAAAGACATGCACAAATGGGACTTCAAGTTAGAAAGGACTTATTATAAATAGAATATAGCACAACTAAATCGCATGGTTGTTCTGTTTTTACCCAGAGACAGTGCTTCATCAAGGGAAGATGTTCGCTTTGGTGGTCTCTTGCTAGGGTCAGGTCTATCGGTGGTAGTGTCAGGGGGAGGTTGGCGTTCTGGGCTGGTGTCCAGTGTCTCTCCGTTATTATTGCGTCCCAGCAAAGTACCTGCCTTAACTGTCTTTCCCTGTGAAACAACATTCAAGTACAAGTTCATATGCAGTCTAATGAACATTTCCTGTAATCAACACAAACAACTACAGGACAAGTTCAGTCGAGGACAATTTGTTGAGTAGCGGTTGATTTGTAATACAACTTACACCTGCACATAAGCAACATGCAGATGTCTCAAGTTCAATAAATATCAAAACAACATCACAAAACGTCTTGGGTCTGACTCCCCGACTCCTCTGGGGGTCTATCTTAGAGCTAAGATAATTTAACTATGGTTAACCTATAGTTCTTGTTCAAACTTTGCTGTCAGAAAGCAGAACATGGCTGACTTGCCTGCTGGAAGTACAATCCAAATTAAGCCCTGCACACACCTTCCTGATTATACCAGTTTCCCGGATCATCTGACTATAGTACAGAGGTGTGCACAAAAAATGTAGACAGATCTGACCATGTACCGGGCGACTGGATGAAATCAAACATGTTTGATTTTGTCGCATGTGATTTTCCTGGATCTGATTTCACCAATGTTAACCTATCAGATTCGCGAAGGAAGTCACATGATTGTCATCAATGTGACTGGTCATCATGTGACTGGTCATCATGTGACTGATTGTTATACATGTGCGCTGGGCTTACTGTCTCATGGAAGTGTCTTGTTGCAATGAAGTTAATCTGTAAGGTATGTTGCGAGGAATTATTATAAGGGGCTTATTCCCCCTACACTGGGGGATTAATCTAGTCAAACATAACAGTAATCGCCATTCCAAGGCCCCCCTCCCCCTCCAAAAAAAAAACCCACAAGAACTAGACTTACATGTATGTTTGTGGGCAAACATACATGTAGGGCTGTTTCGACAACTTTTTTTTACATATGTGACATGTAAAATTTTTCAACCTGCCGCTATAGAGGGCGCTGTTTCACATCTTTTTCCACTTCAAAGTTACAAGGCACTTCCGGAAGGTTTGGACTGGAAGGGTCACGTGATTTAGTAAACATGAGATAAAATGAAGATCCTGGATTACTCAATCAATTCCCGCAAACATCAAGATCAAGTCTATCGTGATTGACTTTATATTGATTTTCAAAGATTAAATCTATTAATCTGTAATGTGACGTCACGTGACCCATGATGACGTCATCGTGACATCACTTCAATTTTCATCTATAACACATCCCGGTCTAGGTACCGGTACATACCAGCTTTAAACCCAATCGGACCTTTAGTTGTAGAAATAGGCATTCAAAATATGCACTTTAAATGTGACGTCAAGTGACTCATGATGACGGCATGATGACGTCAATGTTTGGCGCACATCTGTGGGTGGTGGTCTAAGTGTTTGTCAGGTAAAAAGGCAATCGGGATTAATTTTAGTGCCCAAAGTGCCGGGGAAAAAAAAAAAAAACATGTACAAATGTGATGGGCAAAAATGACAGAGCTATGTCTGTCCGATGAACAGAACACAGGCTTTTCCGCATTTTAAAAAATTCTTGTAAAAAAATGAATTAAAAGAAATAATGTCAAATTTTTGTATTAGAAGAAAATGTAAAAAGTTTATAAATTAATAAAACAATTAGGTGATGACGTCATCATGACGTCACTTCCAGATTTTGCATTCTAATAACAGTATCTACATACCCACCAAGTTTCAAGACAATCGGACTTACTCTTATATGTGTTTTGAAATTCGCATTTTTGATGACATCATCGCAACGTCACACATTTTACAAAACTTTTGTGCACATACCTATAACCAAACAAACCTAATACAAAAATAATTTTAAATTTAGCATGTTGGGTTCGAGAGATGGGGTGATAATCTTAATAACTTCAAAAATCGATATAAAATCACACGATGACTTCATGATGACGTCACCTCAATTTTTACCTATTACACATCCCAGTCTACCTACAAACCAAGTTTCATCCCAATCTCAGTTCCGTAGATATAGGGTCTTAAAGTTTGCACATTTAATATGAGGTCACGTGACCCATGACACGCATGATGACATAATTATGACGTCACTCTTCATGACACAAACTCACTATGGGGTCTTTACATAGGTTAGGTTCCATTAGAATACAAGTTTGTTTAAGGTCCAAAATGCCCCGGTTAAAAATGGGTACAAAGTCTATGGAACTTGGGGTGGAACTAGAAGAAAAATTAAAAAAAACATTAAAAAAAATCAGAACAAAAATAATGCTTTTCGCTTTTAAGCTGAAAAGCCAAGGGGAAAAAAAGAGAAAAAAAAGGCTGTTTCGGCATGTTGCCAATAATATGTACAAAAACACAAAAGCCCGGCTAAGATGAATTGCCATTCTTTACTAATATGACTGCAGAGAGTATGCACTGCACTGTCCTACAATAAGGGATAACATTATAATTATACACACAAAACAAATATTCATCAAAGAAAAGTGCAAGTTATACTGGGTAAACTGTTTCAAAAGATTTAACCATAATGGCCTTGAACTTTGACCTATGAGGCTTAAAATCAACAGGGTTTTAAAGGACAGCAAGACCAACCCACATACCACGTTTGAAGCTGATATGCCAAGTTCTTCTCAAGTTATGGTGGGAAAACTGATTGCTTGCACGCTCACACACAGGTTTGTTTATGGTGTAAATCAAGGACCTTCATCAGTCTCAATTCAAGTCACAAGCTATTCAAATAAACTGCAACAAAGGCATTCCTTTGCCATCGTTCGTGCCTTGTTATTGTGGCTAGTCTTGTGCTGGTCTTGTGTCTGGTCTTGTGATGGTCTCGACTACAACACTGGTTTACACTCTTTATTGCAAAAGCTCCCATGAAGTTTTGTACGCGTTTTCTAATCAATGTCGTCCTTGATTTGACTGGTCCTCATTACTCGATGATGCTTCACGTGTGACTCCTCGATTTACACCATAAACACGCACTAGTTAACACCTTCAATCGTGGACCCCCTATTGTCCCTCTTTTGTTTATCCCATAAGTTTTGTACACACACCTCAAAAGTGGACCTTCGGTCAATCGTGGACCCCATTATCCTCTATTGTTTAAGGTCCATGATTCACAAAAGGACAAGGTAAATGCAGTATGCCTCTTCGGCAAAAACAAGAAATGCTTGAATACGTTACTAGTTTTTCATGGATTTCTGAATAAATAAAGCTCTGTCCAGATGGTGAAGTCCCTAAATTTTCACAGAATCCCCACTAAAGGTAGATTATAAGGCCACTCAGCAAGTTACAGACTGTTGAAAATGTTGACGCAGGATGAACCCACAGCAAAGAGGTACATGTATTTGGATGATTTGGGGTTAAAGGTCATAGTGTTGGAGTACTGTGGCCTCGAGGTTAAGGGAACTGATTCGTGGTCTGCGTGTAAAGCTGAAGGTTGTGGGTTCGAGTCCTGGCGGGGTCATGGTGCGTGTGCCCTTGGGCAAGGCACTTTGTCACTCATTGCTTCTCTCCACCCAGGAGTAAATGGGTACCTGTGAGGGCAGAGATGGTTATTGTGATTGAATTAGCGTCCTTGCGCCTAACAGGCTGCATCGAGCTGTATACTCCCCAGGGAGCTGAGATGGTATTTGGAATATTTTATGTGCCCAATAAGCCGGGTAATAATGAGGTAGCGCCTTGAGCACCAGTCCTGGTGGATACGTGCGCTTTATAAATATCCACTATTATTATTATTATTATTAGTGTTATTATTGATAATGTATTAGATTAGAGTGTTATTACAAGGACCTACCATCCACACCACCTTATAATCATCACAGACTTGAGTCCATTTTGGTAGCACCAGCGGCCTCTTGGCAAGGTAGTTACTAGGGTCCACAAAGCCCTCCTTAGCAGCTATATCAGAAGTTAAAGGATCATCATCCAGGATATCGTCTAGTATGGTTACCAGGCGGTTAGGTTTAGAGTTCTTCATGGACACGTGGATGTAGTTGGGTGGTGTGCAGGTTGTAGACCTGCCGACTGTACCCATGACGGTACCAGCTATCACCTTGTGGATGGACAGATTATAGACCAGAATGAACAGATTACAGAGAGATCATAAACAAAATGTGTGGCTATTCACCACAAAATGAGTTTAATGTTGGATTAGTGAGATACAGTAAACTCCGGCTAAGTCGGCACTCTCGGGATCTACTGTAAGTCGTCATTTTGCCGACTTACATGAATGGCCTTTTTGCACACATGACTCATTGCACTAATTGGCTTTGATTTACCCTGGTTTATCTCCTTAATGCTTGAGTTGAATCCAGCAAATTAATCCTTGGATTTTATCATCACGTTTGGGATATTGATAGTGGAGACCATGTGTACAAAATAGTAATACATGTACATGTACGTGCACAGTTACAAAGTAAATGTATGTATACATGTATACTGGTTTGGTAAAAAAAAAAAAAAACAAACAAACAAATAAAATAACATCCTATTGTTTTAATCCTGGCCTTTGTCTTATGGGGTCCAAACTTATTCATTTTCTATAAGTTATACTAGCAAGCTACCATCATTGTATCAAGGTATACAATCCAGATGGATATCGCTGTGGAACCAAATGCACACGCACACAGGCACACACACGCACAGTCGTGTTTTACTATACCCTGAGGACAACCTATTGTGTTTCCCTTTGTCCCTCTAATATAACACTTTCCCATAGACTAACCACATAACCGTACGATCGAGGACCGGTTTTAACAATATAGGCACCATCGTCAGAGGATCAAAGGCCCCTTTGTGCTCCTTTTGTTGTCTGTCCTCGAGCGTAATACAATACAATACAAGAGCACATACGCACGCACCCTCACACAACCCATACATAGTACTGCAATAGGCATAAATGCACGCACCCTCGCACAACCCATACATAGTACTGCAATAGGCATAAATGCACACACCCTCGCACAACCCATACATAGTACTGCAATAGGCATAAATGCACACACCCTCGCACAACCCATACATAGTACTGCAATAGGCATAAATGCACGCACCCTCGCACAACCCATACATAGTACTGCAATAGGCATAAATGCACGCACCCTCGCACAACCCATACATAGTACTGCAATAGGCATAAATGCACGCACGCACCCACACACACACACACACAGACGGACAAGGCGGAAACAGTACCCCTTCGGCTTTGCCGGCAGGGCATACAAAATCAATGGAAATGCTTAACAGACAATCGGGACTTTAGTCAGACGGCTGACTTGAGCGATTTGACGAGTTGTACGATGTCGGCTTGGCTGGAGTTTACTGTATTTGTAATCTGCAGAACAAGCACCATCCAGTGGTATATAACATTAGAAAACTAAGTTCAGTAACAGAAATAACGACCACAAACTTTGAAGTGGTAAAACTAGTTTTGAGAAAAAGGCATTTGATTTCATTTAAAACCCACTTTTGTATGACAGTGAATGAGCAGTCCAGATTCAGGTTGCTGAAAAATATACATGGCAGGTTCAGTTTAGATAAGACCGAAACTGTACACAAACATAGCTTTGGACAGGTGGAGGGTGACAAAATGCAGTAAATCCAGATGGTTTATGTCTGTTTTTCTGCAAATTGTTATGGACTGGAGAAAACTCAACTAATAAAATGGGTTGCAAAAAAGGGATTTGTATAACAGAACTTCAATACTAAGAATAGGCCAACCCTTTGAATTGTGGCTGTGTCCCTTTGTACTGTACTGCATATTTACAACTAACAACTTTAAGCTCATTTTATAGTGACGGGTTACTCACAAAAATGACTCACATAATTCCATCCAAAATGAGGGCCCATCAATGACAAATCGTGTACCAAATCAAGTCTCTTTTCTACTTACATTCACTCCCTCAGTTTCGGAGATGGTGCGATTGGGCTCGATGTTGTCAATGAAGATCTTGATGTTTCGGAAGGCCCCACCACCAGCTTCCAGAGTGACCTGGTTGGGTTTACCAGCACTCTTGAATAGGACGCCTGAAAATGGTGCCACCAACTACCAAAAAACAACAAAGTATTTGGGTATCAACAATTTGAGATTACACTGGGATTGTCCTCGAAAATGAAAGTAAACAGTTTTCCCAAGAAAAGTTTGTTGACTAGATAACCCCTTTTTGTATAGTAATATATAATTTTCTTTTATTTCATGTTTTCTTGAACCCTATTTTTACAATTTTAAGGGTGCTACAATACTAGGAAGTTTGGTTTATTACACAGGGTGAGTAAAAACAGTGTCCCTTTGGATAACGTTACCAGTTTTTTTTCTCTTCAGCCAACATTCGATCGGGGTATTGACCACATTCGGTACAAGGTTCACTGATATTGCAGCCATGCATGAAAAGGATACAGAGCTTTCTTCGTGACTACCAAAAAAAACACTCCCATAACAATGTTTCCAAATATTTTTAAGGGGATAGTTAACATTATTTAATGGCCAGCACACTGCAAAACAGAATATTTCCAAGTAGCCATGGCAAGGCCAGACCTCTGTAGAGAATTTTTTATGGTGTACAGACATGACAATTTGGAGAGCACTTTCTGGAGGTACGGCAGCATGATGCTTGGCCAGTGCAAAAAAAACCAAAATATGGACAAAATGGCACACGCAAGATCCTGAACAAGGGGCACCAATATCGCCAGATCTTCCCCCTTTGTAATTTTTTTCTTTGGGGTACCTCATAAGGACCTGGTGAACCTCATTTACTACATGTACATTGTGCCAAAAAAACCTGCAGGAACTTCACCAAGGAATTACTGTTGAAATCCAAGCCATCAGAACAACACGGATGGTACGCAGAGCTATTGCAGACATGAGGATATGAACACAACTATGCATTGATCAGAATGACAGACAGGTGGAAGGTCAAGCAGCAGGACAGTGAAAATGTGTACCTTATCTGTAATTCAGTTTCAAGTTCAACAAATGTAATTCCATTTAATTAATATCCTGTTCTGTTATCCCTTTCTTTCATTGTCCTGAGGCCCATTGTTGCTATTGTGTTGATAGCAAGAGGCCTATTCTGAACATTGTGTTGGTAGTGTTTTTGGGTAGTCACAAAAAAAGGCCTGTATCCTTTGCATGCATGGCTGAATATCAGTGACATTTGTACTGAATGTGGTCAATGCCCAGATCGAACACTGGCTGAAGGGAAATAACTGGTAACCTTTCTTGTTTTTGTGGGAGACAAGGACATATCCAAAGGGACATTTTTTACTCACCCTGTACAAAGGTCTCTAAAAAGACAACACAACAAAGAGAAACAAGTAACTTATGAAAATAGACAATGCACAAACCTGATGCTTGGCTGTTATTCTGTGCAGCAATGTACGCCAAATGTGTTTGATAAGAATTTTAATGACTGTGTCTAGCAAACATGTAATCACTTAATTCCACCAAAAGAATACACTGAAAGATGAAAGTTTTATCACATATAAATTTGTACATGCAATATAGTCACATTTACTTCTGCCTTGACGGAACAGTGTAAACTGGTTTACTCAAGGACAGCAAGGTTAAAATTTGCAAATGGTGGCGTCACAGAATGAAATACGCACCTTTGTTCCTGCTGAAATTTCCAGATCTACACCCTGATCCTCATAATATCCAGCCGAGTCAGTCGGGTAGAAACCTCCTGATGCACACTCCCCAGAGCCAGGTTCTCGGTATTTCCTAGGAAATCTCTCGTGGGCCTTAGGTCCAAACAGTTTCATGACAAGAGCTTGAGACTTTTGGTATCTGAAGAAAAAATACAAGCAGTACATTGTATCACTTTGTTTAGAAAAGGGCTTTTACACAAGAGCGAAGCTATGGCAATTCCTTTACAGTAATTGAAGACATGTTTACTACTGAACTTCTTTAATAGTAAACACGGTAAAGCCAATGTACAAATGACAAAAAGCTGGAAGAGATACTCTAAAAGCACATATGAAAATATCTCATCTATATTGCTACAGAATAAAACTATGGCCAATTTTAAAAGTGTATTTTTTTACTTAAGACACTAAAAATCTGACTGGTTAGTGACATGCAATTATCCTGTGATTGATGCAACTTCAACCTAGTACATTTGGCATACATGTATGATCACACTGAGCGTATCATTCTGATTGAATGATCTGGGCCTAATTTTGTGGCTCTATAAGCAGAAAATATTGCATATAGCAAACTTATGTGTTAAGCAAACTCAACCAAGAAGCAGTTAAAAGAAATACTCATCATATTAAATTTTGGTTGGCAGTCTGTTTTTGCTTAGTTTTAGTTTTGGTACGGTACTCAATCTTCTATTCTTATTCGTCCTCCAAATACACTCACCCTTCCTTCAGTGCCTGATAGGCTTCTTTGACAGCATCAACGGTGTTAAATACAAGGTCATACAGCTCAAAGAATGGTTGTAGGAGATCCACGATGGGCTGTATGGGTTCCATCAAATCTTGGAAGATGGACTCAATCTCATCCTTGACTTGCCTCCTCAATGTGCGCTATAGTGGTGAGAGAAAAATATAATGTGAAACAGAAGACTGAAATGACAGAGATTGGATCGACCAGGAAGACAATTGCGTAGCTTGTGTAAACTGTTTGAAATTTGAATTCAAACCCAGCCAAGGGATCTTAGTTCTTGTGTCCTTCAGCTGGACACCTTGCTACAATTGTATCTCTTCATCACTCAGGAGCAAACTGTTGCTCTTGTGGCAGAACTGATCGTCGTGATCTTGTTTATGACCCCAGAAAATGGTTACTGAATAATCAAACACAACATGTTATACAACCTTCCTTGTAGAATTGAAGAAACTTAAAAATACTATGGATTTTTTTTTTTGGGGGGGGGATCACAGTATTGATGTTTATAAATGGCAGTACTTGTTACATGTACATCAGCATGTGACTGGACTAATAAAAAACAAGGTTTGTTTACAGTTAGCAATAATTATGAGAGTGTTAATAATTTATTTTGGTATTCTCAATTTAGCAATTGACATGTTTTCTATTTTTGTATTACTTAAAAACGTAATGGATGTAACTCTCTTGGCAAAAAAAGGAATCTCAAATCTTGCCAAACAGTAAATTTTTCATGCATCCTGAGAGTTACTACCCTTACCGAATCCACTGCTCCCCCTGTCAGCCTCTTGACGGGATCTGAGGAACTTTCAATCTCATCCACCCAAACACTAAGATCTCGTCTGATGTTGCCGAGATGTTCCTTTAATTCTTTCAGCATATCACCGATGACCTTGGGCAGATCAAACCAATAGGGTCTCTGACCTGGCAAGCACATAAAAGGTATGGTATGATTTGCTCCTTGCTTGTGCCTTGGGCTTTTACAGATTTTCATTGTTTTATATATGACTAGATTCCACAAAATAAGAAAACGTTGGTGACATCTGACTCCTTTGATAGGTTGGGTTACATTTGTTTTACACCAAATGCATATCAAGGATCTGTCTTTCAAGAGGGCTGAATTACCAATTATTTTTTACCATTATTCGAAAAGCAGCCAGGTGTGGGGGTAGATCTATCGGATACAAGGAGGTGCTGCTGTTGATAATAGGGTGACCCAAAAAAATACAACCCTAAAAGGGATAGGTGGATCTTTAAGATTTTGGTATCGGATTAAAGGGAGCTTTTTCTTTCAAATACTCAAAAAACTCATGAAAATAGCACATTGGGTTGCTGAGAAAATGCCAATTATGTAAAAGTAGTCACTTTTCATCCTGTACACAAAAAATTACCACAGTAAGGGATTTTCACAGTACCTATTTGTGCATGTCCTAATCCTTACAATCAGCATAATATGACAAGACTACATTTGTACAAATGAATTTGATGGAAATACCTTTTATTTTCCACCTGAACAGGTGTCTTATCATTTTTATCACTATTTATCACTAAAGAAATTGCACAAATGAAGGATAATTGCACAATAGGCTCACGGTAAAAATGTTTCACTGTTTGAAGTACTAGTGTACAGGATGAAAAATGACTACTTTTTTTTACATAATTGGCATTTTCTCAGCAACCCAAAGTGCTATTTTCGTGATTTTTTTAGTATTTGAAGAAAAAGCTCTCAGCTTAAATCTGATACCCAAAACATACATGTAAAAATCCGCCAAATCGCTTTCTTTTTAAAGGCAAATGTTATAGGGTTGCATTTTTTGGGTCATCCTGTACACTGTCCATGGCAATGCCTCCAGTTCTTTACACCTGTATATAGTTGTTAAGATTTTCTTTTTATGCTGGTGGGGGTAAGGGAGAGGAGGGATACTCAAGACTGCAGGGCGAACCTCCTTGGGTGCACCGATCACACAATTCATCAACCCTTCGACAACCTCTCCAACCATCCTACATGTATTATTATTATTTTTAAATGGTTTATTTCACTCTCCCTGTTGCACCTGCCGAAAGCTGAATTGTGGGCAGGTTAACATTCAAAACATTAAAGATTTAAATAAAAGTAAAAACGTTATGCATAAAAAGGATTACAAGACCAGTACAAAACACCATCAGGAAAGTTAAAAAGAAATTAAAAAAAAAAAAATTATAAAGAATCTGTAGAAGGAATCTGAAAGAAATACGATAAAAATCAACTTTAAAATTTAAAATTGTTTGATTATAAAATAAATAAACGAAATGAATTTCTCAGATTAGCTAATGTGTTCCTATTTAGAAAAAAATATGTGTTTGGCCAGTTATAAAACAAGGACGTTTAATTAGACCAGCTAGGAGCCTGGGCGTTGATAATGGCCCAAACCAAAGGCAAAGGAAATTAATGGCGACCAGTCCCCAAGCTGGTCAAGTCTGAAACATACTTGTTTAATACATTTATTCCCATTCATGAATACCTTTTCGGTCAAAAAGTCACAACAAGTCAAAATTATAAATTTCCAATGATTTTGTTCAACAATTTTACGTCATTTTTTTTTTAAACACCCCTCTAGCTATGTTATGGTATGTGCCTCTCACGAGTAGTCGTAAACATCTCCTTACATGTACATGTGTATATGGAGATGGTCGTGCGTGTGGAGCATATTGCATACTCTCAAAAAACGGACTCATTGGTAGTATTGTACATGTCCAAGTGAAGATTCAACAAATAAAATGGTAAAAGGGACCAGATTTCATAGGAGTCAAAATTCCATGTGACACAGGAAAACACCAGCCGTTGTTTTGTCAACCATTTCAGACCACCCACATGATGGGCTCTCGAACAATAGGAACACATAAACTGCCTCAGGTATTTATGAAAAGAAGATAAAAAGTCAATATAAAAATGTAACACCAGAATAAGCATAATGCTTACTTCCTATTTAGAAGATTAGTTAAAAATGGAATTGTGCTATTTTTGTATCGGTTGGTTTTACATCTAGGGATTGACAGAATGTTCGTATTGAAAAGATTGTTTGACCTTTTGGGTGTGAGCCAGTCATGGTATTTATGAGACGAGAGGTTTTTACCTAACTATAAACAGAGATGATCACATCTCTGCTGCAGAGACAAAAGTTGTTACACATTAGACATAAGGTCGTAGGAGACATGAATGCAAACATCAGTTGATAAAATTGCGCGAAATGCTCTTTTTAATGGAAAGGTAAGACCATAAACATTCCCTAAACTAGTGCACAAGCCCCAAAAGGAAACTTAAGAGTGACGGGGCTCCAAGGTAGATATGTCAATGGTATAAGTAACCTCCAGCATTGTGGAATGCATTCAAGTACCATTGACTTTCAACAGTAGGCTCAGGTTTAATTTCCCTAAATTTATTCCCCTTGTTTTGTCTCTGTGTAAGTACATTGTAAAATCAGTATAAAATTGATGTTTGAAACACTGTCTGCAATTTATGTGCAATTCACTGGATCATCAGTTTATAATAATATATTTTAATATATTTTATATATATATATATATATATTTTATATATATCTTTTATATATATTTTAATAGTTTATTATAATAATAGGGATCTGTGTCTAGGACCAAGGGCGGGAAGTTCAGGGAACCTTTTCTAATCCTCAATTCATCACAGTACTGCCAGATGATTTAGTAAAAAAATAATGTACTAATTTCAGTAATAAAAGTGCCTTACCTTCATTGAAAATGTTGGCTACTTCCACCTCTTTCTTGGCATTCATGATTTCAGTAGCTGCAGTCTTGATGCTATTAAATAAAGAAGAACATTCAAAATAACCCTATGTACTAATGACGTCATGCAATGTTTACCACAGTGCATGGCAGGATCGAGAGGGGGTCGCCGCACCGCAATCTCTATAGAAAACATGCAGTATTGTTTATTTCGGGTCTAATTTTTTTAATTTGCGCCACGAAAGCAATCGAAAATGACCCTCAAATGTGATTAAACCTTGTCTTTATTAATGTGAACTGTATGTCAGGTCGATGATTCTTAAAAATAATGAAGAATTTAGGTATGCGCAACGTTAGTCACGATGGTCATATATCGTACCGTACTAGCGCGCGTGACTGCACTGTGTATACAGCGCAAGGGGGGCAACAAGCGACTTGCTGCGGCAGGAAGTTTCAGGAAAATACGCTGCTTCAAGCGTTACAACCTGTACAACCTCGAAATAAATGGTTAAACAAAATAAATACATCAAAAGGTTAACCACGGTAAATACATACACAAGAAAAGACAGATCACGTTTTGTGAATCAAATTGCAGAAATTTTTTCCATCTATTTTTTTTTGGCACATGAGACCGAGTTGACTTGAGGCCGAGTTGACCCCGAATGAGTTGGTTTTGAGTCAACTCAGTCCCAAACAAAGTCGGTTCGATTCAACTCAGTCCCAAGTACCGTACCATGTTAACTGGGTCTCAGGTCAACTTGGTCCCATGTCAACTCGGTCCCAAATCAACTCGGTCCAAAGTCAACTCGGTCCCTCATCAACTTGCTGGAGAAAAATGCTCTAGCAAGGTACTGGGAGCGAAAATCAAACTGCGCCATGATAGGGTCTGTGCCATGTTAGGGTACATCAACAATACCTGTTAAAGTGGTTACGTCATACACCACTGAGGTCACGCCTTGCCGAGGTCGCAGGTTCCACACAAACTTGGCCTTATGTAGCGGTGCCCACAAAATAACGGCATGGTTAAGTAAAAACAGATTTTTTTTTTTTTTAATTTTCCAACAGATAAAAATAATGATGAAAAAGTGGGCACCATGCTGTAAGGCCAGGTTTGTGTAGAGTGCGTGACCTCGGCAAGGCGTGACGTCTGCGGTGTATGACCTAACCACTTTAACGCGTGTTGTTGATGTACCCTAACACGGCACGGCCCCTATTACAAAATTTGATGTTTGCCCCTATGAGGCCTTGCTAGAGCATTTTCTCCCCATCAACTTGATTTTGGACCGAGTTGACTTGGGTCCGAACTGACATGGGACCGAGTTGACACGGGATAGTTGACATGGGACTGAGTTGACTCGAACCGAATTGGTTTGGGACCGAAAAGACTCGAAACCTGTCTATTGTATCGAGTTAACTCCGTCCAACCCACGGCCCGGCCGCACACGGCAAAAATAGAAGTTCCATTACACAGTCACACTTTTTGGTGGCTCTGACCAGATGAGGAATTATAGGTGTTGTATAAAACAAATAATGAATGTTTCACATTCGTGCCATGAAAAAATAATATGATTTGGTGACAGATGGGAATGTTAATTCCATTCCACTCGGCTTCACCCCATGGAATGGAACGTTCCATCTGTCACTTTACAAAATTATTCTTACCATTACACTCACAAACATTCATTATTTGTATGCTTTGAACTGACCAGATGACCCCAGCAAGCCTTGTGATCAGACATATCCAACAGCGAGTCAGGGATTGTGGGTACGGGCCCCACATGATCAAGCTCTTGTATTTCTTTCTTACCAGCTCTCGAACAGCAAAGATTAAACCCAATACTAAAATGACTAATCCCAATACTAAAAATCTAACCGCTAATCCTTGCAATCTCATTTATAAAGTCTGTAAACTTACTTGAGGACTCCTTTAAAGATGTCTCCGATGGCTTTCAGTGGTGACTTGAGTAGATCAACAATAGAATCTGCAATTGCAATAATAGACTTCCAGATCTGCTCTGCTGCCCAGGGCAAGGTGACTGTGATGGCTTCACTGACGGCCTGTACAGATACCAATCCATGTCAATTGTATTAACAAGTGAAATTGATACTTCATATACCAACAAATACAATCTCTTTTAGAAAAAAGGCAAGACCAATGTTGGACCTGGCCATAACAGACACTTATTTCCTAGTTGGACTCTTTGAAATAGTTCATACAGTTAAAGTACGTCTTGTAATTTGTACGTCTTGTAATTTTCAGCAATATTGAAATAAATGTGTGAATGAATGAATTCAGTCCCTTTATAAAGTCACATAGTAAAACCCAGCTTGATGACAGATGAACTTGATCAATAAACTGTATCAACAGTTTTGCCAAAATGTCCTGAATACTTGGCTAAAGAACATATCATACTGTTTGCTAACAACGTGACAAGTAGTCGGTTTGCTTTGTAACTTTACCACTGATATGATTTTGTCAAATCAGATGATCAAAATTTAGGTAACAAATTGTACAAAACAGTGTGTAAGTATGTGCATCTGTGTCTCATACACCACTCAATCTTCAGCCTTGTGGCAAATGGAACACAAATGCACTACATTATTCTAAGTTCCACATGCACTCTTAGAATAACAACTTTATCTTCAAGCAAACTTAGACACAATAAAGATGGAACGCTGTAGACAGCCGTTATCCTATTACACATGTGTGCAGCAGGAATAGCACAATTCAAATTCAATTGAAGATAATTAATGTCTGAGTTTAGGTCAAGTCCTCACAAGTCATCACAAGTCATTCAGCTTGCAGTCAAGTGATTAGCTATTCCACTGAACGGTGACCAAGGCATTCCCTTGTCATTATTCCTCCCTTGTTACTTGTGACCGTAATTGTAAATAATTTGTGATTTGGTTTGTGACAGTAATTTGATTTGAATTGAGACAAAACTTGAGAGGGACATTGTGGTGGACATGACGACAACTGTTAAAAATGACCTGGTAGAATTCCATGACATCTGTCTTGATATCACTGAATAACTGAGTAGCCTTGTTGACCACATTAATGACACCTCTGAAGGACGGGGGTAGCTGATCAGGATCAAACTGAGACAGTCTGGACACAGCCTTGTAAGCCACAGATCTCACATTCTATATATAAGGGACATAAACAATTACAAACATTACAAGACAATCCTCATAAGCAGTGTACATAAAAGCCAATAAACACCTGTATTTATTATTATTATCATTATTTTATTCAGATGAAACCAACAATAACATGTAAAGATAAGAAGCAAAGAACAGTTGATTTCATCTGGGGTAGCCCAGAAAGCCAATTACAGAGGCTTATTTCCATTGGGGTCCCACCTGTTTCAGACTGGCATTCCAGAGTTCTGCCGAACCGATTATCAGAATTTTTCCAAATAATTTGAAAATTAACTATAAGATCTCTTTGACGATGAAACTGGTTGGAGCTTCTAAATCAAAATCAATCAACTGTTGCAGTTCTTCAGAATGACTCCTCAGCTAAGTCAACGTTAAATCTATTTTGGTCAACCCGAGTAGCTTCTAATGCTATTTGGTTGGACACAACTCTGGATGTCAATCTGAAACAGGTGTAAGGTCCCATTTAATTAATCTACAGCTGCCTAGCCAGATTACATGCTTAGCCAATTAGCAGAGAACCTGTCACAAGTAAATAGATGAATATGACACGTAATGTCATTTCAGCACTCTATATCCGGCTTAGCAGATTGATATGCTGAGCAAGAAACAGCCGACAATCTACAATACAGGGTTATTAAAAAAAAAAAAAAAACGAAACCCAAATGTTGGGATCATTTTCACACAAGGAAAACAATTCACATAGGTGGGTGAATTGTTCTTGTTTTGCTTAAAGGACACTTACCTTTTTTTGTGATCTGTGGACAGTACTTTGAAATGGTGTTTGTGTTAAAAAAATTCTGTAACTTGAAAAGTACATGAGTGATTTGAATGATTCTTGCACTAAAAGAAAGATTATTAATTGGGCTTTTATATCCTAGATTTTGAAAGTGCTACATGTAGAACTTCCCAAAAAAAATGGTCCCGACATTTGGGTTGTGTTTTTTTTACTCACCCTGTATATATTTATATTATTTGCCTTGCAAAAAAGAATTAACAACAAAAATGCCATGCAAAGTTATGTGCTTAGCAGCCCCACAAAAACTTTCTTAAGGTGAAATATAGCAAAAGCTGGACTTCTTCCTCAACTTTTTTTTTTCAAAAGAATGTTTTAAGGATAATACGTTGTTATACTTTTAATAAGGGAAATACATTGTTATACAGCCTGCCAACTATGTCTTACATGTAAATACTTACAGTAATGTTACTTGGAATGTTCTCCAGAGCTTGAACAAAGTTGTCAAATAGCTGAGAGATGCTTATGTCACCGTTGAAGAGACCAACAACAATGTCCACTGCCCTACGGATGTTTCCAACTACTTGCCCAATGATGAGATCGTATACTTTGACAAAGTCGCTGATGCGCTCTACGCCAAATTCCTGATTAACATACATAGCATACCATAACATGAGGGCCAGTTTACACATACCACACTTTGTCATGCAACAATGTCACACCTTTTTATAAAAAAATAAATAAATAAGTTTGCATGCTTACATTGAAGTAACAAAGTGTAGAGACTTAACCACCCATTGATTTGAGTGTATAAAATAAAACAGTGCTACAGTTGCACAATTATGAACATTCAACGACAAATTTCTTCATAAGAATGCACTCAGAATGCATTGAAACACCAAAACTTGACTTGGCACATCCAGTTTTGTTTGGATTAATACATGTCCATATGGTAAAGGGCCAGTAATTGTCTAATGTCAAAAGTGCCATTTCATCCTCTGAGACTGAAACATTTGGATTTACATGGTTTCATACAAGTACATTGTATATCTCAAATTCTATTTTGTCTTAGTATGAGGGTGAGGGTACCAAATGTATTAGGGTATTAGTAGCTACTCTGTACTCAAATTCATGAAAAGTCTCCTGCAAAGGTAAAAAAATATGAGAAAATGTAAGGCCACCATTCAGCCAAGCTCAGGTGTACCCCTCTAATATACATTACAAGGGTGCATTCCCGTCTCGCTAACGTCTTTACGTTCATTAACTATATGAAGGCCCTGTGTGCCAATCCATAATGGAACGATAATGATGTCGAGAAACTGTCCAAATGGCAGTGCCCTGTAAATCAACTCAAAAGTGTCATTGTTTGGATAGCAGCTTGTAGTAAAACCCACAAAACCTGTAACTGAAAAAATGAAATTTTTCCAGGAATACATGTATATATAGTATCAACCCTTTAGAACATGTGCCGCCCAAAACCACCCTGCCTGTTGCTCCTCAACCTGCCCAACACTCCATTTAGTTGATTCATGGAGGAGTAAATACAATGTATTACAAAACAGGAGGGGTTCAGCCCATTGATTGTGTGTTGGCCATTTTGGGAAACACAGCAAACGACTCAGGAAAAACGTTGCCAACAATGGCAAACGTTACCAATGTCGCATTATGTGGAACGCACCCCAGGCTTGTGCACCCTCCGATGAAAATTGTCAGTGCTTATGCTCTGTGATATTGGTACGCCAACCAGCGAGTAATACCATGTGTCCAAACACGCACGCTTTGCCGAGTCAGTCACACAATGCAAACCATTATTTCTGGTCGGAGACCATACATTTATTGACTTCATTTATTGCATTACTTTGATTGGATTGAAATGTCTACAATACTCGCTAAATGTTTTGTTAATTATCATTATCAATGAGATCAGAAGGCTTGTATGGTGAAGTCAGCAAAATGAGTTAAGTTTGTGGTTGCACTATGAATGCTTCCTCTCCCGCTAAAATATGTGAAAACATGACACAAAAGATAAGACACAGCCACATGTACCTGTAGTATGTTGAGGTTATAATCAACGAAGCCATTGAAGCAGAATCGGGCCCGGGCAAAGTCCAATGAAAACCGAACAAGCCCAATCACGACTGTGGCATAAGCTTCGTCTAATAGATCCACACGCAGGTGACCACTCAATGGGGCTGTCAATCACAAAAAGAAAAGTCAAGTGTTCTTTTGGTTTGTACAAGGCTTATAGTTTCTTCAAATACAATTGATGTAATTGTTCTGCAATTAAGTCAATCACAAGTCAAGTAACATGTTTCAGTGACTTTTGACTGACTCAATTACAACTCTGCACACTTCTTGCTCTGTAATTACATTGTCCCATAGGTCCTTTTTATAAAACATTAGGTGAACAAAATTATATGCCCCCCCCCCACTTTTTCACAAATCAACACCAAAAGAATGTGAAAATGCATGAAATACAGTCTGAAATGCGTACCAATTTTCATGTTGAGTTCATTCCTAATGGTCAAGCCAAACTCAGCCCCAGTCTTTGAGCTGCCCATGAGCTTTTTCCAGTGGATGGAGGGACTGGCCAACTTGAATTCAAATCCTTCCCAGAATCCTCGCCTCACGCGATGTCTAGAGGGCACACTCACTGCAGTGGTTGCAACATCTTGGGAAGAATTGGCAGCAGAATATCTAAAATGGAAATAATAATCACAGATAGAATAAAGTCCATCAGATAATAACCACTTACCCTTACTGATGACTGATGTGACATTTACAGTGTTAAAACATTTATATATTTCAAAAATTCAAAAGCCTTCCACAGACTTTAAGTTTAAACATAACCCAAATTATGAAAATCTGCATTCCATTTGTTTGGTTAACGAAGAATCCTGTAATAATACAAAAGTTATGGTAAGGATGCCCATGATTACCTTTTGTTAATTTATAAAGCTTAATATAGAAGATAAATTTACACATTCTGCAATGATCAGCATCTACCTAGCCGTTAGACACTGTCGTGGTTTGTCCAACAAGGTCCCCAATATTTACTAGCACGGCGCTCGCTAGCTCTGTATATCGTGTTTTTACATCTGGCATGCATATCCAACAGGTCTAACGTCTTGACTAATATGAATTTGGACGGTTATTCACTTACGCGCCCACAGAAATGCATATGCATTACGTTTCAATAGAGAGGGCCAATGGTAATCTGGCTGTATCACTGGGGAATCATACATTATAAGAGTGAGGATACATAGTTCGCAGCATGCTTGATCCATGCACGCTTCTTCTTTTCTTTTGTCTCTCTTTTTTAACCGATTTTCGTTAAAATATTACACTCAGTGGTAAAATATGATTTCCAAATCTTGTTTTTCGAATAAGAATATAATGATGCATGGATTCCAAATGACCCAGGAATTAGCTTTTGACCCCACGAGCAATCGATTCGCTCCAGGCTGTGTTGCATGGTGAGGCATTTCACTGTCTGTGAAATATGACACCTTTGGGATGTTACACTGCATCCACAGCACCGAGCTAGCTGAGATCCATACATTTTATGTCAGGTGTAATATGAATATTCATATCTTTCTGATTCTTAGCCAATCAAAGTGCCCTGTCTAATTTTGGTAGCATTTACTATGTCTTGTGCACATTAGGGTTGCAGATAATCCAAGTCAGCAATTGAAAGCGAACTACATGCACGGGGCCGAAGATGCAGGAATCATTCCCGCTTGTTATTATAACGCGCGCTTCGCGTAACCCCGGGACGGTAATAATAATAAAAGTAATAATAACTACTAAAAACTTATACATGGTAGTATCTAGGAAAACATATTCACTGCGCTGGGGTCCGAGACAATTAACGAAAAGCTTCAATGAAGAGGTACGTTTTGATACAAGATTTAAAAGGGTCAGTGTCAGGTTGTGATCAACGCCGGTGGTACGGTGCGGTACGCGGCGGCGCAGGCGGACTAAGCCTAGCCAATTACGGACTTGATTTCCAGTCTTGCATCTATGTATCGAGTTAACCAGGTACATTGTACATGTATACAATTTATTGTTGGATAGGCCAAGATCATGTTCCATGCCTGGGCAGACGACAGCCATTGTAAAGTGTTTGATAAACATTCAGAAACCATAGGCTCAAGCTCTCCACACAACAAATAAATCATCATTCTTATAAACTACCTTCTGAGGTAATCAGTTACACAATACACTTAAGAGGGATTGATTGCTCATTTTTTGGTTAAAATGTTAATACATCAAGCTTCTGATTTCATTTTTACATACATGCATGCTAAATTTCAAAGAAATAATATGCTTAGTTTGCATTGCAGTTATTCTTATCCAACATCCCTTTGAAAGAGTTTCGTGCATGGATTTTTGCAGGTCTTGCACCTTCTGATCTATTGTTCAAATACATTTGAGGACAAACAACAAATAACATGTACATTTGTAAGCCTGCCCTCTCATCCATATCCCTTTTTTTTTAAGAATTGCACAACAAAGTGCTCTTTCAATCCCAAATTGTTCGCCTAACAGTATTCCTACTCACTCTTCTGGGGTGACAAACTTGGAGATATTTTGGTCACCGCCCATCGGGTGATTCTTGTAAAGCAAGGATGCCTCATATCTGACATGCTCATTCTCATCTTCATCTAAGGCTGACTTCAGCAGAATCCCTGCTGCCTGTATTGATATGACCAGGAGACAATATCATTCAGCTATTTAGCACAGAAACTTACTAAGCACAGAAAATATACATTAAGGCCCGAGTCCATCATTTGCAGCTATCCAAAAAAGTAACTGGCGTAATTATTGTTGAAAAACATACTGGTTGAAAGATAGTAAGGGGACTAAACACCCTGTGAAATTATCCATTCTGGCAAGCTCTCATTTTGAAGAAATCAATGAAAGAAGGCATTTCCAACGGTGCTTCTTAAGAAGCACCGTAGGAAAATTTTAATTAGTTGTTCGTTTTGTTATTCGGCGCAGCGCGCACAAGCATTGGAACGACGCACAGGCGCGCGCGGTTGCTATAATTCGTCGGGTCAGTGCGCGACATCGCGTAAAGCTGCAATTCCAAACATGATTTAGCAACTTTTGATTTTAAATTGAGATCCTAGAATGCTGTTTTTCTCGGAATATGAAGCTGACGCTGAGCTGAAACTTCATCAAGAAAGTTGTTCAGTATCCTTCATTAGATTTTGAACAGTTTTGTTGCTTCAAACGAACAAAATGCACTAATTACAAATGATGGACTATAGCTTTAAATAAACAAACAAAAACAGGTTATCACCTGCAATGTCATAACCGTACTGCTTGTGTGTGGTTATCAGCAGCAATAAATCATATTGGTGCTGCATATTACATCTAGTTTCAGACTTGGCGATCCTAGCACACACATATTTCAAGCACCTTTTGTATGAGCATTTATTTTTCACTATTCACTCAACCACAAAGAAAGTCCCACCTGAAAACTTTTTCGTCTAACTCAAATAGTACTGGGCACATCTTGGTCAAATTATGACTGATCAGTACAGAAATTCCTTAGCAGTCCAGCCATACTCTTTGTTTGGCCTACAGCAGTGATAATTTGTACAAAATTATGCAATTTATGACAAAAGATACCAAAACAAGTTGCACTTTTGTATACGTGCAAGGTGAGTGTGAACCACAACTTGCACGTATACAAAAGTGCAACTGTTTTCAGTGTCATTTGTCATAAACTGCATAAATTCGAACACATTATCACTGTTTTGGGCCAAATAAAGAGTATGGCTGGATTCCTGAGGAATCGCTGTACCGATTAGTCATTATTTAAGCAAGAGGTGCTCAGTAGTTTTTGAGTTAGACAAAATAGTATTGGAAGGGGGGGGGGACTTTCTTTTCTGGTTGAGTGTAATATCAATTCAGGACAAATCAAAAGTGTGCAGTCTGGGCCAAAGTGTCCCAGGAATACTTTGCATGTATGTATTATGGAAAAGTTGCCCCCCCCCCCCCCCCCGAAGTAACTATTCTGAATATAATTTTAGGTTAGACATACAAGGGCACAATATTGTCTAGTCATTCACCGTATCATGATGGTAGTCTCTCATGGAGTGTAAGCCAGCCCTTTTCAGCAGTGGATGAGTAGCGCTGTGGTTGGTATAGCTCTGGATGTGAGGGAAGGAGCGATGCAGCCCAGCATTGCCCAGAGCTTCAATCAATGCCACCGTGTCATGGTGAAACTCCTCTCGTTCATCCTCAGTCAGAGACGTCAAGGTCTTCTCATAGGCCCAGGGATCTGAGGTCAGAAATGAAAGATGGAGTAGTTTAGTTTAACAGTAACCCTGCGGGTATTTTGTGAACATGTCGTGCCCAACACTACAACCTGCAACACTTGCCAAAATGAGCAGCCAGGCCGGTCTAACAAATGACAACAGGTCAAAGTCTTCAAGTCAAACTGTAGTCTGTAGAGTAACGAAATGCATCTTGATAAATACTTGTAAAGGAAATGTTTGCTGACACACCATGTGATAATAGATCTCTTTTCAGTAACCTCAAAGTGTAATTTTCCAACATATTCTTGGTTTGACAGAACCGGTCATAAATGTCCACATCTTTAACAAAAACAACGTTGATCAGAGACCAAGACATTTTCGAAAAGTCCAAAATAAATAGAACTACCTTTAAAAGTGAGATCATCTTTGGAAATATGGTTTCTGGTTAGGAACTGTTAATTACCCGCACTTAATGTCAATTGGCCAACGCTCTGAACATAACAAGTCAAAATATTTTAATGTTCAAATACAAAGTAACTGAATGTTGGCGTTCTCAACCACAGAGATTTTTGTTGTAACTGACCGTGCACACCAAGTTTATCCTCAATCTTGCGGATAATGAACTCTGCTTGAGACTTGTATCCAGCCTTCCATCGGTGACCAGCCAAGGCACCGAGTACCAGCACAGCAACCCTCTGTATCTCAGGATCTTTAAGGGACTCTATAACAAAAAGATTTACAATCAATGGTTCTTTCAAAAATTGTATGTTATTCGAAAATGTGGTTAAATAGAAGAGAGCCTGTCACGTGGGTGGTTTTAAAGCGCTGTTAGAACAACTCTGAGAAGTGTTTAAAACCAGCCAGTTTGGAGGCTGTCATTTTGTGTGTTTGTTCGGGGAGAGGGCGGGAATGGCAATTCATGGTCTGTTCACATAAATGGCCCATAAACATGGATAGCAATATAATTAGGGATGTCAGGCATTTGTCATGCAAAACGACGTAAAATTTTGAAAAAAATCACGAAAATCGGCCATTGCATTCTGTAGATATATTAGCATTTTAAGGCTCAATTTTTCGGCAAAAACATGGCAAAATGTGGGCAATTTGACCAAAATGCACATTTTACAATATTTGCATGGCCACAGTTTTAGTATAATTAGCCTCAGAATCATGATTTTGGTTGAAATGATACACTTATGACCAAATAACATCATTAGAAAAAAAATAGGCACTCCATCTTTTTTTGTTTTGTGTTGGTGCTATGGCAAAAATGGAAATTTTTGCTCGTGGACCTCAAATAATTTCTCAAAAAAATTCATTCAAAGTCCAAAGAATTAATATGCGTAATTGCTGCGCTGCCAAATAGAAATAGGCTATGGCCTGAAACTTTCACTGAAAGCAAGTATTGGGATTATACACAAACTGAAACACTTGTCATTTGTATTTACGCATAAATATGCAAATCAATGAATAATTAACATTTCGTTTGTGCACGTTACATAGGAAATTGTACACGTTATATATGTGAAATATGTGTAAATGCCACAATGCCAAAAGTAAACGAGATACAGAAGTGTAAGTTAAATGGAATGTAGACTGTATAGTTTGCTACATTTTCACCCCAGTCTTAAGGTGAATATTCAAATGTGGAATTAAATGTTAATTAATAACTTAAATATGTAAAGAGTGACATCATTAATATGCATAACTGCTACATCGTCGAAAGTAAACGAGATAGAGATTTGAAACTGGCATAGAATGTACTCTGAAAGAGTCTCCACATTTTAAAACAGGTTTTTCAAATAAATTTGAAACTAATTAAAATATAATTCAAAACTGACCATAATTATTTTGAAAATGTTAAGCTAAGAGAGCAAATAAGTTTAACAGTTCAGAAAAAAAATTCTTAGAAATCAGAAAAGATGATTCAAAAGATCAAATCAGTTTTAAAAAAAAGCAAAAAGAAACTAACTCAAGAGTTTCCAGTTCATTAGAAAACCAAAAAGTTCTGGGTTCAATCTGACTTTCCCCTGCTTTGCCTTGCATTTCCATTTTTCTCACAATAGCAGGGCAGTAACGCTGTCAAAAGAAAGGGCAATATGATGTACCGCGCATGTGTGGACTGCCATACACACGAACGTGAGCCCGCTTGTAGAGATGATCAACAAATGCACATTACTGTATTAAAACTTACACCCCAGTGTCGTTGATTTCGCCATTGATACGGTGAGTTAAAATACAAATTCCGGTTGTTTTTCACGTCCAAACATTTACGGTTTGGTGTTCGCAATCGTGACATAAATTCCAAATTTCCATCAAAAACCAGGATTTTGAAGCTTCAACCACACTTCACACAAAAATGGTGGCCAAAACGTTTTTAGCCCTGCAGGCCCAGCATGCTGGAAGCATCCACTTTCAATTGAGGGATTATTTTTTAGATTCGGATGAGAGGGGGATATCGAGATAGCCATTTAACTGCAAGGTTATTTTTTGGCAATTTGAGCGTCTCACCTGGCCTGCTGCGCGCAGAGGTCGTTGGGTCCACAAAGCGCGCCTCAGATTCATTTTGCAAAAAATGTGACAGTTCAGGATTATTCCTTAAATAATAATTTAACCTTTCTGAAATATAAAAACATACGGTCTGAAAGATGAAGATCTATTCTACAGCAGCATAATTTTTAATGCAGTTGCACTTAAATATATCCCTCTAACATGTCTAAGGATAGTTTGGAAAATGACCTTTGCGGCCGTAAATTCTGAGTTTGAACAAAATTTTCTGTGGCTGTTGACATCCCAAATAAGATGTAAAATTCTTGAACTAAACAGCATTTTTTTGCTTTTTAAAAAGTTTTTAACCAAAGAGGGTAATGGCCTGGTCACCAATCATGCCAATAATGGCTCTCAACTCGGCTCGGGCGATTAATGGCAATCAGGTATGGCATGAGCAGATATGAGCTTTTATGGACTGTGGGGTACACAAAGTTTGTGAAAAATATTTACCACTGATTTTTTTTCCGTTTAAATGGGAAATATTGCAGTTCACCAATTTTCACTTTTCAACTAAGTTTAGTAATTGCACCTTTTTGCTTTTCACATTGTTTGAAAAAGAGAAAATAAATTGAGAAGCATAGAGCTCAGTAGAGACAGGGCCTATGGGATTACAAATAAATTAAACCAATGGATTATCTGGGTTTAATGAGGAAACACTTTTCATTTTGTTGTCTTTTAAGAAAGAAAAGATTCCAAAACTTACCAGGGAATTTTTGAGGTTGAAAGGCAATGTTTTCTACAGTCTCTAGGTAATGCTGGAAAAAAAAACATCAAAAATGATAATGGATTATGAGACTAATTTTTTTGGACACTATCATCATTCCAAAAATTTCAATGCCATATAGATAAACAGCAACTAAATCCTAAGAAACAACCTGAAAGGAGTCTATACACTACCTCTGATATAGTGTGTGTGAAGCCAGCAGAGGCAATGAGTAGTCTCTCTACCAGCTCCTTGTTTGGTTTTGGAGACAGGAGGATGAGATCAGTAAGGAGCGACTGGGAAGCATCAGTGTGCATCTCAGCAACTGCATCCAGCATGTTCAGCCTGTCCTGCTTGTCACGGATACGTCTGAGAAAAGAATTTTTTTTCTCTAACATCTAAAAAGGACCCAATTTCATGGATCTGCTAATTAAAAGTGGAAATTACAGTATTGCCTAGCAATTATGTGCTTAGCGTAACTCAGCTGACAACCAGTCACAAACAATACACACTCTATTTATTGCCTAACAAATATGTGCTAAGTATGAGCTACTTTCTGGCCACATGAGACAGACAATTGTCATTTTCTTGTGTCCTCGCTGCGATTGTTAAATTGATTAAATATTTGTGGTCACCGTAAGGTCTCCTACGAGAGCGCATATTATGTGACAGGCCCTTTAGTTTAACTCAGCTGACAACCAGCCACAAACAATACACAATCTATTTATTGCCTAGCAAATATCTGCTGTGTAAATCCGGCCTCAGGTCGACCTTGTGACGACACAGATCAGTCGGCGACTGACTTTGCAGGATCAAGCTGCGCCTGAGCATCGATTGTCGGGAACATTGCAGTCGCAACGATATGAAGACAATCGAAATCAGCCGGCACTAAAAAAAATCAACAGTCGCAAGAGTAGAAAAATGTTAACTTCTGCGACGTGTTCCGCGACAATTACACGATTTCTCAGTTTTGTGACCTGAGCATACTTTGTGTGCTTGATGCCGACGGTTCCGTCGTGGCGCAAGCAAATCGCGGGTCGACCTGAGGCCGGCCTAACTCAGCTGACAACCAGTTACAAACAATACACACTCTACTTATTGCCTAGCAATTATGTGCTTAGTGTAACTCAGCTGACAACCAGCCACAAACAATACAATTTGGTTAAATATATGTGAATGAGAAAACAACCTGGACATGATGTAGTGCATACCTGGACAGTGGCAGCTGGTACATCGGAGACACAATCTCTGCCAGTTTCTGAGCGTCAGGCACCGAGTGTAAAGTTTGAACTAGCTTCTGAAAACAATGGGTCTGTTCATGGGATCCTGTGTATGACAAAAGGTAAAGACAATCTCTTAAGCTTGGAAGAGATCTACTCCATTTGGATATGAAGCTCTCAATGATTTTACTTAGTGCAAAAAATGATGTGACCTGTGGTAATAAATAATAATGCATTTTTTATCTATTTTGCGCAAAATACCATAATATTCTAAAACGCATTAGGGCCTACATGTTCAGAGTAATTGGTTAAAATATTAAAATGACGGAATGAAATTTAAACACTAGTCAAATACAGAGTTGTAACGAGTCACTGATTTTTGTGACTCGAGTCGAGTCGAGTCATTTTAAAGAAGTGACTCGAGTCGAGTCGAGTCATTAGGTCAACAAGGTCGAGTCGAGCCGAGTCGAGTCACAGAGTGTGGTCGAGTCGAGTCGAGTCGAGTCAAGTATTTAGCTCGAGTCAATTCGAGTCACAAATATTTGAACACTATATAATAAATTACAATAAAAAGCAACAAACACAAGAGAGAAAGAATACAAGGCACCAGTCTATTACGAAAATCCAAAGACATAAAGTATGCTGTATGGTACCCAACCAACAGTTTCCATTGCTAGCTCAGGTCACAGATAAGAAGATGTGAAACTTCAGTCTTATAACTGGTTTGGCTTCGGGTCTAGATTTTGTTGTTCGCTGATCGCTGACAACGTCAAAACCTAATTGCATTATACAAAACTGTTTCTGATTATTTAAAGGTGGGCCCATCCGTATCCATTTTTTGTGTGAAATCGGGACATGAATTTCCACCAAGAACTTCAAAATCGCCCGAAACCAATGATGAAACCACGGATTGAGAAATGCGTTTTAAGTCTGGTTCCGGGTTTAGCATTACATGCTATAGAACCACAAGGTGGGAGTCCGCGACACGGTGTATGTTTGTTGTTTCATTATGGTGGAAGGAAACAGACGGCCGCTGTATATAAACGTACATTATTCGCGAACATTAACGTGACGTGAACAAAAACTGGCAATGCGAACAGCGCGGCGTAAGTCATTGCAAATTTTTTTCGCAAATAAGTTTTGCTTTTATTTTTGGGACTCGGGTCTTATTAGCCTTCCTCGAGTGAGTCGAGTCATTCTGATGAGGGACTCGAGTCGAGTCATTTGCTCGCAGTGACTCAAGTCGAGTCGAGTCATTTATCCGTCGGGATTCAAGTTGAGACGAGTCGCCAAAAAATGTGACTCGAGTCGGACTCGAGTCGAGTCATTGACTCGAGTCATTACAACTCTGGTCAAATATAAAACCATTACATATTTTAGAGAATACAGTGAACAATGGGGTGACTTTGTACATGTATGTCATACATGTATGTAAAATGTTTGCCATCCACGTGCATGTAGCAACCTAGGGGGTAAATTATATATGGAAACTAGACATTAATTTGTCTAGTATTGGTTCAAACTGCTTGGAAACGTCTTGGACAAAGACTCACATTTACCAATCATTTTACCATATTTGTCTCTTTAAATTGGACTGTTATTGCAGACATTGCATTGCCTCTCACGGGTTATTTTTTTGTCCAAACAGTATGGATGTCTTATTTCTGCCTCTCCATCATACCTTCCATAGGTGCTGTCCTCATGCATGTCAGGTTGCCAGCAATCTCGTCCTTCAAGGATGTCATATCAAAGTTCAGATGAACATCTTGCAGCTAGGATCAGAGTAAAAAGCTCAGTGAGGTTTAATTCATACATTTTAGGACAAACAAGAGATAACATGCAAGCCTCGCCTCTCATCCATATCTCGTGTGCGTTTTAAAGACTTAAGTCCAACAAAGTGCTCTTCAAGCTTCTTGCCTCTTACAACTTACTGAAAAACACATCACAAAGATCTTTTTTCCCCATAATATCAACAGATTCTTTTCCTCAATTAAAACTCTTTATTTCATTGTGAGCTACGAAAGCTAGAAAAAAAATGGCCACAAAAAGTGATAAAAACTTGCCTTAATTAATGTCAAAAATCTTTAAAATAATGGAGAATTCAGGTTGTTCACACCACTATGCACAACACTAGTCACGACGGGAAACTGACCAACACTGTCCGTATATCGCACGGTCTGCGTGCATGATGTACTGTGTGAGTGGTGGGCCACGAACCTCATGTTGTGGCAGGACATTTCGGGGAAACACGCTGCGCTGTATCACTTCAAGTACGAGCTGTACAACCTCGAAATAAATTGATGAACAGGGAAAATACGTACACAGACAAGAGAAATCAAGTTCTGTGAAATAACTTGCAGAAATCTTCTTCCTCCATCGATGTTTAATTGGCATTTTTACGATGTAACGACCTGCAACTGCAGTGCACTCTGCTGTGTTACGCTTAATGTTGGTCGGTCATACATGTATGTATGCATGGAGTATTTCCATCATGCCTTCCTCTGCCCTTTTAGTGTGGGCCTGGCGGAACCAGTACAGCATTGTTGCATTGAACATTATTACGCACTTGTTTTCATCACCACGATAGCAAAACGCGAAAGAAATTACTGGTAATCGCAAAGGGAAGTTGTAAAAACAATGGAGGTTTCTTCTCAAAAATTGCGAACGGAAGTACATTGTAGGCAGACAAATAAACACAAGCGTTTTTGACACAAAAAGGTTATTGAGAGGTGTTTTGTGGAGACATGAAAAGACAACAGGATTTTTTTTTTAAATTAAAAATAGTAAAAAAGAGAACTTTTTTGTTTAACTTGCCGATAAAATGTTTAGGGTCGCGGCCGTAAAAATAGGGTAGGTCAGGTAACCAGAAGCAGAACTATTTTATTTTTGGCCTTATTTATTGTTGGTATAGCCAACACATGTGGTAGCCCTTGGCTACGTGGTTGGAGATTTCCATTCCAAAACAAGTCAGGTGTGTTTACAAACACAATTGCCCCGCAACCGTGACTGTTTCCATGACATAACGCCACTCTTTTAACATCAACATACATGTGCTTAGGTCACATGGAACGTTCATTGACATCATTCGTATTTTCTGTAGGTTTTAATTGTGAGTTAATCCCTATTATCTCATAATAAATATAATATAGTTTTGTTTGCTTTTCTGGTGGAAAGTTATTGTATGTGATTTAAAAGAGTCAATGTGAAGAGATCATGTACAAACAAGCTGAATAAAAAAAAACATAGCTATACATAAAACAAAATGAAAGATCAAATTTCTATTGTTTTAGCCTCTGCGAACTTGACCTTTGACCTTTCAGTCCCAAATGCTATAGGCTTCCTAGGATTACCAAGAACAATGCACAAACCAAATTTGTTAAGTATTTCTGAAGTTATCACGCTGACAAGATTTCTATTGTTTTAGCCACCGTGACCTTGACCCTTGACCTTTCGGCTCCAAATGCAATTCGCTTCTTAGGATTACCAAGCACAATCCACAAACCAAATTTGAAGTTCATATGTGAAGTATTTCTCAAGTTATCGCGCTGCCAAGATTTTTCTGGACACACACACACCCACACACGGAAGGACAAGGCGGGAACAGTATGCCCCTTCAGCTTCGCCGCGGGCCATGATCTCATCAAATTCCAATTCTTAGTAGCTCGAGTCAGTATGTGGGGTATCCATGTGTACGTATCCATCCATGCAACCAAAGTATGTGACAAAAAGTGTGATTGCTGATGCAAAGTAGTACAGACTAAGCCTAAATGTATATAGTGAAACGGCATAATTGATAACCTCAATGAAAGACACTAATTTGAGTTCAAAGTACCTTCCTGAAGTGAATGGAGTCGGTGACAATATCCTCGTCATCAGGTGGTCCAGTAGGTGACTGGTAGTATGACTCTCCAACAAAGGTCAGCTGTCCTTCAGAAACAGTCTGCATCTCAGGAAACTCTGAGTGTCATTCAAATAATAGAAATCAATAAATAGGCCTATGTGTGGTTTGAATTGTAGTGACAAGCCATATGAAATACCGGTACATGTATGTCAAAGACTTACTTACACACCTTCTCACATGTTTGAAGCCCATGCAGGGAATGTACATGTGCAACCGTGTTGCCAGGATTGACCAGTCATTGCAAATATGTTGTGGGGGGGGATCCCGGAACTAGTTTTGAACTGAGAAAAAGTTCTAAAGAACTTTGTTGGAAAATTTGTAGAAATGTTCACAACTCACCACAGACTTTCTACACAAACAGCAGATTAAAAGTGGCATCAGTATTTGTTCATGTTATACCAGAACTACATAACTAAGTCATATATAAAATAAAACGGTACAACGATAGTCAATGTCCGATTGTGTTATGCATTAATGCATGGGCCATGGTTAAAATAAGGAGGCCATGTTGCACAACGAACCCCTCAACTAATGAAAGGGCCAGGTTTAGGGAGACCACTGGTGGGGTCTCTTGATCTCATTGCTTGTTGCGCATGTCAATCCCGTGATGACGATATATGGGCTTGTGAACATTCAGAACAACATGAGTTGTGTGATCTGATACACCGTGCCCTCTGGAGACATGTACACAATAGTGAAGAAAGGTTGTATATGTCTCCACAGGGCAATTTCTATAGATGAAAATGTCTCCACAAGGTTATCACGAAATAGATATATATGGACTTTACTCAATAGAATTTCCAAGGTATGTTGATCAGTTGCAAATGGAAGAGCTTTTAGAAAAGGGGTATTATAAGTCCGAATTTCAGCCAAGGAAATTAATTCTGGTTAAAATAAGAGCATTTTGAAACTACACTTTCAAACTTGAAAACTTAACTACACAAGAACAAATAAATTTCTCCACAAGGATACAGATTCCAGAAGGTGTATATACTTCATGCCATATGCGTGTGAACCACTACGTGCACGTGGGGTGTCCCTCCCACTACCTCCCACTGGGACAATTGAAAGAGGGCACAAAGTGCCAAATACTGTTCTTACACGAAATTCATCCATGTAGTTCCAGGCACACTTTTCCCCCAGAAGATATGAGTAAAGTACGTCTTTCCTTCCTTTTCTCAATGAGTTTCCAGGGAAATACATGTACGTATACCTTGTTATATCTTACTAATTAACCCTAATCACCCCCAACCCATCAAAATCCAACTGCATGTTTTGTTGGAGTCTGTTGGCGTGAGTGTGTGCACTGGTATTAAACTGATTACGCTTTACATGGGCATGATGGGGTCAGGCATACCACCATAATCAAAGTCCAACATTTTGGTGTTGGATTTTGCAAGAGTGAGGAAGGTTCCTAATAAATCAGTCAAGGGGGTTAGTGTTAATTAATGGACCTTTTCTTAAAAACAAATTAGGCCTAGACCCTACATGTCTGCAGTAACTATTTAGCATTTCGGACACCAATCTGGTAGTGGTACAAATTTACCACAAATTATTCCAAACATTATTTACCAATATCATCTCCTGCTTGCTCATCCGCATGATGCCGATGCTGAAATCTGTGTCAGGGTCAGGAATGGAAAAATATTGAAAAATAATCAGTATCATGTGAATGTCATATTTCATAAAAGAAAGATAGTGGATATTTTGCCAGAGGTAATGACGGCAAACTAACAATTACTAAAGGTTTGCCGGCGGCAATCCATAGCAACAGAGGGCGCTGTACTATTTAAAATAGGGCTGAATTATAAGATGTATTAAATTCCCACCAAAAGTTGTGTAGCACGTTTGGTGTAATGGTTAAGCAAAGGCTCTAGTAAGCGGGATGACTCGCGTTTGATTCCGACCGCACCCCATTTTTAAGGTTTTTTTTCTCATCCCCAAATAAATAAGAATATTCTTCTTTTATTATTTTAACATGTCTCAAACATTTTTTGCAGAGTATTTTTTTTTTCTTTTTCAGATTTGTGGCTCTGGAGGATTTTTTTTAAAAGGGAAATAAAGTCCGAAATTAAAAAATGGTCTGAACCCCATCTTGTGAATACGAGGTAACAACGATAATTTTGGCATGGAGCCAAACTAAAACTTGTCACCGGAAAATGTTTAAGTACAAAAAAACAGTAATGTTCAGTGCATATCCGGCAAACTAACCTTTACTAAAGGTTTGCCGTCTCCGGCAAAATATACCAATATACACTGCCTAAAAGAAATGGGCCTATTGCCAATAACAAATTTCGAAAAGAAATAATAACTTATTGAACCAAAAATTCAATTTATCTTCAAATGACAGGAACAGATAGTGCTTTCAAGGACCAACGAACAACTTTAACTGCACATCAATAACTTGATTTCATAACTCACAAGTCACATCATGTCACATCATATATGTCACATCATGCGCAGTTGTTTAAACCTAGATATTTTTTTTTTAAGAAAGAGAAAGGACCTGACATTATGCAGCATATAGAGAGGTTGGATATCAACCAAAAGTAAAAAGGCGGTGACGATCATCGTGTTTAAAGGCCGCTTGCAGTCTAGGCTTAACTTGCGGTCACAGTGCTTCTCTATGGACATTCCCGAGGGATTGGAATGTTGGTCAAAAATGTAAATCGCCCAAGAGTTCTGACGTGCAATTGACGCAATTCCTTCTGTTCCTAGTTCCTTTGCTCCATGGTCCAATTTAATTAAATCATGAAATAGTTTATACACCGACACAACAAGATTTGGCCTCTGTTGATTCGATCATGGAGGATTCTTTCTTCCACGTTTTGATAAACAAGCATGTTTTCAATCAGTTGTTTACACTGAACACATGACTGATGAGTTTTAAAACACCAACTCAAGTTTACCGCAATTAAGTTCTACATCTAGACGCTAAGGATCATTCATACACGTGGCGTATTCAGGAGCCAGACTAGATTAAAAATCGTTATTTTTTCCAACAAAAGAGGGCGGCAAATTGTTTTATCCGATCGGCAGCCACTTCACAGAGATCAAAGGTAGAACAACGTTTGAACTGGATCAGTACAATGGTTAAAAGGATATTAATCAAGGTCAATGTGTTCTTTCGCAAAAACCTTGACGAGATAAAACGAATGTAAAGAAAAAGGACATTGCGCGAGATATGCAAGAATGCTGAAGACATCGCAAATAACCTGCTTCATACACAAGCCCCTTTTGGTTTTTCTGAACCATTTCCCAGGCTAAACACGAGACTTGATATCCTTCATAAGTCATGTTCGATATTTAATTATTCAGTTTCTGTAAATGGTACCCTCTTCTTCTAAAAAGAATGACCCCAAAAAAAATGAAATATGGGGTCCCAATTCGAAACAGAAGTGACGCAGAAAATAGTGACTGAAACATCCTACCCTGGTGCTGATTCCCTCGGAGCATCAAAGTGGTCGAATATCTTGATCATGGATGGGAGCTGCATAGCCGGGTGATAGTGAATCTCCTAGAGTATACAATATTGACAAGCATGATATTAGTTGGGCTTCCAAAGGAATTGAGATTTGTTGAATTAAGGAGATCGATATCCCTCGTATATCAATTAAACATTTCTTTTCTCGTAATGACTATTTTTTTTCTCTCACAAACTACGGGTTTTTCTTTGCTGTTTTAGGTGTCTACGATCCTCTAGGAAGAAATTTTATTTTTAGTTTTGGGTCGCCTGATAAAATATTGTCAAATAATTCGCAAATTACAAGTAAAGTAGTTATCCCATCATTCAACGGTGAATAACTTTGTATTGCTAAAAACTAGCAATTAAAAAAAAATCAAGTACTCGCAAATGGCACGCCCGGCCGCAGGAAGAGAAACTTTGAGAATTAAGATTGAATGATTTGCATGATGAAGTCAGTTCCTGACAACTGTTAAACACAGACCCACCGTTTGGGGTAATTTTCCGTTCAAATTTTGAACCCCTGGTAAGTTGATCATTGAAAATATTCTGCATAAAGTTCGCTCATAGAATCACTGTTGTGTATCTTAAAGAACAATGTGACAATGAACATAAAAATACTACAGCCCCCCCCCAAAAAAAATGACGGCAAGGTTTTGCTCATGAGCAATTGTCTTATGTTTGTTTTATGATTGTGAAACCGTGATAACGTGTGAACATTTTTTTAAAATACTGTTTTAGTGTGGTTTGTAACGTCATTGAAATAAGCATGTGTGAATTAAGATAACAGATCAGCCAAATCGAACTTCACTCTAGTCTAACTTTATTTAAGGGGGGGGGGGTGCGTACACAACCAGTGCACCCCCACCCCCTCCCCGGGTACAGGTGATAGTGTGTTATACCTTTTGGTGTTTGGATTTGCCGTAAGGTATTGGATGAGTCCGTCTAGTCTTAGTGAAGACAATAATGCCATCGTTGCCAGGAGCCATCTTAGCCGTGTAGGACGACTCGTGCTGACCCTCATGACCTGTCTCATTGCAGTCGTAGCTCCAGTCGCTTCCCAACACCTGTTTTTAGTTAAGGATGGAATTGAATGATCATGTGAAAGAATTATGCTGAAAACAAGCATATTTTGAGGTATTTGAGTGTGATTTTTGTTGATAAAAAAAGGTCTTTTTGTGTTATAATCTCTCAAGGCGTCCTTCACTCTGGCACTTTCGAGGCCCAATACGAATAACAACGAGGTCGGGGGAAACCTCTTATTCTTTTTATTTAAATATGTTTTACTATTTTAAGGAACTTGAAAGTGCCAGCACCTCACAAGCCTTACTACTTGTACACCCCAACCATGTACGACAAGAAGAAAAGTTCATAGCTTATGAGTTTGGGACCAGCACCAAAGTTGTTTACATGAATGGTGCAAACATTGATTTTCCGGAATGCAGCAAGTGGTTTTGTAGTACTCTTACTCGGTACTCGTACTCAAGTACTACTCGAGTACCACTAAAGTACCTTTTATTCTTCTTTTCTTTTTGAGTACTCGTACTCGAATACTCGTACTCGAACAAACGGTATAGCTTGACTTACCAAGGCCTTAACCCTGCGCAGCGTTTACAAAAAAACTTTACAACTCGTCAACTGCTGCCCTCTGGGCAGCAGCTAGGTACTTTCCCGCACTACGCAAGACCCTATTCATAGCAATACAACAAAAAGCCACGTGCTACACAGTGTCCAGACAGTTGCCAGACAGTGCGCTGGAAAGATAATTGACTGGTGGCTGTGGTATGCAGTTATGAAGGGAGATGACTGTGTTAGGTTACAGGTCTTTGTTGATTTTCAATGAGACTTGGCAGGAGGCCTGGTCGAAAGTTTGTTGACACGGCCTGGGTGTAGCCCTGGCTGCAAAGTTAATTGAACCAGCTGATTTGGCAAGGGTTGAATGAGGGTTAGATAGGATAGGCCGTGAACGTTATTAATTAGCCCTCATTTTTTTTCTCCAAAAGATTCGGTTACCTGGGGCCCAAAGGGTAGCAGGTCACTCTGCGCAGGGTTAAATTATTCTATCCATACTTTCAGTTTGAAATGGTTGATTGGCTTGCGGAGAAATAAAAGTTTCCTGATTTTCCTCCGCGCACGTCCGCGGACAAACACAATTATTAACAACTAGCCGTGAGTGGGTATTATATCAGTTATCTGACCGGGCCTGGGACAATTACGCCAATAACTTTATTAAATGACGGTAGAACTAAACGTTCATGTCTGTATCTCACAGGGGCGTAAATCCCGGGGTGATGTGGGGGGGGGGTATATATGCCCCCACTTTTAAACCGGGGGGGGGGGGGGCTATTGCATCATACCCCCACTTTTTCGTGATGAGAAAAAAAACAAAATGCGAATTTTGAGGTATTTTTCGAACATCCCAGCAACCCAAATGAATTCAATAGCACTGAAAAGTGAAGAGACACAGTACAAAAGCTTTTAAAATATGCTATTTAGATGTAAGCGGTAGCGTACATGTTGATATACATCTATATCCTGAAGAGCGCCCCATAGTGAAATGTGGTGTCCAGCCAACCCCCCCCCCCCTTCTCCCCGCTTTTCGAATCTCCACGGCCGGGCATTTTTTTGATTTTGGTTATTCCCCTCCCCCCCCCCCCACCTAAGTACTCGGAAAAAAGTACTCGACTATAACACTGGTGTACAGTCTAGCTTTTGTGTAAAACAATTTACACAAGTGGACGACCAATTATTAGTAGTCGCGGCGTCGAGGAGGTAGAACGACCCCCTCCCCCACAAAAAGGGCCGCAGGTCCATTATTTCCGCATGATTGTGTATTTCCATGGGTAAGAAAAACCTGTCCAGTTATTACACATTAAAAGGTGAAAATAGGTCCACTTCTTAGTAAAAACTGGCTATGCGTACGGCCTTAAGCTGTTGTATAAATAAATTTACACAAGTGGGCGGCCATGTTTCCTTTTTACTCTCAAAACTGTAGTAATGTTAAATAATAATGAGCAATTAGTAGCCGGGGTGGCGGGGGTCGAACACCCCCCCCCCCCCAAAAAAAAACCGACCTTAGGTCCATGTTTTCCTCGCAATTGTGTATTTCCATGCGTAAAAAGAACCCGTTTGTTACACATTAAAAAGTCCACCTACGGTGAAAAGGTCCAGTGCACTTCATGGTAAAAACGACCCTACCCTTCCAACAACTAGGCTGGCTAAGTACGGCCCTTAGCTGTTGTGTGAATCAATTTACCTCCATGTTCCCTTTTTAATCTTGAAAAGGTGAAGTAATTTGACCTAATAGTGAGCAATTCATTTAGAGTGTGTGTACGTTCTAGTTGCTGTGTAAACACTGCTTACACAAGTGGGTAGGCATACACCGCGTTATGGGGAAGTTTTTTTGTTTGTTAGGCAAATTAGGACCGAGTTATGGGGACTTTCTGCTGTCCCCATAGCATTTTCGGTCCCCCCAATTACGGAACAAGAAAGTGTGGACGACTGTGTTTCTTTTTAACTCTGAGCAATTGTTTAATAGAGTGTAACAGCATATCAACGCCAATTAAGAAGGAATTTTGGCAGGACGAGCAGACCCTCGAACTTAAAAAAAACCACAATATTTTGTAAAAACTGTCTTTTTCCATTGAAATGCCCTTTTTTCAACTGGCTTAACCCCCCCCCCCGCAATTATTTGTAAAGAGTGCCCTTTTTTTACGAAATGCTCTTTTTTCTGAACAAGTGCCGTTTTCAAAAAAGAAGTGGTGCCTTTTTTGTGGCATCTGCCGTTTTGGGGGCCTTTGTCCGAATTTCGCACATGTATCGCCCTGAAAAGCACCATATATTGGTCCTTTGTGTACATAATTGTCTGTTTTGAACAGCGCCGCCAGATTTTTGTTTTTACGGATGCCAAGGGGTCCGGAGAAAAAAAACCTGTCTACATTTCACAACGGATGTGCAAGTGCCCTTTTGGCGCAAGTCAGATTTCACCCAACCCCTTTAATTGCCTCCTGTTCAGTCATGCATGAAAACTAATCCAGTAAAAATGTCACCAAAAGAAGGAGGAAGAGTTACTCTAAAAGTACATATGAAAATATCTTATCTATTTTACTACAGAAAAAAACTATGGCCAATTAAAAAACAAATACAGGACAGTGTACAAATACACACGTAACCCTGCAGGCTCTGTCCGCATAATTGTTTTGGGGTGTCAGAGCAGTTTTTAAACTTTTTTTATGAAATTCTATGAAAAAAAAATAAAATGACAGAGCTGGGTTTTCTTTTACAACCCCCGGATATGCGCATATCACTTGCTTTCAGGTGCCCCCTCAGAATATTAACCCTATAGTTACGCCACGTACTGCTTTTATATATACTGCTAGATATATGTGAAGAAGTGATGAGAGACAAAAAAAACCCTACAATTAATGTTTACTCTGCTGGCAAATAAAACCCTGGGGAAACCGGGAATTCCAAATTTAACTCAGCCGACGCGACAGGGCCTGAACTCTGCCCTGGTTGCTAAGGGGTAGTACAGTAAACAGTCTTTTGTAAACATACTGGTTTATTCAAACTTTATAAAGTTCACTAGTACTTATAGGCCTGAATTGGTTTTTTCAATCACAATTTTGGGAATCTGCCAAAAAAGTGGCAACCCAACCCCAAAATTATATTTTATATTGAAAAAAAAAATGAAGCACCAAAAAATAATCATGACTGGAAATGAGCTGATGAAATTGGCTTTCCATTCATTATTATGTTTGGTGCTATATTGTTTTTGAATATAAATTATATTTTGGGGGGATTTGGGATCCGCTATTTTTGACTCACCCTGTAGTAACGCAAATTCAAAATGCATAAGGAGTAAACTGACGATAAGCCTGTGAGCGTTTTTCCCCAGAGTGAACCGAAATTGAAAAGATCTCGATATCCCAGCCCCCCCCCCCCCGCTTTTTGTTTTTACGGATGCCAAGTGTCCGGAGAAAAGAAAACTGTCTACATTTCACAACGGATGTGCAAGTGCCCTTTTGGCGCAAGTCAGATTTCACCCAACCCCTTTAATTGCCTCCTGTTCAGTCATGCATGAAAACTAATCCAGTGAAAATGTCACCAAAAGAAGCAGGAAGAGTTACTCTAAAAGTACATATGAAAATATCTTATCTATTTTACTACAGAAAAAAACTATGGCCAATTAAAAAACAAATACAGGACAGTGTACAAATACACACGTAACCCTGCAGGCTCTGTCCGCATAATTGTTTTGGGGTGTCAGAGCAGTTTTTAAACTTTTTTATGAAATTCTATGAAAAAAAAAATAAAATGACAGAGCTGGGTTTTCTTTTACAACCCCCGGATATGCGCATATCACTTGCTTTCAGGTGCCCCCTCAGAATATTAACCCTATAGTTACGCCACGTACTGCTTTTATATATACTGCTAGATATATGTGAAGAAGTGATGAGAGACAAAAAAAACCCTACAATTAATGTTTACTCTGCTGGCAAATAAAACCCTGGGGAAACCGGGAATTCCAAATTTAACTCAGCCGACGCGACAGGGCCTGAACTCTGCCCTGGTTGCTAAGGGGCAGTACAGTAAACAGTCTTTTGTAAACATACTGGTTTATTCAAACTTTATAAAGTTCACTAGTACTTAGGCCTGAATTGGTTTTTTCAATCACAATTTTGGGAATCTGCCAAAAAAGTGGCAACCCAACCCCAAACATTATATTTTATATTGAAAAAAATATGAAGCACCAAAAATAATCATGAATGGAAATTAGCTGATGAAATTGGCTTTCCATTCATTATTATGTTTGGTGCTATATTGTTTTTGAATATAAAATATATTTTGGGGGGATTTGGGATCCGCTATTTTTGACTCACCCTGTAGTAACGCAAATTCAAAATGCATAAGGAGTAAACTGACGATGAGCCTGTGAGCGTTTTTCCCCAGAGTGAACCGAAATTGAAAAGATCTCGATATCCCAGCCCCCCCCCCCCCCCCCCCCGCTTTTTGTTTTTACGGATGCCAAGTGTCCGGAGAAAAGAAGACTGTCTACATTTCACAACGGATGTGCAAGTGCCCTTTTGGCGCAAGTCAGATTTCACCCAACCCCTTTAATTGCCTCCTGTTCAGTCATGCATGAAAACTAATCCAGTAAAAATGTCACCAAAAGAAGCAGGAAGAGTTACTCTAAAAGTACATATGAAAATATCTTATCTATTTTACTACAGAATAAACTATGGCCAAATTTTAAAAAATTTACAGGCCCAAGGGCGGATCCAGAACACAATTTTTTGGGGGGCCCAAAAAATTTGGTCCCCCAAAAAAGTGGGGCAAAAAATTACGGCTTGGGGTTCGGGCGAAAATTGTTTGGATTCTAGATGCTCTGTGGTGCGATCTAAGGCAATTTCTGACAACCTTAACCAATGTTTTTTGAGGAAAAGATGGTGGTGTACTCATTGCCTGCCTTTATTGCAATGTCACATAAAAAGAAAAAGAAAATTGGTTTCGTTTTTTTTTTTTTGGGGGGGGGGGGGGCATGGCCCCCTTTGCCCCCCCCCCCCTGGATCCGCCCTTGTACAGGACAGTGTCCAAATACACACATAACCCTGCAGGCTCTGTCCGCATAATTGTTTTGGGGTGTCAGAACAGTTTTTTCATTTTTTTTTTAAATGAAATTCTATGAAAAAAGAGAAACAAATTGACAGAGCTGGGTTTTCTTTTACCACCCCCGGTTATGCGCATATCACTTGCTTTCAGGTGCCCCCTCGGAATATGAACCCTAGCTATAGTTACGCCACGTACTGCTCTTACTTATTGTTTAATATCCGAATATCCGAATATCCGAGCTAGTTGTTAAAGCAGCACATGCACATTTATGTAGATATATGTGAAGAAGTGAAGAGAGACAAAAAACCCTTACAATTCATGTTTGCTCTGCTGGCAAATAAATACCCTGGGGAAACCGGGAATTCCAAACTTAACTCAGCCGACGCGACAGGGCCTGAACTCTGCCCTGGTTGCTAAGGGGCAGTACAGTAAACAGTCTTTTGTAAACATACTGGTTTATTTAAACTTTATAAAGTTCACTAGTACTTAGGCCTGAGTTGTTTTTTCCATCACAATTTTGGGAATCTGCCAAAAAAGTGGCAACCCAACCCCAAACATTATATTTTATATTTAAAAAAATATGTAGCACCAAAAATAATCATGACTGGAAATTAGCTGATGAAATTGGCTTTCCATTCATTATTATGGTTGGTGCTATATTGTTTTTGAATATAAAATATATTTTGTGGGGATTTGGGATCCGCTATTTTTTGACTCACCCTGTAGTAACGCAAATTCAAAATGCATAAGGAGTAAACTGACGATGAGCCTGTGAGCGTTTTCCCCCAGAATGAACCGAAATTGAAACGATCTCGATATCCCGGCGCCTTTCAAGTTGTATATCACCTTTTACCATAACATGTATGGTAAAAGATTATACTCAGCAAATTCCTTGCACCGAAGTCGCCGCAACGAAGATAAGTTTGATTCTAAATATAACACATTATAGGCCTACATAAACAAACCTTACACACTCCCTCTATACAGTACTATATGGGGAATTTAGTGAAATGGATTTCGGGGATGTTTACTACAAATAAAATGCTGACGTAAAATAATTAATATCGGGGAGTTTGGAGAAGCGACATGTTTATTATTTCTACATTATGCAACATGAACGTCACTCACTCCTATATATAGACACGTTTCCAATATACTGTGTGTAGCGAGTATTCTCGTATCTAGAATGAAACACAGTCAGGTGATGAAATTTGGACGTTTTGTTTTTATGATTTGATTGACGGAAATTATACCGCCCCTGCCCAATTAGTAAAAGTCCTTAATCCTTATAGGCCACTGCTCTTGTTCTTGTTTAATATCCGAATATCCGAACTCGCTGTTAAAGCAACGCATGCAAATTTATGTACATACATGTGAAGGAGTAAAGAAATTAAAAAAAACCCCACTTTTTCGGGCAATGTGCTGGAAAAGCAAAAAAAAAGGTAAAATACAATTTCTGCATGCTCCACATTGCAAATAACTACCCTGGGAAAACCGGGAATTCCCAATTTAACTCAGCCGACGCTACAGAACTTGAACTCTGCTCTGGTTACTATGGGCCAGCACAGTAAACAGTCTTTTGTAAACATACTGGTTTATTTAAACTAGAAAACGTTCACGAGTATTTAGGCAAGGATTTTTTTTTCATCACAATTTTGGTGTACTTGCAGTACATGGGCATTTTTCTAGAATCACACCTGAAAAGATTGCCTTAATTGCAAAAGGATTCGGAGAAGTCCACTTAGAAAAGGCTTTCTGAAATAATCAAATACTGATCCAGACACTTATATTGACAACAATTTATACGGAAATCCAAAACTACACAAAAGCATGTATTTCCGTGCTTTTCATGCTTAGAGCTTTTTTTCTCTCTTTTTCAGACTCCTTTTCATTTCCATTTCATTTGTACACATTTTCATCGTGTATGGCACTAATATCAATCCGATTGCTTTTATACTTGGCAAGAATGTCACATACAAGATACAAGAAGGCCTATATCTACAGAGCTACAGGTCTGATTGGATTGAAAGTAGGTATATGCCTAGACCGGAATGTTATAATGACGTCATCACATGACTAGTGACGTCATATTAAAGATGCATATTGTAAACGCCCATATCTAACAGAAATGCAGGTCCGATTGGGTTGAAACTCGGTTTGTATATAGATACACATCTTATCACTTACAACATGTATGTCCTATCAGTCTATAACATGATATAAACATGTACATGTATATGTCCACAAACACAATTCTAATTGTATACTTTCCCTTTAATTTCTCTAATTTACCTTGTCTTGTGGGGGATGTTGCAGGTTAGCTGCTAACAGGCTGACCAGACCTTTCTTAACACCTATCACGTGATCATCCTGGTCACGTGGGAAGTACACCTGGCCAATCGCTCCATTCTCGCTGATGTCAAAGGAAAACCTACACAATAGAGTTAAGGTGCAGTAAAGAATTTAACCACAAAATCCCAAACTATACAATGTAATTGCAAAATGCTACTTGGTGTGATGGACAGTTGCGGACAAGTACCTTGGAAAATGTATTTACATCAGCGATCAACTCAATTGCATTTGTAGTGCGTTCATTGCACTCTTCCATAAGTTCCTTACGGTGGTCTAAAGATTTGCATTGGCCTTTGATTTATTGCTGTAGCTGCGCAAAAGCATTTTTTCTGACAAACTAATGAACGGCGGAAATGCGTTATTAGGCCTATAGTTACAATCTTTTGTAAATACTATTGAACCAAATTCATTGATCCTAGCGCCATTTTATTTATTGCACGGGCGAAACCACGGGGTTTTTTTTCTGGTCGTCTGCAACCCGGCTTCGAAAACAAAATAAGCATTCTCTGGTTTCATTTTGCGCCGCTAACGGGTGCGCAAAAAAGGTTCAGTTTCCGCCCTAAAATTTACCGGCAATGTCAGGCCGCAAAATTATTATTGGAAATATATGTAAAGTAATTATTCGATAACTGAACATTAGCAGATTTTTCTTAAGATGTTTTATTAAGAAGTGGACTACTTCTGTATAGTGCCTGCCATCAGTTCTTCATCAAGCTTTGCATGTCGACAAACGATATGGGCAGGGATCAGAATGAAAACTTACCAGTCAGTAAAATCTCTCTCCTCGCTTAAATGAACTGAAACGAAACAATGCAGTGACACTAAAGTTAAATCGAAGAAAAGGTATGCCAACAAATGATCTTCAAAGAATTCGATTTTTTTCCCTAAACGAATGTTGACATAATATACTGCAATTTTTTATGGTTTATGTTTTTTTTTTTTTTTTTTAGATCGCATCATATGTTATTTGACTGTTTTATTTGTCCGTTTTGATTGTTTTATTTGTCCGTTGATCAGTCGGTATGTCGGTCGATCGGGATGCCGGTCGGTCGGTCGGCCTAGGACCGTCACACAGCTCAACAATCGCAATCGGCATGCAATTCGGCATTTAAAAGTGCCTGTAAGACAACAAATACCGTCCAGCAAATGATGGACTATAGCTTTAACAAGTGAACATTTACCAACAATTTAACAGACAACAAACGTACAAAGCAAAACACTTGAGCGCCACTAGCTCTGGACTACAATAACATGTGAGACCCAAGCTTCAGACAAAATGGATCAAATTAAATAAAGTGTCTTTTCGGATATAGAGTGGCATAACCATGGGTAGTACTGCATTTCGTACACTCCCAATCAAGAGGCATTAATTTGGCCATCAATCCTGATTGTTTCAAATATCAGTTAGCTGACTAAAGCAGGCAGAGCTTGTCGACATGTCTAACCGCAGCGTTCTGGGGAGTCTTCACCTCAGCTGTTCTTACATTTCCATGTTTGCCTGGAAATGTCCTTGTTATGAGTCCCAGGGGCCAGTTCTTCCTTGGTATAGTCGCCTCCATGATCAACACATTGTCCCCCGCAGCCAAGCTCCTCTGGAGAATTGATCCACTTTCGCCTAAGGTGCAGAGTGGGGAGATACTCCCGTTCCCAGCGTTTCCACAAGTGATCCACAAGCAGCTGCACATGTCTCCATCGTCGTCCATAGGCATATTGCTTGATGAAATTCCACGAAGGTGCAGGCTGGCCAGCTCTCAGCAGCAGCGGAGAGTTGATAGCTTTGCGCATACTGTTCTGATTTGTCGCTCCCAGATACCACCCAGTTTATTGGTGGGTTGAACTGCCACCTATTTTCATTCAGAAGCAGGTATTCCTTTGTCTTGTTGTTCTGTTTCCACATCTTGATTGATCTTCTCGGCTCCCTTTTAACACCAACAAAGTTTGTCCCATTAGCAGACCGCATTCTCTTTGGCATTCCCCTCCTTGCTGAGTACTTCACCAAAGCATCTATGAACGAGTCTGAGTCCAATCGGTTGAGCTTCTCAATGTGTATTGCTCCTGTTGTTAAGCATGTGGACAAGCAACCATATCTCTTCCCCTGGCTTCGTCCCCTCTTGACGAAGAAAAGACCGAAGCAGTCTACCACGGACAAGAGAAAGGAGAGTCACCCAGAGAATTAACTCTGTTTCTAGGTAGGACAGCCATTCTCTGGACACGTCTTTCCTATGATGCTCATGCAGACGACACATTCAAGAAGTACTTTGTACTTCAATACCGTTCCGTCGTCAGGCACAGCACACACTCCCTCCACGAGTGTGCTGACTTACATGGTGTTGCCGAGGCACTATGGGTGCTTCACTTGCTACTTGAGTGACGCTTTACTTCCTTGTTATCTTGGAGCAGGTACAGGCTCCACTGGCCAAGCTGTCTCATCTCCTGACAAGAACTCCGGTCTCTGTGTCCATTTTGATTGGCATATCCTCTGTTTGGCATCAAGCCCTCTGGAAGCGTCATCGGCTGGGTTAGAGCGTGTATCCACAAAATTGAGCTGCCAGCGAACCTTCGTGAATGGCATTCACTCGATTGGTGACGAAGGTCTGGAATCTCTTAGAGGTGTTCTTGGTGTACTGCAAGACAATCATACTATATCAGTCCAAACTATGGTACTCTGAACTTCCAGCCTCATTTAACGGCGCAGAATACTCCCATCCTCACTGCCATACCTGCCACCGAGAGCTTACGTCGCGTAATGGTCATCAAGAACGAAGTGTGGATATGTTACTGGTTGTTTACCAGCCTCATGCAAGATACCGCGCGCTCCATGTGCGACCATATCGCAGAAGTGTTGTAGCTTCACACTAGAAGGTGTCCCAAACTCTTGAGGTACACCTGGGAACACTGAAATCTTCCAGCTAGGTTAGCTCATGTAGCCACTTCATCAACTGCTCAAACTTTCCTGGCTCTAGTTCCTCATCCCAGTCATTCCCTCTCTTGCATGCATCTTGGAATATCGTCTTTGCTTGGAGCACAAATTTAATGGTCACACAAATCCAAATGAGTCATAGACAGAACTCATGAAGCTCAGAAGACCTCTCCTGTTGTAACCCTTCTCTTTTGGCTTTATTTTGATACCAAACACATCTGTGTGTGTCACAGTGCACTCCAAGTGCTCTCTAGTATAATCCATTTTCCAGGTGCATCCTGGCTCACTGGTAGCATATACTGCATCGCATCGTGTTGCGAACTGGCATGTCGTCTGGTACATTCTTCACGTCCACTCTTCATTCTGCATCATCGGGCTCCATGGTTACTCGCCAGCAAGCAGTTGAAGCGGAGCCGTTTACCTTTCACCATCCCCATTCGCTTTTGCGGGGACATTTCGTGAAGTCATCACAGGCATCAAGACGATAATTTCCGCTGCAGAGGTGGCATGGCTTCGACCGTCCTTCTCTCTTTGATGCACCAAACTTCTTACATGACTCTGCACCATGCTTCCTTGGCATGAACACTGAATCTTGTCCATCGCTTTGGATTTCCGGATTTGCCCGATTCCTTTGAGATCCTGTACTTATATAGTGTTCAGGGATCCAAACACAGGGCCACTGGCCTCCTTGGCAGCCACATTCAGGAATTTGACAAGCCTGTTGATGTTGGGGTAATCACCAGTTGCTTCCAGTGTTCCAGTGTCTTTATTGCTTCATTTCGCCATCTTGACTGCAGAAAGAATGGTAGCTGTTCCACAAAATGTTTACCATCCTCAAACTAGAGTCGATCCCATTGAGCTTGTTCATTGCCTCAAGCGTCTCCATGCAGCCTTGGACCTCATCAGTAAAATAGTGTATGGCTTCGGCTCTGTTCGATATAACTGGGCCCTCGTATACTATGTCGACCCAGGATCATTGCAAGATGTTGAACGCATTGCCGAATCTCACCTTTAGAAGTGTCCGTGCTTTTATCATAACTTCCGGATTGTTTTATCATTGCACATGGCTGAATGACACGAGCTGCCTTTCCATTACAGTACTCAAACAGTATGTTCAACTTCTCCATCGCTGACAGAGGAGTTCCCAAGACAACTGTGGAATGAGTTCATGAACGCCCAGTAGTTCATGGGGTTGCCATCAAAGGACATCAAACTGGTTTTCGGAATGTTCATAACATCTAACATCTAAAGCTGTAGTGCTAGGAAGACACCCACCGGTTCCGTTGTGGGAGTCGGCCAAGCCTCCGCAAGTGGGTTAAGATTTTAGTTCTGAACGTCATTACTCTTCGGACATTCAGGTGTTGGTATATCTGATGTAGCATTGGTCGATAAGGGTTGCTGATCTGGTACCCCCCTCCCTCACAAAAAACGTAGTTCTTAGTTCATGACTGCACGATCACCAGTTGATCATAAGGGGCCTAATGAACTTGGCTAATGCTTCTGCCTCTGCCAAAGCTATCTCGATTTATGTTTCAAGTTGCAGGGACTCCATTGCAGCTTTCTGTTTCAGCATTTGTTCATCCATGGGTTTTCTGCTTCAGTTGCTCAAGCTCCAAGCCCTGCTTTGCCGGTGACATGGAGTGCTGCCCTTCTGGTTGCAGCTTTTGCTCTGGCACTTGATGTCAACGGATTTCTGGAACGCCTTATGTTTTCTTTTAATATTTGAAGCATCGTCACCTCGGGATTTGATAAGCATAATTAGCTTCTCCTTTGTCACTGCTCCTTCTTCCAAGCTGTCACTCAAACTTCCACGGTTACTAATCTTTGATATGTATTCAGCTATACATGTATTATTGCAAAGGTCACTCACAATCAAATTATATGCAGTGTTTAGTTAGTACACCTCTGGATTGTACAGAAAATGTGATGGATTTTGGCTGTGTAGAATTCAAACTGTCCACTGTTTCTCACTGACACTTACATTAGCCATAATTAACACGCATTTGTTTGGTTCATCACTTTATTGCGAGTAATCTACATTCACCTGAGCAGTGACAATACCGGTCTAACTATGTCTGGTACAAGATAATCCTCACAATATTTATATAATAAACAGGTCTCCAAAGTTGTACACTGCAAGGGTTCACTGTCTCTTATAACTTTGCCGTACTAGTGCCAAAGTCACCTTGTAAGTGACCATGCTTTATATACACACATTTCTAGATATGTTATGACGGACGTTCCAATTGAACTGTCGATAAACGACGTACGGCCAAAAAAAACAAGTCTCCGGTTTCTGGTATGCGCGCGCGTCGCCGTAGCCATGCGTGTAGGCAAAATGAAAAAGTTTTTTTTTTTCAATGAAAGATGATGTCTAAAAACCGCCAAACTCACTCGTTTGACTGGAATCCTGCTGATGCACAATTTTAACGTGTTTTTTTAGATTGGGTTATGATCGAGAATAAGCTTTATGTGGCCTCTCTGGACTCCCATATATTTGCACTAAGATTAGTCGGGCACCATTTGCAGTCATCAGCCAACATTTGAAGCAAAACAATCAGGTAAAAAAAAAAAAAGCCGCGTCGCCGCACCACTTTTTGGGCAAGCTCCATACCAGAAACCGGAGACTTTTTCTTTGGCCTAAACAATGTCCAAAAACGTTGGTGATGATTTGTCCACGTGTTTGTCGACTTGTCGTAACGTTATGCGGAGATCAATTAGCTAACATAAGTGACTTACAAACCCGAATGCTCCTATTGCACATCCGCAATGTGTATAGACCCTATCAGCTTACTTTGTATCCTAAACCACTTTAGAAATCCCAAAATGATATCATATTTTGTCGCAAACAATAGGGTACCTCGCAGTGGCTACTCTGAACTTCGTGGAGTGCTCTCGATTTGCACTAACATGTAAGTAAACGAACCCACGTTAACACGCAACACCAGTGGTACTTGAGTTTGACATAATCGAATTATTGAATGTGCGCAACTTTTTTGCGACATTTGAATTCAATCATTTCTTTCGCCTGATGGTGATGCCGAAGCTCCGGGAAAAACAATGCGTGAGACCCCCTTCGTTTACTAAACTACCTTGTCAATATAAAATTTACAGAAGTAAGCCTGGAGGCAAAATATCAGAATTCACCGAAGGCGGATATTCTCCGTCAAAAATAGACTTTAATTGAATCAATCCTGTGAATTTTTTTTGTACCTCGTTCCTCCTGGCTGGTTACGGCCGCCGAGTGAACCCGGAGGTAAATCTCCTGAAGCCCGCTGCTACTGTTGGAACTTTTCACCAATACGAAGCCAATCTATGGTGACATTAAAATATAAACAACATAAGTTTAACTGTAATAAAACCTGTAGTTCCATCTTAAAACTTCAGCTTTTGTTCTTCCTAAGACAGGCTTCATCTTGTAGGGGACAAACTTTAGTCAGTTAATTTAAGGGCAGTGTGAAATGTTTTTTTGACAAGTTAGGCCTAGGTTAAATTACTGCAGTTTAGCGCTGGTGAAACGCCAATTAACAACCACCATTTCCTGGCAGGAAAATCAGGCCTACTTTTTCTTTTCATGGAACACCAGTTTACGCTTGCTTTAAGGTCACTCACTTGAATTTCCTCTTACAAAAGAAAATATAATTCTTTTGGGACTTTCTGCAGCGGCCCGACGTACAGCCCGCAGGTTGTCCTTGATGCGCCAGACGCAATGATGATGTTACTTCATTCAAGGTCGGGTTTTTAAAAGTTAAATTGCGCGTGCAAATCATTAAGGTCTATAGGAGCCTGGAGATATGTTGCAAAAGTGGTGTTCTGACTGGGAAAAGGTACAGTTCAAAATTGTGACTTAAAACAGCTTAATTTGGTGTTCCAACTTTTTAAAATTTGCGATGAAGAAAAATAGAGTACTGCAAAAGATATCAAACAAATTCCAATAGCATTTGAAAACGAGTTAATATGAAAGTATGAAAATTGCGGTCCACACGGAGAGACAAAAAAATGTACTGGAAGACTTTCGCCTATCTGCATCCTTAATGAATTAGAGAAAAAGACCACTATTGGGCGTTCGGCAAAAATCCCCCATGGACAGTGATGTTGCAACACTATGTCCAAAGCATCTGATCACGATTACCAAATGATAACCTGGATCGTTTGGGAATTGCAACCAAGTTTACACGACATACTAGACGATTGAGAGTGAAAGACTTATTATTTCAGAGCTTACACAATCCCGGGAACGAAGCTCTGAATGAAAGAATTACTAAGCAAAGTGCATGATTAAGGTCACTATACCTTAGACTCGGCCTGCAGCGTGCGAACCTTCTTCAATTCCGTAGAGGAATAGAAGGTGTAGACGTACTCGGTGTCCGGTTTGAACAGGATGAAACTGGCAAGGACCGGACTGATCCAGCTAGTGCTTATGGAGAGTACCAGAGCTAGCTTCAGCATGGTGACTCCAAGCCGAAGATTGGTCCTCCCTAGTCCTGCCGGCAAGGCCATCAGTGGATGGCCTGCTTCGGCGGCAGGAAAATCCCGAAATCAAATACTTGAAGTTCTGAAATGAGAGAGAAAAGAAAAACCTTGAAGGAGGAAAAAGAACAAGCAAGTGGTCACTTTCGGGATTAATATGAAGTCCATTTGGGGCTCGATACCTCCTATTTTCGCAATAGAATATAGGTACAAACTCACAATCAAAGAAGCGAACTTTAAATTATATCAGTCATTACCGAAGAAGTCAATGGTATCGAATTAAACAGATCCTTGTCTTATGAGGTAACATTATTTAAGTGTGCGTTTAAATGATATTTAGAGTTTCATCAGCAAATATACATACTTTTCTATAAACATCGAATTCTTTCTGGCAATACGAAAGTTATTCACGTGTAAATGAGCTATCGAACGACGAATTAAAAAAGGGCTCACGTTAACGTTTTATAATAATTAATTTACAAATTGCGAATTATTTGCGACCTAAATATGCACTTTTCTCTGGATAGACTGGTTCCTGCCCCCACCAGAATCCAGGGACTGATAATGGAGCCTGAAAGTATAAAAAGTCACGCGGCGAGCTTCCGGAACTTTCGCGCGGCTCGCCTTTGGGCATTTTACACTGGCTTGCCTTTTTTCTAATTTTTGACAGAATGATTTCTTCTGCTTCTTCTGCTTCTGTTGTATACTATGCAAGCACCACCCGATCACGGTACAACGTATAGGTCAGTGTGGCGGTGGTGGTTAAATTGTGTACTGAGCTTTTTTGACCAGCTCATCATCCATATGTTCTTGATCCCGTCTCTCTTTGAATAATTTAATGTCAGATTTCTAACCGTAATCACCCTAAGAAACATCCAAGTTGTAATTTTACCTTGGTATTCCTCAATAGAAATGACGAGAAATTACTTGGAGATGGGTAAAAACGAAATTTGTTTTACGACCTTTCACATCCGGCATTTTACGTTCCTGTAGGTCTCCTTATTTGTTCACATTTGTTGTGACATATGTGGCAAAGAAAAAAAAATGTATAACAACGCAAAGATTCAACTACTGACAGCCAAGGGTTCTAAATTTAGTCGTGATGGCTTAAATACAGTCCTCATCACCTGTCATTTTAGATTTGTTTTGTAAGTGCTAATGAATCTTTCTAGTTTATTCCCCCAAAAAATGTGTATCATAAAAGTAAAACTAAAATACTTCCTAGTCGTCTCCCGATAACCGCCACAAAATTATGCATCAATGTTCATCTTTTCATCATTTTTTACGAGTACACCGAGTTCCATTAGTCCACATGTATTTTAGATTTTTGGAAGTGAGAGGTCAGTTTTTGGAACGATATTTACGTTTCCATAAATTGAGATACTATCATTACAAAGGCCTATTCCAGGGTGATTTTCTGAAGAAATCAATGTACCAAAAGTAATTGCAAAGTTTATAATTTTTGCACGGTAATTTTTCTATTCAAGGGTTTGGGAAGCGCGTCTTCAGGGGTGAATTTTCAGGCTCTATTATAGTATGCTTAAAGGGCGGATCTTTTTGTGATTCAGGGAACCTTGCAGGTGTTATGTACTGTCAATAATGAATATGCTGGCCGTCCAAAAGCACACACACTCCCGCCTGGAGCCCTGCCTGTTATGCAGCCCAACATCAAACTATTATGTTTTTTAGGGGTTGCAGATGCCCAAAGTAGGTCATTTTGCCGTCAAAATATACACATCCATGTTGCTGAACAGTTCGCAAAATAAATTAATATATAGCGAGGAACTTTTTTACGCAGAAATGACACACAGACCCCTTTCTGATTTACCACGGATAGTCATTCAGTACTTATTCTAGAACCAGACCGAGTAAAGATTCTTCGAGAAAAAGAACAAAATAAAAAACCCAATGAGAACTAAAAACATGTACGTAAAATCCACTACAATACAGATATTCCCTCAATGAGGAAGATTGTACATTGGAAATGGAACAACAATTCCAAATGTAACATGAACCAACCAAAAACTAATTGGTGTGACTCTTGTCAATTTGTATTTGTTTTCACCCTAAATTGCTGCTTAAAGGGAATATACATCATTTGCTTTTGCTGTAATTTTCAGAAATGGATGGAATTGGGGGGTTGGAAATATATAGTAAAGGTAGTTACACTGACTTTTTTGAGGTTTTGGGTTCGAAAATGCTATAAAAACCAAGAAAAACAATCATTTTCCTGTAGTCTGGTTCCCTGACTCCATATAAGAAGAAACAGAGCAGTTTACATACATTGGGGAATTGTAAGGTCAGGGAACCAGTCTAGCTGGCTTGTACCCGTTCATAGGTGTGTAATCGACTGCAAACAAGTGCGATGGTCAATTGGGGCCAGTATTTGAAAAAAAGCCAGTTTTTTTCCAACGCTGATCGGCCGATCAGCGTTGGAAATTGATACAAAAATACCACTTTTCTTGAAAATGACAGTATACCAGGTGCCATGATTTTACAGGATGCTTTACACTGTCATTCACTAACAGTCCAGCAAGGTATTTCAAAATGATTTGGTAGTTTTATTTTTTGATGTTTGCAAATGTTGTATTTTCCCTTTAAAGATATATACCTTTTGCAATTACGACTATAACGATCAGCCCCAGATGACAAATGTTTTCTGGGGATTTTTTCGGAAGTTACATTTTAGTTGAAACGTTTCCAAAGATACACCGTTGCTTATATTTTTTTCAATATTCGTCATTTATCGTATATTTTATTCCATTTCAGTTTATCTTAGGCCAAACAAAAAAAGTCTCCGGTTTCTGGTATGCACGCGCGTTGCCGTAGCCATGCGCGTCGGCAAAATGAAAACGTTTTTTTTTCAATGAAAGATGATGTCTCAAAACCGCCAAACTCACTGGTTTGACTGGAATCCTGCTGCTGAACAATTTTAACGTGTTTTTAGATTGGGTTATGGTCGAGAATAAGCTTGATGTGGCCTCTCTGGACTCCCATATATTTGCACTAAGTTTAGTCGGTCACCATTTGCAGTCCTCAGCCGACATTTGAAGCAAACAAATCAGGTAAAAAAAAAAGCCGCGTCGCCGCACCACTTTTTGGGCAAGCTCCATACCAGAAACCGGAGACCTTTTATTTTGGCCTTAGGCTTACCTTTTTTTGGTCGCAGCCTTCCCTCTTCAACGACGACGACAAATACGGCAGCAATCAATGACAATAGCTTGTAATTTTACAAAATACAAGCGCAAGAGGCACAGCGGTAGTCACAAGTTTCTCCAATAAAATCTCTATACTGTGAAAATGAAAGATGTATCATTATTAAGGAAATGCTCTAAACAGGCATCACGTGAGCTATATATCAGCAAATTAGGACGTAGTAAACAATCCAACCTGTACCCAACGCAATCAGAGCAGTTAGCTTGTAGCAAATCAGTAATATTGAACCTTTGAGCCTATATGCCCCAACGCCCCAACAAGTACACTCTGGGATTACCCGGATGATTCCACTTACTTTGTCCATAATGACATGCGATACTATTATGTCAAGCCACCATGAAAAAGATTACAAATCGTTTATCACTTTTTTGAAGTTTCAATCACTGATAACAGTGACGGGTAAAAAAATTACAATGCATACATTGATGGAACTCATTCGCGCAATGTTATAAAACTGACTGCAAGTCTCGAAGTTCGTCTGCGCTCCAAACTAGTCAATGTAATTACATGTAAAGGCTACAAGAATTGACCGTCGCAAGAAGACTCCAATGTCAGTAAGTATTAAATTCATTTAAGCCTGCTTCCTTCATTGCTGAACAAATCTGTAAAGTTGGAAGGCCTTACGATCGATCCTAAACACTCTAAAAATGGAAATAAAAAAGTGTAAATGTTTGTTGTGTAAAACTGTAAAAATTTGCGTAGAAATATTTGCTCAATGCAAAATGAAAATTCCACTTGTACCTCCTATACTTGTGTTTTATCTGCTACACTAAAAAAACACCTCAAACAATGCCTCTATACAGCGTTATATGAGTACCTAATTGTTGGTAGATATGTGCGCTATATAAACTCCGAAAGTATTATTAATTCAGTGAAATAAATTTCGGAGATGTTTACACCAAATCAAATGCTGATGTATAACGATATATATCGTGGAGTTTGGAAAAGTGACATGATTATTATTTCTACATTATGCAACCTAAACGTCTATTCAGATCGCAGAGTTCAAAGTTGAATAAAAATGTAAGGGTTAAAATACAAATTAAGGTGCATAATAACTGATTTAAAACAACCCAAGCGATGGGTACATTTATAACACAACAGTGCAGGGTCCGAAATAGAACCCAATATCTGGGTAAGAAAATGACACAACACATACGTAAAATGCGCGTTGGGTAAAGAGTTAAACAAAGGGAAAATGGTTGTCACATGGGTACATTTCTTACACGACTTAGTTGCAATGTGCCATTATGCAACACAATAATGGGTGAAACGTTACACGGAAATGATTTATTGTGTACACTGTAGCTGTTGTGTAGCACAATTTACACAAGTGGACGACCTTAGGCTTTTTCACACTGTCCAAAATCTCCGGGTTGGAACCGGTTCCAACCCCGAGATTTTTTTCAACCCTTTTCCCACTTCTAAAATTTCAACCCGGTTCCGACCCAGGTAGCGTGCTCTAGCCGGATCGAAATCAACCCTAGGAGGGACCAGGGTTGAAAATCTCAACCCGGATCGAAATTGCATTTTTTGGCCTGAACCGTGTCGAAAATGATAGTGTGAACCGCCCCGGGTTGAGTCACTCACGACCAATCTGTTGAGTTGAGACCGACATTTTACCGAAAGTCTGACACGCCGTGCATAATATTTCCCTCCACCACTATCGCCGTCACAACACCGATCACGAAACAATCGCTCCCTAATTATCATCCAATAATGTATCGGTGTATGGAGCATCCTTTACCGAGTCTGGGTTTGTATTAGGTCCGCAAAATGTACCCCAAAAATGTACATTTCTCAATGTTAAATAGAACGAATCGTCTAACGAAATGACCGGAGCCATTTTGGAAATATGGCACACAGCTGCGCTGGTGTCGTACAAAAATCGGACTCCCAATCGGAGTCCTTTACTCTCTTATTATTGGCCAAACCCTTTCACGTGACAGGTCCTTCTCCTAATAGGCATGCGCAATACTACCAATGAGTCCGTATTTCACAGAGTAGTAAATTCACGCTGAACACCGGCCTGGCCGTAAGCCTCGTGCGCGCAGCAGCCGCGTGCGTCGCAATGCATTATGAGACCTGGCCCCAGCAGATGGCTATGCCTCCTGGGTGCCCCCAAATTGAAATCTTGAACTGAACAAAGTATAATCACTTGCCTTCATGTGCCCCTTCAGAATATTAACCCCATAGTTACGCCACTGCTCTTAAGTTCTTGTTTAATATTCGACTACCCGAACTCCTTGTTAAAGCAACGCATGCACATTTATGTAGATATATGTGAAGGTGTAAAGAAAGACCAAAAAAAACTTGTTTCGGGCAATTTGCTGGAAAAGCCGAAAACCTAAAATATTCTGTTTGCTCCACATAGCAAATACCTACCCTGGGAAAACCGGGAATTCCAAATTTAATTCAGCCGACGCGATAGGACTTGAACTCTGCCCTGGTTACTATGGGCCAGCACAGTAAACAGTCTTTTGTAAACATACTGGTTTATTTAAACTAGGCCTATATAACGTTCACGAGTATTTAGACTGGAATTGTTTTTTTCCATTACAATGTTGGTGTACCTGCAGTACATGAGCACTTGTCCATGATTCGCATTGAAGTTAAAGTCTTCGAGCTTGAGATGCACAACAATAAAATATTCCTTCATATCATGTATATACATTTGCATGCGTTGCTTTAACAGCGAGGTCGGATATTCGGATATTAAACCAAAACTTAAGAGCAGTGGCGTATCTTTCGGGTTAATATAATGAGGGCCACCATGAAGGCGAGACAGTGATATATGTACTGTTGTTCAGTTAAATATTTTAATTTGGGGGCACCGAGGGGGCATGGACATCTGCTGGGGCACGTCCCACCCCCTGCGCCTCCTTCCTCCAGTTAGGGCCCTGTCACACTTCTGCGTATCCTAATTCCTTATGAGTTGCGCATTGACATTTTTTCATACGCAGTCGTACGCACAATACGCACCTCATATGCATCTCTATCGTTTTATGTAAGTTTTATGTACGCAGGCATGCGCATGGTACGGCCCAGTACGCTGGATAGTTTTGGGCATGCACAAAACTACGCTGCGTACGCTGTTACGCAGGTCATAAGTTATAAATACGCAGCGCATCGGTCCCACATCGGTCGAGCGCGGTACGAGTACGCTGACCTCCTATATTGGACGTATACATAGCGACGTATTGCACGAATTAGTACCGCTCATCCTGCGAGCGGGCAGCGCATTGTACTTATTCGTAACTTATGAGAAACGCACAGATGGCGAACTTGCGCACTGCATACGCAACTCATACGCATCTCATACGCAGTGGATGCGCTGAATTCGTTTCTTGTTCGCTAGATGTGCGTCGCACATATGTCAAAGTAATCAAAAAATTTCGACGTTTTTGATCGTACAGCTGCGTATTGAAAATTGTTGATAAGGAACTCATAAGGAATTGGGATACGCAAAAGTGTGACAGGGGCTTTAGGGCCCTGTCACACTTCTGCGTATCCTAATTCCTTATGAGTTGCGCATTGAAAATTTGTTCATACACAGTCGTACGCACAATACGCACCTCATATGCATCTCTATCGTTTTGTGTAGGTTTTCTGTACGCAGATATACGCATGGTACGGCCCAGTACGCAGGATAGTTTTGGGCATGCACAAAACTACGCTGCGTACGCTGTTACGCAGGTCATAAGTTATAAATACGCAGCGCATCGGTCCTGCATCGGTCGAGTGCGTTACGAATACGCTATGTGTTCGTGACGCACCCCGTCAGCATATGAGCCGCCTGTATTGGACGTATACATAGCGTACTTGCAGCGCAGATGCAACGCACGCTGAACGGCGAGCTGCGGAAATGCGGCGGGAATACGCTCAGAGGTGCGTCAAGCATGCGGTCGGCATAAGTCGGGTGCGTCCGGAATACGCTCGGCATGCGCACTGCATACTGACCTATTCGCAGCCCGAAAAATAATGTTGTGCACTGCATACGCAACTCATACGCATCTCATACGCAATGGATGCGCTGAATTCGTTACTTGTACGCTAGATGTGCGTCGCACATAAGTCAAAGTGATCAAAACATTTCGACGTTAATTGAGCGTGCGGCTGCGTATTGAAAATTTTTGATAAGGAACTCATAAGGAATAGAATACGCAAAGGTGTGACAGGGGCTTTACGCCATTGATGAAGAAATTCCTTATTTTTATTGTTTTGTGCCACTGATATACATCAGCATTTGATTTGGAGCAAACATTCCCCAAATTCATTTCACTTAATTACCACATATAATGCTATGTAGAGGCAGTCTGTAATGGGCCCGTCACACCAGAATATTTTAGGCCAACGCGTGAGTAACGTGTTGGAATTTCGGCAACCCGCTGGCAAACGCTCACCAACGCTAGGCCAGCGTTAGCAACACGCCTGTTTTTTTTTGCCACGAAGTAGACCTTTGCACCGTGAGGTGGACCTTTTTATGTGTACTAAACGGTTTTTTTACGCATAGAAATACACAATTGAGAGGAAAAAATGGACTTGCGGCGTTTTTGCGGGGGGGGGGGGGGTTCGTTCGACCCCCTCGACCCCCCCCCCCCCCCCCACTTACTACTTGCAGGGTAGGGGTGTCATAAAATTCAAGGATGCAATATGAATACTTGTGCAGGAACACACTTTTTTTTCAACAACTACATTAATACAACCATAACTTAAGAATGAAATAACCCTCTTCGTCAGAACAATTTTACAGAGAAAACACAATCATTACGACCTGTTTTAGGGGTTGATTTACTCATTCAAAAAATGAGCTCGCCCAAAAACCGCAGTGTTGGCCAGCGAGCCACGCACGTCTTGACGTAACTATTCGTTTTCAAGACACTTTCCAGACAACCATTACTTTTTCAACTTTTGTGAAATCACATAAAAAATATAACACAAGAAACTGGAAAATCAGCCTAGAGCCTTCCCTCCAGTATTATTATTATACAAGATTAGTAGGCATCCGTCCGTCAATACCGACGATGGACTGCGCCATCGCACATGGGTGGGGGCGGCAGCTCGCAATTTTCTCCTCTGCCTTTTCTCCTGCAGCAAGGAGGTGTGCCCCTCATCGTCTGCCTCCAAGCGCTGCAATCGTGGGCGGCTCCCTCCCAGCTGTTGGGGTCTATGCCAACCTGCCTCATGTCGCGTTTACAGACGTTCTTGAAGCTTGAAGAAAGCTTGCCATACAGGATGGCCCAAGAGATTCCACTGGAGTCCATCCTGTGGAGGTGACCGAGCCATCTAAGGCGGCGCTGGCTCAACATGGCAAACATGCTGACTGAGTAGGCACGTTCCAGAACCTCCGTGTTCGGGACTTTCTCCTGCCATGTGATGCCCGGAACGCGGCGTAGGCAGCGCAGGTGGAAGCTGTTCAGCCGTTTTTCTTGTCTGATGTAGATGTCCAGGCCTCACTGCCGTACAGCATTGTGCTGATGACGCATGCTTGGTAGACCTGGTGTCTGTGCACACAGTTAGGTTCTTGTTGGACCACACTCTCTTTGAAAGCCCGGCCATCACTGCAGCGGCCCTGGCAAGACGGGTGCTCAGTTCTGCGTCAAGTCTTGTTGTCGATAGAGACGGAGGGTGGCGCTTCGACTTCTTGATCCATGACATTAGTTTTCTTAATGCTGATAGTAAGGGCGAACTCCTTGAACGGGTAAGGGAGCCTGTCTATAAGCTGCTGGAGCCCTGTCTCGGTGTGGGATGCTATTGCTGCATCGTCTGCAAATATAATTTCCCTCATGAGTACACTGGTCACTTTCGTCTTGGACCTCAAGCGGGCAAGGTTGAAGAGTTTTCCGTCAGATCTGAAGTGTAGGTAAACGCCTTTAGGGAATGAGCCAAATGCAAATGACAGCAGGAGAGAGAAGAAAATTCCGAAAAGGGTCGGTGCAAGAACACAGCCCTCCTTCACTCCACTGCGATTTGGGAAGGCCTCTAAAGTTTCTCCATCACAGCAAACTGCCCGGAAAGTTTGATGACGTCAGGTGTTATCCCGTCAGCACCTGGGGCCTTGCCGCAAGCGAGGCTGTCAATGGCTTTGCCGAGCTCCTCTTGCGTAGGATCCCTGTCAAGCTCCTCCATCACAGGAAATCTTGCGATGCCATTCAGAGCCTCCTCTGAAACTGTGTTTTCTGTGGCATATAACTCCCTGTAGAGCTCAGCCACCTTTTCATCTGTTTGCTGCTGACGGTGATGACTTCAACGGATATGGATTTGAGAGGCGCCATGTTTTTATGGAAGGACCTGTTCCTTGTTTGATCCCCCTGTACATGAGGCGGCTTGTATGCTGGAGGAGCGTTTCAGCCAGTAGTTGTTTGCGCAGCATCGTGCCGTTGGCTGGGCTTTGCCCCTGGCTTTTCTAAGAGCCTCAAGATTCCTCATCGATGGATTCTCTTTGTACTTGTGGAAGGCGGTGCGCTTGGCCTCGATAACTGGCTCCATCTCCACTGCATTGGCCTCAAACCCGTCTGCGTTTTTCATCACTTTTTTGCAATATGCTGCGAGGGTTTGGTCATAAATGGTGTCGCGTAGGCAGTTCCACTTGTCCACAACACTTTGCTGATTGGAGGCGGAAAGTGCTTGATCAAGTGAGGTGAGGAAGAGCTGGGTGACAGTTGGATTTATGGAGCGGCTGGCGTTGATGCGGGGACGTGCCTTCTGCTTGGCATGGTGGATCTGCCTGGGCTGTAGCTTGACCTTACTGAGGACGTGGGAGTGGTCTGTCTCGCAGTATGCGCTATGAAAACTGCGGGTGAGGTGGACGCTGTTGAGTGCCTATCGTCTCGTGATGCTGAGGTCGAGCTGATGCCAGCGTTATAGGATCTGTGGTGTCTCCAGGAGACCCTGTGCAGTGGCTTGGTCTGGAAAAAGGTGTTGGTAATGCAGAGCTGATGATAGCAGCACAACTCTAGCAGTCTCTGCCATTCTCTTTCATGCTCCCCACTCCGAAGTGTCCAAGGCAGTCTGGCTAGGCCCCAGGAGGAACAGGTGATCGTTCTTTGGGAATGAGGATGATGCTGATGGCCATGTCAAGCTCCTCGTAGAACTTGTCTTTTGACTCAAGGGGAAAGCAGATTGTCGGGGTGTAAACGCTTAGCATATTGGTTGGTGCGCTGCTGGTGGATATAGGGATGGCAAGGATGCATTCGGAGCATCCTATCGGTGGTACAGTTGCGGCATACTACAATCAGGGTGTTTTTCACTGCAAAACCAACACTGTGTTCTTGGGTCTCGTTTGCACTCCTTCCATGCCGGTAGAAAGTGTAGTTGTACTCCTTTAGGGAACCACAGTCAGCGAGCCGTGTCTCTTGGAGAGCAGCAATGTCGACATTGAGTCGGTCGAGCTCATAGTCGATGATGGCGGTCTTGCGAGAGTCTTTGTTGTGGTCAAGGCTGTCTGAAAGCCCTGTGCGCATGGTTCTAACATTCCAGCTTGATATGCGAAGAGTTGACAGATTCGTTTTCATCTTTCGTTGTTTGTCTTGTGCGGTGTTAACGTCCGCTTGTCATGCTTTACACTAAGCCCAAAGCACCCAATGAGGCAGACGGACGCTGGCGGCTGGACACCTGACTGACCAGGGGCTGCCTGGCTTAAGACCGGCGGTAGCCGACCAATGGAGCGCAATGATTCCTCCCGCAATCGAAGCTGGCCCGTGGCGCCCCGTTTCCTATACCAATTGGATGGGACTTAACCTGTAACTGCCACCTGCCGTGTTGTTTCCTCACTATAGGGTGAGGCTGGAGTGGCCTCTCCAGGGCACAAGCCTTGGTATAAAGTATGGAGATCCTGGGTTGCTCAGGCGTCAGAATCCTCCTCTCAGCCTTGCTGATGAGATCCAAAGGAATTCGAAGCATGACGTTTGGCACCGGCTGGGCTGCGGGAGCTGCCGAAACGGTGTTTGCAAGGCTTCGGGGCACCACTCCTGATTCGGAAGGTAATTTACTCCTTTACACGTGGCCGTTGGGTCAGACGATGACCTCCTCCATCCTAGGCGTTGGCTATCTGATGTAGCTCATCCATCCAGTGGTGCAGTGTAGACACCACGCTCTCTCGTGGTTTAGCCCGCCAGCTGAAGCGGTATACCGGGGTGTGGCACTTGGAGCCAGCACGTGAGAGATTTAGGAGATGGATGAGAACCAGTGATGCCTGTCCACTCTACCAAGAGAGTGAAGCTGACAGACAGCAAAGGAACTATCTTTATCCAAAGCGCCCTACACCCCTATACAAGCTTAACTCGCCTGTTAAAGAGTGAATTTACCTATTTAAAAAGGGATGTTATTCAATGTGGTCAACACTTATGGGAAAACACCGCAAAATGTAGTCGTGTATTTCAATGGGATCTCAAACTGCCATTCTGTTTGGCTACTTATTTTTTTTTTTTAGTATAACAAGCACGGAAGCAAAATGTAGCCAATCAGCGCTTATTTTAAATCCATTTTTTTGTAGGAGATCAACCTTTATTTTAAAGCTCGAGCTTAACTAATCGGCTGGAAAATTGTCGAGTTATGATTTTCGGTCCAAAAATCAAAACAAGTCAAAAACTAGACGTTGCCAACCATTTTGTTCAATTTTACTTCATGTTTTACGAAACACCCCTCTGACTATAATATATAATACCCCTACACAACTTGTTACCTTACAATGACATTGGCGTGCGCGTCGCGCAAAACGCAGCTGGGCTGGTGTAGTGTAAATTTCGGACCATGAAATACTGATTCACTGGTAGTACGCTGGGCATGCATACCTGAGGAATGTGAAAGTTCAACCAATGAAACGTTAAAAGGCATCGGATTTCAAGGGAGTCCAAATTTCATGTGATACTGGAAAAGACCAGCTAGCCATGTCTTTGTCATCCGTTTCAGACCGGCCACGTGACGGGCTCTCGACCAATAGGAATGCGTAAACTGTCTTAGGTATTTATGAATTACTGTTAGAAATAGTTATAAATACTTTGTATTTGGGCAAGAGAACTAAATTCATACGTTGAGTAGAATTTGAACCTTAAACGTTTTCGACATTTCATGAGACGATTTCAGCCGTGTTTGTTGTTGGTAGCTTATCTTGTAGTAGGGAATTCATAAAGCCGAGTGGAATGGAACATTTCATCTGTCACCGAATGGAGCTATTCTTTCCATATCGAGAATGTAAAACATTTATAAATAAATTCTGTAGTCATCTGATTGGTGAGAGCCACCGATAGTGTGACCGAGCAACGGTGCAACGATCAGCCAATCAGATGATCGGGAATTAATCAGGCGTTGTATAATAATGTTCCCTGACAACCATTGGACAATGATGAATTCCTCATGAAAATACGTGAGCTTTTGTTTGTCGGTTGAAGTGGATCTGGGTAAAGTTTTTATGACCAAAAACCCCTCCTTACGGTCAAGAGACTTTAAGGGTCAGCCCAATGGAAATAAATTAACCTTGAACCTTGAACGACCCCAAGAATTCAAATTTCGAGATATGTAGCACATAATCACACATCGAGTGGTATTCTATGTTAATCTTTTCAGACCGAGTCGATTTTTATTTCCCGCTTAGCTGGAGATAAACCATGATTTCCTTCGGCTGTATTATCATCATCGTGGCTGCCAATTTGCCACTCTCACAGTAAGTCTTCCTTTTTATCCTTAGTGCAGTGCGAAGAAACCTTTTTTTCTCTCTCTCTCTTGATAAAACAAGACCATGAAACAAACTCTGATTTATATTATATGAACATGAAATATAATGTGTCACTTTTAGTTATTGTCATCATTACTTGCACATCAGTTGTGGTTAAATGTGCGATCTTTATCAATAATATCGTCCACTCAATGGGCGGTGATATAATCTTAAATATCAGGAAAATGTTGTTAAAATTCCGATGTTATGAACATTTTTTAAATGGCTTGTAAAACAATAACAAGGACGAAGTGAGCCATGCTTGACGAATACCGTGAATGCGTCAAGTTACAAACCGTGAATACAGAGTGGCGTCTGTTCAACTTGCAAAAGAAGGTGTAAGAATAAAGAAAGTTGCATTAAAGCAAAACAAGTTGATCAAAAGCAATAAGAACCGTTATAGGATTAGACGTAGGAATACCTAGGAATAATCCGCGTGCATTCTTTTGCTGTGCGTTTCATTTTCTTGCACGCAAACCTGAAGTATTTTTGCAAATATGTAAACTTTTGTGGTCGTGTATATCTCCCCTTTATCAGTGTTGAATGCATTAAATCAGTGCTTTCTGTCAAAGTTGTATATACAGTTAAAAGGGTATGATACAATTTAACTATTCTCTTGATTGTTATACAAGGGGGCGTGTATGTGGATACGGATGCTCTCAGATCTACACAACGTCGTGTGGATTTTGGGGGGCGAGTCGCTGTACCAGATATAGGTAAGTGTTTCGTCAGACAGAGTTCCATCGGCGTTACGGGATAATACTATAGAATAGCACTGCCTGGAACTGTTCACAAGCCTTTACATCTAAACAAAGTCACTGGTCAGATTAAACACAGCGAGTCTACAACATAGGGGCAAATTTGGTGATAAATTATGAAAGACAGAATGCCTCTTGACCTTCATATATGGCAATCTAGCAATTATCTCTTGTATATTCGGTATGATTTCGTAATTGATGAAATAATGGAAGCCATTTATGAAAATAATACTTTCCCGTGTAACCATTGGGAGCTTAACGAAATAATGCTTCAAGGTTGTACAGCTTAGCAAAATGAATTTTATAACTAACCGCCCTAAAAACAAAGGCAAACAAACATCGAACATTTTTTTGGGACAAATTGTCACTCAAAGGCCGTCGTGATTAATTTCCCCTAAAGAAGTTTCAAATTGTATGCTTTGTTTTAACGGAAGCAACATACTTAATAATCCGGTTTTTGGCTTCTGCAATCCTCTCAAATTAAGTCTTCATTTTACTCACCAATGAACCCGCTTTTAGTTCAAATTTTGTGGAGAAATTATTCAATTATTAATATATTAAAAACTTTCAGGTCTGAATGAGCAGAAAACATGTCACACAACGCTGTGGTCAGCCACTGGGCTGCAGTTATCAGATCGTCCATTGCAATGACCTTGTGGGTTATACCATTGTATCCAAGTTGGGGTTGGGAACCCGAACAGCTCTAAACAAAGGATATTAGACAAGTCACTTTACTTTGTTTATTGGAAACACAAAATACATACTAATTTATTGTTATTTCTTCGTCATAATGTAAGGAATGTAATATGCAATGTAAGAAATGTAATAAAATAAGTATCAAGAAAGTTACTCATAATGTTAATACTTATAGGCCCTATCTAAAACTACATGTATGCATGTATTTTAACATTACAAAAGAACACCGCTTTCCATGAGTTGACAATATCTCTTAAGCAAAATAACATTCTGTACTAGGCCCATTACACTTTGAAATAATTTTTGAGTTTTTTTTCGTACATTAAGAACACCCCTCCGTTTAGTAGCGTCAGTGGCGTAGCCAGGGGGGGGGGGGGCGTGGGGGGCGACCGCCCCCATGAAACCTTGTCGCCCCCCCCCCCCCAGTGCCCCCCCCCCCCTGGGATTTTGAGTTTCTAAAAAAATTATCATTGGTCTAAATCTAAATAGTTGCGAATGATCCACATGATGACCACTGACAAACGACCTTTCGACCGGCGACCGCGGACCAGTAAGCTGACAACCGGCGTGAAATAGCGCATAATGATAATCTAAAATGCGTATTTACACTCACTGCACTGCTTGCTCACACCACGGAACACGTATTATAGACAGGTGGTCCGTGGGTCACACAGATTCAGTCAGCGATATCACGCGAATCGGCCACGCACAAACCTTTTCCTCCATTCATATAAGTTAAATAATAATAATAGACCAATTAAAATTCCTTGAAATCAGTGGCGTAGCCACGGGGGGCGTGGGGGGGGGGGGGGCGACAGCCCCCCTCCATGAAACCTTGTCGCCCCCCCAGTCGCCCCCCCCCCCCCAACTGAGATTTTGAGTTTCTAAAAAAATTAACATTGATCTACATGACGCCATGGGCGTCAATCCTGGGGGGACAGGGGGACTGGTCCCCCCCCCCCCACTTTTTGAAGGGTGGGGGACACACTATCAAATGTCCCCCCCCCCCCCAGAATTTTGAACTCGTGTCGCATTTACAGGGCCCTATTATGTACTACAATGTATCTTTTGCTTAGAAAATATTGGTTAAAGTGGTCAGAAATTGCCTCAGATAGCACCACAGAGCATTTAGAATCCAAATTTTTTTCGGGGCCCTTCAGCGGGCCCCGAACCCCACGCCTATAGCTCAGAATTCTGGTAGCTGATTCAATGACTCCAACCTCGAAAACAATGTTCACATTTTTTTCGTGTGCCTTTAGCTGAGAAAACTTCGAAAAATATGTTTAAATTATTATCTTTTGTGCTAAGATAATTATTGGTTAAAGTAGTAAGAAATTGCCTCAGATCACACCACAGAGCATCGAGAATCCAATTTTTTTCGGGGCCCTTAAGCGGGCCCCGAACCCCACGTCTATAGCTCAGAATACCGATAGCTGATTCAATGACTCCAACCTCCAAAACGATGTTCAAATAATTATCTTTTGCTAAGAAAATATTAGTTAAAGCAAGGAGGAAAGTGGTAAGAAATTGCTTCAGATCACACCACAGAACATCTAGAATCCAATTTTTTTCGGGGCCCTTAAGCGGGCCCCGAACCCCTACGCCGTAAGGGCTTCGCGCTTCGCGCGCCGCGTCAGTTCTGATCAAGGTATGTCCCCCCCCCACTTTTGAGAAGCGATTGACGCCCCTACATGACGCCCCCCCCATGAAATGTTCCAGCCCCCCCCCCCAGCGGCCCCCCCCAGCACCCCCCCCCCCACTGAAAAATTCCTGGCTACGCCACTGGGTAGCGTCCACCCGCTGATGCATATGCAGCATGTACGAAGGTCTACGTTCGAGTCAAAGAGTCAAAGAAGTTGCCTCAGAAATCCTTGCTTTTCGCACATCAAAAACGCTTTTACCACATCCAAAAGACACTAAAATGTCAACGGGATGTATTTGAACTAATACATATCGAATGAAAAAGGTAACGTGATGATTAAATTCTTGAATTTGACGAACGCAACTGAAGCGGAAAATATGTGAGGTGTCGCGTGGCAGTGTAGGCACACACGGAACATACGGAAGACACGTCACACATCCGTACACACGTACGAGTCACTGTACCGTGCTAAAAAGCTTTCTGAAAAGAAAGTGGCTTTCAATTGGTTGCAAATTTACAAGACCTTCCTCTAAACCAATCAAAATGTTTTTTTACATGAACATCTGCAGAATTTTATACAGATTGCGGCTGAGATAGATTAGAAAGGCTTTTCGTTTGTTCATGCTGTTGAATTTAGTGAACGTACTCCATCAAAAAGTCGTACATTTTGCGTGTGAATCGTGCGCGAAGAGCGAAAAACTAGACAAAATCGACAGTTTTAAGACCTTTTGCTTACCCAATTTACTACGTGTTCTGTGATAAAATTGTTGCTGAATTTTAGTTCACTCTATAGAAGAACTTATGTACATTAAATTCCAGACCGAGATGGTGTGAAATGTTACTTCAATCTCAGAATATAACGACAGGTTTAGCGTGGGGTGCCTTACGCATATGGTAGTTATGTGTTAAATGCCGCAACGATTTCAGTGAACAGCAAATGCGACAGTGTTTTCAATTTGATGATGACTGCTAGGAAAACCAACAATTGAAAAAAATCTATTTCGAGGTGAGAATCGAAAAATAGCACTGAGAAAGCATCTTGAAAAGGGAATGATAGTGTGGTGGACCAGTTTTAAACGTCTGAATTAAAACTGGGTGGGAGCCTGGTCGCCGATAATAACCAGATAAAAACCGAATTTGTTTCGTACTGCTCGTGTTAATTTTTATGTAAACATATTTACTCAAATATTAACCCAAATGTCGGGGCCATTGTTTTAGTGAAGTTCTATATGTAGCACTTTCAGAATCTAGGATATGAAAGCCCAAGAAAAAGTACAAGAATCATTAACATCATTAAAATCACTTCGTGCTTTTCAAGTTCCGGAATTTTAAACAAAACCACCGTTTTAAAAGTCGTCAACGGATCACATAAAATTGCGGGTTTTTTTAGCAAAACAAACACAATTCACACACATCCCTATGTGATTTGTTTTGGTTTTGCTCAAAGAAAACTTACCTTTTTGTGATCCGTGGAGAGAACTTTAAAACGGTGGTTGTGTTGACAATTCCGTAACTTAAAAAGTCCATAGGCGATTGTAATGATTCTTGTACTAAAATGAAGCTTATGAATTGGGCTTTAATATCCTATATTTTTAAAGTGCTACATGCAGAACTTCAGTACAACAATAGTCCCAATATTTGGGTTTCGTTTTTTTTACTCACCCTATATTCTGTATATAAATAGGTGAATGGATGATAAGTTAAACTTTGGAAAAAAAACCTGGAGATTCGCGTTTGTTGAGTTATTACAAACGCAGGGTAATCGGGCCGAAAACATTTTCATATGACATTGCACAGCTGTGAATGCTTTTATGTCACAGCTGTGAATACTTTTATCTTTTAACAGAAAAAAAGGGATCATGAACAACCTTTGATGTAAAACCATTAGTTTTAATTGGGAAAGAAAATGCATATTTTGGATATGATATATTTCAGTACATTTTATTTACACGTACATGTTATATCTGGTTTGATGACGTAAGCAGTCAAAATGTGCAAACAGATTACTGTTTTTGTTTAGAAAGGATACAAGCTCATCATAAGATGAAAAGAACTTCTGAAAATATGAAAAATAATGAATGTTTAATAGTATGATATAACAACACCCAACTTCCGGTTTGATGACGTCACAGCATCTTGAAGCCCAAGGTTAACATTGTACTTGGTAACATTATACTCATTATACTTGTTTCTGCATTCAATAGGCGACGTTGAACAGTAGTGGACAATAGGGTCCCCAATTCCCGTAGGTCCTCAGTTTGGCGATCGTGTACAAAAATATGGGAGGTCTTCTTAAAAAGTTAGTGTACAAACAAAAGAGGGACAATTGGGGGTTTCTCGATTGCAGGTAATACACACTTGCGTGCTGGTGTGCGTTTGATTATGGTGTAAATCGAAGACACACATGTGCAACTTCATCGATGAATTGAGCACAGGAAACAAATCGAGGACTCCTCGATTAGGGTCCTGTCACACTGTCTTCGATCATAATGCGCTCCCACTGCGTCCTTGAAAAATGGCTGGGGTGCAACAACAACAGTTACTACTAGATCGCAACGACAACTACATATGTTGCCTGATGGGCGCCGGAGGGTCTTTATGGTCTCCGATGAGCGCCAAAGTTTTTGAGCATGCTCAAAACAGTCGCAACACCGTAATGACGCATCTCGGGCGCTGTCCGAGCGTGAATCATGCGACATTGACGTGGCATTGACGCAGCCTAGGCGCAAGGCAGTCGATGTAATCTCCATGAGAAAGCAACTTGACTGCGATTAACTTGTAGAATAAATTTGAAACTGGACTGCAGATTGACCGTTTTGTCGTTGCATTTATACAGTGCAAGTGACTTTACGTGAGCGTATTTTGGTCGGATAGAGAGCGCGACGCGAGCTATAGTAGGACGTATTAACATCGAGCAGAGCGTAGTGTGGGCGCAGTGACAGCGCAGCGGCAGCGACTAGATCGAGTAATTGAGATATAGGGGCGCACAGAGAGCGAGTTGAGCGCATCGTAAGCGCGGGATGAGCGCAACTGGTTGTTTTTCTCGAAGATTTCCTCATTCCAAAACATACTGTGGAAATGGGAACAAGGTTATGTTCGGAAGGTTTAGAAAATTCGGTGGACCAGATCGCCTGGCTGAAAAAGTAAAGCGCTTTTGGCCTCACAATCCCACGGACTACTTGATATGAACCCCGCTCTGTGCACGCCGGCATGCTTTGACATTGCTTTTTAGGTTGGTCCATCCACTTTTCAGGAGGGGAGATAATATCATGCGGGCCTGACCAAGTATATACAAGCTTCGGCTATCTGCCAGCCTCCACCCATCATCACTTGATCGGTACATTTTCTGTTAATTTTAATAGATCATTATTGTAAGAATGATGTCTGGAATAAAATCAAAATAAAATCAAAATATATAACTTCTTCCCTAGCGACAAGCAGGGTGATATTTCTATGGCTGGCAGCCCGGTGAAGCTTAAAAATAGTGTGCAAAGTACATACAATAACAAGGAAAGGTTATTATATTCTGATAATCTGTCTCTCAAAACAAAGGTTTGAACTTAGCATGAATGCAATGTTATACTTACTACTATGCTATGATATGAATTCAAATAACAAACACAAATATTTTCATGATAAATTTATATATTTCTTTCATACAGGCCATCAACCTGCTATCGGTGCTGCTCAGGATGGGCTGGAAGTACCTCATCTGGCTGCCCAATTCGTTAGTTGACTTTTTGTCTTGAACAAAATGTTTCAGAAAATTCAGATTTGCGAAATAAAATACCTCAGATAACTATCAAATGAGTTTTAATCAAACATTCATTGTATTTTTTGTCATTTCTTGTTTTTAAGCCATTTGCTTTGGCTATACTAATTGGTGTCCTAACGGAGGGGATTGCACAAGTCCTAACTACTGCAGCAACTGTAACCGAGGCTTCTACTCTCCACGATGCGATCGTAAGTCATCAAGAGAAAGACTTTGTTACACTAACGTGAATCACTGCACTTTAGCATAGTGATTTGTGACTTAGACTTCATTATTAGGGAAAGGACAATTAAATGACATTGTGCTTAAAGATATAGTCCATCATTTGTAATTTGTGCATTTTGTTCGTTTGAAGCAACAAGTGTTCAGAATCTAATGAAGGATACTGAACAGCTAACCTGATGAAGTTTCAGCTAAGCTTCAGCTGTATATTCCGGGAAAAACAGCATTCTGGGATCTCACTTTCAAATCAAAAGTTACTGAATCATGTTTTGAATTGTTTTGAATTGCAGCTATACGCGACGTCGCGCACTGATCCGACAAATTATAGCAACCGCGCGCGCGTGTGCGTCGTGCCAATGAGGGCGAGCGCTTCGCCGAATAACAAAACGAACTACTATTTAAAATTTTCCTACGGTGCGTCTTAAGACGCACTTCTTTTGTTGATTACTTCAAAATGACAGCTTCCCAGAAAGAATAATTTCACAGGGAGTTTAGTTCCCTTACTATCTTCAACCAAGTTTGTTTTTCAACAATAATTACGCCAGTTACGTTTTGGATAGTTTCAAATGATGGACTATAGCTTTAAGCTAAGTTTCTCAAATATTTGACTCAAAATTGTAAATAGGAGAATTCCCATAGAAGTAGTAGCTGGGAAACTATTTCACGAAGTTAATCAATTAGTCAGATAACATCGGTGTCGATCGTGATCATGGAAACCTTGATGATGGGTAATTCATAAATACAACTCTTTTTGGGTTCATAGGGTGCACAGCTATCCCAAATTGCCTTGAAGTGTTTTGCAGCACGTCTTCTGACCAGAAATGTGACCGATGCGATGGTGACTACGGCTCAGCGCTTGGATCAGCCTATAAGAAGAGTGATGACATGAGACAGTGCATAAGTAAGTGTACGTCGAACATATGAAAAGTACATATACTGTACCCCTTTACTTTCAGACATGTTCTGCCACGATATACATTAAAGAGATGGTATCTATAAAATGAAAAAAATGACGGATCCGACGCACAAGTTTGCATAACTTCCCCTCAATCGTCACAAAGGGATTTTTATGTAATGCACTTTTTATACCCTGTCCCTGTTACATCTGGCATCAAAATTAATTTTATAATTCTTATGCACTTCTTAAAGCAGTCAGCCTCAAAGAGTGATTATGAATAGCAAGAAAAGCAAAACAAATCATTTGAAGTCATTCTTAATGATACTTGAATGACAAATTTTAAAAAGTACCATTGTCACCCTTTGGACTCAACATTTATAGAATGACCTGGTACATCAGCGGTGTGTCCCTCCCACTGGGGCTTCCGGAGTGGTCATAAAGCACCATCTACTGTTCGTTCATGGTGTCCAAATTACATGTACAGTATGAAAACTTGCCGTCATGTTCCATATTGCACAGGGTGTCCCACGTTTCGTAAGTTAAATGTCCCTTGAACATGGATTTGTTTATAATATCCCTTTGTTTTGGAGTAACATCTTTTTGAGGCACAGTCCTCTTTTAAGTTATTATTATGGATCAGTGTGTGAACCCCATGTACCTTAGATGAAATCAATACTTAACTTTAGTCAATTGTTTCTCTCTTTTGATAAATATTTGTTAGAGCAATGTTCATGGAGGAGTGATAGCAATGCCTGCTACCCAGGAAACTGTACAAATGGCCAGTGCGCATGCAGCAGTGGCTTCTCAGGAACTGACTGCAGAACATGTGAGTGAGAAATCAGTAGAGATTAGTAGATGAAAGCTGGATCGTTTCTAGCTGTACACTTCTTTCTCACTTTAATCTCCTTCAATTTCCTTTCAAGGACAGTCTTGAAGTCATGTCTTGGGATCTGAGCCAAGGAAATATGTAACTGTCACACAGTAGACCAAGACTGTACTATGCAGCGAAAAGTAAATAACACATTTGCTGTTATTTTATGGACAAAAGATTGAGCGCTTTGTTGCCACTTGTAATGGGACACACCGCATATGCACGCATGTTCGTGTGAACATAGCGCAAAGCAGACACAATTTGTTCTATTATGAATGTGCACAAAGGCATAGCTCTTCCTGTGAGCATCAGGTATCATCGGCAACCATGTCTTGCCAATCTCTCTTTCTAACAGTTGAGGGGGGTACTTGTGGACGGATACTATTGCATTATCATCTGTGTTATAATTGCACTGGCATTTATAAAATGAACGGGAAAAACTATGCTAGCTGTTATAGTTTGTGGGCAGCAATAAGGCTGTGTCCCAATCATGTGGCTACCACCAGAAATCACAAAGGCGCCTATGGAAGCAGCTGAATCGGCTGAATCTACTTTTTCTGCTAAAGCTAACAATTACCAAGTGTTAATACTAGCCATATTCAAGTGATTCAAACACGTCGTTCCTTGCAGTGGGCATTAGTCAAGCACCAGACCTATCGGAGCACCACGCCACTTTGGTAATGGGGACAACAACTCTGGAATCACCCACAGTCCAGGGCAGTACAGACACTGTCTACACCAACGTACGTAACTTCACAAGCATCACAGCCAACTGGATAAGTTCTTACCAGCCTGCGGGACTACCAGACTATAGTGGCGGTGGACATCCATACATTCAAAGCATTCGGCTTGGTGTTGTAGGTGCTAGAGTGACAGCTGCTGTGAATCGTAAGTTAAAGTTGGTATAAACGTGCTTTAAGTTTCGCAATTTCAAAATTTCATTTCCGAACTAATTTTGAAGGAATATAAATATAATGCCCTGTAACAAATAAATTGGCCTGTTTGCATTTGAAGACCTTTATACAGTTTTCACAAGGGGTTTTACACAGCGCGCTCCAGTTCAGATGGTTTTCAGCGGAACGCTATGAGTATTCAAATAATCTTAAAATTAAGAACCCACCGCAATGCGGCATGGTCAGTTCTGACCGTCACCCTGCAGCCGTACACATATTATTTGAAATACTTCATGTACACAATGTACGGGCGGCTGACTGTCGTTTGCCTGTTTTTGAGCTATCTTGCACTCCCTAGAAGAGTGCCCTTTCTCGCCACATTTGTAACACTTCCCACTGCACCGGTCAGGTGTTATGTTTGGCCTGCGACTTTGTCGGCGCCCTTTGACACTTTGTCGACTTTCTATCTGACCCTCATCACCATGTACGCGTGCCCCTCGTTTCAGTGGCCACCAACCCACTGACGAGCTGTCCATTTGACCTGAACTGTTGCTTTCGCCTCGACTGGTCGAGTTACGAAGCTTAACAGTTCGCTATTTACCGGTGTAGGGGTTACCATCCCCATTTCCCCAATGAACGCGTGGGTACACGCCTTAGCCCGTTTCATGCCACCTTGCCCTGACACAGTACAGTTCATTCACTTGTAAGGCTGTTAGTCAGCATTCCACAACGTAACTTAAGTACAGTCACGGCGCGTCAGCACTACACAACACACAGAGCTTACTTTATTTTCAAACTCGTTTCTAATAGTAAGCCCTCCATAGGAAACTTTCTTTCTGTATCCTGATTCGATACCGCAATTTGCTAGTAATGGATATATATCGTGTAGTTGGTGTTGTTATTTCCAACGTACGTGCATTAGGCCTATGTGTTTTCACGATCATTGTAATTATAACGTCCAAGCCTTCTCAAAAATACTCATTTCCTTTCCAGTTTGCTCATATTAATATGAAATGTGATACTGCATATTGGAGGGCCAGATTGTAAAATTTAACGTCCAAAAAAGTCGTGTTTTCATAACCCACGGCGCGACGCATTACTGTTTTACCCCAGACACCGCATACAAAAACAAACGCTAATGTAACGCACATGAATTCACTATAGACTATTTCTCATTTGCGTACGTGTTCAAAAATCTCACACATGCAAATGATCCAATACCAGAGTGAGAGAGCAGGTTGTGGTGGGTGCGTTCTGTTCGACACCCTGGGGACGAGATTGGTGTGGTGTTTATTAGTATTCGTATACTGCACTTTCGCAAAAGCGCATGCGTAACTAGGTCCCGCCGGCGTCAGATTTGAATTAGAGGCGTGCTGCTCCTAACTCGAAAGTAACAATTAATTAATTGCTTGTGGTGGGCCAAGTTTTCGTTCGATGTCGCATTGGAAAGCTCATTACCCCGGGGACGAGGTGTAAATAGCTCCAAAATCTAATGTTTTGAGTGCCACACCCAAAGAGCCAAAAATGGGTGTTGATCATAGTTTCAAAAATACAAAGCTCATCTCTAAATTCTAGCGGGCAAAGGTATTTGTTCCATACTCCACTACCTCCATTCTCTTATTTAGTTAAGTCACTGAACCTTACAATAGAGTAAAAAGGCCACTGTAAGTGATACATTTATTTTATGTCATTTTGATATGAAGATTTTATTTACCTTTGCGTAATCTAAACCTTAAAAAAAAACACCATTGTGATAGCCTTACATTTTATATAACTTTTCCATGCACTAGGGAGCCACAGCGTGACATATTCAATAGGCTTGCAGGATTGTACGACATCAACGACTGGAACTTCTTTCAATCAAAGCAGTCCGGCAACAGTCGTGGTGTCCTGTCAAGCGACATTCAACTTGAACTACAGCACCTGGACACCAGCTACAGGAGATGTGTAAGTCCATTAGATAGTCTGATCAGATTGCCAAACATTTTTCTTGATGATAACAACTTTTTGTTTGTACCAATTTATTTGGAGCAAAATAAAAATACTAAAGACAAAATGTTGCATAAACATGACCTTTGAATTATTACTCCCTCGTACATTTCTTTACTTCTTCGTTATTAGGAAGTTTTTCAAGTGACAACACTGCAACATGAGAATCAGTCTCAATCAACCGCATTCTTCCTATCGTTATACTTTTATCGCTTCTTGGTACATGTGCTTATAATCCTTCATTTGTATGATATTACAGACTAACGTGTGATGTATATTCCACAAGTGGCGGGTACATGGAACTCTATGACAGGGACAATTCAGACACTATCATCACACGAAACTACAATGGCAGGACAACCTCCAACTCTTCAACTTTCACCTTTGACTTTGTTGACCCCTACCACTGTGTAGATGTTGACAGTGGATGCAGAACCACCATGCTTTATGCAGGGAATGATGTTACATCGCAGGTTAGCGTGGACCAAACATGTTACAATGGCTATAGGTTTATGACATCTAATTAGCACCTTTGAACAAAGATTTGATTGAACTGTGGCACTTGGCCAACCTAGGGCTGATAGCTCAACTTTGGTAGAACGCCAGCCACGTAGGTTTTTCAGCAGGTCACGGCGGGGTCAAGTCAAGCTTCAATGTCGTTGCTAAAGCACATTATAACTACCAAGCATGCCTAGTGAGTTTTGAACATAATGGTTATCGTTAAAATTATAAAGTTGCTCTAAAATAGGGGGTGATGAACCCCACAAATGGATATAAATTGATATCTGGTTGGGTCATTCTATAAAATATAGGGTCCAAAGAGTGATATTTTTTTCCAGTCTATGTTAACTTTGTTCTTTGTTATTTACCATTCATGTATTAAGATTCAATTCATTATTTCATTTGTTTGGTAAAGGTAGTTTTTTTTCATAATAACTGACTGCATGCAGAGAGTGAGAATGACTGCATGAAGGAGGCCTAGCAGTTACAAAATCATTGATGTCGGATATGTGTCAGGGAAAAAGGTGGACCCACAATTTACAGAATGATCCTTATAAAATAGTCTTGATTTACTTTTATCCACAGGCAGAGATAATTGTCACTTGGCAATACTGGACAGACAGTGTTGCTGGCATCAAGGAATACGAGCTGCAAGTACGCCAGCTATCTGGTAACCATGGCAACGAAATGACGGAAGTCTTTGACCGTCCACCCGTTTATAGTGGAGTGATCAACTCAGGTCAGAACATCACTTTGCCTCATGTTGGTAAGTCAGAATAATATGATTAGTTATTTTTGCGCACAATCAACCCACATAATGTTTACGTGACATACGTAGTGTAGACATTCCTTTGTTTTCGTGAGGTTAAGAAAAACCTGTGAAAAAAAATAATTTACTCACACTGTGAAAACTCTTTCAACACAATTTTGTTTCTATGATTCCTTTTAGTGTTTCTCTTCATTTTGCCACAAATAAAGCTAACCCCCAAATCCCTGTAACTCTGTTTTCCAGAGAGGGGGAGCACTGTGTGGACGTGTTCAAGTCCACACAACGTCGCTGCTACCTGGTTTATGTGGATCTCTTTTGTTCGAAAGTCCACACAGTGAATGTAATGCTTATACATGAACACCAACACACGTGTGTGAACACCAGCAATCGTCAACGCTCCATTGTTCCTGATCCTCATTCCTTTGTTTGTACTTTTAAGCAACAGCTCTCATTGGTTTTGTACACGATTTGAGATCGTGGACGTTCGGTCAATCGTGGACCCTTTGTGTGTGTGCATTTACCCTTTGTCCCTAGTCCACGATTGCCGGTGTTTACACATGCACACATGCTCCCATTGATTTTGTACACGTTTTCCAATCGAGAACGTCCTCGATTGGACTTGCGTCCTCTATTAGAAAAGGATGTTTCACATGCACAGGTGTGTTTTCACCATAGACATGTATACAGTTGGACCTTTATAGTATATTGGTGAAGTGAACAGTAGTTATTTGTATCTTTTCTGTCACATCTGTATACAGGTGTATACTCCATCGTCCTGAGTGTTGTTGACAATGCGGGCAATGTCAGACTCAGCAGACGCTTTTTGTTCTTTGATGACGATCCACACGATGTCACCCTTCAGGATGATGTCTCTGTGCGCGTTGTCTCAGCGACTGCAGAAACCAACTACGTGTGGATAACCAATCTGGACACCAGCGGAGGGATGACATCCGTGCAGCTTAATTGGACAAATCGATTTATTAATCTATATCATCTCAACCAAGGATTGTTAAAGCCAATTGGTTCATATGTTGCTGGTACCGTCGATTCTGGTGAGTTTGGCTAATTTTGCTTTGATGCTAGTTGGTAATCATAAGTTCAATTATAAATAAAACGAACCAGGTGTTTTACTAATCTTCCGACATCTTTTGAACAAAAATGTTTGCAAAATTGCCAAAATATGTCACAGTAGTTTATGTGATAGAACAATGCTTAATAGGTTTCCCAGAACTTACAAGTATAAATCCTGCCCTCGTCAATTTCCTTGTATCACCTCTTGTAACGCAACGCTACACCTATCTCAATTTCTCCTCAAGATTATGATCAGAACTTTGGAAAACGTGGCCGTGCAGCCATCCCTAATGCCCTCGGTGTGACAGAATTCCGCGTCGTACACGACATCGACCACAGCGGTGGCAGAACCACTGTCAACGTGAGTGACGACAACTCAGACCATTGGAGTAGTGAAGGCACAGACACACAGGCGACCTATGACCTGACCCTTGTGGATGGTGATTCCATTCGGTTCTGGGTGGAGGCCAGGGATTTGGCTGGTCACTTTGTGAGGGACAGTGTGTTGGTCCATGCTGATTCATCCCCGCCTGTTATTGAAAACTTTTGGCTTGTACGGGATGGGGAGGTGAATGTAACCGTTCATAATTCAGAGGATCTGGATAAGATGAGGTAGGAATTATATGTTATTATTCTTCATGTGATGCTAGGGTGATCTGTGATTGATAAACCTATGCCTAGCAAAATAGAAAATACTTTCTTAGCCCGCAAACATATTTGAAAGCATATTCAGCTCTGCACAGATTTACAAGCTCGTATTCATTCGTGAGTAAGCTGATGCAGTTTAACGACTGAGTTTTCTAATATTCCTGAGATGAAATGACTTGACCTTTTTTCACCTTTGTACCCTCTGATGGGAGTGAAGTGGGTATGAGGGGCCTACTTACAAGCTTCCATAGGAAAGCATGCGTGTAAACAAACTTGGCATCTTTTCATCTCAGGGCTGTGTTCCGTTCTTCTTCCTCAGTGTTGAATTCAGGACATATGACATTCACAGTGGTATACGAACCATCGAGTGGCTTCTCTTTGATAACCACACTGGCACGGAGATGGAACATGGCAGTCAGAAATTGCCGGCCAGGAAAATCGATACGGTAAAACAACTAAGTCTTGAACGAAAAACTTTAAAGTTACTTAATATTATAATGATGTATTTTGCATCAGACTTGCATTCTTTTTGCAATTGTAATTTTTGGCTTGATGCGGGAAGGTTTAGATTGTTTGCTTTCCCACACAGGACAATGAGGATTGTGATCCCGTCAGCTGTATGTGTGTCCCAATTGGTGATTGTTATGCAGTAGACTATGGTTTCCACCCAACAATGCACATTGGCACCCATGACTATGATTACTACATCACCCTGACGGTGACCAACCAGGCAAAACTAGTTACTACTCAGACAATCAAGGTAGGTATATTTAAAGAAAAATCAGAAATTCCAAATAACTTTTATAATGCAATCCATATAAGCAATTGAACTCAAATCCTTATTGCTGATGAATCACAGGTAACGGTGGATTCCTCTGCTCCTCAAACTGGTGTGGTGCATGATGGGATACCTGGGTCCAGTGAGGTAGACTTTCAGGAGGGCAGTGACCTCTCAGCTCATTGGGAGGGCTTCTTTGACAAGGAGAGTGGGGTCAAGTTCTATCAGTATCTGTTTGATGACTCCTGCTGGACCGGCAATACAACAATCGGCAGTGTCAGCAATGATGTAAGTTGCATATGGGTTGGTGTTTTGTCCTTGATACAAGCAATACTCAAATTTTTAATATCCCATTGTTATTCACATAGCTGTGACTTACAAACGTTAATCTGTTAAAGCTGGAGTCCATCTTTTGCAGCTTTCCATAAAGTAACTGGCGTAATTTTTGTGAAATTATTCTTTCTGGAAAGCTGTCATTTTGAAGAAATCAACAAAGGAAGGCCTTTCCAACGGTGCTTCTTAAGATGCACCGTAGGTACTTTAAATTAGTAGTTCGATTTGTTTTGCAGCGTAGCGCGTGCAAGCATAGGCATGAAGCACACGCGCGCAGTTTCTATTCGTCGGATCAGTGCACGACATCGCGTAGCTGCAATCGGCTCATTGAGAACGTGTCTCGGAAGCTGAATTCAGGCCAAATTCAAAACATGATTCAGCAACTTTTGATTTGAAACAAAGATCCCAGAATGCTGTTTTTCTCGGAATATACAGCTGAAGCTGAGCTGAAACTTTATCAGCTTAGTTGTTCAATACCCTTCTTTAGATTTTGAGCACGTTTGTTGCTTCAAACGAAAAAAATGCACAAATTACAAATGACGGACTATACCTTAAATCAAACGCTTTCTGATAACTTAACAAATCAGTCCTCTTTTTCAGAAATAAACACTTTTAAATTTTGGGCACAGGTTTTCAGAAAACTTGTTTTTACTAACATGATTTCATCATTTTTAAGATGACGAGGACAACCTCCACTCATGCCAGTTGGACAGCCCCCTCGCCTGGCCAGTACTACATCACTGTCATCGCTTATAACCGTGCCCTGGAACCCTCGAAGGCCGTCTGCTCTGACGGTGTCGTGATTGATACCAGCCCTCCAGAGCTGACCCAGATTGCTATCAGCTATGCTCGGATGTGGCCTGGCCTGGCCAAGGATGCTGAGGGTCGGGTGTGGTTCATCAATGAGCATCGCAGGAAGGTGGAACTAACAAATGCGTCCATTGAATGCAGGTAGGAACAAGACTGCATGAGACTGAAGTAGTTGAACATTCCGATAAAACTCATGCTGCTTAACACTTATCTTTGCTATGTCACCTACCCAACTGTGTTCAAGATTGTAATGCTTAAATGTCTTTCAGCACTAAAGTTTACTGCAATTACCCCTCTCATTGTACCTCTGCAAAGTGCTGTTCATGAAATATTATACTTAATAAGTTCACATGAAAGCCCTGTATATTCATGTGAGTTAGGGTTTTCTTGCACACAGTTCCATGGCTGTTCTGATAGATGATTTGTCAGTTTATCCTGAGATAGCTGGCAGCAGTGACTTTTCAGCAATACTAGAGGGAGACGTACGCTGTCTGTGGATTTCACCCATTGAGCAGAAGTTCTTCCTTCCAACGGACAAACACGTACGTACCTCTGTTCAGGGCCTAAACTCATGGAGCAGTTAAGCCTAGAAATCTGTTTGCTGAGAACCACTCAATAGCAATACTAATTGCGTGACAGTTTGGATGGTAATGTACTTGTGTTGCTAAGCAAATAAAATCTAATCTGAACCAAATACTGTGGTGAACAGCTCCAAGACAATAGGGAGGTTTCGCAAGCGAACGGATACGCTTACAAATACGTTTAGCTATCCGTATCCGTTTTTTACTTACGTGTAGCGAGCGAGATATGCGTGTCGTCTGCACGTATGACGTCAAACGCCACTCACTATCCGCTAAACGTGCAGACGACACGCATATCTCGCTCGCTACACGTAAGTAAAAAACGGATACGGATAGCTAAACGTAAGTGTAAGCGTATCCGTTCGCTTGCGAAACCTCCTTATTGGCTCCAGGTGGACATTTACATATATCTGGATGTTTAAAGGACAGTTCACAATGAAAGTGTTTAAGTTCTCTGATGTAACATTCACATACCATGAGGATGAGGTTTATGAAAATATAGTCCATACGAAGCATTGCCTTGTAGTACTGTATGAGACAGAGATTTGAGAACGACAAATGCCATTAGATGTAGCTTTTCGACGATGTAGCCATGTAAACAACGTTTACTACATAAGTGCTTTATTCGGTCCCTTGTCTGAACCCACATCACCTTAACATGTCTGCTTGGGCCATTAATAATTGGTGAAAGTGATCAGAAAGTAGTGGTGGTGGTGGTGGTTCACTGTAATTACAGACATTATACTACTTAATTTTAGTAACAATTAAAAGGAAAACATAACAAATCATTCACCAGTATTGATCAACCTAATGTGTTTGAGCCTGCACTTGACATGTAAGTTATTTGTCCGAAATACATGAAAACTTTAATAAAAGAAAGGTGCAAATAAAGTTATCAAATGAATCAAAATACAATAAATTTTACCTTGAATGAATCATTATAGATAACCGATTGTGTTGGAATCCGAATCTATAACATTGTGGACCTAAGAATCACAGACACGTTAATCATTTACGAATAATCGGAATCATGAAGAAGTCCACCTTTTACCTCATTAATATGCCATCTCAACATAGGGCGCTCTAGTGAAGGTACAGAAACTCCAGTAACATGTAACCGCAAGAAACCTATTTGCAATCAAAGGTACGAGTGCTTACAAATTACAAATATAGAAAACACCTGGAAATAAACTACGATAAGAACCAAAACAAAATTAACATTTAGCCGCTACAGATGGTATTAATGTCATTTATCAATGACAGGTGACCATCTCATGGACTGGAGAGGATATAGAGAGCTCCATCTATGACTATGAGATAGGTCTGAGCAGTGACCCCTCAAATCCGAGCCCTGACCTGGTGACCTTCATGTCAACATCATCTCATGATCACTTTGTGATGTACCATCCACATATTAGCCATGGAGCTGTGTTCTTTCTGGTTCTGAAGGCCATCAACAAGGCTCAGTTATCTACATCAAAGGTGTGTAATGGACTGAATGTACATAAGAATTAGGCTGTGTGTTAAATTACTTCGTCATGCCTCAGATGGATTTGACTCTCATAAAGAAATAGGTTGAGGCATTCATAAATATATCAAGAGAGGAGAAAATGTACATCAATAAATTATTCAATTGTTGTTTCTTTGCAAGCAGGTTATTGGTCCAATAGTAGTGGATACCACTCCACCCATGTTTGTTGGGCGTGTCTCTGTCCATGTGGAGGATGAATACTTGATTGCCGAATGGGGGGATGATGGCTTCATTGATGATGTGGATACCAGCCTGAGATACAAAGTTGCTATTGGTAAGTCAATCAAAACTAGATAGTGTTGGTTATTGGTCCAAAGTGCCCCGCCCATGTTTGTTCGCCATGTCTCTGTCCATGTGGAGAATGAATACTTGATTGCTGAATGGGGAGATGATGGCTTCATTGATGATGAGGATGCCAGCCTGAGATACAAAGTTGCTATTGGTAAGTCAATCAAAACTAGATAGTGTTGGTTATTGTTCCAAAGTGTCCCGCCCATGTTTGTTGGGCGTGTCTCTACCCATGTGGAGGATGATATTTGATTGCTAAATGAGGAGATGGTTGCTTCATTTCTGATGAGGATACCAGCCTGAAATACTAAGTTGCCATTGGTGAGTCAAGCAAAGTTAGATAGTGTTGATTATATGTCAAAATTGCCCCGCCCATGTTTGTTGGGCGTGTCTCTGTCCATGTGGAGGATGATATTTTATTGCTAAATGAGCAGGTGTCTTCATTGCTGATGAGGACACCAGCCTGAAATACTAAGTTGTCATTGGTGAGTCAATAAAACATAGCGTTGATTATTGGTCAAAAGTGCCCCACCCATGTTTGTTGGGCCATTGGATTGTGATCCCGTCAGCTGTATGTGTGTCCCAATTCGTGATTGTTTCGCAATAGACTACATGGTTTCCACCCAACAATGCACATTGGTACCCATGACTATGATTACTACATCACCCTGACGGTGACCAACCAGGCAAGACTAGCAACTACTGAGACAATCAAGGTATGAATATTCAACGAAAAATCCGAAATTCCAAATAACTTAATAATGCAATCCAAATAATCAACTGAATTCAAATCCTTATTGCTGATGAATCACAGATAACGGTAGATTCCTCTGCTCCTCAAGTTTGTGCAGTGCATGATGGGATACGTTGGTCCAATGAGGTAGACTTTCAGAAGTGCAGTGACCTCTCGACTCATTGATTATAGTATTGATTATTGGTCAAAAGTGCCCCGCCCATGTTTGTTGGGCCATTTTCTCTGTCCGTGTGGAGGATGATGCTTGATTACTGCATGGGAAGATTGTGGCTTCATCGATAATGAGGATACCAGCCTGATAAACCAAGTTGCCATCGGTGAGTCAATCAAACCTAGATAGTCTTGGTTATTGGCCCAAAGTGCCCCACCCATGTTTGTTGGGCGTGTCTCTGTCCGTGTGGAGGATGAATACTTGATTGCTGAATTGGGAGATGATGGTTTCATCGATGATGAGAATCCCAGCCTGAGATACCAAGTTGCCATTGTTAAGTCAATCAAACCTAAATAGTGTTGATTATTAGTTTGAAGTGCCCCACCCATGTTTGTTGGGCGTGTCTCTGTCCATATGGAGGATGAGTGCTTGATTGCTGAATGTGAAGAAGGTGGCTTCATTAATGCTGAGGATACCAGCCTGAGATAACAAGTTTACATTGGTGAGTCAATCAAACCTAGCTAGTGTTGATTATTGGTCAAAAGTGCCCCGCCCGTATTTGTTGGGCGTGTCTTTGTCCATGTGGAGGATGAGTGCATGATTGCTGATACCTAGTCACCATCGGTTAGTTAGTCAACGTTGACTATTGGCCAAAGTGTCTGACTAGTATCTCTGTGGTGTATCTCAATCCACTTGGAGGATAACAATTGAGTAGCTACGGGTTTTGTGCACAAGCCCACCCTCAACGGTAAGAAAGAGAGAGAGAGAGAGAGAGTTTGGGGAGACCATCGGGAGGGACATTCAAACGCATTGCTAACAACGCCTGTTGCTTTGTGTTTGTGTGTATTCAGAATACAATTGGTCACGTGTACTCGTTAGTCATGTGGTGTGTACAGTCCACTGGGACTTTCGAAAGTGGTCACAAATCGCCATATACTGTTCATGCACAGAGTCCATGATGAGGAGTTTACAATAGTGATTCAACAGTCAATTGAATTTAAGTGACTTATTAAGTTAACTAATTTTCGTAATCGCTTGTTTTTTTATTGTTTTTGGCCATATAATTTACAGTATCAACATTTGTTACTGACATGTATTGAAACAAAAATTAATTGAAGTGGCAGGTTCATCGTATAGTGTTAAAGTCTGATAGAAAAACTGACCTAAGATTCCTATCATGCGTGCTGGACTTTGATCTGTGCGTACCTTCACCCATTTTAACAGAATATTCCTCGACTGTTATTTGTACTAAATGTAACATTTAAAGTTTTTATTTTTCTGTAGCCCTTTCATTTTGCCTTTTAGTAATTAGTTTGCTGCAGTTTCATTCTTTTTCATTAAAAACAATTGTGTTTAAAATCAGGAGTGCAACAACCATTTAAAAAAAAAATCTTTGAAATTTTTCTTTTGGCTTTGCTCTAGGGAGTAGCCCAGGTGGCACGGAAACTCTTGATTTCCAGAAGGAGAAAGCCTACAAAATCGGTCCGTGTTTGTCCCGAGCATCATGTGCTGCATTCTCATTGGATGACCTAGACTGGCATCTCCATGGTGATCATGAGTACTATGTGTCAGTCAGAGCACAGAATGGTGCTGGGTTAGCTACAGTGGGGACCTCATCTGTTTATAGACACATCGTGCAGTTACCATCTCTGGGTGTCGTTTTGGATGTTGCACCCCCTTGGGAAGAAGTGCCTGTGGATTTAGGGGTAATTATGACCAATTCAAAGCTACTTTTCGCCATTCTTTACTAAATTGTGAGTGTTTTTCTTTCTCATTGTTGCATTAGTTCAAATCATATTTATCACTAACCTATCTCTAAAAATGTCTTAAGAACACCTCAAACGCAACTTCAAATGATTATATTTTTTCTTTTGTATGCACTGACAATTACGCATTACCTGATAATTTAGTTACAATGCTATTAGGAATATTGTGGCAGTCCTTGGTAACATAGAAATGTGTGGTTTGTTGGTAGTGACCACTTAAAACCAATTAATGGAGCTATAGCATCTACTGAAATGATATCAACCTGAAAACAAAAAAAAAATAGGAATCTTATTCATTTCCTGTTACTGACTGCCAGCATATTGTCTAATAGTAAACAAAAATGTCTCCCGAACAGATGGCCAAAGACATTGATGTTCAGAAGAGCAACACAAGCATCTCAGCTCGTTGGTTTGGTTTTGAGCATCCTCATCTTGATATCAACTATGAGATCGCAATCGGATCAGAAGGAGATGCTTCTGATGTCAGCGATGGTTTCATTGATGTCGGCAATGCAACCTTCTATCGACTGGATGGACTAGATCTCATTCCGCTGATGGTAATTGGAAAACGAATTCAAAATATTTGAAAACATTGAAATTGCTTAAAATGGCTGAATGAACTTGGCTCTGGTGTTATTTTGTATTATCTTGCAAGAGCCACTGACATTTCATTATGCCATTTTTTGTTTGTTTCTGTTTTCCGTATTCATTGAGGTATTTCTTGTATTACTGCTAGACTTATTATGTGACCATCCGTGCTAACTCTGAGGCTGGTAGTGTCAATGTTACTTCAGACGGTGTCAAAGTCATTCAGGAGGGTCAGGCACTGGAGGGAGCTGTGATCAAAGATGGACTGGGCTGCGATCAAAATGCAAGTAAGACCCATGGTTTATATTTCTGTGGTGTGACATTCATGCTGAAAGGATTCAAGTATCTTACGTTGGCTAACATTTACTCGAGCCTTTGAGCTTGATATGATATCTTTCTCTGATCCTTTTTTAATAATGCTAAATGTATTTCTCTGTCCCTGATGTTGAATAACCATCTGGGTATGTTGAACCCTCTTTAGATCGTTCTGTTGTCATTCACAGTTTTTGTCTCCTTCTTGCTTTGTCTTTGCCATTGTCGAATCACTCATTTGTTGTTGTTCAATCCTTTCAGGATGACATCATCTACCAGTTTTCAACCATGCATCTCAGCTTGTTATACTGTCTCTCAACATCCATCTCAACTATCTTTTAATCCACAGTTTTGCGTCCTTCTTGCAGTGTCTTTGCCTCCAGGATTGTCTATCACTAATGTATTCATCAACCCTGTCAGGATGACATCGCCCACAAGTCCTGTAACTCGGACAGCTCATCCCCCACATCCCTCACAACTAACTATCATCTTTACTCACAGTTTCTTGCCTCCTTCATGCAGTTTCTGTGCCTCAGGATTATCTCGTCACCTGTTGCTTATCCACTCTGTCAGGATGACCTCACTTACCAGTCTTCTACCTCACCCAACTGTGCTCTTTAGACCATCCCTCAACATCCCTCTTTACTCACAGTTTCTTGCCTCCTTCTTGCAATATCTGTGCTATAAGGATTATCTCATTACTGATCTGTTACCTTCTCTACCCTGTCAGGATGAAATATCTTACCTGATTTACCAAACTCATCTCATCTCGTTAGACCATCCCTCAACGTCCTTCTGAAGTATCCTTTACCCAGAGTCCTTGACTCCTTCTTGCAGCGACTGTGCCTTCAGGATTATCCCACCACTCATCTGCTGCTCATCAACCCTGTGAGGATGACATCACTTACCAGTCTTCTACCTCAGACATTTCAGCCCGTTGGACCATCCCTCAGGTGCTACAACCCTTTGTGACTGATGTCGTCTGGGCAGTCGAACAAGAAATTGAAATATATCTTGGTAAACCGGAAATCATTTGCAACTGAGTTTTACCACAGACGTGTTATCCTTACTGCTTTGATTTTATAGTGTTGGTTATGTACTTTGTTATATTTTAAGGGAATCTGGGAGAGCTTAAGAATGTAGATCCAAAAGAATTAATTTGAATTATCAAATTATTGATAACGTTGTGAAGTTCAAGGCAATTTATAATCTAGACAAAAGAACCACTACAATCTACTGTTTTTACCTGGTGTCTTTTATATTATTTCCCACAGATGATAAGAACACTACGATGGAGTGGATCCCAGTGGTTGATGATCAAGATCTTGGCATGGCATTCCAACATGTTGGAGCTGGACTAGGGTTGCATGGTGGAGGTCATTACAGATCAAAGGTAAGAGTCTAAAATTGTCATTGTGAAACAAAGTGGCTTAAATCGGTGTTGGCAAGTATGGTGGGAGGGGGATGAGTGTACGGCAAAATTCCAAAATTGCCCTGTGTGAAAATTCGAGGGGGGGGGGGGGCTTGACACTACATGACGCTGGGCGCGCTGTTTAAGGAAAAATGCTTATCTTATGCGAATTTGTGTGCTCACATCCCTTGCCCTTACATCAAAATGGTGCATTTAAAACTTTCTTACCACTGTGTCTCATCGCAAAGATATGGGGGGGGGGGGGTGTTGACGGGTGGATGATCTCATGGCCTATCCCACCAATACCCCCACACCGCCCCCTGTTCAAGTGGACGGGGGATATATCATCGAATCCCCCCGGGATTTACGTCCTTGGTGAAACATCATTGCAATGTTCGATCGCTTAAACGTCATTATTATGGTCGGGCATGGCAAACTCTATTTATGTGAAGTGTGAGATTACTTGAAAAATGCAAATGTTTGAATTTATTGGTTTCAATATTTCAATTTATTTGGTAGGTTCAGTTTTGCCACGTTAGCGTTTGCTTCCAACCCGTCGTCACTGATGGATTCTGGGTATTATCCCAACCTCCTGAGGTCGGTCAGGTCACAGTCAGCAACGTTGAATTACGCAAGGCGGGACGGAGATCCGTGTGGTCTTTCAGCCTTTTGCCCACGATTACGTCCGTCATGACGACCCGCGGGAACTGATGGATTTCTATGAGTGGAGCATTGCTGAGGATGGCAGCGATGGGGCCTTGCTGAGTCAGTGGACAAGAATCCAAGATTTGGTGGTGACTGGGGACGTGGTAAGTAACAGGGATTTGCAGAGATTTGCTGAACACGAAGAAGAAGAAAATATCTATAATAGCTGATGCAGCCATCCTAGTTGAATCTGTTAAAGGAAACCATGGTGCATGCTCACAAAATTGAATTATTTTGATAGTAATTAGATGAAGTTTGTTTGTTTGTTGGGGTGTTTGTTGGGGTGTTTGTTTGCTTGTTTGGTGTTTTGTTGGGGTGTTGGGGTGTTTGTTTGTTTGTGGGGGTGTTGGGGTGTTTGTTTGTTTGTTTGTTGGTTTGTTTTTTGGGGTGTTGGGTGTTTGTTTGTTTTGTTTGTTTGTTTTCCGGACAGCTGGGGTGCTGTGTCATTTAAAGAATTCACTGTTCAGCTTAGGGGTTTGCTGTTCAAGTTGTGAACGAATCTCCAAACAAAAGATAAACATTTAGCAACTTTTGGTCCCAAAATAGTTGTAATATTGAAGTTTTTTTCACACTTTTCCTTATTAATATGGAAATACACATTTAGCATAAAAAGGCACCAAAATACCGGTGAACATTGCAAACGAAAATGGAAAATAGGGTTAAATAGGTGCATTTCCAAAGATTGCATTGAACAAATTCCATTGCATGGGCACTTTAACACAAAATGTTTCACTACCCAACCTTAAGTCTTGCATGTCTTGCTGAACAGGCTCGCTTTACAGCATCTCACAGTGGATCCTTAGACCTAGATGTCTGTCTGCAGTTATCAGTGAGAGGCTACAATAAGGCTGGTCTGTCATCCATCGCTAGCACTGAGATTGTGGACTGTGATAACGTGAAGCTGATTGTCCCCCATACTGTCATCGATGCTGATCGTAAGTACATGTTAACATCCCTTGGGGCTTTCTGCTGTCCTGAAGTAGATATTCGGTGGGCAAAATGAATAGTTGTTTTTATTGGCTTTTTCGCATACTGCGGGAAAGCCTTTCTTTTTGTTCTATCCCCTACCCCATGGACGTTCTACAGCATTCAAAGTAACCATAGACATAGTTCCTATAGCAAAGCTGTGTCCAAAAGTGTGACGTCATGATGACGTCATCGTGGGTCACGTGACGTCACGTTAAAGATTAATAGATTTGATCTTTGACAATCAATATAAATTCAACCGTGAGAGACCTGAACTTGACTTTTTCGGGAATTGACAGAATAATCCAGGATCTTCATTTTATGTCGTATGTGCCAAATCACGTGACCCTTCCTTCCGGTCATGTAAGGGGTCATGTGACGTCGTGTGTCATCGTGACTCATGTAACGTTGTTGTGATGTCATAAGTCATATGTGCAGTTTCTAAGAACCTATAAAAAAGCAAGACCAATTGGGTTGAAAGTTGGCATGTACATAGACAGGGTATAGGTTTAAATAGACATGTGGCAAAGGTTTACATTGAGGTGATGTCATGATTACGTCATCATAGGTAAGGCCAAAAAATATTTCTGCGTCCGATTACATAGCATTCGAAAATAGGGTAGGTACGCAGGGAATTATATTTACGGGGCCATTTTTGTGTGTGTTTATGATCATATGGAGGCGACTGTTTGTAGTCGACGGTAGAAGGTAGAAATTGATGGTTTTGGGTATCTCATTTTCCCCATAAAAAAGAGGGTATAGGGACTGTCAGAAAAGGTTAGGTAGAAAACTGGAAACATGAACAATTTCTTTTTTTGGCCTAATGTAAAGTCTCTTCCAAATGCATACATCTAGGGAACTGCAAGGTTTGCCAAGAGCAAATAAGTCACGAAACTTTGTTCTTGTATTACATTCATCATTTGCCTGACAAAATAAGCACGATCTCATACAAAAATCATTTCGCGGAAAAGCCCTATTCTCTGTTCATGAAACAGACATAGCTCTAATTTAATTTGGTGTTTTAAAGTGAGGATATGACTTGCAGCAGTTGCCTACTTATTTACCGATGATCATGCTCTACAGTAAATCCGCAGTCCTCCAACGTGGCGCAATTTTGACGTTTCCCCCGAATTTCCTTGTGCAGTGTTGACAAACCTCTTAGTTGACAAACTTCAAATTCATTCAGTTAAATACTGGTACTATTACCTTGATAAAAGTTGCTGTTGAACCCTTGTAAATAATTTCAGTGTCCTGAGATTTTGGCCGAAATTCAAAAACGGTAGCATCCGTACGTTTGGCCAAATGTTGATCCGTAATGTGGTGCACTTGAATAAATCTTGGAAATTCCAAAGTGAACATTTAAGAATGTCTTTAAAATTAACAATCTCTGACTCACATATCCAACTACATGTTCATCAGAAAATTATTTACTCGGTTTGGGGAGCATTTAAAAAGGGCATACAGCGCACTTCAAAATAAAATGTGCTACCCATCGATTGTGCCGTCGGTCGATCACTGTTTCTTATTCATGGCTCAGGAGGATTGATTTTAGAAAGAGAAGTACAGATGAGATTTCTTAAGGGGATTCACCAATGTGCAAATGCAATTTTGTTTGATAGAGTGATAACACAAATCCACCCATTGCACCTAACAGTAGATTGGGCCAAAGTTTGAATAACACAAAAACAACCTGTAAATGTTTTTCTTTTTAAACAGATGAAGTCAGCATGGAGCAGAATGCAGTGTGGCCGGAACCAGAAAAGAACTACATCTCGTCTACGTCCTCATTATCCGCAGTCTGGCCCACATTACGTCATAGAGCCTACGTCTGGGCAGCCATTGAGGACACCGGATCATTTGGAAACTTGGATGATGGTCTGCAGTATCCTTGTGATCACTTAAAAAGGATTGCCTGTGGGAATACAGGTAGGAAATTTAAATCAGTGAAACCGTGCATTTTTATAAAATGGACCCATGAAAAAGATAAATAAGCCCAAGAAAACATTTGTTTTTGAAAGTAAACGGTGTGGAAACTAATGGAAAAGCAAATTTATCTTTGCTGCAACTTGACTATTCCTTGAAGCGAAAAATGATAGTTCTGATACACTTGTATATCTCGTAGATAAAGAGTTTGTCAACGTTCTTGATTTGGTTCTACATCATGGCAAGCGTTATCGCATTTGCATCCATGCTGATGAAGTGACATTAGAGCATGAGCTTTGGAATGAACTGTTGCCTGCTGTGTCCAGCTGTAGCGATGGTGTTGTCATAGATACGACCCCACCGACCCCTGGCTCTCTTTGGATTGGATGGAACCAGCATCAAACCTATCAAGTAATTTCTTTGGGTTTTTTGGTTTCACATTTGTGTTTTGCAGTATCCAGGAAATCCACCTTTCTCACTTTTTCACTAATATTTTCTCACTGCTGACATTATCATCACATTTGACAAAGTGTTAGGTATCAATATAAGTATCATTTAAACACTGTCCATTGTTTTGAAATAGGTTTTGAAGAAGATGTGAGGGTTTTTCTTTGATTTTGAACCTTACCTTTCCATGTTTGTGTGTTTTTGACAGAGTTCCAGCTCAGAGTTAGTCCTACAGTGGGAGTCCTTCATTGACATTGAGGAACATGGTTTGGCTAGTCATCACTCAGGGGTCAAGTACTATGAATATGCCATTGGTAGGAACAACCATCCACAATCGTTTCGTTTCTGTATTTTTGAGAATCTGTAAATCTTACATTATTCCATTGTGTATATCTGCTAGTGCCGCTGTGATTTTAAACTTCGATATAGATTGTCCAGAGATCACTGATAAACTTTTATGATCCAGTTTAACAGAGATGAAACTTTTCAGAAGTCTGATTTTTAAAACATTTTGTGTACCTTTTAAATCATTTTTATTTATTATATTTCAATGATTTTGATGAAAACGGTAAGATTGTATTGCGATTTGCGAGTGCAATTTACATCTTTTCTACCAGTCATCAGTAAACAGTTTGTATAGTAGAAAAAAAATAACCAAGGTCTCATTGAAGTGTTTTATGGCTGGGAATATGATGATAAACTTATGTGAAACTACATACCAGCGTTTCGTGGTTGTAAATCCAATTTTTAGATTTTATTCAAACAGCCGATTTCATCTTGGGTTTAATTATCCAAGTACAAATTTTGTTAATTCTTTTGAAGCTCTGGCGACAGAGCTTTAACATCTCACTTGGGTGTCGGTCGGTCGGTCGGTCGAACGGTCGGTCGGCCAAATGACCAAAACGAACCCCCTAACTCACCCACAAAGCTGTAATTACCAAATTAAACTGCCCCCCCCCCCAAAAAAAATGACATTCAACACATGATTTGACAAAAATTGTGTGTAACAATTCGTGACATTGTATATATACACTTGAGGAGCTAGTTGGAGGGCTTGGAGTGAGGATACAGTTGCATTATAGTGGTGCGGCATAGCCCCAAAATGCTAAATGATTGTGCAAATTGTGATAAAAGCATGAAACTTCGCATGGTGGTTCTTCATGCCATGAAGAAAAATATCAGATATATGGAGGCATTTCATATTTGACCCTGGTGACCTATGAGAGGTCAATGAACTTTGTATATCTTAGTTGCCGTTATTTATCATATTTATTCGTCAAAACGCCATTTTTTTCGTGACCTAAGCGTCAAACGTGCCAAAGAACGGTATTGCACCTATTAGTTTACAGTCATGTTATGAATTTAGACCCCACAAACAAAGTTGAGTGACCTCTGACCTCATTTCTCATTTGTTTTTTTAGCAGGCGCAATATGATGAGATTCGAATAGAAAACTGTTGGTCTGTTTGATAATGGACAATGTACATATGTCAAGCAATATTCACTCTTGTGTACTTATTACACCCTACTGTATCCAGATGGACTTGAAAAGCCACTTTTGAACCTTTTTGCCCAGCCCAATGGTGACTGTAAGAGAGTGATGCTTGTCCGATATGTCGTTTATATTCTTTCGGGGTTTTTTTTCCCTTATAAATAGGAAAATTGAGGTAAGAGGTCATGACTTCCTGACATGTTGTAGAATAATTATTAAAATACTCTCCTTTTGCTCTGATCAGATTTTTTCGGTCATGAAAAAAATGGCATTTGCAAGATTGAAGATGATCAATAACGGCAATCAGATTGCACATAGTTCAGAGACCTCGCAGGGTCACCAGAGGTCAAATATGAAACTTCATACGATGGCAAGAATACCCAAAATTTAGATATGGGTAATAAAAAATGGCGTTTTGAATAGTAAATCCCCTTACAATCAATAACTAGGTTACGCAAAGTTCACTGACCCCTTGAAGATCACCAGAGGTCAGTTATGAAATGTCTCCATGTCTGATTTTTTTGAGGTCACCATTATTTGCATTGTGACTTAAAACAAAATGAGAAATTCTTATTTCAATTGACAATCACCACCAAGTTTGTAATTGTATCATTCCATGCAAGACTTTCATGAAATAGGAAATCCTTATTTCATTTGACAATCACGATCAAGTCAGTATAATGTGTAATTGTATCATTTCATGCAAGACTTTCATGCAAGACGGCCAGAGCTTACTGTGCAGTCGCACTTGTTTTGTTTTTTTGTTTTTTTTGTAATGTTATATACAATTGTTATATGTTGCAGGTTCGATGCGAAGTGGCAGTGACGTGATAGAATTCACTCGTGTAGGAATCACTAACAGCGTTATCGTACACAACTTGAGATTACAGAATGGACACACATACTATGCCACAGTTAGAGGTGAGGTAGTCAATATAAATATGTGGTATTCAAAGAAGGAAAATGAACATAAGTGCTTTGATTTTCATGTTTTTGTGTGTGATTCAATTCAATTTCCATGCTCTCAAATCAGGCGTCCTAACATCTAAGTCTCTCTGGTAAAGTGTTATATATCTGTGGTCACATGATCATGGTCACAACCAATCAAAATGAAAATCTATGCAAAGATTTTGCAGTTTGTAACAATAACAGTCTACTTCACTCAACTTACCTGTAGAACCACTACATTTGCATATTCCCCTTACCGGCAAGTTCCTTTTGATAAGAGTTTGCCATCTTGGCTTCCTCTTTTCTCTTAGCGGCAGGGCAAAAAAGGGGGTTTCGAAGTACCTCCACAAATTGAGGACATTGTCTTATATGTTTGTTCCCCCCCCCCAAAATTTAAGTAACAACACCTTGTTAGGCCAAACAAAAAGTATTCGGTTTCTGGTATGCGCGCGCGTCGCCGTAGCCATGCGCGTCGGCAAAATGAAAAAAAAAATAACAAACGATGATGTCTCAAAACCGCCAAACTCACTGGTTTTGACTGGAATCCTTCTGCTGCACAATTTTAACGATGGGGTTATGATCGACAATAAGCTTTATGTGGCCTCTCTGCACTCCCATACATTTGCACTAATTTTAGTCGGGCGACATTTGCAGTCATCAGCCGACATTTGAAGCAAAAAAAAAACTTGGTAAAAAAAAGCCTCGTCGCCGCACCACTTTTTGGGCAAGCTCCATACCAGAAACCGGAGACTATTTTGGCCTTATGTCGACTGTTTATTTGTTCGTAAAGAGAAAGCTAATAAAAAAGGAAACAAATATGTCACTTCAGAAGGGCGTTGCCGCGAGGTCGTCTGTCCCTTCAGTGCTTGGCTCGGCGGACGAATACGTCTCGCTTTCCCGCCAGCGATTCTTTTCCCAATCGACATATGCATAGTACAGCTATGACGTTTTGGACTTATACTTTTCTTAAAAACATGAAGAACAAAAATGAAATTAGAAAAAAAAAATGAATTCGAACGTAATAAAATTCGGACGTTATTTCTCTTGAAAAAAAAATATCCAAAGCCTCAGATAAGAAAAGAAAAAAAATACAGGTTAAGCGGTGTTTTGGACCCACATCGCGGGGAATCCTCGCAGTACAAAATCACGACCTGCAGCACGTGAACTTCTGCTTTCCAGGGACCTTATACTCATGTTCTGGATGATCTTTTGAAAGCCCCGTTAAACCCTTGGACCAGGCTTCACTAATACAAATTTCAATAAAGGTGGTATTTTTGCTAGCTGTATCTACTGCCAGATTCCGCAGCTACATGCACTCAAAAAAGAAAATTTTCATTTACGGTGTGAACCATATGCGTGCGGTGGATTCCTAACTCAGGATTCCTGACAAACAAATCAATCAACTTCCTTTCAACCACCGGATATATTCGTCCCAAAAATAAAATTGCTCTCATCAATCCCATGAGATAAGCTGTGGTGTCCAGTACGAGCTCTGAGATGGTATGTTGACCAAACAAAAACTATAAAGGGGTCAGAGAAACAGATCTTTATTACGTCTTCATCGCATCATCGGCCAGCATATCAAGACACAATCACACGTTGGATTGTGACAGCAATAAAATCGGCAGCAACCGACTGGCCAAGTCGGTCCAGATCAAACATTCGTGCACATTATGTAAGAGGTTGCAACATCCTGGGCCTTCTAAACGGTGTTCCCTGAAAAGATATCATCAAAGCTGCTTGCTGGAAATCTCCTAACACATTCTCAGCCTGCTATACCTGAAAGATGTATTGACGTTTGAGGGTAGACCTGGACGCAGAGTCCTATTGGCTGCCAGGAAGTCTGCCACCAAAACTACTGAAAAAAAGACCTTAACATTGGATTTGACTTGTGTCCCATTCCCATGTGAGTCCCATTCAATGCTTAATTCTTTAACTACTCATTTCATGGTAGTTCCATAATGTATTTTTTTTGTTTGACTATTACACAGAGTTTACAGGGAGTTTATAAGATCAATGTACTTCACTACTAATGACATTAGAACTTTGAATACACATATCTCACTGCCCGCCACCTCAAGGCGGTAATACTCTTTGCAAATTTAGTGGCCCTACAGGCAAATATTGAGTACGCTCGATTACTTCCCCCGCTTCCTCGTGCAAGCGCGACAGCGTTCGAATTAACTCTGACGTGACTTTTCGCGCTTACTCAAGCCTGGCCCAAGTAACCAACTCGCCGAGCCGGTTACTTGGGTAAGTATCCCATAAGGCCACGCAATAAACATGGCTGCTAACGTGACGTCCGGCGGGCGCCACAGGCCGTGTCCGAAACGGGCCTCCAGAGCTACGGCTACGTCTTGTCACCGCGTCCCCGCGTATTTTTAATTGGCGTGGACCTAGGCAGTTGATTCGGAGGCAGCCTGTGTCATGTCAAAGTTCAACTTTCCCAGCTCTTGCACAAAACCTTGCCCGAAACCGTTCGTCTATTTAACTCCAATGTGCATGTCTGTCATCACGCGAGGATCCAGGCGCGAGTATGGCTGGGGGAAGTAATCGAACGCACTCTAAGTGAAGTAGACTTTCCCCCACAGTATAGTTGTGGGAGTCGACGGTGGAATGATCACCTGTAGAGAACCCCCTTCCTCCCCACTAGCACGAAAAAACGGGTGAAGCCAAGATGGCGTGTGTGAGACCGTGAGACAGGGCAGTAAGGGTAGCATAGGGGGCGCTGTTTTATGAACTCAGGCCGAGTTCAGGCGCTCTGTTCTTGACGCGGGTATTATTGTTCTTGCGAAACCCTGACGGATAGGTGATGTGTCCTGTTCCGAGTGCAGTGTTCTAGGGCCGTGTTCCAACCGTTCGAGCGGAGAACAATACACCCTCGCCGTCTAGAACAGACCACCCAAACTCGGCCATAGCGAATGGAACATGCCAGTTAGGGGAATATGCAAATGTAGTGGCACTACAAGTAAGTATTCGATCGTAGACTGCCACCACATCAAGTTTTCTTTCCTTCATGTGGTTCTATTGACTGGTGTCTTTAATTTTCCAATCAGCGACTGACTTTGTTGGTCTGTCATCACACGCCATGTCAGACTCAATTACCATTGATATGTCGCCTCCTGTCATCAGTGCTGATCACACACTGGACATTGGAGGCAGCTTCATCCGGTCTACAACTTCCATCTCAGCAAGGTAGGACATTCTCATTTTGTCATACTTCTCAACTTGACACAAAGAAGTGGCACACTCTTTTGTGTGTGCACGCAACTGAAATACAGCAATCAAAGACGTCTACTTTTCTGACATTCTGCATGTGCAATACGTTTTAACGTCTCGTTGTGGCAATACAAAATGCATTTTTTTGAGATGTCAGGCCCCTTGCATCATTAAGAACTTATGTAAGTTTTGATTACAGTAGTAGGCCACAATGTTTGAATATCCTCAAAGAATCTTCATTTCGAATCACAGGGTATTTTTCTAAATCTCAAAAACTATCTACTTACTTAATATTTGGATGCTTAGTGTGATTATTTCATACCAGTTTACTGTTATTTATGTCAGGTGGAAGAATGTCTTCTCAGACAAGGAGAGTGGTGTAGCATATTATGAGTGGGCTGTGGGTTCACATCCAGGTCATGCAGACATCATGCCATTTACAAGAGAGAATACAGAGATAGGGGTCAGTGACCCATCACGACCTTTGCACCTTCAAGAAGGTCACTCATATTTCATTTCTGTGAAGGTAAGCTGTAAAATTGTTTCGTTTGTATTAATATTTTTGAAGGGTGATAACATTAGTCATAGATTTGTATGTGATCGTGATCACGAAAAACAAAAAAACACAATGAGTTTATCAAAGTCACGTGATTTCTATATTGACCCTTTTTAGGCCATCAATACTGTGGGCCTGATCACACTGAAGAGTTACGGAGCATTCACAGTTGATGCAAGCCCCCCATTGGCTGGCCACGTCCTTGATGGGGACCCAGCGGAAGCCCCGGCCAATCACACAGACCGAGACTTCCAGAAGGATCGCACGGTGATCAAGGCGTTCTGGAAAGGGTTTCATGACCCGCACAGCGCCATTGTTGGTTATTCCTGGAGAGCTGGGATGTGTTCAGGATGTAGCGATGTTGTGACTGAGCAGCATGTGGGATTGGACACTGGTAAGTTGAAAAAATATATTTGCTAAATTAAGCTTGACGAGGCTTTGTCTCGGCTTTGCCACCTATCGCCCGTGTTGAAGGGGATTTTGCAGTGACCAACCCAGCAGGTTTTGGTTATGGTGTAAATTGAGGATTTCCTTTTGTTCCTCATAATCGATCGTTTGTTTATACTCTAACTTCATTGCAACAGCTTCCATTGGTTTTGTACACCTCTTCCAATCGAGGTCGCCGTCGATTTGACCCCTGTCCTCAATTACTCGATGATGCTTCACATGTGTGTCCTCTATTTACACCATAAACACGCACAATGATACATGCAGCCAAAAACACATGATTATACTCATGGGGAAGACATTGTTTCCTTCTGTTGTTTGTTGATTCTTTCCTTTGTTGATATTGAAATCTCAATCTCCATAGCGTTTTCTTCGCTAGGTAGATTGATTTTGAAAGAGTTCTTTATGGGGTATATTGTTCCACAGTCTTTTTCTAGCCAGTAACGTAACCGTGTAGGTACTCAAGTGTGTAAACACCTTCAATTATGGACCCCTATTGTCCCTCTTTTATTTGTACTTAAACTTTTAAAGAAAGCCTCCCATATGTTTTGTACACGATCTTCAGTTGTGGACCTCCGGAAAGTGTGGACCCTATTGTCCTCTGTTGTCCAACGTCACCTATTGAATGTAAAAACCGACCCACACGAACCCACACATGTATATGGGGTTTATGGGGTGCTTGCATTGTTCTCCCTTTCTCTCTTTTCTTTACAATTTCTCTTCTGGGATACCGTTTTACAAAGGCTGACATGCGGAGTACCATTGTTCCCTTTGTGTGCATAAGACAGCTCTCGTAAAACACCAGCATGTTCCATACCTACTGTGGACATTCCTTTCTATTCGTGTTATTAAGAAAAACCGGAGAAAAAAAAGAACTTATTTTAGTTGCAATGTGAACTCTCTTTCAACCCCAAATTATGATTTCATTGGGTGTTATTCTTCATTTTTCGACGAATAACCCTAACCCCCAAATGCCTCTAAACCTGTTTTCCAGATGGGGGAAATGGGTGTGTAGACGTGGGCAAGTCCACAACGCGTTACCACTTAACGTACCATGTGGAACTCTTTTGTTTACGGGTCCACAAGGAGTATGCATAGTTAGAGCAACCTTACAGATGGGGTTTATGGCACATTTGCATTGTTTTCCCTTTAACTCGCTTGAGAATTTCCCTTGTAGAGCATAAGGGTACTCGTAAAAACATCTACGCAGCCTTTGAATGTAATCCTATTCAATATATCTCATCAAGTGCATCGTTTACTATATCAATTTCCTGTGGACTTGGATTTTTGTATTCTAGAAATAATGATAAACCATCTAAACCAAGGTGTTCATATATAACTTTTCAGGTGTCCGTGCTGAAAACCTGAACCTGGTGCCCGGTCTGACCTACTACGTGACAGTGACGGCCTGTAACGTGGCTGACCTTTGTACCTCAGTGACCTCTGATGGGGTCACGGTGGATGACTCTCCCCCATTGCAGGGGCGTGTCTATGATGGTGGTCCTGGGGGTGGTGATATCAGCTACCAATCGTCAAGGTGAGTCACAAACTACAAAAACTCTCTAAAGTGGAGAATACTAACCCCAACCCCCAATTTAAAGTCAGAGTGCTAAAAGCGTGAAAAGATACTAGCTGATGCATAATCTAAATGGATAATCTAGATATCTCCACTTTACTAGAGCCCAGTACATTTAAATTTATTTAGTCCCATGTCAGCAGTCTCCTTGCAAGGCCATCAGTGCTTAATTCTGGGGTAAATCGTTAGTGGTTCATTTGGGTGGTTTTTTTATGCATTTTGACAAGTGTTGGATTTCAACCTGTGACCAACATAATTAATTCTGTACTGGCTTACTCTGCCGCCCTTTTATGGTAGCTGCTCAAATTGAAGTGTGCTGTTTGGAATCGAAAGGAGTTAATAAAGATATTTTGGCATAACATCTATCTACTTGAGTTGTTGTTATGATGTGTTCCGTGTTCTTGTTTTGCATGATTCATAAGGCGTCAATTGCGAGCTCATTGGTGGGGCTTCCATGATCCTCACTCGGGCCTCTCCCACTACGAATGGCACGCCGGCACGACTGCAGGAGCTGCAGACATTCTCCCCTCTACACGCATTGAGCTGTCAGAAGATGCTCTGATATTCCTACCAGTATCAGACCAGATGCCTCTTGGCACTGATATCTACATCACTGTACGCGCCTATAACCGGCTTGGTATGTGGAGTCAGGCTACATCTAATGGGTTCCGTGTGGACTCTAGTCCTCCTGATGTAGTGGATGCACCCGTTGTGGATGTGACTCAGGGGATGGCTGTCAGAAACACTCAAGTAAGAAACCAAAATGGTTCACAATTAAAAATGGCCATATATATCTGTGACTACCCTGTATTTGCATTGAACTGAAAAGACTATTAAGTAATAAATAAGCAGAAGGAACATGTAGCAGAGGAACAGACAATTTGCTCTCCATTTTTGACAATTGTGGATCCCTATGAGAAAATTTAGCAATCGAAACTGACAGATTTTTACTATACACAAGCACAAAATGTTCATAACGTATCCTTCCTACTAAAATTGCTCAATTAAAAAAACAAATATTTGAACAAAGAAATAAGCTGGAGGGGGTGTGTCAATCTTCTACCGCCAGATTGTTTTCCGCAGGCGGCTGCCCACCTACTGACCTATCCAACCATATGGACCTTATTCACGAGGAGGCCATTGTCGTCATGTTCCCTGAATGCATTTTATAAATTGTGAACTGTTGAATGGGATGGAGCCAGACTATATATACATTCTAGCATCACTGAAAGGTAACGTGTAAATTCTTTGTTTAGGTTCTGCGGGATCTGATTCACTTTTCCTGGAAGTTCAGTGACCCTGAAAGTGGTATTAAAGACCAGTATTTATCAGTCAGCACACATCACAATGGAGATGTGAATATACCTTCCATAAAGGTAAATTTTCTATCTGTATAAAAATATTCAATATTCATGGGTTGAGATGGGAGGGGTGAGAATGAAAGTAGTTTGCCAAATAAATCAACATATGCAATCAGTCCGGGCGACAGCTTGACATATACTGTTCCACCTTTTAGACAGTCGAAGGTAACCATTTGTCACAGTGCCTTATATTGTCAGAATTGGGTTGTAGTGTATTTTTAAGGGTAACTTTAGTCAATTAATTGATCCGATTCTGGTATTTGAAGATTGCAGGGAGTGAATTGGACTACACAGTCAACAATCTGACATTACATGAAGGCAGTCGTTACATCGTTACCGTAGTAGCCTGTAACTTTGCTGGTCTCTGCACACAGGCCAAGACGGAACCCTTTTTGGTAGGTGATGCCCACTTCGCAACCTCAGATCATAACCACAAATGTACCTTTACCAACCTGACCTCTCATGACAGTTGTCATTACTTCTACATTTTCTTCGGTAGATCTTTCCAGAAATCAGAGTGATTGATTCAGTTCTTTGAGTTGCCATGCATACATGTCATAGTGTCTGTACCTGTTGTCGCCATAATTGTAATTGCTGTCCTAATTTATCCCCATTCATAACCCTTATAGTTCTCTTTAATGGCACTGTATCATTTCTCTTCCCCAGGTTGATGGCAGCCCATCTTCCGTCGGGACTTTTGCCGTGAGCACAGAGAGTGCTGCTAATTTGGATCGTCATCATATCATCTGGATTGATCCAACTGAACCAGCTGAAACTACTACAACTGAACCAGCTGAAACTACTCCAACTGAATCAGCTGAAACTACTCCAACTGAACCAAGTACAACTGTGAGTTTTTGATATAACTGTTCAGTCTTGGAGAGTTTTAGATATTTTTTTAGCAATTAGCTTACAAAGAAAGGAAACAGACAACATTCTGAATCTGTATTGTTTTTTTTTAAATTCTTCTAAAAAAAAATCACACTTTAATAAGTACGTCTGCATGTTATGTTACATGAGAAAATTGTAATTTATAATTGAAAAATGTTTAGGAAGTTTGTTTAAGGAAAACATTTGACAGGCTTAACGCGTTCATAGTACCGGTTTTGGTTTGCTGTTTGCATGGAACAATTAACAACTGATGTTGGTAACACCACCGAATCAATCAACTCTACTTACTTTGTGAGTTTTTGATATTACTGTTCAGACATGGAGAGTTTTGGAGCTTTGCTTTAGCATTTCGCTGTCAAAGAAGAAAAAAATACAAAATGCTGAATCGTTATTGCTATTTTTGTTTCAATTCTTCTCAAAAAATAGTACTTTAGAAAGTACATAATTCTGTAATATTTAAATAAGAAGATATGAATTTATAATTGAAAAAAAAAATATTCAGGAAGTTTGTTTAAGGGAAAACATTTGACAGGCTTAAGGTGATTAATGTAACTTATGCTGTTTGAATGTTAAAACCTCCAAGTAGCAAATGCAGTTTCTCATGAAAAACAGACTTCTTATCAATAATAGGATGTTTTAAAATGCATTGACTGCCAACATCACAAATAGAGCACCTTAACTTGTCTTGTAAATGTGAACATTTTTTGAGTTATGTGGTGTGATTCATATCCTAACCTCCGAAACAGCCTGATGGAACGAATACAACTGATGTTGGTAACACCACCGAATCAATCAACTCTACTAACACTGTGAGTTTTTAATATTACTGTTCCGACCTGGAGAATTTTGGAGATTTGTATTAGCAATAAGCTTTCAAAGAAGAAAAACAAATGCTGAATGTTGTTGCTATTTATTTATTAATTCTTCTGAAAAATCGTACATTAGATAGTTCATAATTATGTTATATTTAAAAAAGAAGATAGAAATGTATAATTGAAAACGGGTTTAGGACGTTTGCTTAAGGAGAAACCATTTGACAGGCTGATTACAGTACCAGTTTTGTTCGCTGTTTGCATGTTGAAATCTCCCAGTAGCAAATGCAGTTTCTCATGAAAAAGAAGGTCCTTTTATCAATATTTATTATTTATTTATTGATATCGTGTTTATCATGGGAAGACCTTTCAGTGGAACACTGTTTTTCAAAGGTGCTCAGCAATTACAACAAACATACGATAGTATAAAAATACAAAAACAAGCAATAAAAACATGAAAAATATGAGACAAGGTTAATCACAGTTGTTTACATTGGCACTAAAAAGACAAGAACAAGAAATACATGTACCATGTAATATTAAACTATCAGGGTCTTGTAGAGGCGCTTTAAACGTAATAAGATGTCTTAGGATACATTGACTTCCATCATCACAAAAAGAGCACCTTAACGTTTTTTTGTGAATGTGAACATTTTTTAAGTTAGTGTGGTGTGATTCATATACTTGCCTCCAAAACAGCCTGATGGAGCAAATGCAACTGAAGTCGGTAACACCACCCACTCAATCAACTGTACTAACTCTGTAAGTTTTTGATATTACTGTTCAGACTTGGAGAGTTTTGGAGATTTGTTTTAACATTCAGCTTTCAAAGAAGAAAAGTAGACTAATGCTTAATTGTTATTGCTTTTTTCATTCTTCTTGAATAAAAAAAAAGTAATTTAGAAAATACGTCTATGTCTATATGATGATTTGCTATGTGCATGTTAAAATCTCCAAGTAGTATTTCTGCAGCATCTCATCAAAAAGAAGTTCCCCTTATCAATAATTGGATGTCTTAGTATACATGGATTGCAAGCATCATAAAAGAACACAGTTTCCCTTAACCCTAAAAGAGCCAGGTTATTTTGACCATCTCTCAGCCGGGATCTCGGCCACCGAGTGACGAAATTTTTTTGAAACTCAGTACATGCATATAGCAGCTCATCATAAACATACCCAAGAAATTTCATGACTATAGGCCAAATGGTTTGGGAATTATGGCTAATTAATTTTTCATAAGTACGAATGGTAGTTGTGCTCTGTGTACACGACGTATATGGGAAAGTTAAGTTTTCACGGCGCGTAGCGTGGTCCGATTTTTATGTTTTTGGTATCAAAAGATGCGCAAGGTTCGAGGTTTAAAAGTCATAACAGCTCGTGTTATTTTTTTGTGTTATGTGTTGTGATTCTCATACTTGCCTCCAACACAGCCTGATGGAACAAACACAACAGATGTTGGTAACGCCACCGACTCAATCGACTCTACCACGGAGAGTCCAGCGACCACCCCATCTCCTCCACGCTACCACTCTGGCTGGATGACGTGGCTTGAAGACCCCCGTACATCCACTGGTTCCTTAGCCCTTGCCTGGCTGGGATTTGCTGATGTACACTCTGGTATCAGCCACTACTTGGTCTCCGTCGGACGCACGTACAGCGGCTCTGAACTCACTCCGGTACCTGTGTGCTTTCTTTGGCTTTTCAAGTCCAGCATATATGGATGGAAAATGTGTTTTTTGAGATAATTGCGTAATTATTTCAACATTGTAACCAATGTAAATTAAAAAAATAAATAAAGTAAATTGTTAATCAGTTGTTTACCATTTTTTTTCAATTGTATTTGATCTTCTATTGGTGCGTTCTGTTGGTTGCATTTCTGCCTCAGTTTTTTTTATGTCAAGTTTTTCTGCTGTATTAATTGGCAGAATCTTAAATGCTCTTTACTTTAGTTGACTCTTCAAGTAGCACAACCAATTCTGGTTTTCAACAACGTGATATTTTATCCAGTTCACGGAGCTATTGTGTGTCGCAAGTGAATTCAATTAACATCTTGTTTTCCCCAGAATGGACCAGTCCGCATGAATCACAGCAATGACGGCATGTCATTGGACGAAGGCATCGCACAGACAGCCATCATACCACTAGAGGGCAGTATAACAGACCCAACTCATCCGTATCTCTACATCTCCATCTGGGCTGTTAATGGGGTAATGAGTTGTAATTCTCGTTATGAATCTATACACACAGTGTAATATAAAGATTTATATATAGTCTTTGGGATGTTTGACTTTATTTATATGTTATGTAACGGTAGCTGTGGCTATGAGCGTAATGAACGATGAATTCGAAGATTACAAAGACACACTTGTATGAGCTTAGCTTTGGGAAAAAATATTTTTGAGAACTCAATTCCACCGGATCTTGTATAATTACAGAAGTAGGAGACGGAAAACAGAATATCGTAGATGAATACTGGCTAGAGCATAGGGCTGAATCAGCTTAGGGCTATTCCTCTGGTTTCCCAGGGAGAAGAAGGAGAACTCAATGAAAGTGGGAAAATGTGGACATTTTAAACAGTTTTAGAGGGGCAGCTTTGAGTGGAAATAGGATATAATGTCATATAAGGAAACCATAACTTACATGACATCGTTTTTGAGTAAAGGTAGACCTACCATGGACTGACGTAATGGTCAATCTCGGGGAGTACCCTTATGAAGTCATTTTCCTCTATACAAGAGTGAAATCATACTCTTGGTATGCTGTGGGTGTTTTGCTTGAAAAAGAGTGACGTGAAGACTTTAGGGTGTAATGTGAAACACCTGTTGTGAGTGTGGTTGTATGGGTGCTTAGAGACGGTCCAAATTTTGGTCTAACAATATTATAAAAACATAAAACACCCTCTTGATTCTGAAACATGTTGCATCCTGGCGCCACTTTTTCCTATTATATATAATCTCAATGAAGGTCAGTCATTGCAAATCAAATGTTGCCAAGACATGAATGTGGGACTGAGAAATTGGTTAGAAAATACTTTGAAAATGCACTCAACTTTCCATAGACTTTTTACACAACCACAGAAGTGGCATCAGGATACTACATTATTTTCACTGATTGTGTTTAAACTGTCTGGAAGTGATTCATTGGCAAATCAGAATCTGATAATCAGTTTTTTTGACGTTATATTGTTTTTAATATCTCCCTAGGTTGGGATACCAAGCAGCCGCCATCATTCCACTTTCGAAACCTCTCCTAATCAACCATACGAGGGCTCCCTTGTCCTGCTGCGACGTTGCTTGCCTACAACATGCAGGGGTCATTGTGCATGTGCACCCATTGATAAAGCATGTAGTCTAGACCAGTATTGCGCTGATGTCACTCACAGTAAGTTTAGCTGAACTCAACCAGAGATCCCATGTCGACCGACTCAGATTTGGCTCTAATGAAATCTTGAAGTACCATTCTATGTATAATGAACGCATTCAACATTTTAGGCTCCAACTCTTAAGGTGTTCTGACATTATGACCCTCAACAAATAGAGTGCCACGCTCACTTTTTGCACTCGCGAGTCGTTAACGTAAAATTATTGGGTTTTGGGAGGCCAGTATTTTGAAAATGAATGAACGATTTGTGCTGAATTTGCCAGCATGGGTAGCAATTTTCAGCACAAATCATCATATGGGTTGTAAAAATCTAATTTGTAATGCTGTTGGCACTATTTGTTACATTGCACTACATTGTATTTACTCATTGATGAATCGATAAAACCATTAAGTGCGGGGTCGGTTTGGGACGTATAAGAAGCAACAAGTCAGGCACTTTTGGGCGGTACAAGGTCTAATGGTTTAATTTCACAAGGTTTCCAAGCTACCCTCTGTCTGTTATATAGTTAAGCTTTATAATAAGCAGCGACACTGATTTTTTGGTGCTTCCATGAACAAAGCTGAATATTAACACGTTAACTGACAAAACGTGACAAATAGATTACAGAGTAATGTTTTCTGAGAATCATGAGAAGATGGTGAAGGAATGAGTGTTAGAGGTGCGAGAAAGCATCTTTAACCCTAAAGGGGCCGGGGGGGGCGGAATCCGCCCCCCCCCCCCCTCAACATTTTCCGCGATAGCTTCTAAAAAAAAAATTTTCGCGACCCGTGCTGTTAAGACTTTTTAGCCTCGAGCTTTGCGCATCTTTTGATACCAAAAACATAAAAATCGGACCACGGGTTGGCCCGTAGCGAAAAATTTTTCAGCGCTACGCGCCGTGAAAACTGAATTTTCGCATATACGTCGTGTACACAGAGCAGAATTGCCATTCATACATATAAATAATTAATTAGCCATAATTCCAAAACCCTTTGACCTATAGTCATGAAATTTCTTGGGCATGTTTAGGAAGAGTTGCTCTATGCATGTGCTGAGTTTCAAAATTTTTCGTCACTCGATGGCCGAGATCTTAGGGGGGGGGGCGGAATCCGCCCCCCCCCCCCGGCTGAGAGATGGTCAAAATAACCCGGCCCCTTTAGGGTTAAATGGAACATTGATAATCATATGTTATGATTAAAATTTGGCTTGACAACTATTTATGCAGGATTCACACCAGTACTGTTAAACTTTTCTTTTATTTTGATTGTCTTGACAATTTCTTTCACGATGACCTAAAGGTAATCCCAACACTGAGATAGAAGTTCTGGATGTATTAGAACTGATGTATGATGATATCAATGGGGTGACTGACATTAATGACACCGCTACTCAGTATATGGCTGCTGCAGTATGGCGAGTGACTGATCAGAAAGGACTGGACATTAAGTGGTGAGACAATATATGATTTGTATCGACTACACAATTGATATGTGTCATCTATTTTGGCCAATGCTCCTTTAAGTTTTTTTAAATATATATCTATGATCGACGTTTATGATATAATCGCAAGATGGAAATTTAGAACTCATTTACTCAGGTCAGTAAGATATGATGAGCGGAATGAGTTGGATATCAAGAAGTTAATTTGACAGTTATCAGCTAGTGTTAATATTTGAAGACTCGATTCATAACAGGAATTCTCTGATAACTTCAATAACTGTTGCTATTACCTTTTCACTTTGAGACACACACTGATCATAAGCGCTACTCATCACATTTCATATATACTTTTTGCAGGTTTGAATGGAGCATCGGTGATGACTCCTCATCAAAACCTATTGGAATCTTTGATCCAGTTCGGGATAGGATATGGTATGATATTGGACAAGACAACCGAACTATCATCACGCTGGATGCAGGTAAAGAAATCCGTTCAGTTTATGGTAATATACAACATTTGCAAACATCAAAAAACAAAACTACCAAATTATTAAGAAGTATCTTACTTGACTCTAAATGAAAAATAATCTCAAGCATCCTGTGAAATCATGACACCCAGTGTGTTGTCATTTTCAAAAAAAGTAGAATGTTTGTATCAATTTCTAAATGCTGCCCCAACTTACCAAGTTTAGTTAGTCCACATTTTGTTTGCAATCGGTATACACACCAATGAGCAGATGCAAGCCAGCTATCCAGGTGGTTTCCTGACCTGACAATTCCCCGACATCGGTAAATCGCCCGTAGGGTCCGATAACCTGACTAGAAACATAACAACGTTTTTCTTGGTTTGTCCAGCATCTATGAACACAAAACTTTGAACATGTCAGTGGTTAAAGTTTTTGCTTTAAAATACTAACCCCCAAATCCATCCACATCTGAAAATTACAGCAAAAGCATAGGCTGTATATTACTTTAAAAATAAAACAATATATAAATGATGAATAAATAAATAAAATAAACGTTTAACATAATTAGTGTGATGGTAATTTGGTAAGGTATCACATTTAAGGTTAACAGGTATCTACATTGTTTTACATTGTATTTGTTTCATGATGAATCGATACATCCATAGAATGCTTGGGAACGGGTAGTTTTGGGCATAAACTAAACAGGAACTAAACAGAATGTCATATTGAACTTGCCCTTTTCCCCTTTTGATAGGATAAAAGAAGCAAAGGAACTAATGTTAATATCTATTCATAACAACTAAGACAGTTTACCTATTCATATTGGTTGAGAGCCCGTCTCGTGGCCGGTCTTAAACGGATGATAAAGATCGGCTAGCTGGTCTTTAATACTTTTCCAGTGTCACATTAAATTTGGACTCCTATGAAATCCGGTGCCGATAAATGTTAGATTAATTGGTCGTTCCAAATCCTCAGGTAGGCATGCATAATACTACCGGTGAGTCAGTATTTTATAGTCCTAAATTCACACTACACCGGCACAGCTGCGTTCTGCGACATGGAAATTCCATGATATAGCTAGAGGGGTGTTTCGAAAAACATGAAGGGAAATTGTTAAATAAAATTGTTGAAAATATATATATTTTGACTTGTGGACCGAAAAGTTTTGACTATTTTTTTTTTTACAGAAAAGGTATTTATGAATGGAAAACCTGGCTCGGGTAATTATCACCCATCCAGACTCCAACCGGTCTTAAACATAGTGTTTAAAAGCGGCTATAAGCACACCTTTATCCCTTACTATAGATCACAAGATGCAGAAGGGAGTCAAGTATCATGTGTTCATCAGGACCTGGTATAATTCTACTACATACGCAGTGTTCAGATCAGATGGCATCACCCTGGATATCACACCACCAAAAATATCAACAGTCAGAGGTGCAAAGGTATGAGAATTATAGAGAGTCCGTTGTACAAAAAGGATCTTACAATACCGCAAACATTTATCTTTTTTTCTTTGACAGTGCTCTTCTAATAAGTGAGATCTTTGAGAATATACAAGCAATACTTGCAGTTTTATCAAACCTTTTAAACTGATAATTTCTTCAGTATCGTTAGGTAAATGAATGAAATACGTTTTTATTCCTAGATAAAAGATCTTGACAGATCTGATGCTAGGAAAGACACTGATTATTTGACGGATCCTAACGTCCTCTTTATCTCCTGGGAGAGAGTGTTTTTAGACGAAGCAATGTGCCACTTCCAGGTGTCTCTGAGTACCTACCCGGGAGGTAAATACATTTAAATCTCACCTAATCAACTCAAAAACTCACTTTCTGAATATGAGTCACCCTTACTCATTAATGTTAAAAATATACTCACAAAAGGTGTAAATTATCATATTACATATTCTTAATATCTTTTGTTTCTCAGGTGAAGATATTCGTCAGTTTGCTGACCACACCTTCCCGGCCAGTGTGTCCTCCACACAGTTCACCAATCTGAATCTAAAGAGTGGACTGCGATACTACAGCAACGTACGAGCATTCAACAAAGCTGGTCTGCACACGCTCAAAAGCAGTGATGGCTTTGTGGTTGACACAAGGAGGCCAGATGCAGGCCTTGTGTTTGATGGAACGGGTAAATAGTCACCTTCTTTTTCACAATGTACAGATACTATTTATACATTTCAAGTTTGATGGTGTGCACAATCACTTGTCATTGCCTGATGCAATCAAGGCTTCTGTAATCACTGTGGCACAATATGATGACTCTTGGTCAAATGTAACACACATATGATTTTAGTTGTAGCAAGACTCAAGCACCCCTACCCTGATGTTCCACAAATGTCAAAATAACAGTGTGCATTATCGCTACTATAAATTACATAACACTCACAATGTTAATGTATAAATTTGAATTTAGACTTTTATGCTGATTTCCAAGAGTTATTATTTAATAGATATAAGCAGAACAAACCTGTGAACTAAGATTTTATTAACCTAACTTCGTTGTGGCAGATCTTCATGACGTTGAATACCAGAACACCAGCACAGCTATCTCAACCTCGTGCCATGGCTTTGTGGATCTGGAATCCTACATAGACCATTATCAGTGGTGCGTTGGACAGACCCCTAGCCCTGATGATGATGACATTCTGCCCTGTACCAATGTTGGAATGCACCTGTCTGCCTCCAAAACTCTAGCTGTGCCTTTAATAGATGGTAAAGTTATACAACTCTCTCAACCATCTGAAATAATGTCAGATACGCTGATTGACCTTTGCAAAAATCCTGTCTAAAACTTTGTTTTGACCTTTTCTGACTGGAAGATATAAACTCTGTGACTGTGAATATCAACAAGTCTGTGTGGCAATTTTAATTGCTAATATCAGGCAAACTCATTAGCATTCTGTGGAAAGAGGGTGTTTTTCCCCATAGAAGATGTCCTTCGTAATTTACAAGGTACAGCTCGGCTGCCATCATAACATTGGGCATGATGCTCCTTGAAAGTTCAAGTTCAAAGAATTTGCCGGCATAGTGGAGGATATTACAGGATGCCCATACTTATTTTTTCGTCAATGCCTCAATTGTCTGAGGCAGATAGGGAAAATGGTTATATGCAGATTTTACATCAGAAGGCCTGTATCATCTAACAATATTTCCGAGTTCCGAGCTAGTGACCAATAGCAACAAATTTGATTCCTATTTTTCAGGCATCCGATATTACTCCAAGATTTCAGCCATCGACGCAGCTGGCTTGCAGTCTGCATCTGTCTCTTCAGACGGGTTTGTGGTGGACACTACACCCCCTGAGCCACTGGAACAGATAAATGTTGGGGATAACTTGATCCAGAATCCATCATTTGAACAGATGCAGGAACCAAACATAACAGGTGAATCAAAATACCATTGAGAGTACAACATTTTAAATAGTTCATAACTTGATAAATTGTTTAATAGACAGTTTTCATCAAAATTGAGAAAAGGAAAGTTTTGCTTTTTCAAATATAAGCCATGTAGTAGTTTGTTTTTATCCAATTATGTAAAGTTTGAAACTTTCATTTTGATCTTTTCAGACATGGAATCTGAATATATAAATGAAGCCACAGTTACGTCTGATCCCACTTCTGCCACCAATTTGCCAGCTGTAGAAATGTCATCCACAACCATTTTGCGTGTTACCAATAATAAACAAGGTGAGGTACTAGTTCAGTGGGATGTTGGATCTGATAGCCAATATGCCGTGGTCACTTCAGGGAAGAAGATTGCTCAAGATGGTCACTCCTTCTTGTCTCTTCATGGCTCCATCTCCCAAACCTTCAACACAACACAGGGAAGCCACTTCCAAGCTGTGTTCTTTGCGAGTCACCCGGTGCCATCCCACAATCCTTTGCTGAATCAGGAGGGTCGCATCGAAGCTCCGGGATTGGATCGCATCTTCAGGTTGTATGACCGGCCGGCACACAGTCACTCAGACCAGAGTCTGAGGTCCATACGATGGCATCAGCACAAATTTTACTTCACAGCCAGTGGAGACGTATCAACACTGAAAATCTCCTCTGTTGGACAATCGAATGGGATCCTTTTGGATAATGTGCAGGTGAAAAAAAAATCTCCTATGGTAGAGTTAATTGTGTAGGTTGTAAACAAATCCCGTTTTTAAGCCGATGTAATTCTTTTTCGTAAAGTCTTAAATGTTTTTCCAAATTCATCACTCACACCTTAGATGTATAGATTATTATCAAACTTCTCAACACAAATGTTGCTATCTCATAATAAAATATCAATTTAGTTATTGCATAGGTCAAGATAAACCAAGTCTCCAGCAATCATACATGTTATTACTGTTGAGGACAATCATCCTGTTCTGATTTTGTTTTACACAGGTTAGGCAGATAACCACTGGACTGAGTACCGGTGAAGGGTCTGTAGAGGTACATACCCAGTTTATTCACAACTGGTCATCCATCCAGGCCAAGTGGCATTTCATTGACCCTGAGAGTCCCATAGTCGACTACACCTGGGCCATAGGTAGGTTGAGTGTTGGACTTGTTTTTTAAGTCACTGGCTGAAGTGTTGACATTTCAGATATTAGAAAACAAGGTTTTCTTGTTATCTCGTGAATCCACAATCAAAGGCATTCTATTAAAGATCATGCACATAGTTTGATGATTTTGGGCATTACTTAATCACATCTTTTTCCAATCATTTATCAGGTACAACAAAAGGCGGCACCCAGTTACAAAGCTTCTCATCAGTGGGTACACAGACAGACGCTATCAACACTGACGTCATGATAACACATGATTCCCATGTCTACATTACAGTGATGGCAAGAAATGCAGCTGATCTCATCACCATAGCAACCTCTGACCCCATTCTGGTTGACCTAACGCCACCCATGATTCACTTTGTCAAAGATGGTGGGGATGAGCACGGTATGTTAATTAATCCTAAGATGTTGATTTCCAAACTGATTTTTAACAATGGTTGACTGTTGTTGTGCCCAAGTAAGTAAGTATTGCACCCGAGGCAAATCTGAGGGTGCTATGTATCGTACAGGGGTGCAAAACACATATCCCACATCACAGCAGTCAATAATTTCTTTGTTATATCGCGCCAACTGACTACCCTCAACTAATTGGGGTGTGTGTATAAATTAATGTATGTATTTATAGGGTTCATTGATCTGTACCAGTAATTATTCAGAGCGCCCCCCCCCATTGTCTTAGTGCATCTAACCTTGCGAGTGGATTCTCTATGTGGGCAGCCGTGTTGTATACCCACAATACATTACCGGTATTACTATCTGATCATTACAGTACGCACCTCTGTAGTTGGTGTAGTTTTAGTGCACGTGGTGTACACCAATTGTGCACCAGCTTTATGCAGATGATGTTACTATACCAAACATACACTTCAAAATCTTAGCCGTAATGGTACATCATCATCATCATGCGAGAGGTCGTCTGCAACCAACGCCTTCTTGGGAGACTCTGATGGTTGCATTCCATTCATCGCAGTCCAGCATCAGCATCCTTAGCTCAGCGGTGTCTTCTTGTGTTGCGTCCCTCTTCAACTGGTAAACGAAAGACTCCTCCTGCCCCTGCTTCTAGCTCCACTGACAGGTTCCCACAGTACTAGCGGGCTCGGGGCTAGCTCTGTATGGCCTTCGCACACAGTGGCCTTCGCACGCAGTGGCCTTCCAGCATCATCCCCCGCTCCCTGACCTTAGCAGAAACTCTGGACAGGGTGTCGTTGAGCTGGATGGTGGGCACCAATTATTCCCAACTGACGTTGAGTGCCATACGTAGCATTCGCATGTAGACGCCGTCTAGCACTCTCTCGTGCCTGGCTGTCATCGTCCACGTCTCAGCTCCATACAGAAGTACAGACTCAACTGTAGCCACGAACAGACGTCTCATGATGTCGTCAGTGAGACGAGCTCTCCAAACTCGATTCAAACCATGAAAGGCCTTCCACGCTAAAGCTTTCCTCGCTCTCATCTCGCTCTCAGTCGATCCTATGAGGGTGCCGAGATATTTAAAATCATCAACGATCTCTAGGGGAGCGCCGTCTCGGGACTTGATGATACTGTACTCCGAGTTGAACACCATCACCTTCGAGTTAAGCTGTAGCCCTAATCGGCAGCACTGAAGTTTCACAACTTCAAGCAATGCTTGTGCTTGTCCCGCCGTTTCGGAGAGGAGACTGATGTCATCAGCAAAGTCCTGGTCAGTGATCACCACTGCTGACACTCTCCAACTCCTACGCCTGGCGAGCGTGAAGCCCAGCTCCTCCTCATTTCCCTCGACTGCCTGTGTCAGCACATAGCTAACACGAGCACGAACAAGAAGGGCGCCAGCGTGTACCCCTGCAGGACTCCGGCCTGGATCTCACAGACGTCCGTGGTACCGTCTGGGGTGACCACCTTTGCCCACGTCTTGCTGTAGCCTACTAAGATTCCCATCAACAGCTTCTCTTCACCATATGCGCGAACTCGATGAGCTTGTGTCTCAGTGCACAGTATCGAATGTTTTATTTTAATCAATGGAGGTGATGACACACGACAAGTTCTTCTCCTTGACTCCTTCCAGTATTTGCCTCAGGGCCAGGATCTGTCCGACTGTGGATCGCTTCGGGCGGAAGCCGTTCTGCGAGTATCGCAGGAGTGGATCAAGCACAGGGCGTATGCGATATGGAGATCGTACGATTGTATGTCTTCACGAAAGCGATGGCAGACTGATCCCAAGGTAGTTTTCAGGCTTCGAGAGGTCTCTCGACTTGGGTACTGGTACGATGTTGAGAGTTATTACATTCCTCGTTTTTTTCCCCTAACTTGTAGGCTTTGTGTATGACAGCCAATACTGTGTCGTCTAGTGGGACATACTTGAGTAGCTCGGGCGTTACCCCGTCCCCACCACAGCTTTTCCCAGTCTTGATGTACGACTTGGCCTTCTGGTTTTCCTCCAAGGTTAAGGAACCGTCAGGTATGGGCAGATTTTAAGCACTTTAACTACTGGTGTGTCCTTTTTTTTTTTACAATCTCTAGCGGATTCCCTTCCAGCATCTTAAAAGGTGCGTGCCCGAGCAGCACTCTCTACTGAGCCCTTGGGGCCTTGAGCTTGGCGGTTTGGCAGCTATGTCGTCCAGAGATGGCGTCAATCAGCTTCCAGTTAATTTACGTTCCATTTAACTTCTGCTCAAGCTCATCGGTCTCGATAATAGCGTAAAAACTATACAGTTCCTGCTTCGTAGCTTGTACTCCTTCCGCTTGTACTCTTTGGGCTTCCCAGCTATTGGCTTCCTTGATACTCTCAAGCTGAGTCGCGCTGTTGCTGTCACGACTCTGTGATTTGAGTAGAGGGACCAAAAGGAACTGAAGGCTTCACAATTGTTGACAGTCGTCCTCCACTTACTACGCACAAGTACGTAGTCCAGCTGGTGAGTTGTAATCTGCGGTGCAGCGACTTTACTGTCCACATCTTGCTTCTCCTTTCCTGGAACAGAGTGTTGGCAGCTACAAGCTGGTGCTCCTCCATGACTTCGAGAAGTCGGCTTCTCATACATACACCAAAAGTACACACATTAAGTTTGGTTCTCAAAACGTGACACCATATTAATGCACCACATTTGGTTAGTTCCAAAATCAATTTTAAAACATCTTCACTAAAACTACACTATATGTACACGATATCTGCATCCAATTAGGTTAGGGTATGCAAGAAATGTATGAAGTATTCCACGCATCCTATAGGCGCGTGCAGGTCAGTGTGTGCGCGAGGTAATTTATATACCATGCAGTCCTTAGTTACTTACATGTAACGCAGTTTATATTTCATGTAAACAGTCATTTTATAGACTGAACATGTGGCCAATCTAGACAAGTATCCAAACAAAATATTACGCATCAGTTTGTTATATCGTGTCGTAAAAACTCTTATTTCATTGGTCTTGAAAGCACTCGGTACGTGTCCAGTCCATAAAAATAGATGTTTACTTTATATACATTGCATAACATATAAATCGCCTCATATACACTGCGTTACATATAAATTACCTCAACTTTGTTGTGCATCTCCATAATACAGGAATGACATAGGCATGTGAATTGGTGTTTGCATGCAGCGTTTCTTTCAGAAGGATGTGTTACGAGTGATCAAAAGCGGAATCTACTATTCAAGCACAGTTTCATAGTATTAAGCAGGAAAATTTCATTGAGAGTTCCTCTCTTCTCGACAGATATTGACTTCATAGCTGATGATTCTTCTCTGACATTCAGTTGGTCAGCGTCTGACCCTGAGAGTGGAATTGAATATTGTGAGTGGGCAATTGGTAAGTCCTGATTTCTGACTATTATTGGGCTTGTATTAGTACCTTAACATGAGTTGTTTGAAAACTAACTATGAGTAGAATACTGACCACTTTGTTAAGAGAAACCCTGAAAGAGGCCGTGAATACTAAAATGTATTTCCTTTCTTACCAGGATCAGAGCCTGGACTTGATGACATCCTACCCAGCTCACCATCTCCTAATGCCACTTCCAGCATCACCACCAGTCTGTCCCAGGCCATGGTTGAGGGTCAGCGCCTGTACGTAACCATCACATGCTACAATGGTGCTGAGAAGTCCTCATGGAAATCATCAGATGGCGTTACCATAGTTACAGTGCCTCCTAACTCATCAGCAGCAGTCGTCAAACTGAAGACCATGTCAGAGACTCAATATGACACACGCGATAGGTACCAGTCACAGAGAGACTCTGTCAAAGCATCCTGGGATGGATTCATGGACCCATTTGGAATTCAGTCCTATGAGGTAGTGTGCTCTGCATAGACTGAGTGTCAAATATGTCAAATTTAATTATAGAATTAATTTGTTCACAGCACATTTCAGTCAGTGATGTCTACCATTGTTTATAAGTCTTACACACCTTACCTGATGCTGCCTGAGTATACATGTATAAAGCACGTCAAGTCAAAGTGAAACACAAAAGGCCGATGCTACTTCAACAACTGTCTCTTTTTATATTCGCAGATATGCTTCTCACGGTGAATTTATCTTTACAGTGCATTTTGCATTGGCACGAGCTACTTGTTTAATTTTTCTAACCAGCTATATGTATACATGTATATACATATAATTGTAATTAGGATCAAAGGCTTGTCTGAAATCAAATTCTGACAATTTCTGTTTGTAATTGAAATTGTAATTGTGCCAAAGATTCTGGTGATCTGGTGTACTGCAGACACTTGTGCAAAGCAGGATGATACCGGCCCCAATGGTTGATTAGCTGCAATTTGTAATGTTATCCCTAATTGAACCCTTTCCCCCCTTAGTGGCATCTGAGTGGGCCCAACGCCTACACCTCCTGGACACCTTGTTTGTGATGTTATCCCTTATTGAACCCTTTTCCTCCTCTCAGTGCCATCTGAGTGGACCCAACGCCTTCGCCTTCTGGACAACTTGTAGTGTTATCCCGAAATGAACCCTTTTCCACTTTGTGTGCCATCTGAGTGGACCCAATGCCTTCACCTCCTCGATCCCTCGTTTGTAGTGTTATCCCTAACTGTACCATTTTCCTCCTCTCGGTGTCATCTGATTGGATCCAACACCTTCACCTCCTGAACACCTTGTTTGTAGTGTTATCACTCATTGAATCCTTTTCCTCCTCTCAGTGCCATCTGTGTGGGCCCAACGCATACACCTCCTGGACACCTCATTTGTAGTGTTATCCCTTATTGAACCCTTTCCCTCCTCTCAGTGCCATCTGAGTGGACCCAACGCCTTCGCCTTCTGGACAATTTGCTTGTAGTGTTATCCCGAAATGAACCCTTTCCATTTTCCTCCTCTCGGTGTCATCTGATTGGATCCAATACCTTCACCTCCTGGACACCTTGTTTGTAGTTTAATCCCTAATTGAATCCTTTTCCCCCTCTCAGTGCCATCTGAGTTGACCCAACGCCTTCACCTCCGGGACACCTTATTTGTAGTTTAATCCCTAATTGAATCCTTTTCCTCCTCTCAGTGCCATCTGAGTGGACCCAACGCCTTCACCTCCTGGACACCTTGTGGATCCACATCACAGACCCACCTTGATTGGTCAGGTCTTACCCTTGTTTGTAGTTTAATCCCTAATTGAATCCTTTTCCCCCTCTCAGTGCCATCTGAGTTGACCCAACGCCTTCACCTCCGGGACACCTTATTTGTAGTGTTATCACTTATTGAATCCTTTTCCTCCTCTCAGTGCCATCTGTGTGGGCCCAACGCATACACCTCCTGGACACCTCATTTGTAGTGTTATCCCTTATTGAACCCTTTCCCTCCTCTCAGTGCCATCTGAGTGGACCCAATGCCTTCGCCTTCTGGACAATTTGCTTGTAGTGTTATCCCAAAATGAACCCTTTCCATTTTCCTCCTCTCGGTGTCATCTGATTTGATCCAACGCCTTCACCTCCTGGACACCTTGTTTGTAATGTTATCACTCATTGAATCCTTTTCCTCCTCTCAGTGCCATCTGTGTGGGCCCAACGCATACACCTCCTGGACACCTCATTTGTAGTGTTATCCCTTATTGAACCTTTCCCTCCTCTCAGTGCCATCTGAGTGGACCCGACGCCTTCGCCTTCTGGACAATTTACTTGTAGTGTTATCCCAAAATGAACCCTTTCCATTTTCCTTCTCTCGGTGTCATCTGATTTGATCCAACGCCTTCACCTCCTGGACACCCTGTTTGTAGTGTTATCCCTAATTGAACCCTTTTCCCCCTCTCAGTGCCATCTGAGTTGACCCAACGCCTTCACCTCCTGGACACCTTATTTGTAGTTTAATCCCTAATTGAATCCTTTTCCTCCTCTCAGTGCCATCTGAGTGGACCCAACGCCTTCACCTCCTGGACACCTTGTGGATCCACATCACAGACCCTGGACACCCTGTTTGTAGTGTTATCCCTAATTGAACCCTTTTCCCCCTCTCAGTGCCATCTGAGTTGACCCAACGCCTTCACCTCCTGGACACCTTATTTGTAGTTTAATCCCTAATTGAATCCTTTTCCCCCTCTCAGTGCCATCTGAGTTGACCCAACGCCTTCACCTCCGGGACACCTTATTTGTAGTTTAATCCCTAATTGAATCCTTTTCCTCCTCTCAGTGCCATCTGAGTGGACCCAACGCCTTCACCTCCTGGACACCTTGTGGATCCACATCACAGACCCACCTTGATTGGTCAGGTCTTACCCTGGATGATGATGCGACCTATAGCCTGTCAGTCAGAGCCGTCAATCATGCTGGTCTGATCAGCCAAGCTGTCACTGGCAACATCACTATAGAATCTTCCATACCTACACGGGGAGGTATGTATACGTAGCTCAATCTTTCCAAATGATATATGGGCGATGCTTTCGAATGTAAACCAGAGCACACAAAGGTCTACAGTTGTATTTAATGTATTTTTTATGAAGGTTGCCCCAATTAGGGTAAAATGTATTCTATGCACTGTAAATGGGGCGGCAGAAAAGAGTGGTATCAAAGAATCCCATACAACCACCTAAACCCCCCAAAATGGGTTAATTGATAACTTGCGAGGGATAATTAGCTATTTCTGAAAAAAAATTGCATACTCTCAAATCATTACCAAATAATGAAAGGGTCATTGTTTCTGTTGTTTCCTTCGTGGGTTCCATTTTTTGTTTGTGCAAATCATCTGAATACTTTTCCAGCAACCCACATTTGAGAGTTTCCTTCATCTCACAAATTTGTAATTGAATATCTTTATAGGGCTAAGCCTGCTGAGATACTCCTGGCTAGGTGATGGAAGAGTTGATCTTACCTGGGATGGTTTGTTCTCTGCCTCTCCTTCCTCCTCCTTGGTCTATGAGGTATGTCTGGGTACCATCCCAGGAGGTAGTGATATCATGCAGTGGGTGGAGACCATGGAGACTGCTATGCGTGTCTCGCCACTGGCTCCCTACACCGATTACCACTTGACATTGACGGCCATCAACGCCGCCGGCTTGTCACAGACAGTCAATAAGATCCTCAGGTTGTAGAGAATTCTCAGCAGAACAGGTTCGAGACTAAACAAATGTATTTATGTAGTTTATATCTTTACTCAGAAAGCATTGACATAATTATACACAGATATGTTAGCTGTTGGAGAAGTTGTTTAAGAAACTCCTAAGTGACTTACATGAAAAATAAAAATTAATTCATCATGTGTGTAACTTAGACTGCAATTCGGCCCTTTGGCCGTGAAGTTTAATCAAAATAATTCTTGTTAATACAAAATAATAATTATTATAATAACAATTCTTAAGAAGCGACACTCCCGTAGACTTGCGCGCAAACCTACACTGTTGCCTAATACGAGTTTACCTAATCATTTCCCCACGAAATTCGGTATTTAGGCTAATCGGACAACGAGGAATCGATCCAGATGGGTCGCGACATTAAAATTCCTTGGTCCTAAGGGTCGTTTCAACAATAGGGCGACACCAAACTGTCGCCCCATTAAGGTGTGTCGCCCTAATCTAGACGACACTTGAGAAATTGTCACCCTATTGCCTCAATTCTAAATGTAACATCAATAATTATGATAATAATAAATACTGTAGTCCGCTGCCTGATAAAGCTATGTTTACTAGAAATAATAATCATAATATTTTACTTCTATTAGCGTCTGAATTGAAAATTTTGCAGTCATTTTGAGCAGTCCTGATGATTCAAGAGTTTTTTTTATGAATTGTTCAAGCTACCATTGTACTTAAACTTAAGAATAAACTAACTTGTATGGGATGCCTGACTTACATGGGTCTTGTGGCATGCTGCTATCTTTCTTTGATGTTTCATGCTTGGTTTTACCGCAATACGACCCAAGTCAAGCTGACAGAAAAGTCACAATTAAATATGTGAACAAAAACGAGTTGGATTGATGTTTGCAAATATTGGCAGAAGGGTTGCCATTGAAAAAGAAGGAAAACGTGGAATCAGTTTCGGTAACAAATGCCAAAGTCACTATGATAAATAAAACATTGGTAAACGAGGATTTATTTGAAAAAAGAAAAGAAACCACAGACCCTTTATGCAAGCTCTCTTTTGCTCTCTGTCACTTGAACTAAACAAGGTCAACAGTGTTTGACCGTGTTTTGTTTGACAACGTACAAAAACACTGTATAGTTGGTTTCTTATGATCCCCGATTCCTTCCATAGGAAGTTGAGGCTAAATATACTCAAGTCTCTGCAAGATGTACATTGTAGTTTATTTGACATTTTCAAGGAATCTCCATTTCACACTTTTGACAATGGAAACTTTACATAGTCAACAATTTGCATGTAGTTGATATTTATCAAAATTGTTTACAGTTCTGAGCACACCCATACGTGTTAACTTTGTATTGTTAAGCTAATGATTAATTCATGGTTACTTAGGTTCTACAACATGTAGTTTGTTCACAGAATTCCTCAATGTGTTGGGTATTGTGATGGTTTGCCTGCATATATTGCTCTCAAAAGTAAAACAGAACAGACAGTACTGCAGATTTGTTTTTGTGTGTGTGTCGTATGATGTGTTTACAATGTAAATAAAACAAATTAAGAAAAATCATATGATGCAGATGTGCACATCATTCTCACGCAAAAGATTGCTACCAAACCTTGGTACCAAACAATCATTGTACATGTAATGTCAACATCATTCAGAAGAACACCAGGCTTTCCCATTGCAACATTTCAAATGTCTGGTGAAATTTCAGTGAGCGATAGGAAATGAAATTACAGACACAATTGTATCACTTGGTTGCAAATTTTCATTGGCTCTCCTGTACTCTGACCTGTCTATTTAGTTCAGTGCATTTTGGGGGAAATACAACTGGGAAATATATGTTTGAGACCACATCAATCTTTTTGAAAAGCATTGATTTGGAATCTTTCGGATCACCTTGGAACTGACTTGATCTGCTGTATTAATTTAAAAGGACTTGCGGTTTATTAAAAACAAGGTTAACTGTAGAGTAAGAACCATTCCTTCCAATCATTGATTCATTTGATGCCTCTGATTTTTGTATTGGGTGAAGTACGGTTTAATATTGAACTGGAAAAGTACACAAACACACAAAAATAAAAATTGCCAGTAGACAGCTTTTTAAAAAAAATTGTTGTTGTTTTTTGCCGGACTCATTTTTTTCAGGAAGACTTTTATTTATCAGTTTTACCTTTGCCAATCCTAGTCCTCTTAGTATCAGCAAAGATTTTAGTGTCTTAAAATTCTGATTATTTTAAATGTTGGTGTCCCTAATGGGAAAACTCCTTTGGATGGAAAAACAGTGGCATTTTGTGTAAGAGTGTGATGCTCACATTATCAAAAAAAGATGTCCTGAGAGGTCAGAGGGATTGGGAAGTGTTTTGTATATTTTTGGTCCACCTCAACCACTTTTAAGTGTATTTTTAAGTAAAGTACAATGCTCCAAACCAAAGGTGTTTATTGAAAGCCCGCGTTTTGAGAAAAAATGAATACGTGAATTTTGTAATGTACGTCTCCTAATTAAAGCCAGGGCTTTTGAGATTTACATGATGACATTTTTGAAAAGGGAATATATCTTAATCCAATTTTTTTTTTTAAGAAAGCCAGAAATTTTGAGATTAATGAGAAAATAATCTTGTGTTTAAGCTCCTAATCGAAGTTTTGTTTTGAAAGCTAGATATTTTGAAAACATTCCAAGTTTGCTATTTGAAATGGCAAACCTGAAATATTGACAATCGTCTAAAATGTCTTTGTCGCATCAGGCGTATTGTTTGCCACATTTCAAAATAAATTGTTGATAATTTGATTTGCACTAGGGGGTGGTAACCTTCACTCGAGGATGGTAACCTTCACAAGAACTCGGAACGCTACAACGAGTCAACTCGATAGGCAGGCTAGCTCAATGATTACGGGATCGCCTCAGTCGTCAACTAGAAGTCCACTACAAATCAAAGTCCCGCTAGCCTCAAACCAAGTGCGGTGACTTTCACCGACGCACAAAATTATGGTTTCTTAGACGTCCGCAAAAGGCGAAAACTTTACGGATGAAATCACAACTGGCATCAAAACAGTTCAAGTTTTTGGGTCGCAAAACTGGACCCCTAAATTCGTTCACGCACGCATAATTCAATTTAAATTTTTTTTGAGATATCGTGTCCAGCTGGCCAATCGTTCCTGTGCAAAAGTGAAGCAAATGTTCTGTTCAGACTTCTACTGCAGCCCATCGCCAAGTTTTTTCTCCGTGTTGCGACATAAGACACTGTTATTAGAGAGAAAAACAATATTTCGTTTAATTCTTCTGTCTTGAATGTCTTCTTGTCATGATCAATCATCTGGCCACAATTTAATTCGAATGCATCAATTAATTTTTGAGATAACGTGTCCAGCAGGACCATCGTTCCTGTGCAAAAGTGAGGCAAATGTTCTGCTCAGACTATTACTGCAGCCCATCGCCAAGTTTTTTTCTCCGTGTTGCGACACAAGACACTGTTGAAGAAGAGAAAAACAATATTTCGTTTAAATCTTGTGTCTCGTTTGTCTACTTGACATGACCGATCATCTGGCCACAATTTAATTCAATGCATCAATTAATTTTTGAGATAACTTGTCCAGCAGGACCATCGTTTCTGTGCAGAGGTGAGGCAAATGTTCTGTTTTGACCGCCACTGCAACCCATCGCCAAGTTTTTCTCCGTGTTGCGACAGAAAATACTTTTTCTGGAGAGAAAACAATATTTTGTTGAAATCTTCTGTCTTGTTTGTCTACTTTTAATGACCAATCATCTGGCCACATTTCAATTCAATGGATCAATTAATGTTTGAGATATCGTGTCCAGCTGGACCATCGTCCCTGTGCATTCTGTTCGGACTGCCACTGCAGCCCATCGCCAAGTTTTTCTCCGTGTTGCGACAGAAGACACTTTTAATGGAGAGAAAACAATATTTTGTTTAAATATTCCGTCTACTCTGTTTTCTTTTCATGACCAATCACCTGGCCACATTTCAATTCAATGGATCAATTAATTTTTGTCCATCTGAACTATCGTTCCTGTGCCAAAGTGAAACAAATGTTCTGTTTGGACTGCCACTGCAGCCCATCGCCAAGTTTTTCTCCGTGTTTCGACACAATACACTGTTGAAGAAGAGAAAAACAAGATATCGTTTAAACCTTCTGTCTTGTTTGTTTACTTTTCATGACAAATCTTCCTCCTGAGTTTTGACCTTGTGGAAACAACCTACGCGTTGCTTGAACAATAACTCAGTGAATTCATGTTGTGCTGGTTTGAAATTTTTTTTTGAGCACGTGTACATAAAGCCTATAAAGTATTAAGACAGACCAATGTTGTAGTCACCAGAAAACCTTTTTTGTCACCACGGAGAAAACTTGCATGAAAAACGTCCAGAAATACATGTGAGAAACGTGTATTTTGAACGAGTTGAAATTTCATTTGATCATTGTTGAGCATATGTACATTAAGCCTTTAGAGTAATAGAACAAAAAATGGGGGAGTAACCCACAAACTATTTGTTTTTGTCATCGCGGAGAAAATCTGCCATAAAGACGTTCGAGAGTACAGAAGACACTCGTGACTATTGAACACGCAGAAACAACCTACTCGTTGTTAGAACAATAACTCAAAAAATACATGTCGTACTGGTTTGAGATGTCCGTTAATTGTTGTTGAACACATTGATATCAAGCTTTGAAAGTATTAAGTTAAACCAATGTTGTAGTCAGCCCAAAACTTTTTTTTTTCGTCATCACGGAGAAAACCTGCTACAAAAACGTCCCAGTGTACAGAAAACTCACGTGACTATTGATCACGCCGAGACAAGTTGCTTGAACAATAACTCAGTGAGTACATGTCGTACTGGTTTTAAATTCCTTAAAACTATTGTTGAGCAAACTTGCATTAAGCCTATAAAGTATTAGGACAAACCAATGTTGAATTCACCCACAAACTGTTATATGTCATCACGGAGAAAACCTGCCATGAAGACGTCTCAGTGTATAGAACATACTCCTGACTATTGAACACGCAGAAACAACCTACGCGTTGCTTGAACAATAACTCTTTAAATGCATGTGGTACTGGTATTAATTCTTCTTTATTACTGTTGAGACCATGTACATAAAGTTTATAAAGTGTTAAGACAAATCAATTATGTAGTCACCCCAAAACGTTTTGGAGACAACCTGCCATGAAGACGTCCCAGCGTATAGAACATACTCCTGACTATTGAACACGCAGAAACAACATACGCGTTGCTTGAACAATAAGTCTTTAAATACATGTCGTAATGGTTTGAAATTTCCTTTAATTGTTGTGAAATACATTTACAACGAGCCAACTAATGTTGTAGTCACACACCAACTATTTATGTCATCACCTAGATAACATGCCATAATGACGTCCCAGTGTACAGGAAGTACTCCCGACTATTGAACACGCAGAAACAATATATGCGTTGCTTGAACAATAACTCATTAAATACCCGTCGTACTGATTTGAAATACTTCTTTATTTTTGTTCAACACATGTACATAAATCTTATAGAGTATTAAGACAAATCAATCATGTAGTCACCCCATTTTTTTTGTCTTCACGGTGAAAACCTGCTGTAAAGACGTCCCAGTGTACAGGAAATACTCCTGAAATAACACGCAGAAACAACCTACGCGTTGCTTGAACATTACTCATTAAATACATGTTGAAATACTGGGTTGAAATTTCCCTTAAATATTGTTAAGCACATGTACAACAAACCTATCAAGTATTAAGACAAACCAATGTTGTAGTCAGCCAAACATCTTTTTTTTTGTCTTCACGGAGAAAACATGCCATAAAGACATCCCATTATACAGAAACTACTCCTGACTATTGACCACGTAGAAACAATCAACTCGTTGCTTGAACAATAACTCATTATATACTAGTTGTACTGGTCTAAAATTTCACTTAATTATTGATGAGCACATGTACATTAAGCCTATAACGTATTAGGACAAACCAATAAGATAGTCACCCACAAACTTTTTTTGTCATCACGCGGAAAGTCCCAGGGTATAGAAAATACTTCTGACTCTGGGACTTCTTTGTGGCAAGTTTTCACCGTGATAGCCAAAAAAAAGGTTCTTGGGTAACTACAACATTGGTTTGTCTTGATGCTTTATAGGCTTCATGTACAAGTGCGCAACAATAATTCAGAGAAAATTCAAACCAGTACAACATTGAAACGCGTAGGTTTTTTTGCGTGTTAATATTCACAATCGATTGCTAAATCAGTTCAAAGAATATCACCACTTAAAGGGAATGTACAACATTTGCTTTTGCTGCAATTTTCAGAAATAAATGGATTTGGAGGATTAGTATGTGTTAGCAAATATTGTTAAAATGATTTGTTTCACGTTTTAGACTTGTAGATGTTGGAAAAAACAAGAAATCCATTCATTTTCTTGTAGTCTGGTTCCCAGACCCCACTTAAGATGAAACGGAGAATTTATAGACTTTGGGGAATTGTAAGATCAGAGAGTAAGTCTAGTAGGCTTGTACCCCTTCATAGTTGTGTAATCAATTGCAGAGAAAACACGGAATAACTAATTATGAAAAATTAGGAGCAGTTTTGAAAAAAGGTCAGTTTTCTCCAACGCTGGTCGGCCGACCAGCGTTGGAAAAATACCATTTTTCATGAAAATGTCAGCACACCAGGAGCCACGATTTACAGGATGCTTTAGACTATCATTCCTTAACAATCCAGCAAGGTATTTAGTGATAATTTGATCATTTTAATTTTGTAATGTTTGCAAATGTTGTATCTTCCCTTTAAACACAATGACCCTTAAACCTCTTTCGTCCAAAAATGTGACTTCAAGAATCGTCGTCACACTTGTCTTCAAACATAACTAGCGATAAAGCCTCACTTTAAAAGTTAAAGTATCTAACAGAGTCCGTTTGAAGAACTGTCTTAAAAAAACCCCTGAATTTAATACATCATAATATGATTTATTGTTTGCCTAAACATGGTTGTTAACAAAGATATTGTGTACTACAGTTGTTGACAGTTGTTGAAGCATGTATTCTAAGTCATTTTCATTGTTGTTCCAAACAGTCCGAATACACAATAAATTGTTTTTTTTTTTTAGACGAAACATGTTTTAAAGTCATTGCGTTTAAATGGTGATATTCTTTGAACGGATTGAGCAATTTCAGTATTGTTTTCATCTTAAAGAAGCTTATGAAATTGGCTTTCCAGTTATTTTTATTTCTGGTGCTACATATATTTTTAAAATATGAAATACAATTTTTGGGGTTTGACTCGCCCTGTAGAATGCCATATCACATCCTCGTACTCAACCATAGGTCTGATATAACTGTTGTAAACAAACAAAATTTCCTCGTGATCAAATCCAAATCGTTTCAGTGACCTCAACACGAAAAGGCTTTCGAATGGTTTGCTTGCCCTTGGGTACAAGCAAGTTGGGATTAGTTTTAGTCAAAAGGTCAAAGGTCAATGTCGCCGTGGTTAGTAAAAGATTAATGGTTTCCTTATGATAACTTGAGTTAAAAATGAGATGTTGGTGTCCAACTTCGGTAGGGAGTTGCCCTCGGCTACAAGCAAATTGGGATTGGTTCGGGGTCAAAAGTCAAATGTCAAGGTCACTGTGGTGAGTTAAGGTTGATAGTTTCTGGATGATAAGTTGAGTTAGAAATGAGATTTTGGTGTCTAACTTCGGAAGGGTGTTGCCCTTGGCTTCAAGAAAATCGGGATTGGTGTCGGGGTCAAAAGTCAAATGTCAAGGTCAAATGAGATTTGGGTTACTAATTTCAGAAGGGGGTTGCCCTTAGGTACAGGTAAATTGAGATTGGTCAGGGGTCAAAAGGTCAAATGTCAATGTCACAGTGGTTAGTTAAAATGTAATAGTTTCCGGATAATAAGTGGATTCCGGCTGAGGGGTTTCAACAACAACGCTGTCATTATCGTGTGACATTATCATGTGACATATGTGTTTTTGTATTCTGATTTTATAGACACCGTGACTTCATCTTGGCAGTATTGTCGGTGTTACAAAAAATTATATTGAAGCCGATAATCTGTGTGTTTTCCCTAAATACTGATCAGTCCGGTGTTGCCAGTCATGCTCAACCGCTGGGCAAAACTTCATTCCAACATAACAAATTGTTTTTGACTTATCGTGTAACATAGGTGTGACTGTGGTTTTGTTTAATAGTAATTAATAATAGTATGGCCGATTTTCTGAACACCGTGACTTCATTTTGGCAGTTTTTTCGGTGTTCCAAAACATGATATTGATGCTATAATCTCTCTTTATTTTCTCTTGATAGTTAACAAGCTTTTTCTAACAGAGTTTTACATAGCGCACGTTTCTACCAATAATTAGGTACCCAAGGTACTGGGGAAAATGTCTATTATGAAAGAAATGTACATAAAGTTTATGATAAATATAAGACCCGTTGTGGCACCTTTACAAGAGTTTACAAGGTGCAGCGGCGCATATTGCAGCCACTGCCTTAACATCCAGCCAACATTTTCATGAAATATAATCAATATTTTTGTAGTTAATGAAACCCATAGGATTCCTTCCCCTATTCAAGGTATAACTGCAAGATACTTAAAGTCAGATGTGTCTTTTGCCATTTGGAGACATTAGTCATCGTTCAAAAGTTCTCGTCATCGCGTTTTCCTGCCACAATGCCAACTCCCATAAAGTGTTCCATAAATGTCATAAAGCATGTCAACAGTGACACTGATACACCCACAACTGTTTCTCCCCTTTGGCAGTTCTCTACTTTGCCTCGACTTCCTGCAACTAATATCCGAAGGCCAAGTGTAAGAACGTTAAGTTGTGGGGAGGAACCATCCAGCTATGGGTATCAGGTGAGGCCCAGTAGGCGTGGTGTACCCATTGGCGCAGCCATGATTTTTTTTTTGGGGGGGGCTCACAATTTTTATTTTAGACATTATTTTTTAAAGAATTTTTTAGAAGTATTTTTTTTTTCAAAAACCTTTGCGTTAACTTTTTGGACGCATTTTTTTTTTTGGGGGGGGAGAGACGGACAATTTTGACGCCACTTACACGCCTATTATACTACTGGAAAATAGGCCACATACCTATCACCAAAGTCAAATTTCACAAAAAAGCCCTGCGAGCCCAACACCCCCCCCCTTGGGTGCGCCACTGGTTGTACCGACAGGGAATTAGGGATGCAGATGTCCCTGGACAACTTCAACAAGGAGTTGAAGTCAAATCATATCATGTCGTTTCGTGTTATGTCGTGTCGTCCTTCTTATTTTTTCTTTCATTTGAAGCTTTGGGGCTTGGGATTTCTTTGTAACTAAGGTGGCGTGGCGGACTGGCTTGGGCAACCGACGATGACTAAGATCTCGGCCATCGAGTGACGATGCACATGCACATGCATAGAGCAACTCTTCCTCAACATGCCCAAGAAATTTCATTACTATAGGTCAAAGGGTTTTGGAATTATGGGTAATTAATTATTCATATGTATGAATGGCAATTCTGCTCGGTGTACACGACGTATATGGGAAATTTTTTTGCTACGTGCCAACCCATGGTCCGATTTTTATGTTTTTGGTATCAAAAGATGCGCAAAGCTCGAGGCTATAAAAGTCATAACAGCTCGGGTCGCGAAAAAAATTTTTTTAGAGGCTATCGCGGAAAATGTCCCCGGCCCCTTTAGGGTTAATTTGAATTCGCAACTTAGTCATCATACATAAGCAAAACACTTGTATCATAGCGGTGATTTTAATGCGAACTAAGGCTATTACAACAGGTAATGCAAAGAAAAGAAATAAAAGTAAAGTAAACGTGGTTTGATTGAGTAGATACCCATGCATTACTTGTTAATTTGTAATCAGAGTTAATACATTAAAATGTTATGCCAGTACACAAATGTATACAAATGAATTAAATATTTAAATTAAAGCCAACAAATCTCGGTACCAATCATTTCATAATAAGGTTAGGGGGAATCCCAATCATATCACCCTTTGGTTTTGTTTATACGTTCTTTTTTCGTGTTTGTGTTCGTGCTCGATTCAATCAATTCTCTGCAGCTTTCCTTCATAACAGAACAACGCATGAACTACAAAATTAGTTAGAACATCAATCCTGATACCAAGGTGGGCACACAAGTGTGAAGTCATAATGACGTCATCATGTATCAAATTACAAGCGATTGAAATTCAAAAAGTGACTGTTTTGTCTCAGTCATAATTCTTGAACCAAAAAAAAGAATGTTCACACTTTATGATGAAAGTGCCATGCCTTGATTACTATTTCAGGTGTACATGCAAGTCGCTTGACCTTTACTTCCGGTGTTAACGGAAGGTCAAAGTAACCGAGTTCAAAATCATGATACCGAAAGAAACATGAACATTAAACGGAATTTCTTCCAAACGGTCAAAGAATTACTATGAAACTTTGTACAAGCATGCAACCATGTCCAAATGTGTGACAAAACATGTTGACGTCATCAAATATCAAATTACAAGCGGTTTAAAGTCATAACCTGACATGATACTTTCAACTTTTGGATCATTGTTGCCAAAATAATGATACCAACACTTACACTTAGATACAGGTAGTTAAAAGCAACATGTACGTAGTAGCACCTAAATAAAAATATCGTCATCCATAATGACATGTACCATTTGTATCACCAAATAAATGATTGTGAACACGACAATCCAATTTACTAAATAAACGTTGATTTGAAAATATGTAGCTACAACTACATGTATGTAGCAAGAAAACGCATGTGTATAAACATAGCGACAAAACTGTTTACTTGACTAGTGGAGACACAAAAATGCAAAAATCTCCAATAAACGAGCACGTGGAAATCGAATATCTGGTAAAAGTGTAAGAAACAGTTAGTTAAAAGCAACATTTATGCAGTACCAACTAAATAAAAGTATATGACAATTACACTTTTATCACCAAATAAATGATTGTAAATACACCAATGCAATTAACTAAATAAACATTATATTAAATATGTAGCTTCAACTACATGAATGTAGCAAAAAAACGCCTGTGTACAAACATCGCGACAAGATTGTTTGCTAGACTAGTGGAGACACAAAAATGCATTTATCTCCATTAAACGTGCCCATGAATATCGAATATCTGAGAAAAGTGTACACGCACAGACATTGTCTTTATTTTAAAAGTTTATAGATTTGAGTTTCATTTATCTTATGATAACACAGCTTACTACATCTTAAATGTGTACAAATTTCAATTATGCAACTTGTTTTAGGCAATATTCATATAGGAAAGGATTGGCATATTTTCATTCCGTGTAAAGCATGCAAGCTTTAAGGAACTTCAATAAAACCGTTGGAAAATAAAACGAGAGCTCCTTTTGCTTTTCATTTCGGTTGCATTCAAATTAACTATAAACGTACCTCGTGTGACTTGGCCCTAACATTACTGATACAATTATACACATTTTAGATATTTACTCTTCATGTTGATTATGATAAGTACAACCTACTATTAATATCTAACTTTAACTATTATATACTCCATTATACTGTTGACAAGACGATGACAAGTAAGCGTATTGTAACGGACAGTTTATTCAGCACTTTTATTTGGCATTGCTTTCGTGTGCTAGGGTTCCGGCAGAGGGGCTCCGGCGGCGCGCACCCGACCTGGTTTTGGTTCTGGAGGGTGCGCACTCCGGCAATAGGCTCTATAAATAGGTTGCGTCGGTGGGGTTCTTTTGTTGGGGGACGCGGGAAAGGTTTGGCAAGATGCCGGGGTCATTGCAAGTTGTTACAATTGTATACATTTGTTTAGACTGTGTGTTTTTCTATGCTGGGAATCAGCAGTCATGGTACTGGTAGCAGTGTGGCAGATTGACCACAGAGTTCAGAAGCTGAATGACACTTTCTTCAGAAGTTGGAAATCCTGTGTGGTTGTCCGCTTTGTTTGCGTTTGGCCCGACTCGGTGGACAAGAGCCCGTAAGTTCCCGTTACAATTAGTGGCAGCAGTGGGATTTTGTACAGAGATGCCGAACCTGTCGACTAGGGACGATACCGGTCGGCGGAGAAAGTCGTACAGTGTAGTGGGTAATCTTCAGGCACAGTGGCGGGCGGGGTGCAGTGAGTCAGACAGCGAAGGGGAGCGTCTCCCTGACGTTAGTTGCCGTCAATCCCCGAAGAGTCCTACCGGGGCCAGCACGTTAACGTGGAACGCACTGGAGCGGCGCTGCCTGTCAGAGCTCGGGAGTACGATGGGTCACCGTACATGAAGGATTACTTGGTGCATGTTGATCGGAGAAAGCCCTCGACCCTAGATGAAACAGTGAAAACCGCTGCCGAAGAACAGGCGTAAGGCAAGACAGAGCAAGTTGGGCGGTCGCGTGCAGTCTTTCCTTGGACTGAAAGGAGGAAACCCTTAGTTCAACGGCCACTAACCAGATACTGTCGATATTCTGCGGGAGCTCCGCAGCCTAGTATAGAGAAAACCCAAGGAATGGAAGGCAGGTTGCAGGAAGTGCGGGAGTCTGGAGCATCTCCGAGCACGGTGCGCACTGAAGACCAGCATGAGTCAGGCAGCCTCCCCGCCGGTGCAGGCAGTCCTGCCGCCAGCACGGACAGCCCCGGCGCCGGCGCAGGCAGTCTCTCCTACGGCACGGACAGCCTCACCGCCGGCGCAGGCAGCCTCGCCGTAGGTGCAGGCAGTCCCGCCGAAGTCTGGCTTGAAAAAACGACCTGCTTCTTCTCAAGAGTTGGGACTTTACATCCGAGGGGAAATAATGGACACGGCAATTAGTTTCTTGATTGACACGAGCCACGAGGATGTTTGTTTCCACTCGGCTGTATAACAGGACAGACACGAAGTTAAGACCCGTGCTACTCGACGCAGATCGCAGGTTCCGCCAATTACGCGGGTGGGAGTGAGCTGCGCATCGCTGGACGTGCGAAGATGCTAATTAAGACGGGAAGAAGCGAGATGCTACACAGCGTATTGGTCGCAGACATCAGCTTAGATGCCATTCTGGGACTGAACTTTTTGCGACAGCATAAATGCCAGCTGATGTGGGACGAAGAGTGATTTGTTGCCGGTAAGCACAGAGTTCCGCTACAACGGACTCCCGAACCAACGGTACGGGAATCCCCACTGTCGGTGCCTACTACCTAACCACTGGGTTCGGTAGATTCCCCTTTGCCGAGGGTCACTCAACCGGCGGTTACTGCAGAACCAGCGCTGGGGCAAGGACAGATAATCAGGTTGGATCAGGTAGTCCTGCCGCCGAAGTTGGCAGTCCAACTGCCGCCGTTGGACACCATGCGACACAAGACAGCAGCTCACCCCGCAACCGCCGTTGCAGGGCCGCCCGAAGACGCCGGGGATGTTTGCGACAAGTCAGCGACGGTGAAAGACGATGAAAGACGATGACAGTCAGCCGGTGGATGGCAAGGCAACGTACATATGCAGGGTCTGCGGTCAGCAGTATGTCTCCTCGTTTACTCGGAGGAGGCATGAAAAAGCGGCGCATGAAGAACGGAGTTACCAGTGGCGGGAATGCCCGATCGAAGCTCTACGGACGGTCGGACTACTTGACCCGGCACATGAGGGCCCAGCATCGGGGACCGACGAGTTAGTCCTCGCCGATTGTTGTGTTTTTGTTTGATTTGACGACCAGAGTGGGGCCTAAATCATCATTAACCATCATTCCTGAAAACATCCCGGAAAAAATTAATATATCATAGACAGTGAACTCTTGTGATTCTTGTTCCAGAAAAAAGTAATGTTAAACCTATGTAAAGTAAATTCTTTTTGATAACTTTTTGAATCTTGTAAACATAACTTGAAAAAAATAAGTTTCTTCGATTCAAAAAGTGTGTTAGTCATGTAAACCCTGTTTAAAAAATAGAAATGAGCGTTTTGTTCATTATATATGGGGGGGGGGGCGTTTTGGAAAATTGTAAATATCAGTTCACGTAACATTTGTTGTAATTGTGCCCCTATTCAGGAAAATATACAAATTCTTGGGAGGGGGCATTGTAACGGACAGTTTATTCGGCACTTTTGTTGTCATTGCTTTCTTGTGCTAGGGCTCCGGCGTAGAGGCTCCGGCGGCGCGCACCCGATCTGGTTTTGGGTCTGGATGGCGCCCAGTCCGGAAATAGGCTCTATAAAAAAATTTCTTCAGTTAGTTTCTTTTGTTGGGGGACGCGGGAAAAGTTTGGCAAGATGCCGGGGTCATTGCAAGTTGTTACAATTGTATACATTTGTTCAGACTGTGTGTTTTTCTATGCTGGGAATCAGCAGTCGTGATACTGGTAGCAGTGTGGCAGGTTGATCACAAAGTTAAAGCCGAGTAAGTGTTGGAAATCCTGTGTGGTTGTCCCCTTTTCCTGCGTTTGGCCGGACTCGGTGGAGAAGAGCCCAAAAAGTTCCCGTTACAGTATTATGGTGCAATATGTACAAGTGTATGTCTACTGTAAATAAAATGAAGCCTTTTCTGCAACGGTGGATTTAGATTTTGTTTTTCCCGAACTAATTGTAAAGGAATTAATGTCCCGTAATGAATAAATGTACATACGTACATTGTGTGTACTTGTAATGTGTGCTGCAGCCTCGACCCCATGCACTGCGTGCATGGAGAATGTACTGCGCGTATCATTTCGAAGATTGCATGCACACCATCCATAGATATAGAATAAAAAGACCGGTTTGTAAGTGTGACGTCACTTCAGTTTAAACCACACCCACTGCACATTTATTAGCATTGTAAAATGGAGTTGGAAATGCACGGGAACCATTGGAACCGGAAGTTTACGCAACTTGATTGTTTAGATTAAGGCCACAAAGCAATCTCAAAAGTTTTTTTTTTTCAATGTAAGATGATGTCTCATAACTGCCAAACTCACTGGTTTGACAGGAATCCTGCTGCTGCACAAGTTTAACGTGTTTTTAGAAGAAATTAAGTATAAGCTTCATGTGGCCTCACTGGGCTCCCATGTATTTTGCACTAAATTTAGTCGGGCACCTTTTGCAGACGGTGTTGTAATCTTGTAATTGTACGTCTGGAAGCCAGACTGAGGAAACGACGGTCGTGTATCTGGAACCTGTAAACGCTTTTAATTATCGCAATGTGTAATTGAACAGACTAATGACCAGCCTGGCAGCATATGCACGATGTCGCTGTATGGTCTGATGTTACCGTTTTCTCTGATTTTTGTCTTGACTATCCAAATTTCCCGAAGAAAGTTTGTGTCGGTGGAGATCGCCAGTGGGTGCAAATTTCTCAAGCCTTATAGCCTTACTGAGGTCACCTCAAGCTCCACTAAAAAGGATATTTTTGAGAGTTTTAAGGGGATCGAAGCGTCATCTGCAACATCAGCTGACATTTGAAGAAAAACAAGTAGGGCGAAAAACACCGCGCCGCAGCACCACTTTTGGGCAAGCTCTATACCTTTAACTGGATACTTTTTTGGCCTTAGGATACTTTTTTTTATGTATTTCGCAAAGAGCTTAGGTTTTCAAAATATTATTTATATTCGTGTTTAGTGTCAACTACTTTTTTTCTACAGTAGAAATGAAAGATGTCAAGATGCGATCAACGTGAAAACACTTGATTCGAAAATCTAAACATACACATGGTCCGCAGCACACAGTCGTGAATTTCAATACGCTCGAGGAAATGCTTTGGGTTTCCCTTTGTCCCCTTAATATAACTCTCTCCCATAGCCCATGCATATAAGTGTATGATCGAGGACCGTTTTCAAAAAAATACCCAACGCTCGAGGACTGAAAGGCTCTTTAGTTCTCCCTTTGTGTGTCTGTCTTCTACCGTAGAGCCATAGATTGTAAACACCTTCAATCGTGGACCCCCTAATGTCCCTCTTTTGTTTGCACTTCAACTTTTTAGAAAAACTTCCTGCATGTTTTGTACACGATCGTCAATCGTGGACCTTCGGGAATTATGGACCCCATTGTCCTCTATTGTTCAATGTTCCCTATTGAATGTTAAAACAAACCTAAACACACAGCCTTATCTTACATATACCTTCTTGTGGACATTCCTTTGTATTCGGGTAGTTGAGAAAAACCGAAGAAAAAAAACTCATTTTACTTGCACTGTGAACACTCTTTTCAACCTAATTTTGTTGTAATCATGATGATTCTCTTGTGTGTTCCTCTTCCTTTTTGCGACGGATGAACCTAACCGAAAATGCCCCTAAGCCTGTTTTTCAAAAAAAGGGGGAAACGTGTGCAAGTCCACAAGGCGTCCTGCATGTGGACCTCTTTTGTTCCCAGGTCCAAAACGAGTATGTAAGGTTAGAGTAAAAATGGCCTTACACATAACACACACTTATGGGGAAGAATTTTATTTCCCTTCTTTTGTTTTCCTTTGTCCTATTGAAATCTCAGAACTCCAGAGCGTTTCCCTTATGGGGTAGATTGACTTCTAACGACCTCCTTATTGGTTCTATTGAGTTTTCTACCCCATGACGAATCCTGTACATGTACAGCTTTGTTTATGTTGTAAATTGAGATATCTTTCATTTAAGTTTGAAAACGGTCCTGTTACTGCGGGTTTACACTTTTTAACGTAACAATGGAAATAACCGCTATTTTCCAAAATTAACACCAAAATTAAACAATCTACACAAAATCTTTTTTTTTTTAAGAAGATTTGTCCAATTTTACGCAGGCTCCCCGCGTCCTAATTATTGGCCCCATCTCTGTGAACTGCAAGTTTGCCCAAAATTCAAGGCATTACTCGCAAGTTTTAATAGACCATTTTGAGTCATGGCACAGTTCGCTTATTAAAATCACGTTTTACAATTTCGACAACGAAAATCACATTTCAAACATCCCCCATGATCAGACGGTACATCGATTATTTCACATTTCTTTGTGCTCAGTTTAGCCATGGTTTAGCTTTACCTTCAATCTGAGTTCTTGTATATAATTGTGCACTTCTTCTTCCGATGGGTATTCCATTTCGTTTATTATCTGTTCCATTTTCTGAACAAGTGCTGGTACATTCTCACCTTGCAAGTTCAAAGACGATTCATTTATAGTGTAAATGTCGTTTGACATGGGAATAACAGCCATTACTTTTCGAGCAGTAGAGGCTGCATTGTCAGCCGATTGTCCGATTGCAGCTGTCGTGTGAATGGTAGTAGTTGTTTTAGCAGCTGCGATACCACCTGCGCTCAATTTATTTAAGATAGTATCAATCTCCTCTAGACGACGTTTAACGTTTGTGTAAGCTTCATGGTCATCAGCTAGTATATTTTTAAACTTTTTCTCTGTTTTCTTAGTGGAACTGTTTTCTTTTATTGTACCTGCTGCTGCAATCCCACCCGCAACTCCTGCAGCAGCACCGGCGGCTGTGAGAGCGAGGGAACCGCCTGCTGTGAAGGGCGCAGCCACGACACTAGCGATTGTCATCACAGTACCAGGCAGCCCGACTGCACCACCGGTAACCTAAATAAGGATAATTTTGTGTCTGTATTAATCTGTGATACCGAAGATGTGTTTCCTCGCTATTCCATAGTAAGAAAACAACGATTCTTGATTTAATTTGGTACCATGCAGAAAACAGACGGAAGAATGTAATTTTGGATTTTTCTTTTTTTAAGACAAACAGTCGAGTGATAGATTGGTATCCATAAATCGTCCAGTATGCACATCAGCAAATCTTGTGTGCGAATGCTTGGGTCTTTTGAGGGAACATTAAAAGGTTATAACATTTGCCCTTGTTCTTTGCGTTGAACGGCGTAATTCGAGCCTGGTCATGAAGGCGCGAATCGAAGATTATTGGCGTATGTTACTTAATTGCCGCTGTTCACAATTACTATTTCACAACCGTTATTTTTTTAGACTGATGTTAAGATAATAAACTGCTTCAATGAAGGGGATTTTCCATCTTTTTTACCCGCGAAATGACGTCATTACGCTGCCCCTATTTGCCCAAAAATGCGGCCAATTGCTTTCCTTAATAGTTTAATTACCTTGGTTTGTTGGGCCTGTCTGTAAACTTTTGTGCAGCTGTCAACAAGTTCACACAGCCTGTTGATCGTATTCTGCCTAGATATCACGTAGTGTAATGCGATTTCTTCTAAAGAACTCATCGCAATATCCAGTTTGTCCTGCAGTCTCTCTGCATGAAATCAATGATCAGAAGATTATGATGCATCTGACAGTCGGGTCAAGATATCAACGCAAACACTGACACTGACAAACTTTCCAACCCAACTACAAAGAACTTGATAGGATCATTTTCCTTGTTGTACATCTCCATATACTCTGTGTATTGTGTAAAATGACCAAAATCTAGGCTGATATGCACGTTAAACGTGCCAGTGATAATATAGGTCTTCCTGGCGAATTCCCAAATTTTTCTAATCAGTTTCATTATCAGCCATTCAATTTCGCGTGAGTTTTGCACGTGGTCAAAGTGGGGTTTCTTTTTCATCTTGGGTTCATTCAATTTCATTTTTAGGCAGGCAAGATTTTGCTCCGAATGTTCGTTTTTATTTTCGGGCATCATATTTTGTTTTGGTGAATTGAAGACTTATGTTGTAGCAGTCTTAAATTAAATCTTCGCAACCTTTTGCCACTTGACGCATTCAAATTAGCGAACATCCATGCGCCTATGACGTATTACCATGCTTTTTGTTTCTTTTTCGTTTTTGGACAATCGCTTTTATCGTTTGGTTGTTTAAATTAGGAAAAAAAATTATCGATATATTTTTTAATTTTCCTCCGAGATTCATATCCCCCCCCGGAAAAAAAATAAATCTTGATGATTGTAAAATTTACAATGTTACAAATTAAATGATATAAGGGAAACAAGATGTAACGAAATAATTGATTGAAAGGGACTAAGACGATTTCTTTTTCACTGTTGATCTTTTTACTTTTTAAGGAGCAAGGGGCATCTTCACGTTGACGATATCTTGACATGCAAGACATCGGGGCATAAAAGTATGTTTGGCAATGGTTGTACCATCGGTAATATTAAGTCGTTGCAGTTAAATGAACGTATTACCCATTTGCAAACGATGTTGCTGTGCCTTGCTCGAAGTTTGTTCTTCTGAAGCATTTGGATTACTTTCCTGGTCGGTCTGTGTGCCCATCACTACAAGGTAAAAATCAATCAATACTATAAGACATCAAATAACAACAACCATATCTAAACTTCAATCTTTCCTAAAAACAAATCTCACGAACCTTCTCACACCCTACCCCCTTTGAAAAGTTATCAATGTTATAGCCTTTCATTCTTCTAAAACGTAGTAAGATACTACTGTTGAAGATGAGACAATATATATATATATACATGTTGAAGAACGTTGTTTAGAATCCATATTTTTTTTTAATGTTTGGCAAAAGCTTGGCCTTTATGCGCGTAACAATTGCCAACAATAATAATAAGTTGTTGCAGTTAAATGAACGTATTACTCATTTGCTGCTGATCTTGTTGCTGTTCCTCGCTTGATGTTTGTTCATCAGGAGCGTTCGAACTAGTCTCCGGCTCGATCTGTATGCCCGTCACTACAAGGTAAAAAATCAATCAACGCTATCAGACATCAAACAGCCGAGCCACCCCTAAAAAAAAACTCGCAAACTTTCTACCACCCATCCCCCACTGAGAAGTTATCACTGTTATAGCCTTTCACTCTTTTAAAGCGTAGTAAGATACTTCTGCTCTTCGTATTATTTTGGGATCCACATCAGAGCCTTTTATTCTTCTAAAACGTAGTAAGATACTTCTGTTCTGATAATTTAAAATGAAGATGAGAATATATATGTGTTGAAGAACGTTGTTTAGAATCCATATTATTTTGTTTATGTATGGCAAAAGCTTGGCCTATATGCGCGTAACAATTGCCAACAATAATATTGAGTCGTTGCAGTTAAATGCACGTGTACCTGTTTGCTGCTGATCTTGCTGCTGTTCCTCGCTCGATGTTTGTTCATCAGGAGCATTCGAAATAGGCTCCGGCTCGATCTGTATGTCCGTCACTACAAGGAAAAAAAGTCAATACTATAAGACATCAAAGAACCGAATCTTTGCTACAAACAGCCCAAAAACAATAATTCGCAAACCTTTTCCCACCCTACCCCCACTAAGAAGTTATCACTGTTATAGCCTTTCACTCTTCTAAAACGTAGTAAGATACTTCTGCTCTGCGTATTTGAAATCAAAATTAGGAAATATATGTATGTGTTGAATAAATCGCTGCAGTAAGGGAATTATACGCCTTTGCTGCTGATGTTTTTCCTAGTTTTCTTTCTTCACTAGTTGAATCATTTCTTTTTAGCGAACGTTGTTTATAATGATATTATTTTCTTGTGTATTGCAAAAATCTAGGCATATTTGCGCGTAACATTTGCCAACAAAAAATTAAGTCGTTGCAGTTGAATCAGCGTATTACTCATTTGCTGCTGATCTTGTTGCTGTCTTTCGCTCGTTGTTTCTTCATCTGGGGTATTCGAACTAGTCTCCGGCTCGGTCTGTATGTCCGTCACTACAAGGTGAAAATCAATCAACGCTATAAGATATCAAATAACCGAACCATGCATCCCTAGAAAAAAAACCCCAAAAAACTCGCAAACCTTCTCCCACCCAACCCCCACTGAGAAGTTATCACTGTTATAGCTTTTCACTCTTCTAAAACGTAGTAAGATACTTCTGCTCTCCGTATTATTTTGGAATTCATATTTAATTTTTTTTATATAGGGCCTATATGCTCGTAAACAATTGCCAACAATACCATTAAGTTGTTGCAGTTACATGAACGTATACCCGTTTGCTGCTGATCTTGTTGCTGTTCCTCGTTCGTTGTTTGTTCATCTGGAGCATTCGAAATAAGCACCGGCTCCATCTGTATGCCCGTCACTACAAGGTCAAAATCAATCAAAGTGAGTATAAGACATCAAACAACCGACCATCCCTAAAAAAACAAGAACTCATAAACCTTCCCCCACCCCCTTAACCCTAAAAGGGCCGGGGGGCGGAATCCGCCCCCCCCCCCTCAACATTTTCCGTGATAGCCTGTTATGACTTTTAGCCTCGAGCTTTGCGCATCTTTTGATACCAAAAACATAAAAATCGGACCAAGGGTTGCCGCGTAGCGAAAAATTTTCCGGCGCTACGCGCCGTGAAAACTGAATTTTCGCATATACGTCGTGTACACAGAGCAGAATTGCCATTCGTACATATGAATAATTAATTAGCCATAATTCCAAAACCCTTTGACCTATAGTCATGAAATTTCTTGGGTATGTCAAGGAAGAGTTGCTCTATGCACGTATCGAGTTTCAAAATTTATCGTCACTCGATGGCCGAGATCTTAGGGGGGGGCCGAATCCGCCCCCCCCCCCGGCTGAGAGATGGCCCCTTTAGGGTTAACGTTATCCAGTGGGGGCGGATTTTAATCTTAAATTTGTTTTATTACCCGTAACTATTTCCATAAATGGTATAGAGAGGTCTGACACGAACGCGAAATAAAAAAAAACCGAGCCGAAAAAACACATTTCACTAAAGCTTTTGATCCCCTTCCCGCCCCGACACCAAATGCTGAAAAGCCCTTCTTTTGATTTTAATTTTGCCCCCCCCCCCCACACACACACACATCAAAAGCTGGATACGCCGCTGCCCCTCTGAGAATGTATCATTCTTACAAGCCTTTCACTTTTCTAAAACGTAGTTGGATACTTCTTTTCTGCGCATTTTAAGTTAATTAAAATGAGGAAATCTATATACATGTAAAGGTATTTAATAAATCGCTGCAGTAAGTGAACTTTTTACCGCCTTTGCTGCTGATTTTGTTCCTCGTTTTCTCGCTTTGCTTGTTGACTTCTTTTTTCTTAGCGGAATGTTGTTTGGAATCCAGATTGTTTATTGTTGCTATCGGCTTAAGATTAAATGAAGTTTACATTTGTGTTTTTTCCTGCAAGTCATGCGGGATGACATCCCATTTTCCTGTCTTTTCTTCCATAAAAAACATATTCATGTTAAATGTTGTCCGTTTTAATTCATACGGCTCCAGCTGACAAAGGCCCGACGTTTTTCGTTTAGTCTTGGTCTATTAGCTTGAGAACAGAATCTGCTCGAATGAGGGCGCTTCAACGATGCAAATCTAGAGTAATTGACGTGAATTTACACGTTGCTACACGTCGAAACTTGCACTTTACAATCTGTAATAATCGTTTTATTTAGATTGAAGTGCACCTACCACACAACCCTGTGTTTATGATCCAGCGTTGCTATAGCGCCCCCTTTTGCTCGAAAAATGACCTATTATACTCACTTGTCACAGGCACAGGTGAATATATATTTTTTCGACGTCTTTTCCGAAGCACAAAGATCCTGACAACACAGACCCCGACAACAATCAACGCGATGCAACAACACACAGAGATGATAATATAGAAGGTACTGGATCGTCCCTCAACAGCTGCAGGCTGAGGCTCTAGATATAATCGATACAATGAGTTGTTTTAATTCAATTCAATTTATTTTAATTCAATTCAATTGTAGACATGTTTTGAACTCTCCAGTAAATCAATTCAAAGTGGGATAATAAAGCCTAATACAGTGATATTTAAGCAAAGAAAAACGAAAAACGAAAAGAAAGTACCACCAGTAACAAAATAATACTTTGAAACCTATTAATTGAATTATAGTCAATAGATAGAGAAATTAAAGAGTAGTTAGAGTAATGTTAGAGAGTACAAGGCCGTTCACATATAAAGCCAAGGCTTGTAGGTGGTACAGCTTGGACAAACTAAACAACGCAATCACAAGAACCAAAAAACCGTTGTAATGTCACATTAGGAACCAAGCTGATGCAAATTGAAAAACAAAACAAAAACACAGCAATATAACAATAAAAACGAGGGGAAAAACTAAAAAACGCATATTGTAAGAAAAACAATTAAATAGTAAAAGAGGGGAGGCTATGCTACATTAATCTCCGTTTAAGCGTTTGACATGGATTTTCAGGGTCAATAGTTGAGCTTGTTGAAGGGATACTGAAAGTGTTATTTGGTTATGTTTGAATAATGAACTTGTGGAATATGAACTATTTTTACCAAAATCCTTTTGAGAAATTAAACTGATAAAAAAAAACCAGACTGTGCACTATGGCGTGATGTTCCAGCGAATGGTTACTTAAACAATAACCGGGTCACAAAAACCAATGAAAATGTAATTTTGACCAGAAAAAGTGTCATTTGTGACCTGGAAAAGAGTAAAGCATTTAAATTCAGATTGTGGGTCAATGTAACCCAGCAGGTTCTTGTAGTGTATTGGAATGGGGAACATATTTTGCCCCTCCCTTTCATATTTTTGTCTAACACATGGAAATAAACAGGTTTGGCAAAATACAGAAATAAGACCTATATCAGTTGTTTGCTCTAAATTTACCACGAGATGCAATATATCAAAGTGATCAAAATGGTATTTTAAAGCTTTGTTTTTTTTTTACTTTTTATCATTCAAACGATGTAAAAAAAAATAAAAAAACTGTTTAAAACTGATGAGAGTAAGGAGAAATCACTCAACTTCATGCTAATCAGCCACGTAAAGACGAGGATTCATATTACTTTGACTGTTGTGTACTCCGGCTTGTATGAAAAAAAGCGATAGGGAATTTATTTTGAACAAAACATTCCGAAAATTCCCAATAATTTGCGAGGGTGCAGCAATAAGTCAAGGAATCGAGGCAAGTTGGTATACCCGAAAGTTTAATGCTCACCTTTGATTAGTACATCCACATAGGATCTCATTAGCAATTTGTTCTCAGGGAAGACGTGACACCAGTACCTGACGTCATCTACTGGAAAGCACGTGTGTAGAAGAAGTGCGCCCTCTTTAGAAATGGAGAAACAGTTTATGTTTCCAAGATCAAACCTCGTTTTGGAGCTACCTGGTAGGTTTAGCCTCCCGATCACGGTCGTGGTCGTAAGATTGTCAGGATTGGCAAAAGACCAGAACACAGTTGCAGGACTTCCGATCTTATACTTCAAAAAAGCTTGACAAGGAAGTGTGTAACTTGTCCCAGTTTCGAAGTCGATTCTCGAGCTTCCAACAATCGTTCCTCCGTCCAATGGGAATTTCGCATCTGAATAATTCCAGTGTTGAAGAAAGAAAAATGTAAAATCTGTGGTTTAATGAAAGAACCTATAACAAATACCTGTATGACGAGCCACCTTGATGACAAAAAAAAAACATTTTACCAACGATTACTGAATGTTTTGAGAGTTAGTCAAACATTTATCAGTTAAATTCGAAAATGTTGATGGATTATTCAAATTAAAAAGGCAAAATGATGTACCTATTACTCTAACATCAATATCATCCTCACTGATTCCTCCGCCTGTATCACATCTGTATCTTCCAGCATCTTCGTAATCAACTGATTTGATGATCAGGCCAAAATCGCTGGCGGGTTCGTATTCCGATTCAGCTTCGACGTCGTTGCTAGACAGTAGAAGGTGTTGACCTGCCCTGTCGATCTTGAACCACTGTACCTCACAGGTTGTGACATCGGGGGTCCAGCTCGAGCATGGAAGTGTCTGCTCTTCACCCTCAAGAAGGTAGAACGATGTAAAAGATGCCTTGAGGGCGTGATTGGGTGGCTCTTGATCTACATTTAAAAGAAAGTAATCAGAAAAATAATGCACTCATTTCTGTCAGAGCAACCTATCTTCCTGAATATGGAAACAAGTGTGATAAAAACGTGCTCCGCCATCATTGGAAGACAATAACATAGGTGCGCAACTGAAACTAGGAACTAGACTATTAGCTCTTGTTGTTTGACACTGACTGATAGTTAAATATGCATTTATTTATTTAAACGTGTGAACAACACAATTTTTCAAAAGCACCATTATTTTGGCAATTGCTTTTAGGCACTGAATCAATTTGCACTACCTGATATCTGGACATCGATGTCGCAATTTCTGAGATTACCATCTGATTGGAACACGTGACACCAGAATCTCTGTGTGTCTTGTACATCATGGAGGGAGTTAACTAGAAGGGAAACGTCGCTGCCAATGCTGTAATCGGCACCGTGTTCAACCCTCAGGGTAGTGCCATCAGAGAAACGTGCACCAATGATCCGTGTATCTGCAGTGACGCCTTCTCCCGTTGACCAATACACTACGGAGATCGGCGCGTCTGGTGTCTGAGACGCGCACTCACACGGGAGCGTCTGTCTGCGTCCTCGATGGAAGCTTGCTGTGGAAGATGTCTGACTACTGCCTCCTGGAAAGGTATCGCCTGTATTTTTGAAGTTGAAAATTGTATAATCTGGTTGTATCCTCGATGGTAATATTTTGATTTTTGACGGGCGCCAAGACGCCATATTGGCAAAATCCAATAAGGCCGCTAACCGGGTCATAGGTCAACTAAACTAAATGAGCTAGAATCATAAATAATACCACTTTTCAGGTATTTTCGGGTTCAAGCAATCTGAATCTGATGTTATTTTACCGATTTAATGCAAGAGAGACGCCCAAGGGACCGCCATATCGGCAAAATCCAAAATGGCCGCCACATATTTCACAGATAAATAAACAACGAGCTAAATTCTTAAATAATACCACCTTTAATGGGTTTTGGGGATCACAGAATCTGAATCTGACGTCATTTTAATGATTCGAGGCAAGACAGATGCCCTAGGGGCCGCCATATTGGGAAAAACAATATGGCCGCCACCGTATGGCCGCCACGTTGAAATATCTGATTCTGATGTTACTTTAATGATTTGAGGTCAAGTTTACCACTCGAGATCATTTGCGTTAAACCTGGTATTTCTGGTGCGTCATTCCATACACAAAAACTCTTTCTTATTAGCTCTACATGTCGGAAAGTTTGACATCTCTTCACATACCACAGAAAAAATCCTAAATTGGAGCGAGAAAATTGTCCTAAGTTATTGTCAGGATGTACAGGCGCGTGTGGTGTGTGCCCGCCATGCTGAGGATGGGTGGTGCTATCAACCTAAGGTCGTTTTATTGTCTTCACCGACTAAGATGTTGATTACAGATAACCAAGGCTAAGGGCAACCTCTCATTTGGTGAGTTCTAGTGATATGCCCAAACCGTAATTATCCATTTCTCGCATGAATCCCTGCAGTGAGGCGGGCTCATCAAGCTTGACCTCTCCGACACATCAACTCCAAAGCTACCTGACTCTTACTTGATCCAGCCTCCCCCAAATTAAATTCACGTCTTTGCACCCTGACTTAACAAGCAAAGTTAGGCCATCCCTTGATGTGTAAGTTGACAAGGTGAAGAAAGGATGAGGCTTGGATGGCACATGTACCAGCTTACTGAAGCAACGCAGGCCTGCAGATGGTGACATATCATCGCCTGATTGGGATACTATTAACTCAGTGCTAGCAAACGAGTCAGCGAAGCCCCTTGCCGAAATGTTCAAGCACGTGATGGAACTGACGATGCAGGGCACTAAATTCCTCAATAGACCGATCCAGTAAGCTCAACCGACAGTGCGCACGTGGGCAAATTAACATGTGCTCCTCTCCACAGCCACGCTGCATGTTCCTTCCGCGCGCATCATACGCACGTGCACGCATGTCGGACTTTAGTGCACGCACGTCGGACATAAATCACGGCTGTGATTGGTCAGAACATCATGGGGCGGTGCTTACTGGATCGGTCCATCCAGGCCAGACCGGCGTGTTGGGATCAGTCACTGTATGATATCATCAGGCTGCTCTCAAAAGTCAATACCACCGATTTTGTTTTAGGAGAAGACAAGTTTGTACCTATGATGGGCGTGCAGCGTGCTGCACATTGAAAACATTCATCAATTTGATAGGGAGGCACCTGCCTCACTCTGGGCATGGAGGATGGGAGGGCCACTGTCCTTTCTAAGGCTGAGGTCCTGACATTCGCTCACAGTCTGAACTAAATGAGCATCACATCAGCCACACGAAGTACGCCCATTAAGCCTCATTCACGTCACTTTACCTGGTCAAGCAGACCGCTTACTCAGAGCTTTGTAAGAATGAGTGTTGTGTATGAACTTGCTTTAATCTTGTTTACATGTACCAGTTAAGCTCTCATGAGGGCGCTGTTCATACCCAGTGTAACCTTGCCGCTTCTGACATCCACGTTGGTTTTCGGATTACAATATGAAGTAACACGACAGTTTAAGCTCGTATCTTGTGTCCGTTTATTTCACAAACCTCACATAATTTGGCGACGAGGATGAATCAGATAAACCTCCCTACACCCCCAGCTTTCCTTTAAACGCCTGGGGATCCTGCAATCTCGTTGACCAGTTGGAAAATTAGCTTTGAAACGTACATCACTGCGAGTGCTTTGGACTGCGACAGGGTGACTTTGGCTCGGCGCAGAGCGATACGGATCCACCGTCTCGGCAACGAGGGCCAGCGTGTTTTCAGCCTGTTCGAAGACACAGACACCCACGATAAAGCTGTGAAAGCTTTGGAGAAATACTTCGGCCCAAAGAAGAGCGTCATGATGGAACGGTACACATTTCGCCAACGGGGACAAGGCAACGGTGAGCTAATCAAGCAATTTGTTGTAGATTTGACTGAACTTGCAGCCGCTTGTAACTTTGGGGCATTGCATGAAGACACGATCAGGGATCAGATCATCGAGAAAACTTCCATTCCTCGCGTTAGAGAACGCCTACTCATGGAGGATGACTCACTAACACCGGACAAAGCCACTAAACTGGCTATCCAAATCGAATCAGCACTTACTGATTCCAAAGCCATCAGATCCTCCGCCCGTACTCCACAGCAGACCACTACAGCTACGGCTCAAGTGCAAGGTGTTCGCCCAAAGCGTCAACCACAGCGTCGATCCAAGGCTACAAAACCACCCACTACTGCTCGCGGACCAGACTTCCATTGCTTTAACTGTGGGGACAAATCACAATCAACAAAGAGCTCCAAGTGCCACGCACGCGGGAAAAAGTGCTCCGCATGTGGCAAAATGAACCGTTTTGCCAGCGTCTGCCACTCATCGCAACGCGATAACACTCATATTCGCCATGCGGACAACTCCGACAGTGACGAATCCAGTATGGTTTGCACAGTTAGCGACCCTTCCTACACTGGTTCCGGTAACTTCAAGAACTATGCACTCGTCATCGATGGCAAACCTACACGCCTCCTAATTGATCTCAGGGCAAAGGATTCCATCCTGAGCGAGGCTACATACAAGCAGCATTTCGCACACCATCCGCTACGTCCAGCAACCTCCACCCTTCACGCATACTCCAATTCCAAAATCGTGGGGTCATTTCTGTTCCAGTTCAGTACAAGGACATAACACTGGCTCACTTCTCCTGTCACGTCGCTAAAGACAGAAGTCTTATTGGTGTTGACCTATTTGACAAGCTCGGTTCAAGGTGTTTGATACTACTGGCACTCCCATGTACATGCTGGACATAGACAAGCAGTACCCCACCATTTTCAACGGCGTCGGAGAAATCAAGCATTTCTGCCATCGCCCCCGCGTTGACCCAGCTGTCAAATCACTGGGTATCATAGAGCGCATCAACTCTTCTCCCTGGATCTCGAACTTGGTCATCGCATGGAGGCGCAATGGAGAAATTCGCCTCTTCATTGACCTGAAAGAGGTGAATAAGGCTGTCATTCCAGACAAGTACCCGCTTCCCACCATCAATGAATTGTCCAACGAATTTCACGGCGCCACAGTCTTCTCCAACTCGACATGCGTCGTAGTTACCTGCAAATACCACTCGCCGAGGACAGTAAACAGCTCACAGCATTTGTGACACATGACGGGGTATTCCAATATCGCCGAATGCCCTATGGACTCTCCTCAGCACCAAGTGCATTCCAAAAGGTCGTCACCAGTATGCTAACAGGGATCGATGGAGCAATCAATCTACTTGACGACATTGTTGTCGGAGCATACCAGCTACCTGCTGTGCTGTTTGAACATATGAAGCAACCGTTACTGCAGGCCACCTCGGTCCATCAGGAAATTCCTGACTTCATGGAGTGGGGCTGGCACAAAGATGGTACCAATACATGGCAATCACTATGGACCACACTCTCAATGCGCCATTCTCTTGCACTGCGGCTGCTTCATGCAAGGGAAGGTAGAAATGCAACCGCACTGGGTCTCTTTGCAATGTCCTCTACAAATTATGGAGAAATGTGCATAATTGGACGGTGGTGATGACAAGTGGAGTACTCATTTCTGGCAGGGCATCATAGAGGGCTCGCCAGAACGTATAGGTGGTAATATCATCAATCACTGGTTCATGTGCATATTGTAAATAAACGGCTCCATTCAAACGCACACAGCGGCATATAGCATTTTGTCACTACAGATACCATCTCCAAAGAATTAAATAAAAAAAGTTCAAACAGTCATCTTTATTGAAAAGTCTAATCCTTAATGAAATTTAGGGCAAAATGTGACCTACAATCTTTAATAAAGCAATAGATTCAGATTCTCCAACCCTGAAAAACCCTGTAAAATGGTATTATTAATGCTTCTAGCTCGTTTAGATTTTAACTGTGACTATTACCTCTACAAACTTGGCTGGCAGCCATATTGGATTTTTCCAATATGGCGGCCCCCTGGGGCATCCGTCTCGCATCAAATCATTACAATAACCTCAGATTCAGATTCTTTGACACCGGAAACCCTTCCAAAGTTATATTACTCATGATTCTAGATAGTTTAGTTTTTTAACTGCAGTGTGTGGTGGCCATTTTGGATTTTGCCAATATGGCGGTCCCTTGGGGCATCTGTCTTGCCTCAAATCATTAAAATAACATCAGATTCAGATTGCTCGACCCCGAAAATACCTGGAAAGTGGTATTACTTATGATTCTAGCTCGTTTAGTTTGATTGACCTCTGACCCGGTTGGCGGCCATATTGGATTTTGCCTATATGGCGGCCCCGTTGGGCGCCCGAGTTGGCGCCCGTCAAAAATCAAAATAGTAATGGTATGGACGACATATGTGCCAAATTTGGTGCTTTTGGAAGAATCTGAACTAAACAGCCCCTATAACGCCCTAACATCCCTGACTATAGGGTTTACGGATAATGGATGTGGAGTTGTGTATATCCCCCTTTGATTTTGTGTTAGTTCTTCTTTTTATCATCTTTGGTGTTTAGAGGAAACAACGCATGAAATCAAACTTGGTATGAGTATGAACAATGCGGGAAGGTGTCTAAGATCTTTAGATTTTTTTAAACAAGGCTGACACTTTAAGTTACACACTAAATCACAAGAATTATTCACTTCACAACTGTGATCAACAATAGTAAAGGAAAGTTTTAGGTCCACAGTTCATTTGAATCGAATTAATTCATTTGGATTAGATGGCATGTGATTGACTTGTACAGCACATGTATCTGAACAACAATTACGTTTTTACCTATGACTAGGACGTGTACTTTCTCAACCCTTATATCGGTAGTTTGAGGAATAACCTGGCAAAGGAAACTCCCCTCGTCCCTGTCCTCGACTCCCTTAATGACAAGTCCGTGATTGGACGACATCGAGTACCTCTCGTCGGCAGGCGAGTCTTTGTTGACGCCCTCGCGCAGGTCTCGGCTGATCAGACGCACCTTTGATGGGTCGTCTACGCTGGACCCCTTGTACCAGATAATACCATCTAAGCTCTCCGTGGGGCGGAACGTCAGACAAGGAATTCGGTGCCAAATACTCTTTTGGATGTAGCCAGAGGCGCCAAAGACATCTTCAATACTCGTCCCTGAAAGCCAAAAATCGTTACAAATTCATAACTCGTTTAATTTATGTCAACTTTACATGAAACATTTGAACATAAAGAGCCCATGAAATGTGTTTTCTATGTAAATCTTGAAAATGCACCTTTGTGTTCCATTTAACTGAATTTCAGACTTTATTTAGTCCTTTTTTGGCATTTATACTAATGCGAATTTCCATATTCATGAGCAAAATTGTGATGGCATATCAGGCAGAAACCTCAAAGTTGCAATTGTTTTGTGCCTAAAAAAGTTGCCAGAGTTTTGGATATTTTGCTGTTGAACATTTTCTTTCTTTAGTGATTCGTTGTTGTGTTACATGGCAGTAATCAAATGTGCAAACCTTTCTCATATATGTTATCAATGAGCAGATATGTGGCTTAACATTTGTACACAAAACCCTTAAACTGAACTATGGCGTGTGAAACGTTGCCATATTCAATGTTTTACAATATATATATTGTGACGGAGCACGAAGTGTATGTGATAAATTCAATGCAACCACTGTCTGTATAATGACTGTATTACATCGAGTCACCCACACTTTGCATATTGGCAGATCCTGATCGCTGATTGGTCAGTTGGACTTAGGCACTATTGTATGGCAGAGTGAATTTGTATTGGGGCTATAGGCTACCGGGTGAACTCAGGGGTATAAAAGCAGCTGCACGACAGGGTTTTAGGCAGATGATTCAGAGATGATTCAAGTAATAACTTAATAATTGGAACAAGTAATTGGGATGATGATAAGGATCGATTAAAGGCCTGACCATTGTTTGTGATTCCTGACTCCGATTCCACTCATTCCACTGGCTCGAATTATTGCTAATTAGACTTATAATCATCGAATGTCAGGGCCAAAGTCCCAGGATAGATAAAGGGGCCTGGGAGGATTACAAATCTCAGGGATTACCCCTCCCTACTCCCCTTCCGCAATCCCATTCCACAAACCCCTTTCACCTTCCACCGGCGGTATTCCACCGAGGATTCCATCGGCGATATTCCACTGAGGATAACTTGAGCTGTGGTCCACCACTGCGGGGACTGGACACCATCGAGGCGGCACGCTACCTATCAAACCAGCCTGACGAAGGAGAGCTGGCACGACAACGTCACACTATGTTGGATGTTCAATATGTGTGTGTTATCTTTTACCTTTATGTGCGATGTTCAATATAAGTGTGCGATGGTTTACAATATATGTGCGATGTTCAATATATGTGTGCGATGTTTTACATTGATGTGCGATTTTCAAAATATTGCTATGTTTGACGATTTATATGCGATGTTTTCAATATTATGTTCGATGTTTTACATTAAATGTGCGATGTTTTCCGATACAATTGTGTGATGTTTTCCGATACAAACATATTATTTGCGAAATTCTCAAATATTTGAGCGATGTTTTACAAATATATGTTTGATATCTCTTGCAATATGCATTTGATGTTTCACTTTACATTTGATGTTTCGTTAAGAGAAACAGTCTGGTTACTAAACCGCGAAAGTCTGACTTGTTTGCCTAAAGTCAATGTATGAAACGTCAGGGGATCGCGTAAGTGATCAGAGCCAGAACTAAACGGTAAAAAAACGGAATTGTGGGTAAGCATGCGCAATGCATTCATCATTGTTTGGGCAGTATCCCCAGCTGTGCTTGTACTTCGCTCGTACCCCCCGCCCTGCAAACAGGACGCTGGGATACTCTGATGAGCTTCACAGAATCTCGTGAAGGAAGTTGCCTATGACCTGTGTATAAAGCATTCTGACTGCAGTTGTTCAAGACCGCAGTTAGATAATGTGCGCAAATGCTATCTGAAAACTTCCTATAGAAATACCGGATGTGATTTCTGTTTCGTTGCGGACCATGTGGACAACATTTTGAGCATCGCATAATGCATTCCGACCGTTCGTGATTCGAAACGGAGCCTGAGCAAGTGATGGGAATTGTAAATTTACAACACAGATAAGTTTTACAGAATTTCCTACATTATTACGCTTTTCAACGAGAAAAAACATCTCTAAACTGGAATAAAACAGTAATGAATCAGTCTTAACGGCCGTTTCAAACCTTGCAGAATCATGACCTTGATGACGCGCAGGTCACTGGTCACGCAAAATCCAACCAATCAGAGCGTGAATTCATCAGAGTATCCCAGCGTCCTGTTTGCAGGGCGGGGGTACGAGCGAATGCTTGTACTACCATGTGCATCATTCATGCCACTTCGTCTTCATGAGGAGTGCATGACACGTGGGAAGCTCCAAGGCACTAGTGTTCACCTGTCCCGTTTAATGATCCAGTTACATGATAAGTTGTTTACACAAGCTAATTGGCGACAAATAGAGTTACGTAATTCATTGGCTTATGTGGTACACGATGGAAGTTGCGTGACATTTTTGCCGAAGATATTTTCTTTTTAAAACTTGATATTCAGTGCAAGTAGTGAAGTAAACCAATTTAGACTTATTCTCAAGTTGCACCCTTTGTTAAAGTACAAATTGTCGTATCCGATCGAAAAATTTCACCATGATGATTGCTTCATCCTAGAGCAAGGGGCTCTGATGTGCTTATCGGCAAAATGGGTGCGTTTTGAGCGAGCACTGTGTTCGGGTACAAACCCAGGTCCGTTTGCTATTTTTGCAAACTTTTTCAGTCAAAACCAATAACTGAACCCGATATCGGCCGCGGCTGCCTCATCAGACCTCGGCGGTGTGCAGGGCGCGACGAACGGCACGTTCGCTCCCACCAGCGGACCGCGCCTGCCCGCACCGTCCGGACACTCTCCGGGCCCTCGGCCTCAGAACGTGGCCCTTCCCGACCCGACTGCACTGTGGATTTGAAGGAATTGCAAAAAGTCTCCGTTTTTAAATTAAATTAAATGGGCTGGGCTTGCCAGTGTGTCGATTTTCTCCGGGCAGATTCTATTTCATTAATTTCATTAAAGGCGCTTATACATTCTTTATTAAAATTCCCCCTTTCGTAAGATGATTTAACAACAATTAAAATTTCTGTCATTAACAACGGACCAAATTCATTCCAAAGCAAGAAATCTATCCGCGATGAAAAATGGGTGTTCAAGTGCCTGGATGTATGCTCGATGTAAAATGGGTTGGGCTGAGACTGTTTTGATACCTAATTATTCGCAACTCGGGGCGCGTAATAATCGAAGTTTAGAGGTCCTTTCTCTATGCTTAACCCATCTATCGATTTAGTGAAGTTTTGCAGACGTTGGCCCATTGTGTTTCTTTTCTTTGTCGGCCGTATAAAGATCTCAACCCCTCTCGGCGCAACCGTAATCCTCCCGGCTCGAATTTACAACACTTTGACACTTTGACTTCGACATTTTGACATTTTGCCCTTTTGTAATAAAAATGACCGAGAGTGTAACTTGAGAAGAAGTCTATATATGTATACTGCACTCCTTGCAAGAAATATTCGTCCGTAAAGTTTTAAAAAGAAAACATCTTTTGCCAAAAATATCCTCAGTCTCCATAGAGCAAGGAAGCCCTCGCGAGTGCTACTTATTACAGCCAACAAATTCTGTAACTCTGCTTATCTTGTTTAACCAACACTCGGTGGGCTGTTCATTGGAAAATTACGATGAAACTGCACCCGGTACTGCGCCGATTGGCTTTTATAGCGCCATGCTAGCACTAATGTGTAAATAAATGCTGGTTTTGGAATCGTCATGGCACGTGGGCATATGGATGATGTACATGTACATGTACATGACCATGTTCATACCATTTACAAATTACAAACACGTGCAGCTGGCGGTACTGCCCAAACAATGACGACTGCTTTCCGCATGCTCCGAGATAATCCACAATTCCGGTTTTTACCGTTTAGGTCTGACTCTAATCACTTACGCGATCCCTGGACGTCTCATACACTGACTTTAGGCAAAATAGTCAGAATTTTGTGGTAACCAGACTGCGACTCTTAACGAAACATCGAATGTAAAGTAGAACATCAAATGCATATTGCAAAAGATGGAATACATATACGATAAAATCTTAAATACAGAAATAATTAAACATCAATATAATGCTCAAAATATCAAACATATATTTTTAAAACATCTCTCACATATTTGAGAATATCGCAAATATATTGTAAAACATCACACATAATTATTTCGAAAACCTTGCCATTTAATGTAAAACATCGCATACATACTTGAAAATATCACACATATATTGTAAAACATCGCACTTATATTGAAAATCGCACATCAATGTAAAACATCGCACATATATATTGAAAATCACACACAATATTGTAAAACATCGCACACTTACATTGAACATCGCACACTTTATACTGAACATCACATATAAATGTAAAAGATAACACACGTTGAACATCGAACATATATATTGTAAAACATTGAATTTTGCAACGTTTGACACGCCATATTGAACAGTCTGTCCCTACATTACGGCAACAGCGCCCCAGAGTTGTAACCAAGTCATTTTTCTCCCAATCAAGTCAAATCTCGAGTCAAAAAATAGCGACTCGAGTCCGACTCGAGTACGTCCGAGTCAGCGACTCAAGTCAACAACACTGCAGCGCGCCCAGTTGTCCAAAAAAGCAAAGCAAAATTTAAATGTTTAAAGAAGTGCACTTTTGAATAAGATAAACCAACAAGATATGTCAAATAATGTTCATACATTTAAGAAAGAGTAGAGAGTATCACAAAACGTGTTTTTTTCTTCAGAAAAAAAATCATTTCATTGACACTTTATTATGTACCGGTATATCAAAATTATTTTGCCACAATCTGTGCCTATGAAGCTGTGTGACTGCATTTTCAACACTCAAAAATTGATATAATTTGAAAAAAAATCTAATAATGAAACTAATTTTGTTTTAAAAATGATAAAAAATAGAGCACGAGCAGTGTAATTATGTGTACAGTACAATGCTAAGATTACAGAGGTCCGAAAGAACCTTTATTATTTTGCTTTACCCGACCATTGAAATTTCCAAAAGCTGAAACCAGCGAAGATATGGTGATCAGTTTAACATTGACACGTACACCCCCAAAACATCAATTCTGGTTGATAGGTAATGTTCAAGTACCAGTATAGACTTAAATTCCAGTTGTTCGCTCGCCGCCGCGCACAGTGCATGCGTAGACAGATCTAGCGATAGACTTACTATACCGAATTGTCCTCAGTGACTTATATTCAAGGTTCAATTCACTCTGTTTACATTACACAATTATGTAGGTGCACGTATTTCACCATATTGAGTACTTGAGTTTGAACTTGCTGCAGACTTTGTACCTGATGCATAATACAACACAGCCACGTTGTGCATGGTGGAAATTCCCGTCTGCGCGCATGTATGCATCATGAAAGCGGGATTCAAAGAAAAATATTTACTTTGGCAAATTCTATAAATAGCAAAGCGAAGTTGTTTTGCAAAACTCATGGAATGATAATTTTGCAAAAAGCCAAATCATGTGCCTGATTGTTTCCAATAATTGTTAACATTAAAGTAAAAAATGATGAACCTTTGCCATTTGAAATTTTAAACAAGCAAAAGTCCCTGAAAACTCAAACAAACAACCCCCCCCCCAAAAAAAAACCCCTTTGTCTGGGTTTTTAGGGAGCATTATGTTAACTACTGTCCTCTCCCACACAATGTCCTGCAGTAAAATATCAATGAATTTTTGATCAAAATTGTTACATTTTCTCACCATTTTCGACGGGACACACGTTGTATTTTGCAGCACAAAACCCCAGCTTTGAGGAACCCAGCAGCCCTACCAACACCAGGGAACAGATCCCGAGTAGGCCTACTGACATGATGAAATTCCGTTACCTATTGATGGACATTAACGAAATTAGTGTTCTTACAGCAGACCAATCTATCAGAAATTAATGCATACCGTTATTATCAATACTTGGCATCATCGTTCTTTAATAAGCCAAAATTGATAAAGTACAAACTTCAAAGCTAAAAGTGAGCCCTCCCTTCGTATTTTTTTTCAAGAACTCGTTCTTATAGACAGTGGCGTAGCCAGGAATTTTTCAGTGTGTGTGGGCGGGGGGGGGGGGGGGGGGGGGCTGGAACATTTCATGGGGGGGGGGGCGTCATGTAGATCAATGATAATTTTTTTAGAAACTCAAAATCTCAGTGGGGGGGGGGGGGCGACCGGGGGGCGACAAGGATTCATGGGGGGGGGGGTCGCCCCCAGGCCCCCCCCCCCCCTTGGCTACGCCACTGCTTATAGACAATAGCTATATACGAATTCAACCCCTGCCTAAAAAACATGATATTATGGATTGATGGTAGGAGTGAGTACAGCTGTAAGGCCTATATAGACTGTGGCGGCTCCAATCGATATATAACATTCTAGAAACCAACCCTACCTGATGTTCCTTGGACAAGAAATAAACACTGTGTTGTTAACATTTTAAAAGTACATACTCACCTATGCCAGCAAAACGAGTAAAAATGTTACGATAGTACCGGTTTCAAAACGTCTGAAGCTCAAAATGTCAAATACTTGTTTGCAAAAAGCATACGCGTACCCGTTTTAGAAACTTGGAAAAACCCCGGATGCTATTTTCTGCATCAGTTGTCAGAACGGGCATTCCTCGCAGGTGTGATGTTTAAACATGCGGGAAGCTCGAATTACTTGCGTATAGAAGGCGCCTGCTAATTGCATAGATATCAGAAGAATATTAAAAAGGAAGAGCACCGTGCATACAAGGGAGGATCGGGGGGGGGGCCAAAGGGGGCCATAGGCCCCCCCCCCCAAAAAAAAAAATGATGATGAACGTACTATTTCTATATCCTCATTACCCCCAACAAATTCGCGGAAGTTTAACCGGTTAACTTAAACAGCGCCCTCATTTGACATTACGGGCAAAGTAAATAAATTATTTCTAATCACTACAGTATCATATTCAATTCGGTCGATAGTCTGGTTCCCTGACCCAACTGTCCTTCGAACCAGCAGCGTTTTCAGCTTTTGATGTTTGTGTGTGTGTGTGTGGGGGGGGGGGGGGGGACCGCACATCCGCGCCGGACACCTGGCCTCCGTAAAATAACAAGGCGGGGGGCGCTGGTATTCCATACATTACACGGACTCCGTTTAATGAATGCAAACGCAAACGACAGTTTACCCATCCCTATTGGTCGAGGTTCTTTACGTGGTTTAAAACGCTGATAAAATGGCACTTTGTTTCAAACACTTTATTGGGCTTTCCCTTATAAATTATAAGATTTGCGCAACTTGCTTTTGAGGCAAGAAGCGAAATTGGTCCATGGAATATACAAATGCGGGTTACTTAACGGATTAAACATGCGAGGTTACTTTCTCTTATTTTCTCCAGGATTATTGTCGCTTTTTCTTATTAGAGAAGCCTCTAAAATTGTCATAGGCAGTACTTTCTGGTCAAAGTGGGTTTTTTTGGGGGGGGGGGGGGGGCAAAAAGAATTAAAATAAAATTTGCTTTAGAAACTGTGCGCTTTGGGGTATCTATCCGCCAAATTACTGGCCAAATTGAAGGTCGTGAATCGCGCCGGGCTGAACCGTGGGTTGAATCACGGTCTGCGCCGGTATGGGTACTTTGATTAGTTAAACCCGCTCATGATGCCGGTCACCTCCTAATTCAATTATCTTTGCTTAGGCATGTGCATTACTACCAATACGTTCGTATTTCATAAAAACCTAAACTATATAGAAACCATAGAAAATGAAATTAAATCATGTACAAAGAGTTCTGGCAACAATCTAGGAAATTATTAATATGCACGGACGGTAAAGTAAATCTGCTTCCTGAAATGAAGTATTGCCTGAAGAATAAAGAAATAAAAATGTCCAACTGTTTTTGTGATTTATAGACAGTCTGGATCTCCAGCTACTAGGCTTACAAATTGGAGCTGAACAGAGTGTAAACGTACCGAGCATACATGTTGTAATGAACTGTGATAACCTGGTTTATTCTCGATTTCTTGGCTCGGCACTGGAGAGCACTATTTATTCAACACTGCAATACTATGGTGGCCCTGAAGGGACATCGCATATCGCAAACGTGTGCGCATACGTATGCGATGTCGCGAAATTTATCGCGAATGTGTGCGCATACGTATGCGATGTCGCAAAATTTATCGCGAATATGTGCGCACACGTATGCGATGTCGCGAAATTTATCGCGAATATATGCGCACACGTATGTGATGTCGTGAAATTAATCGCGAATATGTGCGCACACGTATGCGATGTCGTGAAACAATTCGCCAATATGTGCGCACACGTATGCGAATTTGTTTGCAATGTCGTGAATTTTATTGCATACCTTGTCGCATACCTTTCAGTAAAATTCCTAATGAACTGGGGAGTTGTAGCAGCTAGTCTGGAATCTAGACGTACTGTTAGATATAAATAGGGTCTGACTAATAAACCTTCGCGCGCACGCTGTTCCTCGTGCAATCGTTACTACTAGTACTGTCGAGCGCAAGCTCGCTACTTGCGCAACTTTGAAATTTGCGCGCGCAAGTTTGAAACTTGCGCGCGCAAATTTCAAAGTTGCGCAAGTAGCAAGTTTCAAACTTGCGCGCGCAAATTTCAAAGTTGCGCAAGTAGCACGTTTGCGCTCGACAGTACAAGTAGTAACGATTGCACGAGGAACAGCGTGCGCGCGAAGGTCTATTAGTCAGACCCTATTTATATCTAACAGTACGTCTAGATTCCAGACTAGCTGCTACAACTCCCCTGTTCATTAGGAATTTTACTGAAAGGTATGCGACAAGGTATGCAATAAAATTCACGACATTGCAAACAAATTCGCATACGTGTGCGCACATATTCGCGAATTGTTTCACGACATCGCATACGTGTGCGCACATATTCGCGATTAATTTCACGACATCGCATACGTGTGCGCATATATTCGCGATAAATTTCGCGACATCGCATACGTGTGCGCACATATTCGCGATAAATTTTGCGACATCGCATACGTGTGCGCACACATTCGCGATAAATTTCGCGACATCGCATACGTATGCGCACACGTTTGCGATATGCGATGTCCCTTCAGGGCCACCATACAATACATACTACACAACTACAGCAATGCACGTACGTACTGTACGTGTACAGAGAGAAAATGTATACACCGCGTGTGTGAATGTAACAGAGTTCTGTACGCGGGTCAGGGGTCATGACAGTACAAAATAACAGTTAGTAGAGTAGCCAACCATGTCGATTGGCGGAATATTACACTCCTCCTCCCTATAATGAAACCTGTCCGATTAAAGCTTTAACTTATGCAAAGCAAGTTATGGATCAATTTCAAAATCTTTAACACAGCTGATTGTTATAGAAATCACTTTATCCAGGCCGAATCGAAAACTGTTATGTGTTTTTAAAAACTTTTGCAACTTACAACAAATAACAAACATGATAAACTTTTAAGTAAGTACAGGGGTGGACTACCCTGACTCGCAACCAACTGCACTGAGGATTATTCTGCCTCAGATGTGTGCAGCTGTACTTAACCTATGTGAACATGCAGATTGAGTGTTTTTGAATCCATAGCGGTCAGGTGCATTCCTGATGCGAGCTGGGTATTTCCTGTCAGCTGGTGGAACAGGTTGCAGTTCAGGTTCGGCCGGTGCTTGTGGTTCTGGTTCGGCCGGTGCTTGTGGTTCTGGCTGGTCGTTGGTTGCTGGAGGGATGATATTTTCCACGGGAGGTTGTTCTTGAAGTGGGATGGCGATAGCAGACCCAAAGTCAATGTCGTCGTCTGGGTTGTGCGACTCGTGATGCAGTTCATATGGTACGCTGTCTTGTTTGCGAAGATGATTCACATGTCGTTTGATCTCGCAACCATTGTGAACTAGACGGATTTTGTAGGAGACTGGACCAGCATAGCCTGCGATGGTGCCTGGTAGCCATGAGTAGCCAGTCTTAGTGAAGTTGCGAACTAGGACTGTGTCACCAATCTCAAACACACGTGTCTTGGCGTGCTTGTCGTGATGATGTTTTCTGTTTTTCCTGTTGTTTGATGACACGCTGCACTACGTCAGGGCGAAGCTGATCAAGGTGGGAGCGTAAGCGTCGACCCATCAGCATTTCCACGGGAGACAGACCTGTTGAAGTGTGCGGAGTAGTTCTGTAGTGAAACAGGAATCTTGCAACCTTAGTTTCAACTGTCCCTGTGTCCATTCGCTTCATAGCGTGCTGGAAGGTACGGACTGCACGCTCAGCTAATCCGTTTGAGGCTGGGTGATATGGCGAGGTGCGAATATGCAGGATACCATTCTTGGTCATGAATTCGCGAAACTCTGCGCTAGTGAATGGTGTGCCATTGTCAGACACAACTTTGTCTGGCAACCCATGAGTGGCAAAGGCTTGCCTAAGTTTCTCGATGGTCGCGTGTGTTGTGGCATTGTTCAGTGGGAAGACTTCCATCCACTTCGAATGCGAGTCCACTATGATGAGAAACATCTTGCCCAGGAAGAGGCGATACAAGGCAGCGAGCGTTGTTGAAAGCTGAGGCAAGAACTTACCATAGTAGATAAGCAGTCCAAGGTATGCTCTCAGTTCAGTCACATTTGTCGGTGCTGGTGCGTTGCGGATAGCGTTGACTTTATCTGCGGTTGGGTGCAGACCTTGAGCGTCGATAGTATGGCCCAAGTACACAACGGAAGGAGCCATGAATGTGCACTTGCTCAACTTGAGGCGAAGGCCAGCTTGTTCTAAGCGAGCCAGAACAGTTGATAGCGTAGCGAGATGAGACTGGTCATCGGTGCCTGTGATCAGAATATCATCCAGATACACAGTCACATGCGGTATGCCTTGCAGAATGTTCTCTATCGTACTCTGGAAAATCGCGGGAGCAGAGGCAACACCGAAGGGCAGGCGGGTGTAGGGGAATAGGCCGCGATGCGTGTTAATCACCACGTAGGTACGCGACTCCTCATCCAAAATCAGCTGCTGATATGCTTGAGACAGATCAAGCTTGGTGAATTTGGTTCCACCCGCGAGAGACGCGAACAAATCCTCAATCTTGGGTATTGGATATTTATCCAACTTCGCGACTTGATTCACTGTTAGGCCTAAAAAAAAAAAAGTTATGTTGGCATAACGGGCCAGAAAAAATAGGGTAGGTCGGTTGGTGTTTTTTTTTTTTTTTTTTTTTTTTTTTTTAAATCCCAGCAACGAAAATGACATTAAGCCGGTAGTAGTACACGATAACAAAAGAAAACAAGGCTACTATTTGTATACTTTTAAACTCTGAGTGACATTTATTTCACTTTTTATGTCTTTCTTTTATAGTTTCTTGTTTTTGTGCAAATAAAAACAAAACTGTCAGATCGAGGAAAATTTAAGGAAGGCATGGTTCAATCAAAGGTACATATCAAAAAGCGGAATCCAAAATCAGACAAAATGTTAGCCGTTTCATCTGCATCGACATCTTTATATGGACCCGATTCTTCCTTGAAGTTTGTATGTTTAGCACGGTGTAACCCGCTTGTACACCATCGGCACAGCTCTGGGCGATTACCCCCAGCTCTAGACTCAAATTTATCCGCATTAAACGGTCGAAAATGACCGAAGATCCCCATTTGCCCTTGATGGAAACACTGTACGCTTCGGTACCGGGCGCCATGATGCGACGGCGTACGCGCGTAACCACGGGCCGGGGGCCGGCGCGGCGCGGCCGGGTCGTGTCGGCCGCCGGGGTTACAGAATAGTTTACCATTTTTAGAATAAATATATATCAATTGTTATCGTGTAAAATAGTGGAAAATTAATTAAAATAATTTATATTATAATGAACTATTTTTTTTAACATGGAATAAATAGCGAAGTATTTTCAATAGTGTATGTAGCAGTTCGCGCCGTGCAACAGTCTAGGACGAGGCTATACATGTACTGTACATGTACATGTGCATCTATCATGCATGCATGGTGCATCGATCACCGCACGCGCACTGCCTGTAGGCTAGGCCTGCGCGATCTTCTGCATGTTCGTTGTGTCATGGAGAGGAAGGTGCAAAACATTGTGCACTCCAAAGTTCCACGCGCGCTATCGTCATACAATTGAGAAGAAACGGTCAGAAATGGTTTCAAAACGTATTTAAAATACATTTCTATAGATTTTAATTATATTTCTTCCCTTCAAAAAAAAATTAAAATATCCAGGGTCGGCCGCATTTTTAGGGTCGGTCGGGTTACGCCAACATAACACTTTTTTTTTTAGGCCTTAGCTTATAGTCCCCGCAGATTCTCACGGAAGACTTGTCTGACTTGAGGACTGGAACTATGGCTGCTGCCCTCTCGGAGAACTCAACCGGTTCGATGATTCCTGCAGCTTGCAGACGGTCAAGTTCATTGTCCACCAATGTTCGCATGGCGTAGGGTACTACGCGTGCTTTGCAGAATCGTTGTCGGACGTCCTTGTCGACGTAGATCTTGGCGGTTGTTCCCTTCAAAGTGCTCAACTCATCCTTAAATACTGCAGAATGAGTTTTGAGTACTTCCTCAACGCTTGTAGTCGTGTGCAGAACGTTGATTTGCTGCCAGTCAAGTTTAATTTCTTGAAGCCAGTTTCGTCCGAGAAGGCTTGGTCCATCGCCTTTAACAACGAGTAGCGGGAGGTTGAACATACTTGCGTTGTAGTCATCTTCCACATTGAAGTTTCCGAGAACTGAGACTTGTTCCCCGGTGTAGGTGCGGTGTTTAAGTTTTGTCTTTTGCAGGTTCGCGTTTGGCCACCGTGAATGTCTGTTCTGATACAAGCGAAAGCGCTGCTCCGGTGTCAACCTCCATGACGAGGTCGATGTTGTCAACAGACATGGTGACTTTGATTGCCTTCATGCCCGGGCGGTCAGTCGAACATCCGAAGAGCGAGTACACGGGTGTGTTCATGTCAAGATCAGACGCATTCTCATCACTTTCACTTTCAGTGAAATTACTGTCCACAGCGGCACTCATTTGCTTGACATGTGGTGTTTTTCCACTTTTTCCACTGCGACAGACACTCGCGATATGTCCTCGTTTTTGGCAGTTGAAACAAGTATTGTTCTTGAATCTGCACTTGTCGGAATGGTGGTTGTCTTTACCACAGCGTTAACAGGCTTTCTGCACATGCTGTTGCTTCTTACTTGCACTGAATACAGGTTTTCGTGCAACCGTTGGTTGGCTTTGCGACAGTTTGTTCAATGTTCGTTCACTATGGGTTTGCGTGGTCTGCAAATCTTTCACATTTTTGGCCGCTCTCTCCATGCTCAAGGCCGTTGCCAATGCTTTTTCAAGTGTCACAGTTTTTTTCAGCAAGAAGGCTACGTTGAATGCGGTCATTTCGGACACCGCAAACTAATCGATCCCGCAACATATCATCTAATGTGCCTCCATAGTTACAAAATTCTGCGAGAGAACGCAGAGCAGCGATATATTGGGCAACAGACTCACTCTCTTCACGTTATCTGCTGTTGAACTTGAATCGTTGAACGATTTCCGACAGTACTGGGTTGTGGTGTTGAGTCATACATTTGACCAGTTCGTCTTACGATTTTTCTCCAGGTTTAGCGGGGGCCACGAGATTGCGAAGCAACTTGTAGGCGTCGGGCCCAATCACAGTGAGAAGCACGGCTTGTTTTTTGCTGCAGTCGTGACATCGTTGGCGACAAAATAATGTCCCAATCTTTCGACGTACTGCAACCATTCCTCCTTTCCTTCGCGAAATTCCTCAATTTTACCGATCAAGGCAGCCATGGTAATCAACTATCCTCGTCGCCAATTTGTAATGAACTGTGATAACCTGGTTTATTCTCGATTTTTTGGCTTGGCACTGGAGAGCACTATTTATTCAACACTGCAATACACACTACACAACTACAGCAATGCACGTACGTGCACAAAGAGAAAATGTATATTTCAGCTCGTTTTGCGTATTTGCGTATTTTGCGGCGGATATATTATAACGTCAAAATCGCCTTAAGATTGGTTTATACTTCATGTAAATGCAAATGCGATGGTAATTTGACGTCAAGCCCGGTTCATACTTCATGCGAATGCGAATCGAACTCGATGTCATGAAACATTCGCTCCGAAATTTGCCGGAGTTGGAATAAGTTCAACTTTTACGAATACTTGCCATAACAGCACAAATTCGCGTTTGCTTTTGTTTTCGCACCGAGTACGAACCGGGCTTTACGAAGTATTCGCTGCGAAATTCGGCAGAGTTGAATGAAATGTGTGCAATTTTCGCAGCGCAAAAATTCCTCCTGACGTCACAAATTCGCGTGTGAAACGGCCATTATGTACCATGAACTGAATCCATCTCTAGTTGTTGTTGTTGTTGTTGTTGTTGTTGTTGTTGAAACATTTCTCGATGCAACAATTTCCACTCGCGGCTATGACCTATGGGTCTGTCGCAGAGACAGACCCAACACAACTGGAGGAGGGACTGTTATCTAGAGCTTGGAAGGAATTCCTATCTTCCATGACAGAGATCTTGATTTTGATCCCGAAGAAAACACGTGTTGTTTTCGGTGGCTCTTAGATCGCAGAAGGTCCTATTTGCCGCCATGTACAAACCACTAAGTGCCAATGGTGACATTATCAGCTAGACTCAACAATCTTGTCTATGCTATCCAAATTCAGTGCCCAATCAGCGGTTCTACTTCTACAGAAACCGCTGGTTGTAAAACTTTTGAGCTATGCAACTCTCTTGGACTGACTCAGATAGTCACTGAACCAACGAGGGAACACTTGCAAGGCTGGGGATATCAGACCACAATCCTGTCTAAGTTAAGCTGGATGTCCCTCTACATATACGAGTATTACAGAGGGAAGGCGTAGCGATGCGAGGCCGACTACTGGGGCATGAGATGCTACCTCTCTTCGGTGGACTGGTCCCTACCTCTTATAAACGCGAAGACCCAGAAGAGGCTTGCAGCAATATCACCAGCATCATCTGAGACGCAATGGATATCTATAATCCCTAGAAAGATTGTTTCCAATAACACACGAGACAATGTATGGTTCAACCATCTTTGCAAAAAAAAAAAACATTCAAGAAGCCTCGTTTGTTCAGGAAACAGAAGGAAAACAGCACCCACAAAAATAGGTACAAGTTTGCAGAAGCTAGAAAGGAATACAATCACAGAGAGAAAGAAGAAAAACAAAATTGTGTATAAAACAAGTTGAAGGAGTAGCTCTCAGAGGGCAGTCTCAGTAGTAACAAGTCGTTGAATACAGTCAATACCTTGTCTGGATGAAAAATAAGAAACCAAACACCAGTCCTAAAAGAAGACAACCTAGTGTTTACCACAGCCAAGGGGAAAGCTAAAAAATTGGTCCAGACCTTTGCAAAGAAATGTCATCTAAAGGATGCAGAGGAGCCTGTACCTGAGGTTCAGCCAACCAGAACAACCTCCAAGGACAGTATCCTTTAAACCCAAGTATATCAAAAGGCTCCTGAGAAACTTACAGCCTGACATAACTACTAGTCCTGATGAAGTTGCCTATCGAGTTCTTAAGGAGTATAGCGCTGAACTAGCCAGACCACCCAGCCATCTATTTGAGCTCTGCTTCTCACATGGATTATTTCCAAGCCAATGGAAACTGCGTCGATAATACCGATACACAAGAGGGACTCGAAATCTGATCCATGCATCAATACACCGTCCCATCTCTCTTCTCAGTAACATCAGCAAGGTTATTGAGGCGGTTATACAGAATAGACTTCAGAAATACCTGCTGCAGAACCATCTTATATCAGACAGACAGTTTGGATTTAGACCCCACCATTCAGCAAATACAACAATTTCTTAAAAAACTCTCTCAGCAATGGTCCAATGCACTGGACAGAGGCAATGAAGTGCGTCTTAAAGCTTTGGATATCAGAGAAGTGCATTTGACAGAGTGTGACACAATGGCCTCTGCTCGAAGCTCAAGGGAAAATGAGTCTATGGCAAGTTGCTCGTATAGATTGACAGATATCTATTAAACCGGTCCATCAAAGTGGTTCTATCTGGCCAGTCCTCACGTATATCTTCCATAATTGCGTCTGTACCCCAGGGATCTACGCTGAGCCCATTTCTGTTCTTCGTCTTTATAGATGATCTGGGAAATGAGTGCGGGAACACACTGTATCTATATGCAGATGACTCGACCCTCTACTGCGAGATTAGATTAGGTGATGACCATGAGGCCATATATAACAGCTAGCCTGAATAGGGACCTGGAATGAGGATCTGGGCAGACAGATGAAACGTGGTCTTCGAACCAACCAAGTGCAAGGCCCTTACAATTTTTAGAAAGAGGAACCCATCTAGGTTATCCCCTCTTTTGGGGGAACACCAGACTAGCTGAGAAAGATGAGCTTGAAAACGTGGGTTGTCACTGTTGATGAAAAACTCACTTGGGCAAGGCACATTTCTAACTAGCTGGACAGCAGCTGGGAGCTATAAGGAGATGTTGCAGAGCAAAGCTCTCCCAATCATCGGCGTGGACGAACAGGAGGCAAGAGTGAATCTCAACATTCCATCTCTGTAACAGTTCTGTACATGATGCATGGTAGTCTTTGGCCATCAGACTTGAAGGCTATATGCTCCCACAGCCCCATATGAGATACGAAGTGCAACACGCTTCAGCTTGTCGATACAGCCACGCACTCGCTGATCAAGTCCATAGGACATATTCGACTGGTAAATAACTTTTATCCACACTGCAGTCCATATCTGGAACAGACTCCCATAATGTGTAGCTGGAGTAATCAAAGACAGTGGCAGTCTCTCCTTCAAAAGTAGGGTTCATCAACATCTTCTGTCAAAGCATTGGTGTGTAGCAGGCCCCTTACCCCTCTAAGCTGCTGTGAACCACTGATTGGCCCATGGAGACTTCATTTATAGTGCTTTGTTGCCCATATCTGCACATGACCAAAAACTACTCCTTGGGCTATTGTTCACCTTAGCATTTAAACAAAATGTAAACAAATGTACACCAAATTAAAATGCAGTGTGAAAAATGGTAAGCAGAATAATAAGGAACGACAGGTCAAAGGCTACCCAGAGAATGGTAACCGCCCTTCTTCGTTCAATGTGGTGTCTATCTTTCTGACAGGTACCATCTGTGTATTTCTTCCAAATTACAGAAGCGGGTTCCCCTTCGTTGGTTAGCAATTGAGTCTGTCAGGCACAATACATACACCACCAAGAGTGATGTGTAAGTTTGCATCTCTGTCGTGTATTGAAGACCGGTGGCGTATCCAGCTTTTTGTGTCAGGGCGGGTACAATTACTGTGTCGACGTCTGAAAAGGCCGTCTCCAAAAACTGTCGTTTTTTAATTTGTTTGATGACGCCATCAAAATACCGCAGTTGGGGTTTCCCCTTGGTGCCCCTTACTGGAAACAGTTTTGCGTCACTATAAAAAAAAAATCATCTCGCAGTTTACCATGTAGAGTTGTACGTTGAGGGCGCTAGTCAGACAAAAATAGCTCCAATTCCATACACCGTAACACATACTTAAGACAAGCAGAATCTCTCTGCAGTAAATGTTTATGGAATTTTATGTACCATTGTAAATATACTTTATAATGCATTTATCTTCTTCTTTTTTTAGATTAAGTCATTGATTTATTTTTTCATTCGGATTTTTGCCTGCTTCTCCTTAACAGCCAAGAATAATGAATACCTTTTGATTGTGTATTTATTTGTTTTTCATTCACTTAGGTGGTCGTTTGGAATACTTCTGTGGGAAATATCCGCTGTTGGTAAGCTATTACAACCCAATAATATGAACAATGGGATTTGTATACCACCTAAATACTTAGATAAAATAATAAAATAAAGTAAACAGAAAAATATCATTTACATTTTAATCCTGATAACATTTATAATAGGCTTTACATCGAGTTTTAACTTTGAACAACGTTAAATTACACAGATTAGTTTTCTACCAAACAAAAACAGGAGGTCAAAATATATAGCTGTGACCACGTAGACATTTTCAGAGACAACGTTAACTTTGGTATCACCTATTAAAATTGTTGCTGGTCTCAATAGGGGAGCCTATCTTGGCACCTGTCTTACGGACTGACAGAACATTATCTGAATCATTCATAACACTTCGAATAAACACAATTTCTCCTTTATAAATCTCTCCTCGTGTGATTGTTTTCTTTTGTAGGGGGAACTCCCTACCCGACCATTGGCAGCGATTCTTTGCCCGGAAAGCTGCTGAAAGGATACCGCATGGCTAAGCCAAGCAACTGTGATGACCACAGGTATTAAGAAGAGAGAGTGTAAAAGGTTTCCCAAAGAAGAACAGAAATTCAGCTTTCTAAAAGGAGAGTAACAATATTACTCACAGATCGGTAGATGTACTTGTTTAACGATCGTGAAGAATAAAATAATGCATCGTTTGTGCTGATCATCTCATCCATGGCGAAGTGTATGGTTCTTCATTGAACAATGATCTATATATTGGTCGCTTGTGGATCCTTTCCTTTCCTTTCACGTTTTATATGTCTGTGCTCATGTGTGCTTTCGGTGAAACAGGGGCCAGCGACCCTTGATCCTGGTTCAAGTAGCCCTTTCTCTTCAATACATTTCAGCCCTTATCAAAAAAATAAGAAGAATTCAGAACATAATAATAATAAAAAACGACGGTAAGGTTTAACGACATTGCGTATGGGTATGTTTGAAAGTAGATATTAAGGATGGGCCAATGCAATAATTTCGTCCGTATTAATTAACATCAACAAACCTTGTTCAATGTTAAACACTTCCGAAGACAAATCACACATTCAATAGAACTTTCACTTTCCAAAGTTATGTAGTTTGGAACAGACGATTTGCCTTTAAACTCTATATTTATTGATTTTATTCTCTTTAACATGTACTTAAATCATAGGCGCGATGACAATGATCGGGGGAGGATCAGAAGAAAGAAGTAAATCGTTTATTTCAATTCACTTCTCCACTGATAGTTTGTTTTTTGGTTCTTTTGCTATAGTTATGCTCTGATGCGCAAGTGCTGGGACGAGGATGCTAATAATAGGCCAACCTTCACCGAGTTGGTCTCCATCCTGAGTGGCATGGCAGTGAATAACACAAATAGTGTGAGTTGGATTTCACCTAAAAATAAGCATCCGTAAACTTATCTAAAGCTTAACTAAAGTACAGCTGTGCTAAAAATGTTACATTAACTTTAGGTCAACTGGACTCACAAGGTCAGAGCAGAACAGAAAATCAACCCTATATCATTAGAAATCCATTGAAAACGAACCGCAGATATTAACGTACTATAGCGGTACGCCAGTAAGGAGGTCCGCTCAAATGATTAGATTTAAGGACGCCAAGGACAAATCAAGACAAACAGAGACAAATCAAAGCAGGAGTCAAATTATGCTTGGTCTCATGAACTTGTTCACATAAATCGATTGCAATAGTTTAAATTAACACATGATCTCAATTTTAACCTACAAAAACAACTGTTACAAAAAGTATTGATAAGATAATAGATCAGTTTCTAGCTCTATAAATTGTGAAACAGTTGCCATTGATAAAATATATTAAATGACAAAGTTTGTATTTCTAAAGTTCCCAGATTCAAAGTGAGGTTCCTAAGATTCACTGGTTCCTAAGATTCACCGGTTTCTAAGATTCACCGGTTCCTAAGATTCACCGGTTCTAATATTTTAATCAGGTTCCCCGAAGTTCCCCGGACGCCTGGCAAGTGTCCGGCTGTGTTGTGAACTAGGCCTCCATATTGCACCTGACATGAAACAGTCATATTGCAATAAATCAACATGTGACACACGGTGATTAAAACTTTGAGATAACGAAGACCAATTCACCCCAAAATCACCTCTTTTGTCAACATGAAATAAACCAACGCCTAGCCCAGCGGTAGCAGAGAACTTGCATTTTGACATTAAAATAATACACATTTTACTCATTTGAAACTAAAATGTTGGTTTTCAAGCACAAGTTTTGTACACGATACTCACACTTTGGTGTGCAGGCAGAAAAGGGATGATATTCGCGCGTTCACGGCACTGAGTGCGCGTTTGTATACATTTTTCTGGGCTGTGTGCCAATTGTACGGTGCCTCGTAAAAGACGTCTCACTACAGTACCTTAACTAGCGTTTATTATCAAAAAATACCCAAAATCTTTGCTACCCCATTTTAGCGATTCGAACTTGACTATTGGTTTGTATTTTGATATCCTGCTTTGTTTATAATGAAGACATAATCCTTTTCCCGATGAAAAGAAAGTTGCGACTGGAAAAGGAAAGACGACAAATACTTGACGAATGAGGGCGTTGTTAAGACGCCATTTTGGGGAGTAATAGATACGTGTTTCTAGACGTGTCCCTGCCCCTCCTCCAATAAAAAATGGGGACCGGGAGCTAGTTCCCATTTAAGGCCATTGATTGGATGACCTCTGCACGTGCGCAGTATGATTGTTTATTTTTGAAAATGATGATTACAACGTTGCGCATGGATGACAGTTGAACACATGCGACCTTTAGAAAAAACAAGACTGTTACCATAACCAGAAGGCAAAATAGCCAGCGTCTTCACGAAGGCTCATTTCGAGCATTTAAACTGTATAGGTTTCAAAATACTGAAAATAGTGCCCTTTTCTTTATTGAGAAGTACTGTGGCAACAACACTCAATACGCCAAGATTATTCAACGGTTAATGTTTCCCTTTCTATTCCGCAGACGTATATGGCGATGGACAGCATCAGGTATATCAATTGGAGCGCCATTCGCCCCGAGTTTGATGACAAATGAGAGTTCACCAAAGCAAAATAAAAAAGGCGTGGTGCCTGTTTCTCTTCGTAACACTGGTTAAGTCAACTCGAAGATTGAAAGAATTAGGCAGGGCGAGGAAGAAGTTATTTCTTAAATGTCTGTGCCTTTTGTAGTTCTACTATAACGCTGGGGAAACGTGATAGACCTATAGTTCCCCAGCGATACTATAAAATTAGAGCATTCTAAACTATCGAGATCTGGCTACGGTATGTTCTTCAGTCTGCAGATCAACAATATTTATTCAGAATCTTAAAACAAACAACAAACATCTATATTTTAAAAACTTATTTTGAAGCTATGTTCAATGCTGTTTTTTGCTGAACTGAACTATGGAATGGTATACACATAATGAATGTTTACGAGTGCAATGGTGAGACTATTTTCACGAGCTGAATTTAACAAGGCGCATCCTCACATTTCGAGTGTTTCGTACTATGATTAGGACCTAGGTCCTCTTTTGTGTCAATGTGCTAGAACGTTACTCCCGTGTTCCATTCCACGAGGCGAAGCCGAGTTAAATGGAACATTTCTTATGTCACCTCATGAAATTATTCTTACCATCGCACTCACAAACATTCTTTATTTGTATACTATTACACATGATGTTTAATCCCATATGCTAACAGGAATACATTTGTTGTTATAAAATATAAATCTTTGTACCACCTTACCATCAACATTTTTTTGTAATATAATTATCGTTCACAATGTATTGATTTTAGAGTTTGAGGGCATGAATGTGCACACTGTCAAACATTGAAAGAAATCGCCCGACTGTACGGAGATAACACATATTAGTTATGACCATTTTAAAATAGTGATATTTCCACAGAAAATATCGGGTCAGGCATAAGTAACTATAATATTAGTCCTAACCAACTATAATATTTAAATTCTACTGACGTATGTACAAAATGAACTTAACAGAATGATTTCATTACATAGTTAATTACGGATTGAAACAGCGAAATGTGAACACGTACAAAAAGTCAACTGTCAAGACAATTCTAACAACTATGTTTGATACCTGCAATCTATTACAACAGGAAATGGTACCTTAGTACAGCATGAAATGACAACTTAATGAGGAGACAGTTTATTTTAAATAGTTTCACACAAAATACTGGTCAGAAGCAGACATTTCAGTGGTCACATCCCTAATGCTTTTACGAATTATATCGTCGAAAAATGCTGAAAACGTTTTTTGAGGGAGTATTTTTAACGGGGTTATGAGAGGGTTTCTGTTGGTTTTTGTTTGTGTGCAAGTCTTCTCAATAAGGTACCAGTCTTACTATAACTACTATAACAACTATAATCAAGAGTATTATTTGGCAAAATAGGGGCCGAAACGCCCTCCTCTTTCCACTCAGACACGCCCTTCCTACTACACGGTGAATTATAAACGCTTTTCCTTTACTATACAGCAAAACTGTCAAAGGCACAATTATATTACAAAACTTGAAATCATTAGGATTACGGTTAAGATTACAACACTGTACAGATTAATGCATATGGTATGCGAATGTTGAAGTGTGCAAGTTTAACTACATGTACAGTGGCGTGCGATAACTTACAACAGCAACACAATAATATTTACCTGTATAATATTTGTTCTTCCCTATATAGGGCAATTTCAATTTGATTGGTCCCCACTTATTTGCTAAATATTCAATATCAATCCAGTTTTAAATGTTTAGTCACCAATACCCGACGTGAAAGTTGTTCAACAATTTACCCCAGTGTACAAGGTGTATTGAACATGATAGGTTAATGTGCAAAAGTTATGAAGTTAAACACTGTCAAAGTGGCTCCATCTTAAAGGGTATGTCATTAGCTTTTCATTGGTATCTGATTTGCATCTCTTCAGCCGTGGATGACCGAGCACCATGGATTTCAAACCAAAGGCCAATAACCCACTGTTTCCAAGTTTCCTGAATAAGTGGTGAGTTAAGCTGGCACAAGAATCTAATATAGGTTTTCCCGGCTATTTTAAATCAGTTTTTATTCAAAATCAACAACTCTAACATTCAATTTCGTCCAAGAAAAGTTTCACACGCTTTTAACAAAACCAATTCGGTCATTTTCCAATCAATTTCAAAGTTTGATCACCCTTTTTAGTCACCGGGTCAAGAATATTCGTCATAACAGATCAAATTCGTTGAAGCTGTTTCCGAATGGCAGCAATTATTGATCGAATTCGTCTTTTATAAATCAATTAGACGAATTTGATTTGTGGATAACAAGGTTCGGCGTAGACGAGACGAAATCGAATACTCCTGGACAAAAACGTGCTCATTGATTCAGTTTGCTTGAACTGAATTTGAAATTGTCTGACAAAAGACAAAATTAAACATTAGAAGTGCACTAAATCGAGGTTGATGGACGAATTTTAAAATTAGAAGCGGTGAATTCGAATGATAAATGTTTTAAAATAGCCGGGAAAACCGATAATACCGGAGTCTTATATAGCGCACTTTTTCTACCACCAATAGGTACACAATGCACTGGAAATTATGTATATTATGAAAGAAAGGTTAAAATACCTTATGACAAACGTTTATGACAAGTGTGCTTCCGTACTGTGCAACTGTAATTAGCGGTAAGACCTGCCGTTCTGAAGTAGACTTTGCATGAGATTTTCCATTCTTAAGTTGACATTTTGCCCAAACCGCCTCCTTCACTATACCGTTTAATGATGGAATGATATATTGTGCTCAAGTTTTAATTAAGCATAAACATAATTCCTGAGCGCATGATTACTCGTTCGTAAGCACAGAATGCACGGTAATAAGCAGTTGTGGATCTTGCAGTATATTCGGCTCAATTAGCTTTTAGTGAAGGTTCCGCTCTTGCACTCGAACTTCTAATTAACGGCAAACACTTTAGCGCTTATTAGGCCATTCTTAAGCATGGACAGGATCTGTCGTTTTATGTTACTGACCATCAATCGATTAAATTTTAATTGAATAATATTTGTTTCATGTTGGAACGGTGCTTGTGCGCGACATTCTAATTAAAAGTCAAATGGGGGTGGGGGGTACTTCTGAGGTGTACGCGATTAGCAAACATTTTATTCCTCTTTTAAAATATAGGTTTTCCCGGCTATTTTAACACTTGTATCACACAAATTCCCTATATCGATACTTTAATTTCGTCCCCGATCATCGCCAAGCTCACTTCTCAATTTGAATTTCAGAAAGCCACCACTAGATTTTATTTAAGGTTCAGTATAATTCAAATTGTTAGCATTCCGATTCGTCCAAAATCTTTGAAATTCGTCTCGCGAAGCCATCGGCGTTGAATTGACAAAGCAAATTCGTTTTTTGTCATTCGTTTTCATGTTGTTGTCATTACATTTCGTCCCCGGTGACTTAAATTGTATACGTTTAGAAAATGCGCCCAATATTTAGACTTATTTGAAGAATTATGCATATTAAAACAATGATAATTCGACATATATTTCCTTATATGTATAAATAAAAATAGTTAGCTGTAAGGTATGAATTTTTATTTCTGTGTTTCACAATTGACATTATATCAGGAATTGACATTTCACAATATGCACTTATGACATTGACACTAGGCTTTAAGTTCAAAGACCTTCTTAATGCTGTTCTTTGATAGACATACCTTATTTCTGTTGTTTTATTTATATACATGTACATATATCAAAGAGCAACATTACGAAGGTGTTTGATCTTAATGCTTTACATATGCTAAGCAAAGAGCATAATGTGAAAGTTCAATTTCTGATTTTCATGTTAATTGTCAAAGAAAACTCAAAAGTTACAGCTACACTTTCATTTATGAGAAATATTTGTTAGAAATTTAAATTTGATTAATGCAAAAACAAGTCCAAAGATTGGGCACATGTTTAATCGTAACGTTTTAAGTCACCAGAAATGAAATGAAACGACAAGAACATTAAAACGAATGACAAAAAAACGAATTTGCTTTTTCGATTCAACGCCGAATGCTTCACGAGACGAATTTCAAAGATTTTGGACGAATCGGAATGGTAAAAGTTTGAATTATACTGAACCTTAAATAAAATCTAGTGGTGGCTTTTTGAAATTCAAATTGAGAATTGAGCTTGGCGATGTTCGGGGACGAAATTAAAGTATCGATACAGGGAATTTGTGTGATACAAGTGTTAAAATAGCCGGGAAAACCTATATTTTAAAAGAGGAATAAAATGTTTGCTAATCGCGTACACCTCAGAAGTACCCCCCCGTGTGATACAAGTTTTAAAATAGCTGGGAAACCTATATCTGTGAAAAATGCTAACCATAAGTTCAGATTTCTGCTGCGGTATACAGTATATATTTTAGGTACAACGTACTATTAAAAGTGTTTAATAGCCTTGGAGTTTTGCCTACACACGCCGGGTTTTCATTTCGCACCACACCATCTTCCGGCCTGTCGCTGCCGTGCCATATCCGATGCCACGTTGGATGCTGGTTTGGTATTCGCCATTCAAGTTCTGTTTGCTGCCGCTGCAGGTGCTGAACCACCAACCGCCTCTCTCCTGCTGTGCACAATTCGCCATGGACTCGTCATCGTTATCTTGATCGTACGTGGAGAAAGGCTGGCCATTTAGTCCGGTGATAGATACCTGATTAGCTAAAAATCAAAGAAAAAGGCGTGATTAGATGACTGTTTTGTTCCAAGTTATATAGGTCGCGTACTATATAATGTAGCAAAATATGAATTGTTAGGCTAAAAAGAAACATGGTCAACTTAATCGTTTGTATCTCGAAACACACATTTGTCAATTTGCGGGGTTAATAGGGTCACTTCGTGGTGACGGTGACGAAATGTGTGCTTGACTGGTTTTAAATACTTTGTTTAAGACCGGTCTGAGTCTTGAATTACTTCTCTGATAATTACCCTCGGCAAACCCATTCATCAATACCTTTCCGGTCCAAAATCAAACGTTTCGGTCCAGAAGTCAACGCAAGTCATTCTGAATTTTCAATGATTTCGTTCACCTATTTCACTTCATAGTTTTCGAAAAACTATAATTATGGAATGTCCATCTCGCGCAAAGTCGTAAACAACTCCCTATCGCGATGTGGCGCATAAGGCAGCTGTGCTGGTGTATTGTGAATTTAGGAATATGAAATACGGACTCACTGGTAGTATTGCGCTGCCTACGTGCATGAGGATGTGAATATTCAACCAATAAAACAGTAAAAAGGGCTGGATGTCATAGGAGTCCAAATTTCATGTGACACTGGAACAGTGTATAAAAAAGGCCAGCCGATCACTTCATCAACGGTTTAAAACCGTCAACGTGACGGACTCTCCAACAAAAGGAATGGGAACGTAAACCTGGGTAAACTGTTAAAGGTATTTCTGAATGACAATGACAAACAATTACCTATGTAATATAGAGAGTACGAACTTCCAAGATGCAGCTCGTACGTAATAGCCCCAATGTTAAAAGGCTGATACTCTCCACGCCCGGTGCTTCCAACGTCATTTCGAAGATCCATTCTCAAAGACCAGGTCTGCCCGGGATTGTCGGTCAGACGGTGGATGACCTCGTTGCCCAACCAGAACTCCCCCATCAGATCACCGAAGCCATCACGGTAATCGGCCCAGCCACGGGTGAAATTCACCGATCCATCCACGCGTCGCTGAAATACCTAAAGAAAAAAATAGATTGAAAACGATTGGGCAATGTTTTACAAAACAACAGATCCTCAGCAAGGAAAATAGATTCTGACTTTTCTTTCCGTTTAATTGTGTGCAATCTAATCTTTGCACATTCAAGATAACTATTATGCAAATCAAATGGATTTCAAAAGAATAGAAAAGTTACGATGAAAACAAAAACTTCATTAGGACTGCTGCACTTTTCGTTTGAAAGTATCGTTTACTTTCTTTGTAACCATTCTTATTACCAGGATTTTAAGTTATTGCCATCTTTCTTTCATCATCACCGCTATTTATATATATATATGTTATAGGATTTCTTGTGTCATTTTGACCTGGAAATTAAAGCGCGAGGCCAATAGAACCAGGATCAGAGTTTTAGAGTGAAGAGCGTTGATTGTAGCATTCGAACTTAAAGGAAACGTGCAGTGGAAATTCAGCTCATCTTGTTTTTCTGCACATTACTATGTGTGTTGCAACAAGTCGAGCACTGATAAGAAGAGTTAATACAAGATACTGTTTATAAAAAGCAAAATTTTAGGTCCCAAGTCTTTGTTTTTCTTCGTTTTCCATTACTGATAATACAAGGTACCTGTTATAACAATTAAAGGTAATTCTTAAAGTCCCAAGGACCTTGTTATAAAGGTGTTCGACTGTACTTGTTTCATTGAAGTGACAAGAAGGTATAGTTTCCAATTGTTAGCAAATTTCATATTGCAGTGGTTTAAACGCTGTGATGCATAGGTTTGCTATTAAGTACCTTCAAACAGTGACGAAATATAATTGATTGGGGAATGGGATTAACTTACGATCCAACCTTCATTATCCATATCACAGTAGACCCGTAAACCCTCTGGATACTGCGATGGGTAGATGGTGTAGGCACCATTCGTCCTCTCACCGGCTTCATATAGGGCTTCACAGTCGGGCGCCCTGACACCCACAGTTGGTTCTGCAGTTGGGTCAGCAGTGGTCAAGTTTAAGTAATACCAAGAGGTTTGACAGTTTATCCTATCTGGACTGGGGCGCAACAAGGCTCCTCCGAAACTTATTTTTGTAATAATTCTTATTTGAATTCGTGAATTTTCCTGATGTTAATCGGAGTATGTATTGAATAAACACCACTTCTGTGGAATGGCCATGTTGCCACGGCAACCGATTGAAACAAAATTTAGGTACATTTGGGCTATTTTATATAAGTTCATACAACTATGCATTTTTGGGAGATTCGAAAATGTGTACATTTGCTATTTACATTATGGTTAAAATCATGATCACGTGATCAAACAATGCGTGTTGGCAAATAAGCTGACACTAATGGCGTACAAAAAGTACCAATTTTTACCTTTGTCTGCACAATAATTTTATTGGTTATTGAATGGTACTCTTGTAAAGCATGGAAAAAGTACTTTATTTGCGCCCTTGGCCTCAGCGGTGACTTACAAATGTTTGTACCAAATCTGAAAGGATCTGAATAGAAAATGTAGGAATGATGGAAGAGGAGAAGTACTGTATTTGACTTAAAATGTTCACAATTACGTTTCTGTCAATCACAAAAAAATCACCGAGGTAAAGTCAGCACGTGTTTTGATGTTCTCTTGGTCTCCTTGGTACACTGAGTCATCGCTACAGGCAGAGGGCCCAAATAACACACAAACGCCCGGTTTTTAAAGGATGGATGTGTGTATGTTTATATCCTACTTTCAACTGTTCTTTCCGATTAACATCATCGCTCAACGCGCGTTTTACATGACACTTTTCGGGGATTTCAGGACTTAGTGCCCCTTTAAAGAGTACCAGCCAGCCAACTACATGCACAACTTAGGAAACTCAGCCGATTTATTTTAACTTAAAAATTTGATTCATTTTCTTGTTTTCAAAATACAGTTTCTTGTTTCGTAGATGTGTTTTTTTTGTGATGGGACTTTTCGTCTGCATTCATAACACCCAAATCACTTTGAGCACAGATACATCTTGACGATAAATGTGGTCCCGTTTATAATTAAATTGGTCCCGTTTAAGTTCATTTATTCTCATCTTACTGGCCAAACAGAGGGCATGGTGCCTTTACCATCGTGCCCATTAAATCCAATAAAACTGTTCCTTGTCCAACAAAAACAAACGAACAAAAATAAACAAACAGTTGGATCCTCACCTGGGCAGTTGAGCCGTTCACGAATCTCCGTCTTGTTCGTTGAAAACAAGACCGGTTCGGAATTGGGGAACTGGTGTATTGCAGGCAGCGCGAACTTAGGATTGCTCAATCCGCCGGGTACGATACTGGTGCACTCGCAAGGGTCGGACGCAGAACGCAACACCCAGCGAAGTTTGCTTTCCCGCTGAGGGTCCGGCTCGCTGCCCAAGTAACATACTCTCGCAGAGGTGAGGTGAATTTCTCAAAGAAAGTAGGAGGAAAAAGAAAACGCATTTAGGTTGATTTGTGAACGCATGCCTGAAAACCTTGTTTTTAACACGGGACTTGCATTTCAATGGAAACTGCTAAGCCTCACCCGAGCATGGAGCAAAAACATTAACGGGCATTTATAACATAAGCAGGTTTAACGGCGTCAATCGCTTCTCAGGAGTTAGGGGGGGGGGGGGATACCTTGATGAGCACTTATGCGAACGCGAAGCGCGAACTATAACGGCGTGGGGTTTTGGCCCGCTTAAGGGCCCCGAAATGATGTTGGATTTTTGACGCTCTTTGTTGCAATGAGGCAATACTGACCACCTAAACCATTTTTTTGGGCAAAACTTAATACCTATCGGAGCTATAGATTTATATTTAGGCTGCAATTTTTCTTTGGAGACGAAAAAAGTGGGGTTGGGGTGGGGAAATTTGGTGCCCGCTTTAGGGATTCTAGACGCTGTAGTGCGATCTGAGGTAATTTCTGACCAAATTTGACCAATTTCTTTTGGCAAAAAAAAAAAAATACCATTGAAACATAATTGTCGAGTTTTTGATTATTTGTATTACCTTTTCTGAGCCATGAGATTCATATATAGGTTGAGGACAACGATTATGATATCCCCCATTGTAAAAAAAAAAAGTGTGGGGAACTTGTTAGTTACTCGCTTGAAATGTTTTAATTTCAATATCAAGATGTGTGACGCTGACAAAAAAAAAGTTAATGGTAATTATAAGTTGAAAACCTTTTCATTTCAATTTACCAAATGTAAATTCAAATTTCGTCCGAGAAGAATTTGACAGGCTTTGAGCAAAATCATTTTAGTTACGTATCTATTTGGTACTTGATCAATAATAGATTTGTCAATACAGATCGAATTCCTCTCAGCAATTCCTGAATGACAGCATTCGGAGAACAATATAGCTTTCATTAGTTACCTTTACACCTGTATCGTGGAAGTTCCACAGAAAAAAATAGCCAAGAAAACTTAGTATAATTTTGCTACGCCATTACAATTGTAACAGCATTGTACTCACCTACACAAATCACCAGGAAACCCACCAGTGGCGTTGGTATCATTTTCGCCTGACTTTCTAATATGATCCTTCGTATTCTAAGATGGTCTGTGATTCTCAGTGATTCTAATATGTCAAAGCAAGATGTGTTAGCAGGCTTGTGTTGGCTACGAGTGCTCACGTTTTGCACGGATAGACGACCTACACACGACAGCGCTGTTATTTTTTGTGTAGACCAAAGCGTTAGGAACTGGTACAAAACATCGTCAATTAGGCCTGTAATTGCTCACGTAAGTGGCTTTTAAATTGTTCAAAGAGGACACCAATACCAAGGTTAACTCTTTAAGTGCATTTTTACCAAAAACATAACACCTTCCGTGGAGAATATGAAATAATTATGATCATTATAGCTGAAGGTTCGATGGATATGAAATAATTATGACCATTAGCAAGGGTCGATGAATCCATTACAAGGCCAGTAACTTAAGCGTTGGAATTATCAAATATCGTAAATGTTTAATCATCTAAACGTGTATATTTTGGCCACTGCCGAGAAAATAAAAAAACAATCTCTAGATAATGAAACAAAAGAACAAGCTTGTAGTGCACGGATCCATCGAATACAATTACCCCCTTAACGGTGACAGTGCCCCCCCCCCCCTCCCAGTTAAATTAACGGCAATATGACTTCGCCCCTCTTTTTCTTTCTCCACCCCCCCCCCCTTCTCCTTTCTTCTCCTTTCTAGGAATGAGGGGGTGGAGTGAGCGCCCCCTTGACTCACCGCCCTCGCGACGCCCATGTTGCGATCAAATATTGTTTATATTCTAAACAATTGTAGAGGGTTTGGTAATGAAAATAGTATGCAACTATAGATCTCTTTGGGGAGCGTGTTATACATTATACTTGCAGCTAGCTTCAATTTAAAAAAAAACGATACCGGCCTAGCTATATGTTTCTGAGAACATTATTTCTCAAAACAATTGTTCAAGATATGTTCAAACTACAGTAGTCCTCTGTGAAGGTATAACTTATTCAGCATTTCATATGAAAGCCCTTTCTCTCCTTATATGTTCTGTGAATCGCATATAAACTGTTTTTAGTCAGTGGGCTTGAGGTCCGGTAGCCCATATGCATATTCGGGTGCATTCTTTGAAACCCACAGGATCACTTGCAGATACCTCAAGGAGTTCAAAACCACTTGATGCCATTTTTTTCTGGCCCTTTTATGGGCGGGGTCATGACTTTAAAAAGTGCGGGCCTTCGTGTACCTAGAAATGATTCAGAAAATAATTAGCTAATTAGCTCACCTAAGAGCTACTAGAAAAAAATCCAGAAATTTGCCTCTTCGGGGGTGGGGCCACATTTTATAAAAGCGGGAGCCCATAGGATATGCATTTTAGACTCAGGGTCACATATGGACACATCAACAAGTCAAAAAAAAATCGCTTGGCCCCATTTTTTCCAACGCCCAAAAAGCTCTATCAAAAAAAATTATCATACAAATTCGTAAAAAATAAGTAAAATAAGTCGAACCCCCCCCCCCCCCCCCCCCCCCTGTGACACCCCTAAAACAATTATACAGGTATAATGTCCGCCTGTTCAAAATACGGTACACCATTGTGTAATCCAGTGTTATTAATCGTCGTATTTGAACAAAAAAAACTGTGTACATTTTCAGATTTTTTGGCTGATGAACCCCCCCCCCCGCAAAAATTCCTGGATCCGCCCTTGCTACAATATGGAGGACAGATGTTTAAAATGGCTGCCATTTGGAAATTCAAAAAGGCAAACCCAGGGGCGTTGGAAAAAAAATGGGACAAAGCCTTAACTCCTTGAGGTGTCCATAGGTGATCCTGAGAGTTTCAGAGAATGTATACCTGAAATGCATATGGGTTCCCGCAGGCCCACTTTTGGAATATGCCCCCTTTTATGAAAAAAGTGTGGCACGCCCCCAAAAGGGACCTTTTTTATGATTTGTCAGGCAAGCATTCTGTCCAGCCGGTTTTCTGTACTGCATGGGAACAACACAAAAAAACAAAACAAAAAACAAACAAACAAACACCCCAACACCCCCAACAAACAAACAAACAAACAAACACCCCGACACCCCCATTAGAGACACACTCTTGGAAAAAATGGTCCGGTTTACCTATTCCTTATAATGGGACTTGTGGTTTGGCCGAAGTCAATTTAGCGTGATCGGCTGACTGGTAAGGTTTACGCACAAAACCTGATTGGTTGTTTCCAAAGTGTCTTTCCCATTTGCAAAAGTTCTTTTTAAAAGCCCATGGGGGCATGCAAATTGCGATTTGGCCGGCGTAAGCAAGTTCGGGTATTTTTATTGGACAATCTTAAAAGGTATTTTTTATTTCCTTTTAAGAGTAAAGATTTCCCTTACCAAAACACCTAATTTTTTTTATATTCCCTGACGTGCCTTCATGTGCGCACCCCGCCCCCAATCACTCCTGAATAATAAAATGTCATTTCAGCTGGGTTTTGTTACTTTTGTAGTAGTTTGACCCCTCCCGCCAACAACTAAAACAAAAGTAGGCAAAATACTGATAACCTTTCAATGATATCAAGTGTCTCACATCTTTCAAGTTTTATTCATTTTGTTTAATTCCTTAGTCTTTTTGACATACAACTATTTAAACCAATTCATACAAACAAATATAAACGATTCCAAATGAGGAAAAAAGTTGGGTAGAAGGCCAATAAATTTGAGAAATTAATAATCACTTTAAAATATCATAGATGATTATTACATAAGCAACGACTACATGACTGTACACGGTTGAGCCAGGTTTTTGTATTTTGCCATTTTAAAAAGTGCGGGCCTTCGTGTACAAAGAAATGATTCAGAAAATAATTAGCTAATTAGCTCACCTAAGAGCTGCTAGAAAAAATCCAGAAATTTGCCTCTTCGGGGGTGGGGCCACATTTTATAAAAGCGGGAGCCCATAGGATATGCATTTTAGACTCAGGGTCACATATGGACACATCAACAAGTCAAAAAAAAATCGCTAGGCCCCATTTTTTCCAACGCCCAAAAAGCTCTATCAAAAAAAAATATCATACAAATACTGATAACCTTTCAATGATATCAAGTGTCTCACATCTTTCAAGTTTTATTCATTTTGTTTAATTCCTTAGTCTTATTGACATACAACTATTTAAACCAATTCATACAAACAAATATAAACGATTCCAAATGAGGAAAAAAGTTGGGTAGACGGCCAATAAATTTGAGAAATTAATAATCACTTTAAAATATCATAGATGATTATTACATAAGCAACGACTACATGACTGTACACGGTTGAGCCAGGTTTTTGTATTTTGCCATTTTGTGAATAAGAGTTTAAACGGGAAGATAAAACATGGGAATCCCCCCCCTCCTCCAAAAAAGAAATTCCTAGATTATTTTGAAACATTACAGGGCTATATTTTGTCTAATTTAGCTATTATGTGAAAAAAATATTTGATGCGAGGCAAGTTCAACACTTGATATATATATTGCGTTTATCCTTTTGTGAGGTTAGTTAATTATTAATAAGAAATGAAAAGACATGCAAAACCACCGAGAAAAACAATTGTGCATACGAAGTAAAAAATATAAAAAAAAAAAATAAAAAAAAAGTGCAATGAAATATATCACAAAAGGACAAACACAAATGTAATTTGAGTGTCACTTACACCTGTTGCAATGCATTTTGATTGATAGAAGTTCCTAAACAGTTTATTCTTTAAATTTTCCAAAAAAATTAAACTTTCTTGTGTTTTCTAATAAATATACAATGGAAAGAAAGTCACGTTTTAGTTAATTTTTTTTAATCAATTTGAAATGCGTTCTAGGGCCTTTAGAACATCTTTCTAGCAACTTTCAAGAAATTCCATTTTTTGGCCAAAATTGAAAAAAATGCAAGGGGTTAGCCTTACATTTTTTTGTCAAAATCGGCAAAATATTGACTTTTCTCAAAACAAGGCAGAAATTTATCTGGATGAAAGAGAAACATCAATCAACACACATAATTTTGAAGATCTGGGCAAAAAAACGTCAATTTTTGAAGAAAAAAATTTGGAACGATTTTACCTTAATTTTTTGGACAGAATTTCCCCTTCAATAGCACATCTGTCCAGCAATCGATTTTAAATTGGTTCTAAAGCCCTTAGGGCATCTTTCTAGCAACTTTTAAGAAATTTCATTTTTTCGCCAAAATTGATAAAAATGCAAGGGGTTAGCCTTACAATTTCAGTCAAAATCGGCCAAAAATTGACTTTTCTCAAAACAAGGCAAAAATTTATATGGGTGCAAATGAAATGTCAATCAATACTCAGTAGATGATGCCACTAGTTTCGTTTGTGTACCTTAACATGGACTTTTGTACCTTAACATGGACTTTTCTGGACAGACTTTATACCGTTGGAAAGTGGATGAATGGGCCAACCAGCATGCAAATCGGCAAGGCGCCAGACCTGAAACTTTTGGAGAAAACTGCAGATGTAGTAGCTGATGCCACTAGTTTAGTTTTTTGTGCAGTAAGTCCCATAGAAAGGGTTGTCAGCGCCAACCGACATAGCTGTCACGTATTGCAGTCTAAACGTACCTTACATAGACGGTTCTGGACAAATTTAATACCGTTGGGAAGCGGATGAATGGGCTAACCAGCATGTAAATCGGAAAGGCGCCAGACCTCAAACTTTTTGAGAAAACTGCAGGTGTAGTAGCTGATGCCACTAGTTTCGTTTTTGTGCAGTAAGTCCCATAGCAAGGCCAGTCAGCGCCAACCGACATGGCACTCATGTATCGCAGTCTAAAGGTACTTTAACAGGGACGGTGCTGGACAAACTTTATACCGTTGGGAAGCGGATGAATGGTCCATCCAGCATGCAAATCGGTAAAGCGGCAGGCCTGAGGCTTTTAGATGCAGTAGCTGATGCCCCAATTTCGTTTTTGTGCAGTAAGTCCCTTAGCAAGGCTCGTCAGCGCCAACCGACATGGCTGTTTGGCCTGCCACTGTAGCCCATCGCCAAGTTTTTCTCCGTGTTGCAACACTAGATACTGTTCAATGAGAAAAAAAACAATATTTCGTTCAAATCGTCTGTCTTTTTTGTCTACTTTTCATAAACAATCAGCTGGCAAAAATGTAATTCAAAGCATCACTTAATTTTTGAGATATCGTGTCTACCACGACTATCGTTCCTTTGCAAATGTGAATCGATTGTTCTGCTTGGACTGCCACGACAGCCCATCGCCAAGTTTTTCTCCGCGTTGCGACACTAGATACTGTTGAAAAAGAGAAAAACAATGTTTCGTTTGAATCTTCTGTATTTTTTGTCTACTTTCCATGAACAATCAGCTGGCAAAAATCAAATTCAATGCAACAGTTAATTTTTTGAGATAGCGTGTCTACCACAACTATCGTTCCTGTGCAAAAGTGAGGTCATCGTTCTGTTTGGACTGCCACTGCAGCCCATCGCCAAGTTTTTCTCCATGTTGCGACACTAGATACTGTTTAATGAGAGAAAAACAATGTTTTGTTTAAATCTTCTGTCTTTTTTTCTATTTTCATGAACAATCTTTTGACTAAAATTAAATTCAATGCATCACTTATTTTTTGAAATAGCGTGTCTACCACGACTATCGTTCCTTTGCAAATGTGAGGCGAAAGTTCTGCTTGGACTGCCGCAGTGGCAGTCCAGGCTGCAGTAGCCCATCGCCATGTTTTTCTCCGTGTTGCGACACTAGATACCGTTGAATGAGAGAAAAGCAATATTTCGTTTAAATCTTCTGTCTTTTTGTCTACTTTTCATGAACAATCAGCTGGCAAAAATTAAATTCAATGCAGCACTAAATTTTTTGAGCGTGTCTACCATGACTATTGTTTCTTTGCCAAAGTGAGGCGGTTGTTCTGCTTGGACTGCCACTGCAGCCCATCGCCAAGTTTGTATCCGTGTTGCGACACTAGATACTGTTGAATGAGAGATAAACAATATTTCGTTTAAATCTGCTGTCTTTTTGTCTACTTTTTTATGAACAATCAAAATTAAATTTCATGCATCACTTAATTTTTGGGATAACGTGTCCAGCACGACTGTCGGTCCTGTTTTAAAGTAAGGCAACTTTTTTGTTTGGACTACCGAAGCAGCCTATTGCCAAGTTTTTCTATGCAATGCGACACAAGACGGTGTTGAGGGAGAGAAAAACAATATTTCGTTGAAATCTTCTGTTTTTTTTTGTCTACTTTTCATGAACAATCATCTGACCAAAATTAAGTTTAATGCATGACTTACTGTTTGAGATAACGTGTCTAGCAGGAATATTGTTTTTGTGCAAAATGAGGCAAATATTCTGTTTTGACTGCCACTGCAGCCCATCGCCAGGTTTTCCTGCGTGTTGCGACACAAGACACTGTTGAATGAGATAAAAACATTTCATCTCACTAAAATTATATTTAATGCATCACTTAATTTTTGAAATAACGTGTCAGCACAACTATCGGTACTGTGTCAAAGTAAGGCAACTTTTTTTGCTTGGACTGCAACTGCAGCCCATTACCAAGTTTTTCTCCGCACTGCGACACAAGACGGTGTGGAGGGAGAGAAAATCGATATTTCGTTTTTAAGTCTTCTGTCTTTTTTGTCTACTTTTCATGAACAATCATCTGGCCACAATTCAATTCAATGTATCACTTAATTTTTGAAATAGTGTGACCAGCTGGACTATCGTTTCTGTGCAAAAGTGAGGTATTATTAATTGTTGAGCTCATATACATAATGCCTACAAAGTAGTAGGACAAACTTATGATGTAGTCACCTAAAATCTTTTTTGGTCATCTCGGAGAAAACGTATATTAAGAACGTCCCATTGTACAGAAAATACTCCCGACTATTGAAGATGCAGAAACAACCTACGCCATGCTTAAACAATAACTCATTAAATACCAGTTGTACTAGTTTGAAATTTTATTTCCTGGCCATAATGCATCAATTGTACTGGTTTGAGATTTTTTTTGTTATTGTTCAACCTATGTACATTAAGCCTATAAAGTATCAGGACAAACCAATGGGGTAGTCAACCAAATCTTTTTTTTTGTCGTCACGGAGAAAACCTGCCACACAGACGTCCCAGTGTACAGAAAATACTCCTCTTGACTATTGACCTTGCAGAAACAACCTACTTGTTGCTTGAACAATAACTCAGTAAATACATGTTGTACTGGTTTGAAATATCTTTTAATTTGTTGTGGAGCACATGTACATAAAGCCTATGAAGTATTAGGACAGACCAATTTTGAAGTCATCCAAAAACCTTTTTTTGTCACCACGGAGAAAACTTGTATTGAAAAGTCCCAATGTACAGAAAAAACATGTGAGGAACGTGTATTTTGAACGCTTTGCTTGAACAATAACTCATTGAATATCAATTGTACTGGTTTGAAATTTCATTTAATCATTGTTGAGCATATGTACATTAAACCTATAAAGTAGTGGGACAAAAAAAATGGGGAAGTCACCCAAAACCCTTTTTCTTTGTCATAACGGAGAAAACTTACCATAAAGACGTCCGAGAGTACAGAAAATACTCCTTACAACCTACTCGTTGCTTGAACAATAACTCAATAAACATATGTCGTTCTGGGTATGTCCGTTAATTATTGTTAAACACATTTATATCAAGCCTGGGAAGTATTAAGATAAACCAATGTTGTAGTCACCCCAAAACTTTTTTTCGTCATCACAGAGAAAACCTGATAAAAACCTCCCAGTGTACAGAAAACACACGTTGAGTATTGATCACGCAGAAACAGCATACGCTTTGCTTGAACAATAACTCAGTGAATACATGTCGTACTGGTTTCAAATGGCTCTAAATTATTGTTGAGCAAATTTGAATTAAGCCTATGAAGTATTAGGGCAAACCAATGTTGTATTCACCCACAAACTTTTTTATGTCATCACCTAGATAACCTGCCATAAAGACGGCCCAGTGTACAGGAAATACTCCCGACTATTGAACACGCAGAAACAACATAACGCATTGCTTGAACAATAACTCAATAAATACACGTTGTACTGGTTTGAAATGTCCTTTAATTGTTGTTAAATACAACCACATCAAGCCTATAAAGTAGTACGATAAACCAATGTTGTAGTCACCCACAAACTTGTTGATGTCATCACCTAGATAACCTGCTATAAAGACGTCCCAGTGTACAGGAAATACTCCTGACTTTTGAACACGCAGAAACAACATACCCGTTGCTTGAACAGTAACTCAATAAATACCTGTCGTACTGGTTTGAAATATTTTTTTGTCATTGTTGAGCACATGTACATAAAACATATAAAGTATTAAGAAAAACCAATTATGTAGTCACCCCAAAACCGTGTTTTTGTCATCACGGTGAAAACCTGCTGTAAAGACGTCCCTGTGTACAGAAAATACTCCTGACTATTGAACACGCAGAAACAACCTACACGTAGCTTGAACAATAACTCATTATATAATAGTTATACTGGTTTAAAATTTCACGCAATTATTGTTGAGCAAATGCACATTAAGCCTATAAATTATTAGGACAAACCAATGGGGTTGCCACCACGGGGACAACCTACCATAAAGACTTGAGTGACTACAACATTGGTTTGTCTTAATACTTTATAGGCTTTACGTACGTGTGCTCAACCCTAATTAAGAGAAATTTCAAACCAGTATAACATCGTAACGCGTAGGTATTTTTCTGCGTGTTCAATAGCCACGAGTGTTTTCTGTACACTGGGACGTCCTTAATGCAAGTTTTTTGTTTTCCGTGATAACCATAAAGGTTTTTGGAAGACTACATGGTTGATTTGTCAGAATACCTTATAGGCTTGATATATACATGTGCTCAACCATAATTTTAATTAAAAGAGATATTTCAAACCAGTACGACAGGTTTTTTAAAGAGTAGGTTGTTTTTGGTGTCTTACTTCGAAAGGGGGTCGCCTTTGGGAACAGCCAAGTTGGGATTGGTTTTGAGGTGAAGAGGTCATAGGTCAAGGACACTGTGGTGAGGTTAGGGTTATTGGTTTCTTGGATGATACAATATAAAGTTAGAAATGACATTTTTGGTGTCTAACTTCGGTAGGGGGTTGCCCTTGGGTACAAGCTAGTGAGATTGGTTTAGGGTCAATAGGTAAATTTCAAGGTCCTCCTGGTGAGTTAAAAGTTAAATGGTTTCCAGATGATAACTTGGGTTACAAATGAGATTTTGATGTCCAACTTTTTTAGGGGGTTGCCTTATTGGGTATAGGCAAGTTGGGATTAGTTTGGGGTCTACAGGCCAAAGGTCAAGGTCACCGTGGTGAGGTTAAGGTTAATGGTTTCAGGATGATAACTTGAGTTAGAAATACAATTTTTGGTGTCTAACCCTAGTAGTAGGTGGTTGCCCTTGGGTACAGCCAAGTTGGTTAGGTTTTGGGGTCAAAAGGTCAAGGGTCAAGGTCAACGTTGTAAGTTAAATGTTAATGGTTTCCGGATAATAGCTTGAGTTAGAAATGAGATTTTGGTGTCAAACTTCAGAAGGTTTTTTCATTTATTTTATTTGTCTCAAATCATGTCCCAGATAAATTCCAAAAGATAATAACATTAGAGGCAATTAATTCTTAAAGCGATAAAAACTTGCACAATGCAAACAAATAAAAATAATACATGAGTGAAAATGCCAGGTAGTACAATGCAATTGTACGAAAACACAAACACCACAAAAACAAGGAAACTGGAACAATACCAGAAAGGGAGGACAACATGCACCTAGAAAAAAGGCACACAATTAAATCACACTGAGCCGGTATTTAAAATGTTTATGAAGTAAGAGATGGGACTTTGTTGGAAGCGCTTGGTTCTATCAAACAGTTGACTTATTCAGTTACTGTTCCTACTGTTTCACCACGACTAGCCTCGTAAGCGGGAGCAAAGGAGTTGTTCTCTAATTAGAGCCAAGTGCATTAGCACGTTTTATGTAATGTCCTACTCTTCTTCTATCTAGTGTATCTAAGTTACAAAGGTTGAGGGCATCAAAGTATGAAGTGTACTGATTCTCCAGGATGGTCCTACAAGCTCGTTTCTGTATCCTTTCAAGATCACCAGTTTGCTTTTTTGTTAAACTACAGGGTCAAACAAACCGGAGCCCAAACCCCAAAAATTATATGTCATATTTTTAACAAAATATGTAGCAGCAAAAATAATAATGACTGGAAAGCCAAATTCATGAGCTACTTTTTGAAAGAAAAAATTATAGATTGCTAAATCCGTTCAAAGAATATCACCATTTTCACACAAAGACCCTTAAACCTATCGTCCAAAACTGCGGTTTCATTTTGGTGTCTTACTTTGGAAGGGGTTGTCCTTGGCTACAAGCAAATTGGGACAGTGGTTTCGGGGTCAAAAGTAAAATGTCAAGGTCACTGAAGTGAGATGAATCAATGAAGAACTCAGAGGAGATTATTCTCAGGTTCCGTGCCACTGCAGCTTTATTCATCAGACATAATGTAAGAGTGAGCGCGGGCGAACTGTTCACCTAATGTGCTTGCGCGCATACAAAGTAGTGCTCATGAAGTATCACAACATCCCTCCCCTTTTGAAAATACAATTTCAGGAATAATTATTGGTGTACACATAAAACTGGAATTTACTTAATTAGCAAGCATTTACATGAAATGTGTAGTGATGGCTTTTCAATTGACAGGCATATGAAACATTGGTGGTCATATCTTACTGACAACTACAACTTTTGTTTCTCTGCAATATGTGGCACACAGTCTTAGTACCTTTTTTTTGAACAGTAAAAGTGAACTTCAGTACTTTCTTTCTTTTGAAATTTGACTTTGGTACTTTCTTGCTTTTTTCCTTTTTGAACGGTTAACAAATTTAACTTTAAACAACAATAAATGTACTGAAACGGGTTTAATAAACATATGAAACTTTGAGTTCTGTTTCAAATCGTGTGGGTTATTTGTTTTGTTTCCATATGAAATTAAATGTGAAATATCGTTTCTGAACCAAATTGTTTGAAGTATCTGCTATGTATAATCTGGGTGTGTGATATTATTCAGTGTATCTGGCTGGTTTTCGGATTGTGCGTCCAGATTTTGTTTTGCGAGTGACAGTCGGAGACTTGTTTCGATCTGTTTTGTTTCGGTCTGTCGAAGAGAATTTCAGCTGGTGACGGTAGTTTGGAGTCCACAGGGGTTGCACGGAGGTTCAAGAGTGCTATGTCGACATTTTGTCCAGACTCTGGCATTTCTTGATCACTGTCTTGACGGTTCTGAGTGAACGTTCCACAAAACCGTTTGAACGTGGATAACGTGGAGACGAAGTTGTGTGCTTGATGCCCCATGTGTTACACATGTCTTCGTAGTTTTTGCCTACGAATTGGGGGCCGTTGTCTGACATAACCTCAGCTGGTGCTCCAAGGAGGCTGAATGTGTGTGAGGTGATGCCAGCAACTGCTGCACTGGTTGTGCTGTTCAACTTGTGAACGACAGGGTACTTCGAATAATAGTCAACTATCAGTAGATAGTTCCGTGGATTTCAAACAGATCAGTGCCAAGTTTGGTCCAGGGGGTCGAAGGTACTTGATGTGGCTCCAATGGTTTCTTTTGCTATTTGGGTTGGGATTCCTGGCAGTAGGAACACGCTTTGACAAGTTCATCAATATGACGATTGATGTTGGGCCAGTAGACCGACTCTCTGGCTAGACGTCTTGTCTTCTCTATACCCATATGGCCTGTATGGAGCTGTTGTAAGATATCCGTCTGAAGTGAGTCTGGAATGATGACCTGTCTTCCTTTGAAGATTATTCCCCAGGAGATACCAAGCTCATCCCTGTATGGCCAGTAGACCTGTAGGTCTCGAGGTAGTTCCTTGACGGAGTCTGGCCAGCCACTGTATATTATCTGACACAGTGCACTTAGTACAGGGTCTCTTGCTGTTTCTCTCTGCAGTTGCTCTTGTTTAGACTGCCCAAAATGCACAAGGTCCATGCACATGGCGTCTAGGGGTATGTCATCACTCTTTGTCGGGTTTGGCAATCTGCTCAGAGCATCTGATAGCGTCATTGTTTTCCCTGGTTTGTACTGTACGTCAAAGTTGTATCCTTGCACCTTAATTAGCAAGCGTTGCAGACGAGGTGGTGCACTCGAGAGGGGTTTCTTCCAGATCATCTCAGGTGGCTTGTGATCAGTGTGGAGTGTAAACTCTTTCCCGAAGAGATAGCTATGGAACCTGGTGATGCCAAACACTAGGGATTGTGTTTCTCTCTATATGTTAGAGCTTGTGCCGGGGAAAGACTCTTCGACGCAAATGCTATCGGCCTGTTGTTTTGAAGGAGGCAGGCTCCCAGACCCTTCTGTGATGCGTCGACTTCCAGCACAGTGTGTATCTCTGGGTTGTAGTACTGGAGACACGCTTCAGTGGTGATGGAATATTTCAAGGCTTCGAATGCTGCTTGATGGTCATCCTGCCACATGTATGGCACATTCTTCTTCAGGAGATCCCTGAGGGTCGCTGCTTTGTCTGCCAGGTTAGGGATATATGCAGAGACGTATGTGATCAGGCCTAGGAATTTTTGCAGGTCTTCCTTGTCCTGAGGTGTTGGAATGCTGTGGATGTCCTCAATTCTGCCTGGGTCCGGCCGGATGCCGGTGTCGGAGTACAGTGACCCAAAGAAGTTGATTTGGTTTGTCTTGATGTGGCATTTCTTGCTGTTAAAAGCTAAGCCTTCACGGCTGGCTGTTTGAAGTAGATTCAGGAGGTTGGCATCGTGTTCTTCCTCAGTACGGCCATATACAGCAACATCGTCAGCAATGCCGACGCATCCTGGAACCTGTTCTATGATGTCGTCCATGCACTGCTGGAAGATGTCTTGGCTGATGGAGAGACCAAATGGAAGGCGCTGGAAACAGTACCGGCCAAGTGGCGTTCGAAAGGTGGTCAGCTCTTGGGATTCTTCCTCGAGCTTGACGGCCTAATACCCAGCTTTAGCATCAAGCTTCGAGAAGAATTTGGCTTGAGAAATGCATGGTTGAGTTCCTCCAGTGTGGGTATTTTGTGCGGACATCTCTTGAGGCTCTGGTTCAGCCGCTTAGGATCCAGACAGACCCTAAATGTCCCATCTTGTTTCAAGCTCGTGGTTTTCGAACTTCACCAGTCGGTGTGATGGGTGACCTTTCTAATTACACCTTGCTGTTCCATCTTGTCGATCTCTATTTTGAGCTTCGGCTTCAGGTGTATGCTACACTTCCTGGGCGCGTCAATACTCGGTTTAGCATCCTCCTTTAGATGAAGAGTTGCTCTGGCTTTGAAGTTTCCAATTGTGTCAAATTAGATGGGGTACAACTTCACGAGGTCGTGGACCAACTTGATGGTGTCATGTGACAGATTTTGAGGTTCACCTACTCCTGGTTGTTTGGGTGATGCAGGGGCTTGAGGTGACGATTCAGTGGAGTGGATGGTAACCACTTCAAGCTCGCAGCACATGGGCAGGCCGGCTATGGCTGGTCCAGGGACATCTACGACGTAGAACCTGTTCTTTGTCCACTTCGGTGTCTTGTAGCGGCATAAAAGCTCATTGCACCCTAGACATACAATCTCTGTACCGTTGTACGCCGTCAGCTTGGTCTTCACAGGCTGGACGAAAGACTTCCATCGACTTCCATACATCTGTTTGATCGTACGCAGGGGTTTTCCTTAACTTTTTCCTTTACTGGCCGGCCGGGCCAGTAAACCAGAGTTTTCACTGGCCCGCAACCTTTTACACTAGCCCACATGTTTTATAATAGTAACTTTCAATCAAATCACCATAAGCATTTTTGATAACATTTTTGATAATAAATTATGCAATATGAATACAATCGGCAATTATCTTAATCATGTACATAATATTGCATGTAGTTCCTTTTTAAGTGATGTCAATGTTTCTTTAATCGTCCATGCTTTAACATAGAGCAAGGCTTTAATTAACAGGAATCAAATAGGTGGAGAAGTTATAATCAAAATTTATGCAGTGTGCTTCGTTCCGAACTTAAGGCTTTAGGTGTTCTATTTCCGACATGTTTTGATAAAACACGAACTAAAAAAGCGTTATCTTGAGGAACAAGAAAACATTGCACACAGTCGTGGTATTAATGGGAGTTTACCAAGTTAGTAACTGAACTGTTTTAACTTGTTTGAAAATGAGTGAGAAGGCCAGTATTTTCAAAAAAACATCTCTCGCGCGCGCCATGCATTTCTAGCGAAGAATGGTGCAATCAGCGTGCCTAGCCAAGAAGCGCTGCGGGCGGGCGACCCACGAACTTACGCTGGTCACGTCAATCCATAACGTTTTCCGGAGCACGGTCCACTTTACATTCACTAGTCTTTACATTCAAAATAGGCCCCTCGAATCTCATATTGTCCTCATCTTTTCGGTACATTCGTTTGATAGTGTTCAAGAAATCATCCCAAGAATCCGTTCGGGCACAAGTTTTGGCAGTGAAACTGTCATGAAAGTTTTCTCCTCACCACGTTGTATGATACGAATACGATGTTAACGTACGTACGTACGTCTGTACCGTGAGGACTGACTGCAGACGAAGTAAATCACGTGCGCTGCATGTGTGCACAATGTGTAATGGCAAATACACGTTGATTCGCCTCATGTTCGTCGTTGGGATTTAATGCACAGCGCACTGCGAATATACATGGAGTGATACGAATTCGAACTACCGATGTTTTTATTTCGGTCGGCGTGGCAAAAGTATTCATGTGTTGTATCACCCTTAACTTTTCATTTTGATTGATTGAAAAATACTGTAGGGAAAACTTCGTTATTTTATTTTTTTTTAACCGTTTTCTGACTCGCCCGTCGGACTACTGAGAGGAGGGTTTTGACTCGCCCGCCGCTGTTTTCACTCGCATTTGGCGAGCGGGCGACCGCTAAGGAAAATCCCTGCGTACGGAGTGGCAACGTGTTTCCTCCGGCTCCAGTGTCAACTTTTGTGATTAGTCGGTGTGTGCCGATGAGGTCGGGGCAGATAACGTCAAGCGTTGTGTATGCCTCATGTTCATCTCTGTTGGTGTCATTTGGCTTCTGCTTGCCGGCATTGGATCGACTTTTGGATCTTGGTCTGCGAGTTGTATTTCCTCGCGATGGGCTGCGGCCACGTCTGGACGGAGATTTGCCCTTGCGTTTACCCTGGCTTCGGGTCTTTCTGCAGAATTTGGCCCAATGGCCCTTGGAACCACATGATTTACATGTGTCCCGGTAGGCAGGACACCGTCTTGGTGGGTGGGATAGACCACAGTTGCCACAGATTCTGGCAGTGGGTCGGAAAGCATGGACAGCTGTGTGTGACGCCTCCAACGTCTCAAGGCACTTTTTGCCAGCAAGGATGGCTTCGTACTTCCGTCCCTCTTGAAGCATGTCATCGGTGTTAAATCCAATGGGTTTGTCTAAAGGATCTTTCTGGAAACATTCAGATGTGGTAGACGCAATCACTAATTCGATGATGCGTTCCGTCATTTCCTCTGGTCCGAAGTTACATTCGTGTGCCTTTGCTCGGCATCTGTTGACGAAGTTGTCCAGGGATTCATCTGGTTTCTGGCGATACCGCATAAGCTCCAGGCGATGTATGCGGAAGTTCACTTTGATGTGCAGCTGCTTCTCGAACAACTCCCATAACTGGTTGAGGATCAGTTGTTCTTCTGCCGGCAGGCTTGAAGAATTTATCATTTTGAGGCCTCCAGGTCCGACTGCTATTTGTATCTTAACAGCACGCTTGGCAGGATCGGTGATTTCCTGGTCCCTGAAGTTCAGGTCCATCCGTTGTTTAAAAAGCTTAAACTCTTCTGCGATGTCTGTGGCACCCCAGTTTATTTCTGGGAACTTGGCCATGATGCAGGGCTGTGGGATAGAAATCTCTGGGATACAATTCACTATGCTACAGCAAACGAAATTGTAAACAATAGCAACTTCAATGTAGCTTAAAGGTAAGTGCTACGATTAGTGATCACAAAAAATCACAACAATATAATTATTTCAATAATAATTTTGACTATTCACGAATATATTTGTCAAAACACATATTATTGTTCATATATGAAATGTCCAGAGTTCTTTTGGTGAGCAGTCCTTTCTCCAAGAATGTCCAAACACAGTTGGTCCTGCTTTTCCACAGAAATGAGCGATGTACTGTCAGATTTCCAACTTGACTTGATGTCCCGTACAGGCCTCCGTAGATATGATTGATGCACAGTTCCGGCACTGGCGGATGAATACGGCAAATGTTCACTGTGATGAGCGGGAAGCGCACAGTTCCGGCGATGATGCGGAGTGATAGGGTCAAAGGTCACACTTGACGTAAAAATGCGTGAAGCGGTTCACAGGGCATGTGATGTTCACGGAACTATTTGTTCATACGCACAGCTACAAGAATGTGTGCACGATAGCGAAACAATGTTTAACAATATGAAGGTGATTCAAAGGTGTACATTGTTACGTAAACTGGCTGGGTGGGGGGGGGGGGGGGGGGGCTGGTGATCACTCCCGTAGATCAGACTTTTGACAAAGCTATTGTAGTGACTTGCCTTGGTCACGCGATGGTGCGACGGGCTGGTCCCTGACCGGTCGACCGTGTGTACGGGTCGAGTAAGCTCGGTCGAGTCCCGGTGCGGTCGCGTCAAATCGGAGCTTGATCAGCTTTCACTCAGCTCCACGAAAAAGACGAAAAAGTCCTCTGTCGCTATGATGCCGATGGTCTACTCGGGGCGAGGGGTTTTCTCTTGTCCGTGCTGTCCACAGCACGGTATAGCGGTCCGTCTCAGCGTTGGCTCGGTGATGGCTTAGGCTTGGCTCAGTCCGGCGATGACTCCGGGCTAGGCTACGCACGAAGCTGAGTTTCAGTTACGTTGCGTGCGGAATGCAGTGGGCTTGGCGACGGTGGGTGTGCGGCATACAGTGTGTGATGTGGTGCGCTGAATCTACGCACGCGGCGAGTACACATATGGATATGTACAGTTCACACTGGCGATCACAGCGGAAACGTTGTTGTCGCGGAGACAATTTCTGCTACTTTCCGGTAGTTTTCAGTTACTCTGCTTAGTTGAGAGTGATGGGTGTTCTCTGGCCTTTTTCACCACCGCTGCCACCATGAAGTGAGATGAATCAATGAAGAACTCAGAGGAGATTATTCTCAGGTTCCGTGCCACTGCAGCTTTATTCATCAGACATAATGTAAGAGTGAGTGCGGGCGAACTGTTCACCTAATGTGCTTGCGCGCATACAAAGTAGTGCTCATGAAGTATCACAACAGTCACCGTGGTGAGTTAAAGGTTAATTGTTTTCACACATTATCTGATTTCATAACTTGAGTTAGAAATGAGATTTGGGTTTTCTAACTTCAGAAGGGGGTTGCCCTTGGGTACAGGCAAGTTTGGATTGATTTGAGGGTCAAAATGTCAAATGTCAATGTCACAGTGGTGAGTTAAAATGTAATAGTTTACGGATAATAACTTGACTCCAGCTGAGGGGTTTCAACAACAACGCTGTCATTATCGTGTGACATAGGTATGTTTGTGTTCTGTTTATTAGTAAGGCTGGTTTTATAGACACCGTGACTTCATTTTGGCAGTACTGTCGGTGTTACAAACAATTATATTGAAGCCGATAATCAGTGTGTTTTCTCTCAATATTGATCAGTCCGGTGTTGCCAGTCATGCTTAACATTTCAATCCCCCCAAAAAACAATAAATAGTTGTTTGGTTATCGCGTGTCATAGGTATGATTGTTTTTCTGTTGAATAGCTAGTAGACCGTGACTTCACTTTGGATGGGTCTTGTCCGTGTTACTAAACATTTTTTGACGCCCATAATCTGATTATTTTCTCTAAATATTGTACATGCTTATGTTGCTAGTAATGCTCAACCTCTAGCCAAAATTTCAATCCAACAAAATAAATAGTGTTTGAGTTGTTGCATGGTTGTGATTGTGTTTCTGTTTAATAGTAAGGCCGATTTTGTGGACACACCGTGACTTTATTTTGGCAGTTTTATTTTATATGGACGCCGATAATGTCTATATTTTTTTCTCAATATTTAATAGGCTTGTGTTGCCAGTCATGCTTAAAATACCGGAGTCTTTTATAGCGAATGTATCTACCAACAATAAGGTTCTCAAGGCGCTGGATAAAAAATGTCTATTAGTTAAGAAATGTAAATAAAGTTGATGAGAAGTATGAGATCCACTATGTAGCACCTTTGTTAGTGTTTACAAGGTGCTGCGGCGCATATTGCAGCCACTGCCTTAACATCCAGCCAACATTTCAACCCAATACAATCAATATTTATGGGGGTTTTATGTTTTTAAGTTAATTGAAACTCATAGGACTCCTTCCCCTACTCAAGGTCTGCACGAAACCTAGGTCAGATGTGTCTTTTGCCATTTTGAGACACTAGTCATCGTTCAAAAGTTCTCGTCATCGCGTGTTCCTGCTACAATGCCAACTCCCATAAAGTGTTCCCCAAATGTCATAAAGCATGTCAACAGTGACACTTATACACACCCACCACTGTTTCTCCCCTTTTGGCAAATCCAAGTTTTGTCTCGACTTTCTGTAACTAATATGCGAATGTCAAGTGTAAGGATGTCAAGTTGTGGGTATGAACCACCCAGCTATGAGTATCAGGTGAGGCTCAGCAGGGCTTGCGTACCGACAAGGAATTGCAGATGCCACTGGACAACTTCAATAAGTAAGTAAAGTCAAATCATATCATATCGTGTCATATCGTGTCGTGTCATGTCATGTTGTGTTAAGCCATCCTCTTTTTTTTAATTTGAAGCTTGTCAATGGGGGCTACGGATCCCTTTGTAACTATGGTGGCGTGGCGGACTATCTTGGACAACCAACGATGACCGACTCGGCGATATTACCCGGCTGTCGGTGATGGCGCTACACTGTATTTTGAGCAAGTGACACCTTCAGGATAGATTATATACTGATTAGACGACATAAGATTTTACACAAAAGGCTATACCCATTTATTAAGTCAGGGAAACCCTAACTGAATTTAAATAAACAACTTAGTCATCATGCATAAACAAAAAACGTTATATCATAGCGGTGAATTTAATGCGAACTAAGGCTATCACAACAAGAAAAGAAATAAAAGTAAAGTAAACGTGGTTAATTTGTAATCAGAGTTAATGCGTAAAAATGCTACGCTAGAATACAAATTATATTTTTATCTATATTATATTTTTATCTAAATTAAAGCCACCGAATTCAATTGTAAGATTCCAATCTTTCCATAATTAGGTGAGGGGAAACCCCCATCAAAGCACCCTTTGGTTTTTGTCTATACATTCTTATTTTGTCATGATTCTTGAACCACAAAGAATGATGTTCAAACTTTTTGATGTGATAGACCATGCCTTGATGGCTATTTCATGTTGGGTACGTGCAAGTCGCTTTACCTTTACTTCCGGTGTTAACGGAAGGTCAAAGTTACCGACTTCAAAATACCGAAGGAAGCATGAATATTGAATGGAATTTCTTCCAAACGGTGTAAGGATCACTATGGAACTTTGTACAAGCATGCAACCTTGTCCAAATATGTGAGAACATGTTGACGTCATCAGATATCAAATAACAAGCGGTTTAAGGTCGAAACCTGACATGATACTTCCAACTATATCTTTTAAACTAAACGGATTACCAGATTCATTTTTAGTGAGGTGGTAGACATTTTCTTGACATTATTTGGTGCCCACTGGGGATCATTGTTCCAAAAATAATGATGCCATCACTTACATTTAGAAACAGTTAGTTAAAAGCAACATGCATGTAGTACCAACCCCCCAAAAGGATCGTCATCCCTTATGACATGTACAATTTGTCTCACCAAATAAATGATTGTAAATACAACAATGCAATTAACTAAATAAACATTACATTAAAAATGTAGCTACAACTACATGTATGTAGCACAAAACGCCTGTGTATAAACATCTCGACAATTTTTTTTGCTAGACTAGTGGAGATATCTGATAAGAGTGTAAGAATCATTTAGTTAGAAGCAACATATATGTAGTGCCAACTAAATAAAAGTATCGTCATCCATTATGACATGTACAATTTGTATCGCCAAACAAAATGATTGTAAGTACAACTGTGCAATTAACTAAATCAACATTAAATGAATATGAAGCTACAACTACCTGTATGTAGCAAAAAGCGCCTTGGTATAAACATCTCGACACAATTGTTTGCTGGACTAGTGAACACACAAAAATGCATTTATCTCCATTAAACGTGCACATGAAAATCGAATATTTTATAAAGGTGAAAGCATGAAAAATGTACAAATTCCAATTAGGCAACTTGTTTTAAGCAATCTTTATAAAAAATAGAATTTGCTTATTTAAATTTCATGTAATGCACGCATGCCTCAAGGAACTTCAATAAAACCGTTGAAAAATTAAATTAAATGTTGTTCTTGTTGAGAGTTCCTTTGGCTTGTCACTTTGGTTGCATTCAAATTACCTCATGCCTCGTGTGACCTGGCCCTAACATTACTAATACCACTACAACTATACATTTTAGATTGAGTATAATTATCAGGCTAACATTTACTCTTCATTTTGATAATCAAAAGTATAACCTACTATCAATATCTAATTTGACTATAATATACAAATAATGAATGTTTGTGAGTGCAATGGTAAGAATAATTTCATGAGGTGACAGATGAAATGTTCCATTCCACGAGGCGAAGCCGAGTGGAATGGAACATTTCATCTGTCACCGAATGAAATTATTATTTCCATTGCACGAACGTGAAACATCCATTATTTGTTTTATATAACACCTGAATGAATCCTCGTCATCTGATTGGTTTACTTTTAATAGCCAATTTATTCAAGTTAAAAATTGTTTACAAATTTGACAAGTTCAGAGTTATCATATTTAATTTAAGTTCTGATATTTCATCTTCTGTCAGGAGAACAAACGGTGCTTCTCGAGTAACGTCCGCCATTTTGCAACTAATTCTGTGAAACGTAAACACCACAGCGCCACCATCGGCCACATGTGCAGTGACAGTGCAATGGTACCTCTAATCACAGTGCAATAGTACTTCCATTGCACTCTGCGCTGCACGCCACGCGCGCGCCGTGCATTGGTACGAAAAATTCAATGACATGTGATCAACGATCCACCAATCAGATGACGGGGATTCATTCAGGTGTTGTATAATATGGTCCATTACATATTACGTTGACAAGACGATGACGTAAGCGTATTATGGTGCAATATGTACACGTGGATGTCTACTTTGAATAACAGAAAGCTTTTGCTGCGACGGTGGAATTTGATTTTCTTTTCACAACTAATTTTAAAGGAACTTATGTCCCGTAACGAATACATTTACATGTTCATGTGTGTACTTGTAATGTGTGCTGCAACCTCAACTCCATGCATTACTTGCGTTTTCCTTTACGAGCCCCTGGCCGTGAAAATTACGAAGACGTCGCCGATTGACTATTCAGAATGTACTGCGCGTATCATTTCGAAGATTGCATACACACTATCCGGTTTGTTAGTGTGACATCACATCATTATAAACCATGCCCACTGCACACTAACTAGCACCGGAAACCAGAGTTCAATATGCATGGGAACCATTGGAACCGGAAGATTATGCAACTTGAGTGTTTAGATTAAGGCAAACAAAAATCGCCGGTTTCTGGCCTGGTCTGGTAGCACACAGTCTTGAATTTACTATACGCCCGAGGACAATGTTTTGTGTTTCCCTTTGTCTCTTTACTATAAAACTCTCCCAAAGACTATGCATATAAATGTACGATTAAGGACCGTTTTCAACAAAATACCCAATGCTCGAAGACTGAAAGGATCTTTCATTCTCCGTGTGTGTGTCTGTCCTTTATCGTAAAGCCATTAATGTACACGTACACAAGAGTGGAAACACCTTCAATCGTGGACCCCTTTCTGTCCTTCTTTTGTATGCACTTCAACTTTTTAGGAACATTTCCTGTATGTTTTGTACACGATCGTCAATCGTGGACCTTCGGGAATTGTGGACCCTAATGTCCTCTATTGTTCAATGTCCCCTATTGAATGCAAAAATAAACCCATGTGTGTGCACCCAAGTGAGACACAAAACTGCAATACGCCGGCCTTAAAAAAAAAGTCTTTTCGCTTCACCACGGCATTGATTAGTGAATGCTGTGTAGAATATGAAGATTGTTTCTCTAACACTGCCTACTTAATACCACATTAATTGCTCGTTCAATCTCGGAGAGATGAACGTCCAACAACAAGCTAAACTTTACGACGTAAATTGCGGTGTCTATTGGTGCACATACTTTTCTACTGACTAGGGCAATGGGTTACACCTGACCAATCACCATAAATTGTACATGAATGTAATGAGCAGGTATGGGACTCACAACAAGCTGTATGATCCAAACAACGCCAGATGATTGGTTCGGAAATTACAGCATGTTTGCTTGAGGCAATCATCGCAAAACATTTTGTTTATACCTTGCCGTTGAATTTTACCGAATGCTTGTTGATTTTAACGAGAAATGGTAAGTCGTTGTAAGTCAAACACATGAAGACTGGTACTAATTGAAGAATGTGAGTTCTAACGATTCAGAAATATTCGTCATTGTTTTCTCGAGATATTTTCAATTTATATATATTTTCCTGTTACTGCGTGTTTACGCTTCTAAACGTAACAATTCAAATGGCCGCTATTTTCCGAAACATTACACTAAAATAAAAAAAAAATTAAAAAAAAATCAACAAAAATAGAACAATTACGCAGGCTCTCCGCATCCTCATTATTGGCCCCCCGTCCTCGTGAACTGCCAGTTATTTTCAAAATTCAAGGCATTACTCGCTAGTTTTAGTATTTGAGGTCACCGAGTCATGGCACAGTTCGCTTACTTAAATCACAGTTTACAATTTCGACAACGAAAACCAGATTTCAAACATCCCCCATAATCAGACGGCACATCATATCACGTTCCTTTGTGTTCAATTTAGCTTTAAATTCGATCTGAGTTCTTTCATATATTCTTTCATTTCTTCCTCCGACGGGCATTCCAATTCAGTTATTATCGTTTGGATCGACTGATCCAGTTCTGGTATATTCTCATCTTGCAATTTTAACGACGATTCAATTATTTTGTAAGTGTCGTAAGAGATGGGAACAACAACCATTATTTTTCGAGCTGTAGTTTCTGCATGATCAACCGATTGTCCGATTGCAGCTGTTGTCCCAGCTGCTGTCCCGGCTGCTGTCCCTACCCTTACGAAATCATAAATGGTAGTAGGCCTAGCTGTTTTATCAGCTGCGGCGTTACAACCTTTTCTCAATTTAGTATCAATCTGCTCTAGACGACGTGTAACTTTTGTGTAAGCTTCCCAGTCATCAGCTATAAGTTCCTCTGTTTTCTCAGCGGAACTGCGTTCTTTTATTTTACCTACTGCTGTAATCCCACCCACAACTCCTGCAGCAGCACCGACGGCTGTGAGACCGAGGGAAAGGCCAAGCGAGAAGGGTACTGCCATCAAACCACCGATCATCAGCCCAGTACCTGCCAACCCGACTGCACCACCGGCAACCTAAATAAGAATGATTTGTGTCAGTATTAATCTGTGATACCGAAGAGGGGTTTCCCCATAATTCAATAGTAAGAAACCAACGATTCTCAATAAAATTTGGTACCCATGCAGGAACCAGACTGAGTATGTAATTCTAGTTTTTCCTTTTTTATGGCATGCTGTCGAGTGATTGTTTGGTATCTAAAACTCGTCCAGTTTGCACACCAGCATATTTTGTTTGCGAATGCTGGGGTCTTTTTGGGGAACATTCAAGGATTGTAAAATTAGCCCTTGTTCTTGGCGTTGAACAACGCAATTTGAGCCTGGGCATGAAAGGAGCGAATCGAAGATTACTGGCGTATGTTACTATAGTGCTGCTGTTCACAATTACTATTTCACTACCGTTTTTTTTTAGACCGACGCAATGATAATAAACCACTTCAATGAAGGGGATTTCCCAGTTTGTCTTACCTCCCAAATGGCGTCGTTACACAGCCCTGATTTGCAAAAAAGCGGCGGGTTGCTTTTCTGTAATAATAGTTTAATTACCTTAGTATGTTGGGCCTGTTTGTAATATTTGTTGTAGTTGGCAACTTCCTGCAGCATGTTGATTGTCTTCTGCCTCAATGTAACATACTGCAATGCTTCTTCTTCTAAAGAATTCATCTCACTATCCAGTTTGGGCTGCATTCTCTCTGCAGGAAATCAATTATGAGACATCTGACAGTCGAGTCAACATATCAACGCAAATACTGGCAAACCTTCCAACCCAACCACAAAGAAATTATACATGATAGGATCATTATCCTTGTTGTACATCTTCATATACTCTGTGCATTGTGTAAAATGACAAAAATCTAGTCCTAGATGCACGTAAAACATGCCAACGATAATATAAATTCGTTTCAGTTAAATGAACGTATACCCGTTTGCTGCTGATCTTGTTGCTGTTTCGTGCTCGATGTGTCTTCATCTGGAGAATACGAACTAGTCTCCAGCTCGGTCCCTGTGTCCGTCACTACAAGGTAAAAATCGATCAAAGTGAGTATAAGAAAGCAAACGACCGAACCATCCCTAACTCGCAAACTAACAACTCACAAACCATCAAAAGCTGGAAACGCTGCTGCCCCACTGAGAATGTATCATTCTAATAAGCCTTTCGCTCTTCTAAAAAGGTAGAGGGATACTTTTTTTCCTGCGCATTTTAAGTTAATTAAAATGAGGAAATCTATACATGTACATTAAATCGCTGCAGTTAGTGAACGTGTTTACCGCCTTCGCTGCTGATTTCGTTTCTCGTTTTCCCGCTTCGCTTGTTGACTTTTTTTCTTAGCGAAATGTTGTTGGGAATCCCGACTGTTCATTGCTGCTATCGGCTTGTGATAAACTGCGCTTACATTTTTAGCTGTTCCCAATTTCAATTGGGAACAGCTATTGTTTTGTTAAGATTTTTTTTTTCCTTTTTTAAATTTTTTTTTAGCTGTTTCGGTGTACACACCGAAACAGCTCTTGTTTCTGTTATTAGCTGTTTCGGTGCACACACCGAAACAGCTCTTGTTTTTGTTATTTTTAGTTTTTCTCTTTTTTTCCCCACTTTTTTTCTCATAGGATAACACGTGTTTTTGTTCTACAAGTCACTTTTGGCTTTTTTTCAAATCCGATCGACTTCAAACCTAGCACACAGTTAGACCACCATCTGAAGATGTGCGCCGAATCATGACGTCATCATGACGTCATCATCTTTTTGTAACAGGTTTGTTAGGTCATAGATAGATGCACAAAATTTCGTAAAATCTGTGACGTCATCATGACGTCATCAAAAACGTGATTTTTTGATTCGCATATAAGGGTATGTCCGATCGTTATGAAACTTGGTGGGTAGGTAGGTATAGATAAAAGCATTCAAAATCTGAAGTGATGTCATCATGACGTCATCGTCTGATTTTTTTAATGATTTTTTCAAATTTTAATATTTTCTTCAAATTTTGCAAAAATTATGTAAAATGCGGTCCGATCGACTTCAAACCTGGCACACACTTAGACCACCATCTGAAGATTCATCTGAAAATTGCAGTGACGTCACGATGACGTCATCATGTGATTTTATATGAATTATTCAATTTTTGGAACTTTACTCATATCTCATCAATAGAACGTGGTTAATTCAAAATTCTTTTTGGCAAAAGGTTTGTTAGGTCGTAGATAGATACAGAACATTTCAAAAAATGTGTGCCGTCATCATGATGTCATGAAAAATGTTTTTTTTTACAAAGGATGGACACTTTTTGTATAGAATACGCATTTACATGTTTATTCGACCTGGATGAAACTCATTAATAAAACGTTCGAAACAGCTCAGTGTTTGTCCACAAACACATTTCTAGTTTTTTTTTTCTCTTTTGTTTTTCAGACTTTTTTCTCATAGGATAACACGTGTTTTTGTTCTACAAGTCACTTTTGGCTTTTTTTCAAATCCGATCGACTTCAAACCTGGCACACACTTAGACCACCATCTGAAGATGTGCGCCGAAACTTTTCGTCATGCTGACGTTATCACGTGATTTATTATAGAATTTTGAATATTTAATTTTTCCAATAGACTTTGTACACAGAGATTTTTTTAAAAAATGTCAACTTTCAGAGGGCATTTTCGACTCTTTGCCAGAAATTCATTTACACCAATCTTTGTCCAAGCAAAGACTCTAATTCAAACAACATTGTGTAATGATGACATCATGATGACGTCATCCGGTGTTTATTTATAGGCAATTAAATTGTGACAATTTTAATATTTAAAAATGCATAAGAAATCAACCTTACGCGTCCGCAGCATTCTTTTGCCGGCAAGTGGTAGAGTAGGTTAAGGTCTTTTTTCATTCAGTGTGCGTGAAATCACGTGACCCTTGCTTCCCGTCGAAAAAGGCCCAAACCGGAAGTGGCTTATTATTTAAAAGTGGTAATAGATATGAACTTGCTTTTAACGGTGTTAGTCTCTTGGCTGTGATAGTATTCTTCAAATCATCTACCGATGACGTCGTGCAATCTTCGAGCGCCCTCTAGCGACAGCTTGAACATTTTCAAAAATGTATTTTTAATAGATGTCTGTGGCTTAATATTGGTGTATATGATGACCTTGACCCACTTAAGACGTGTGCGAAGTTTACGGTGCATGACATCATCAGACCGGAAGTTATAATGAAAAGACTCTTTTTCCTTAGAAAATTCCTGAAAAATCAACCATGGCAGTTTTTGTATTAGTTTTTACTTTAATTGTCTATTTAAGGGTAGGTCTAAAACATTTCAAAGCTTCGAGGCAATAAGCAAACTTGGACATGCCCTGCGCACGCTTAAAACTTCAGGTTGACAATAACTCTGCTTTAAAACATGAAGAAGGACGTCCACAATGTACATGTATATGCACGTACGTTGTACATATCGTAGTCAGTCAGCCCGCGCGTAGCGCACGTGTTGCTGAGGTCAAATCCTGTCCACAGTGACCGTTTTAGCCGATTTCCGGCTAACTTTGACAGATTTTATGTTCATGCATAGTCAGGGACGTATTATTGATTAAAACAAATCATAATGCGGAAAAGCCCTATCTTCTGTTGCAAACAGACATAGATCTCTACTTATATGTCTATGGGTCCAACAGATAATCAATATTGGGAACAGCTCTGTGGTTGTTCACAACCACAATTTCTCCTTTTTTTTCTTCCACGTTTTTTTCTCATAGGATAACACGTGTTTTCGTTCTACAAGGCACTTTTGGACTTTTTTCAAATCCGATCGACTTTACACCTGGCACACACTTAGACCACCATCTGAAGATGTATGCCGAATCATGACGTCATCATGACGTCATCACGTGTCACGTGACGTCATCCTAAAAGAGCATAATTTAAGGCCCTATATCTACAGAACCGGAAGTTCGATTTGGTTCAAACTTGGTATGCAAGTATTACGGGACGTGTTATAGACGAAAATTGCAGTGACGTCATGATGACGTCATGGCGTGATTTTATATAAATTATTCAATTTTTGGACCTTTTACTCATATCTCATAAACGGAATGTGGTAAATTCAAAATTCTTTTTGTAAAAGGTTTGTTAGGTCATACATAGATGCACAAAATTTCGTAAAATGTGTGATGTCATCATGACGTCATCAAAAACGTGATTTTTTGATTCACATATAAGAGTATGTCCGATCGTTATGAAACTTGGTGGGTAGGTAGGCATAGATAAAAGCATTCAAAATCTGAAGTGACGTCATCATGACGTCATCGTCTGATTTTTTTATGGCTTTTTCAAATTTTAATATTTTTTCCAAATTTTGCAAAAATTATACAAAATAAGGTCCGATCGACCTCAGAGAACCTGATGTCCGATTGGGTTCAATGTCGGTATGCAGATATTCCAGGAAGTGCTATAGACAAAAATTGCAGTGACGTCACGATGACGTCATCATGTGATTTTATATGAATTATTCAATTTTTGGACCTTTTACTCATATTTCATCAATGGAACGTGGTAAATTCGAAATTCTTTTTTGCAAAAGGTTTGTTAGGTCGTACATAGATACAGAACATTTCAAAAATGTGTTCCGTCATCATGACGTCATGAAAAAATGGGGTTTTTTTGTACATAAGATAGACACTTTTTGTATAGAATACATGTACATGTTCATTCGACCTGGATGAAACTCCTTTACGGCAGTCATTAATAAAACAGTCGAAACAGCTCAGTGTTTGTCCACAAACACATTTCTATTTTTTATTTTTTTATTTTTCCACTTTTTCCCATAGGTTTTGTACACGTTTTTTTGTCAGAGCCACTTTGGCAATTATTTTTAATCCGATCAACTTTAAACTTAGCATAGACATTAACCATCATCTGAGGATGTGTGCCGAAACTTTTCGTCATGCTGACGTCATCAAGCGACTTATTATAGAATTTTGAATATTTAATTTTTCCCAAAGACTTTGTACACAGAAATTTATAAAAAATTGTCGATTTTCAGAGGGCATTTTCGACTCTTTGCCAGTAATTCATTTACACCATTCTTTGTCCAAGCAAAGACCCTAATTCAAACAACAGTGTGTACTGATGACGTCATGATGACGTCACCCGGTGTTTATTTATAGGCAATTAAATTGTGACACTTAATATTTAAAAATGCATCAGAAATTAACCGTACGCGTCCGCAGCATTCTGTTGCCGGCAAGTGGTAGAGTAGGTTGAGGTCTTTATTTCATTCAGTGTGCATGAAATCACGTGACCCTTGTTTCCCGTCGAAAAAGGCCCAAACCGGAAGTGGCTTATTATTTAAAAGTGGTAATATATATGAACTTGCTTTTAACGGAGTTAGTCTCTACCGATGACGTCATGCAATATTCGAGCGCCCTCTAGCGACAGCTTGAAAATTTTCAAAAATGTATTTTGAATAGATGTCTGTGGCGAAGTTTGTCGGAATCCCCTAAATATTGGTGTATATGATGACCTTGACCCACTTAAGACGTGTGCAAAGTTTAAGGTGTATGACGTCATCAGACTGGAAGTTATAATGAAAAGACCCTTTTTCCTTAGAAAAGTCTTGAAAAATCAACCATGGTAGTTTTTATATTAGTTTTTACTTTAATTGTCTATTTAACGGTAGGTTAAACATTTCAAAGCTTCGAGGCAATAAGCAAACTCGGACATGCCCTGCGCACGCTTAAAACTTCAGGTTGACAATACCCCCGTTTTAAAACATGCACAGGACGTCCACAATGTACATGTACAATGTTCATGCACGTACGTTGTACATATCGTATGTCAGTCAGCCCGCGCGCAGCGCACGTGTTGCTGAGGTCAAATCCTGTCCACAGTGACCGTTTTAGCCGATTTCCGGCTAACTTTGACAGATTTTATGTTCATGCATAGTCAGGGACATATTATTGATAAAAACAAATCATAATGCGGAAAAGCCCTATCTTCTGTTGCAAACAGACATAGATCTCTATTCATATGTCTATGGGTCCAACAGATAATCAATATTGGGAACAGCTCTGTGGTTATTCACAACCACAATTTCTAGTGGTACTTTTATTCCTGCAAGTCATGAAGTCCCATAATCCTGTCCTTTCTTCCATAAATAAAAGCTTGAGAACTTGAATCTGCTCTAATGAGGGCCCTTCAACGATGCAAATCTAAAATGATTGACGTGAATGTATACGTTGCCACACTTCAAAAGTTACACTTTACAATCTATAATATTTTTTTATTTAGATTAAAGTGAACCTACCACCCTGTGTCCATGATTTGGCGTCGCTATAGCGCCCCCTTTTGCTCAAAAAATTACCTATACACTCACTTGTCACAGCCAAATATGAATATTTTTTTCAAGAAGCCTTCGTGAGTTTGGCCCCGGCGTCGCTATAGCGCCCCCTTCTGCTCGAAAAATGACAGATTTTACTCACTTGTCGCAGCCGCATGTAGAAATAAATATATTCTTTTTCGACGCGCATGGATCCTGACAGCAGAGACCCCGAGAACAATCAACACGAGGCACCAACACACTGCGATGATGATATAGAAGGTACTTGGATGTCTCTCAACAGCTGGAGGCCGAGGCTCTAGATATAATCGATACAATGAGTTGTTTGAATTTCATTGAAATCAATTCAGTAGATTTTGTTTGACCTCTCCAGTAAATCAATACAAAATGGGATAATATAAAGTATGATAATACAGTGATATTTAAGTAAATTACATTGTAAACAGCATAAGGAGGGAAGGCTATGCTACAACAAAGTCCGTGTAAGCGTTTGACATGGATTTCCAGGGTCAATATTTTTCCTGGCGTTCTCAGTCAATGTACGATATACGCGTTGTGTGTGTCTATACAGCACAGAACCGTTCTCGCGAACAGCGGTGACCAATCACCAATGCACAAAAATGCGGTTTCTTACACGTCCGCAAAAGACGAACCCTTCACGGATGACATCACAACCGGCACCTAAACAGCTCGACTTGTTGGGGTCGCAAAATTGGACCCCGATTATGCGTTCTCGCACGCATATTACAGGAATAACACAAAACACCCAGTTTTTAAAGGATATCTGTGCAGATGTTTATATCCTACTTTTAAATGTTCTTTCCGGTTAACGTCATTTCGTTCACAGCGCGTTTTGTAGCCTAATTGGGCTGTTCCGGGACGCAGTTTCCCTTTAATTGAAGGAACACTCTAAGTGATATTTGGCTATGTCTGATTAATGAACTTGTGAAATATAAAATATTTTGACCAAAAACATTTGGTGTAATTAAAATAATTTTAAAACTCCATACTGTGCACTACGGCCTAATTCTCCAGCGGATGGTTCTGATACAATAACTGGGTCACAAAAACAAATGAAAATGTAATTTTTGATCAGGACGAGCTAGTTCCATTTTTTTTTTACTCGGAAAGGGTGGTCTAAACAGCCGTCCGTTCGAAGTGTCGCCATTCTTAAACAAAGTTAATCCGATTACGTACTTGGACGCTATAACAGAGCAGTAAAATTCGTGCACGCATTTTGAACGTTGTGTTTCTCAGAAAATATGCTCAGTATGATTGAAATTCTAAACTTCATGTCAGTGGAAAAAATCGCTGTCATCGATACCGAAACGCCAATTCTGGTTACTGGTAAAGCTGACCTTCAAGTTGGGAAGAAATCGTTCGAAAAAATTCCCAAATATATGTATTTATCTCAATTTCTAGGAATCCCCTCCAGTTGTGATTTCACGAGTATTTGAACACTCATATCATCTAAGTATATTCCGTATTTCAGCTTAGTCTGTTGTTGCAAACGCTAGTGTTACACTTTAAACTATTTCCAAGGTAAATATCGACGAGGATTTTTTGCCGACCAAATTAACCCACGTGCATGGTTTTCAAGTTGGCTGATTTCGGGGCAACAATGACGAAGCGCATATTAGCATAATTATAGCGTCACTCGACGTGACTTCGCGTCTGTCTCGGTATCGACCAATGGAAGCCGGTAAAAAAGGTGATATTTATTCTACAAACTTTTATTGCACACCATAAGGTATAGGAACCTTATTGATATTAGTAAGGCTTGAAAAGATTGACAGATATTGCAAACACCAGTGTTACAATTTTTAGAAATGCAGGTAGCCAGGCCTATTTTCCAATTTCAACGAAAAATACTGAAAATATCAAAACGATTATTAGCACATCATGAGTTGGATCATTATAAGGGAAACAACCCCTGGAAGTTGCATGAAGATACAGTCTCCTTAATGGGAGAAATTAAGTTTCAAAGATTTCGCCCGCCAACGTGAACATGTCTACGTGCATGTTGTTTCATTCAAAATAAAGTATCACCTAGCCATTAGAAATCGACCTTCGCAACCACAAGGCTATATAGAGCATTTAATTCAGATTCTGAGTCAATGTGACCAAGCACATTTTAGAGTGTAAATGGAATGGGGAATATATTGTGATGAGTCATCAACTATATGAACTGTATAGTGACCCTTTTTTAGTGTCCAGTCACTCATGTTAGTGGGCGTGGCTTAAGTCATCTACTAAGTAATACTGCGTTTTCATTGGTTAAGGCATCCAGTGTACTTTAGTATTGATGTGCATTTATTGTATTTGAATGTATAGAACATGTTGGCCTATAAAAGCCACAGTGTGAGAGAATAAACCTCACTTCTTTGCTTAGTGGGACTAAAGAAGTCAAAGAAGTCTCCTGTCTCTGATTAATTGTCTAATTGTTGCTAATTAGGGTGTAAGTCTCCCCACTTGAGCCACTAGAGCCACACTCAACAATTGCCTGGGTTAATTTTACCCAAGAAAGGGTGAAAACTAGAACTAACCAAACTTGGGTTGTTCTATAACTAATTGTTTGGGGGTTAGAATTTCCGCTAAATTCAACCAAATCTTGTGGTCTTTCAAGACTTATGACTACGTTTTTTGGTTGAATTTAACAAAAATTCTAACCCAAACAATTGGTTATAGAACAACTCAAGTTTGGGTAGTTCAAGTTTTTACCCTTTCTTGGGCAAAATTAACCCAGGCAAGTTTTCAGTGCACTAGAGTAACTTAAGCCACTTGAGCCACCTAGCAACCTAAGCCACTTGAGCCATCGGTCAGCCACCCAGAGCCAACGGTCAGCCACCAAGAGCCACCGGTCAGCCATCCACACAAACTGGTCAGCCACCCACACCCACTACGTTAATCCACCCAAAACCACAGGTTAATCCACCCAATCCCCTCAATCCCAAACACAAGTTGAGTTAGCGCTTTCCCCTTCGGGTGCAGATTTGGGAGTACATAGAAATAAATAGGTTTGACAAAAAACAGAAACAAGACATTTTTGCTCCAAATTTACCACGAGATACAGGCGCGGTTCTAGAGCCAATATTTTTTTATTTTTGGGGGGGCTAGCGAGATGAATCCAGAATTGTTTTTCCAGGGAAGCGTGCCGAAATGTCGACCGGTTATTTTCTCCGGACACTTAGGCCTCTGAAAATCAATACGTGGGGGGGGGGGGGGGGGGGGGGAGGCTCGTGTCATATTTTCTATGGGGAGCGTTCGCTCGTACTCCCCGCCCTGCAAACAGGACGCTGGAAAGGGATGATGAATCAACGCTCTGATTGGATAGATTTTGCGTGACCTGTGACCGGCAAGGCGTCACGGCCAGGACCCTGCAAGTTTTGCAACGGCCGTTAAGACTGAGTCATTCGTCACTCTTTTATTCTTATTCATAAATGCGGCGCCCTGTTTTGGTTGAAAAGCATAATAAAGTAGGAAAAAATCTTTAAAACTGTAAAATCTTTTTCGAATTCACGAAGGGTCGAAATTCGTATCATTCGACGCTCAACATTTGTCCACATGGTCTGCAATGAAAAAGAAATCACATCCGGTATGGTGTGTATGCATTTCTATGGGAAACTTTTCGGATAGTATTTGCGCGCATTGGCTAACCGCGGTTTACAGCTGCAGCCAGATGCTTTTTACAAAGGTCATGATAAATTACACAGAATGCCATCCCCACTTCCTTCAAACGATTCTGTGAAGCTCATATGCCCTTCCCAGCCCCCTGTTTGCAGGGCAGGGGGTACGAGCGAATGGGGAGCGCTGATAAAACCCTACAATCGGGCACACGTACTCTATTAACTAAAAGTGTACAAATGCACCCTTCTCATTTAGGGGGAGACCGTTCCCATGTATGTCAAATTCTGACATTTTTCTAGTGCATTTTTTTTTTTTTTAGGATTTTTTTTTTGGGGGGGGGGGCCTTTTTTTGGGGGGGGGGGGGCTAATCCCCCCCTTGCCCCCGTAGAACCGCGCCTGAGAGGATGGGATACATCAAAGTGATCAAAACGGTATTTTTAAACTTCTGGTTTTGCTGTTATACAAACGATGTCAAATTGTTTGAAAATACATTTTGAAGATGATGAGAGTAAAGAGAAATCACTAAATTTCATGTTAATCAGCCAGGTGAAGACGAGGATTTATATCACTGTGATTTTTATGTACTCCGAAACTTGTATGAAAAAAAAGATCTCATTTGCAGAAAATACATCGAAATTCCCCAATAATTTGTGAGGGTGTAGCAATTTACGAAGACATGGAATCAAGGCAAGTTGATTTACCTGCAAGGTAAATGCTCACCTTTGGTTAGTACATCCTCATAGGATCTAATTAGCAATTCGTTCTCAGGGAAGACGTGACACCAGTACCTGACGTCATCTTCTTGAAAGCACATGTTTAGGAGAAGTCTGCCCTCTTGAGATATGGAGAAACAGTCTATGTCTCCAAGATCATACATCGTGTCGGAGCTACCTGGTAGGTTCAGCCTCCCGATCAAGGTCGTGGTCGTATGATTGTCAGGATTGGCAAAAGACCAGAACAAAGTTGTAGGACTGCCGATCTCAGTCAAATTCAATGCAGCTTGGCAGGGGAGTGTGTAATTTTCCCCAGCTTTGAAGTCAATTTTCGAGCTTACAAGCACCCTTCCTCCGTCCAGTGGGAACTTCTTATCTGAATAATTCCAGTATTGAAAAAAGAAAATGAATAAACTGTTACAAATGTCTGACAAGTACATTGTATTACAAATGTCTGTCTAACGAACCATCTTGACAACAAAAACCCTTTCACCAACTATAACGAAACAAAAAGTCAGGGGATTACGAACACTTTTTTTTATCCACTGCATCTTGACACGATCTAATAAAAAATACAAATTAATGCACCTATCACTCTAACTGCAATATTATCTCCACTGATTCCTCCGCCTGTATCACATTGGTATCTTCCAGCATCTTTGCCATCAACTGATTTCACGATCAGGCCGAAATCGCTGGCAAGTTCGAACTCCGGTTTAGCATCGACGTCGTTGCTAGACAGTAGAAGGTGTCGACCTGACGTATCGTTCTTGAACCATTGTACAGGCTCGCAGGTTGAGACACCGGGGGTCCAGCTCGAGCAAGGAAGTGACTGCTCTCTACCCTCAAGAAGGTAGAACGATGTTGAAGATGCCTTGAGGGCGTGATTGGGTGTCTCTTGATCTACATTTAAAAGAGAGTAATCAAAAAAAATAATAAACTCATTTCTGTCAGTGCAACCTATCTTCCTGAATATGGAAACAAGTGTGATAAAAACGTGCTCCGCCATCATTGGAAGTCAATAACATAGGTAAGCAACTGAAACTGGGAACTAGACTATAAGCTCTTGTTGTTTGACACTGACTGATAGTTAAATATGCATTTATTTATTTAAACGTGTGAACAACACAATTTTTCAAAAGCACCATTATTTTGGCAATTGCTTTTTAGGCACTGAATCAATTTGCACTACCTGATATCTGGACATCGACGTCGCAATTTCTGAGAGTACCATCTGATTTGAACACGTGACACCAGAATCTCTGTGTGTCTTGTACATCATTCAGGGAGTTAACTAGAAGTGAAGCGTCTCTACCAATGCTGTAATCGGCACCGTGTCCAACCTTCAGGGTAGCACCATCAGAGAAACGTGCACCAATGATCTGTGTATCTGTAGTGACGCCTTCTCCTGTTGACCAATACACTACGGAGATCGGCGCGTCTGGTGTCTGTGACGCGCACTCACACGGGAGCGTCTGTCTGCGTCCTCGATGGAAGCTAGCGGTGGAAAGTACCTGACTTCTGCCTCCTGGAAAGGTATCGCCTGTATTTTTGAAGTTGAAAAGTGGATAATTTGGCTATATCCTTCATGGTGACTGGATTTCTATTTCAGGCATTCACAGAATATGATTCCTGTAGGGTTTACGGATTATTGTTGATGGTGTTGTGTCTATCGTTATTTAGCTTTGTGTTGGTTCTTCTTTTTATCACGATTTGCGTTTTAAAAGAAACAACGCATAAATTTGAACTTGGTATGAGTATGAACCATGCAGGAAGGTGTGTAAGATCTTTCGACTTTTAAACACGGCTGACGCTTAAGTTACATGGTAAATCACAAGAATTATTCAATTCACAACTCTGATCGACAATAGTAAAAGAATGTTTTCGGTCCACAGTTCATTTGAATGGAATTAGCTCACTTGGATTAGACGGTACGTGATTGATTTGTACATCACATGTATATGAACTACAACAAGACATTTTTACCTATGACTTGGACGTGTACTCTCCTGACCCTTATATCGGTAGCTTGAGGAATAACCTGGCAAAGGAAACTCCCCTCGTCCCTGTCCTCGACTCCCTTAATGACAAGTCCGTGATTGGACAACATCGAGTACCTCTCGTCGGCAGGCGAATCATTGATGACGCTTCCTCGCAGGTCTCGGCTGATCAGGCGCACTGTTGATGGGTTGTCTACGCTGGACCCTTGGTACCAGATAACACCATGTAAGCTTTCCGTGGGGCGCAACGTCGGACAAGGAATTCGGTGCCAAATACTCTTTTGAAGGTAGCCAGAGGCGCCAAAGACATCTTGGATACTCGTCCCTGAAAGCCGAAAATCGTTACTATTTCATAACTTATTCAATGTATGTAAATTTTATATGCAACAATTGAACTAAATGGGTCTATGAAATGTATTTCTTTAATGTAATTCTTGAAAATTTGCGTTTGTGGCTCATTTAACTTTATTTTTAATTTACATTTTATCGTTTTCGAGGCTATTTTTGCCTTTTTGTTTTTTATGCTAATGCAAATTTCCATATTCAGGAGCGAAATCGTGATGTCATATCAGGCAGAAACCGCATTGTTGCAATTGTTTTGTGCCCAAAAAAGTTGCCAGAGTTTTGAATATTTTGCTGTTGAACATTTTCTTTCTTTAGTGATTCGTTGTTGTGTTAGTACATGACAGTAAGCAAATGTGCAAACCTTTCTCATATATGTTATCAATGAGCAGATATTTGGGTTAACATTTTGCACAAAACCCCTAAACTGAACAGTCTGTCCCTGAATTGACATTACGGCAACAGCGCCCCAGAGTTGTAACCAAGTCATTTTTTTCCCAAGTCAAGTCAAATCTCGAGTTAAAAGAAAAATAGCGACTCGAGTCCCAGTCAGCGGCTCGAGTCAACAACACTGCAGCGCCCGCGGTTGTCCAAAAAAGCATAGCAAAATTTAAATGTTTAAAGAAGTGCACTCTTCAATTAAATAAACCAAAAACATATGTCAAATAGTGTCCATACATTTAAAAAGAGTAGAGAGTATCACAAAACGTGTTTTTCAGAAAATCATTTCATAGACACTTTATTATGTACCGGTATATGAAAATTATTTTTCTCCATTATGTCCCTATGAAACTGTGTGACTGCATTTTTTAACACTCAAAAATTGATATTATTTGAAAAAAGAAACATGTAATAATTAAACTAAATTTGTTTTACAAATGATAAAAAATAGAGCGCGATCAATGTGATTATGTGTACAGTACAATACTAAGATTACAGAGATCCGAAAGAACCTTCATTATTTTGCTTTACCCGACCATTGAAATTTCCAACAGCTGAAAATAGCTAAGATATGGCGATAGGTTTTAACATTTACACGTACCGCCCCCGGAAACATCCGTTCTTGTGGATAGATAATGTTCAAGTACCACACTGCAAAAACTGTGTTTAGCAATTAAACACTTTTCTTAACACTTTCTTGCTATCAGTTTGTAAACACGTTTAAATCCTAAACATGTTTAGAGTAAGGATGGATAGTGTTTAGCTATTGAACATTGATGTTTAGGAATTGGACACATAATATTTAGCAGGCTAAACATGTTTACAAAGTGATAGCAAGATTGTGTTTAATTGCTAAACACAGTTTTTAGAGTGCAGTATAGACTTAAATTCCAGTTGTTTGCTTGCCGCGCACAGTGCATGCGTAGACAGACACGCGGTCTAGCTTCAGCTAGGCCTACTATACCGAATTGTCCGCAAGTCTAATGTTCAAGGTTCAATTCACTACGTTTACATTACACTCATTATGCAGGTTCACGTATTTGACTTTATTGAGTACTTGAGTTTGAACTCGCTGCGGACTTTGTAGTTGATGCATGCACAATACAAACAGCAGCCAGTTTGTGGTGGAAATTCCCTTCTGCGCGCATGTATGTATCATGAAAGCGGGATTCAAAGAAATAGCAAGATTTACTTTGGCAAGTTCTATAAATTGCACAGCGAAGTTGTTTTGCAAAACTCGTGGAATGATAAGTTTGCAAAAAGCCAAATCATGTGCCTGTTTGTTTCCAATAATTGCTAACATTAAAGTAAAAAATGATGAACCTTTGGCATTTGAAATTTTAAACAAGCAAAGTCACTGAAAACTCAAACAAACAACCCCCCCCCCAAAAAAAAACCCCTTTGTCTGGGTTTTAGGGAGCAAATGTTAACTACTGTCCTCTCCCAGACAATGTCCTGCAGTGAAAATCAATGAACTTATGATCAAAATTGTTACATTTTCTCACCATTTTCGACGGGACACACGTTGTATTTTGCCATACAAAACCCCAGCTTTGAGGAACTCAACAGCCCTACCAACACCAGGGACCAGATCCCGAGTACTGACATGATGAAATTCCGTTACCTATTGATGGATATAAACAAAAATAGTGTTCATGCAGCAGACCAATCTGTCAGAAATTAATGCATACCGTTATTATCAATACTTGGCATCATAATTCTTTAATAAGCCAAAATTGATAAGGTACAAACTCGAGCTGAAAGTGAGCCCTCCTTTCTATTTTTTTTCAATAACTCCTTCTTATAGACAAAAACTATAAACGAATCCAACCCCCCCCCCCCTAAAAGAATGACATTATTGCTTGACTGTAGGAGTGAGTCCCTCATATCTATATATTGAAAGGCACATGCCACGGTTTTTTACTCATACAAAAATTAGTATTGCCATCTCAACCTTGAATACACGCGAAATGAGTAATGTCCATCTAGTCAATAAAAAATACAACGTGTACAGCCATATAGACTACAGGCTATATAGACTGTAGCGGCTCCAATCACTTTACAACATTCTAGAAACCAACCCTACCTGATGTCCTTGGGCAAAAAAAAAATAAACACTGTGTCGTGAACAATTCAAGAGAACACACTCACCTATGCCAGCAAAACGAGGAAAAATGTTACGAAGGCACCGGTTTCAAAACGATAACGTCTGAAGCCCAAAATGTCAAATACTTGTTTGCAAAAGCATACGCGTGCCTGTTTTGGAAACTTGGAAAAACCCGGATGCTATTTTCAGCATCAGTTGTCAGAACGGGCACTTTCCTAGACTTGGTGCAAGTCGGTTATTGTTCACGTACGTACGGTACCGAATACTATACTGGCTCCACGCACGGACAATATCACTGCGTAGCCTGGTTCCCAGACAAAATGATGCTGACTGTTGATGTTCATTAACCGACTTGGCGAAAACGTTTTTTTTATTTTGTACAACATATATGGGAGTATTTTGAGTCGCTAGCGAATTCTATGCGAGCACTCTGATTGGTTCAGATTCCAGCGTGTATTCTAGGCCGCCACGGAAGGTCGTTCTCATTACTTTGAGGGTTTGTGCTTTGTGTTGTGTAACTAATGCTTTCAGTATTAGACTGCAAAACCTGATTAACATCATTAACATTACTTCCAGTTGTGTAAATAATAACATCATCAGCAAATATATTACAAGTGCACTTGGAATTAACACTTTGGGTGATGTCATTAATGTACAGTAAAAAGAGAATTGGTCCAAGGACACTTTCCTGTGTCACACCAATAGAAATATCATTAGGACTAGAAGTTTTGGCTGTCCACGTTATTTTTGGGTCATAAGGTTGCCCCGAAGTAGCTACCAGAAGGGCAAAAATAGCCCAAAGATCAGCGTGTACCTACACATTTTCGCCACTACAGTTTTCCCTTCACCTCTGTATATTCCAAAACGAAACCACACTCCTGATATAAGCTCACATCCATTAAAACAAAAATATAAACGCACAACCTTGCAATATGCGACTTTTTTTTATTATACCCTTCTTAATATCTTTCACGATTATCTCTAATTTTAGGAATCTCACTTTGAAAATTGTGTCCTTCCGTTTAAACGAAAAATCGGCAGATCTTATCCGCTGTTATGCACAATTGAAGAGATATTACATTCATCGATACTTGTTTTCCTGTGAGAAACAAAATTGTCCAAACCACATTTCCAAACTACTAAAGAAAAATGCCCTAAATTGCTTATAAACACCTATTTAAGGGAAAGAAATTCAACAAATAATGAATGACAAGAAAAGCAATGACAGTTCACGTAGTATACACTAGACTACATCAGTGACTCATTTCACTGAGTTGTTTTATACATTATAGTATTGCATGTACATGTATTGCGCTATACGCGGCAATCATCCATATAGGACCGACTTTGTGGTATAGAAAAGCTCGCCTCTGGTCAATGCAGTCCTCGGCACGCCCTGGGGATAGGGCGCCCTCATTCAAGCGGTACTTCACTGGATTTTTTTTTCACTTTTATCCATCGCCCTTTTTTTAATATTAACAGGGTCCTGATTCTGATAAGTGTTGCAATTGCACTCAGTGTGGCAATTGCACTCTATGAAGAGATTCCTTCATGGAGTGCAAAACAAAATAAGGACATTGAAAAGTCACTTGTGAGAGTAATTAGAGCCTAAGATAGAGAATGAAATAATTCAGATTTCATAGGACGCCAAAATATTATGACAACAAACTTTCAGAGTTTACCGAAAAAAATTGGGTCAGAGAAAATCAGATTCCTGCAGTATCCAATTCTGTTCAAATCCAACTTACTTGTATGAGTGAGTGCTTCTATTAAAATACGGCCGCATTGTCGCAATACTAGGTAAAGATAAGATTTGTCTTCCACATAATCAGCAATGTAGAACTAAATGCAAATTAAACAACATCCTCGGCCTTCGGACACAATGTGTCGGACATAATCGGCAGTCAGACATAATGGGTCGGACAAAATCGGCCGTCGGACACAATGGGTCGGACATAATCGTACGTGGGACACAATAGGTCGGACATAATCGTTCGTGTGAACAGCACAAAGTTCATATAGCTTAATCACAGAATATTATTACGCCATATATACCAGTACAAACGGAAGATATCGAAATAAACAAAATGCAAAAAGCCTCTGCCCGTTTATGAAAACTAAGCCAGAGTAAACAGATGAAGAACCGAGTCTCGATTTCACTTTTCTAAGACAGTAGACAATTTCATACTTCATTTGTAAAAGAATAGGCCTAGTAAAGACAAGACATTACAATACACTGTGACCAGCATGTCGGCGTTATTCGTTATTACAGCGCTACTTTTCCAACATACAACAGGTAAGAGGATTTTTTAACAAAATGAAATCTTGTAAACACAATAATTTAAGGGAAACAGGCCGTTCTTGGTTAATGAGTATAGTATGGCCAAAATTCACATGACCATTTTTCATCAGCAACTTCTAGCTTAATTTCTATCTCCTATATCACAATTTGAAGAGCTCGTCAGGAGTGGCTGCAGGCTGCATTTTGCTAACATAGTGTATGTGGTAAACTTCATGCAGGAAACGATAATAATACTTATATATACGCCTTGAATTTGGAGTTTGTGCTGGTCCTATAAGGGTCCAGCCATAGGCGAAGCCAGTCGAGGGGGTATTTACATCTCTATAATTAGTAAAGACTGCCCTTTTCCATTCGAGTGTCCATTCAAGTGTGCTGTCTTTCACCAGCGGTCCCCCCATCTTATATTTTTAACGAGTGCCCTTTTTTGAACGAGTGCTCTTTTTCCAAACAAGTGCCCTTTTTTACCCAAAAAATCGTGCCTTTTTGTGGCAGCGGCCGTTACGAGTGCTATTTTAGTCGGAAAGGGGGTCTTAATTCCGCACACAAACAAAAGTTACGTAAAAGATAAGATAAAGGGTGATAAGAAGCGATAAGAAGCTGATAAAGCGTAAAAATAGAAGCGATAAGGAGGATTAAACTCTTAGAAAAGGGTACCGAATGTTGTGTAAAATTGTACTCCTTGTGGTGGTAAAACGGGAACATATTGGTCGTTGGCGGGGTAAAACGCTAGGCAACAGGGGTTGCGTCAAATTTTACTCAATTCCTGCGTAAAACGTTTAGGCCAAACAAAAGTCTCCGGTTTCTGGTATGCGCGCGCGTCGCCGTAGCCATGCGCGTCGGCAAAATGAAAACGTTTTTTTTTCAATGAAAGATGATGTCTCAAAACCGCCAAACTCACTGGTTTGACTGGAATCCTGCTGCTGCACAATTTTTACGTGTTTTTAGATTGGATTATGGTCGAAAATAAGCTTTATGTGGCCTCTCTGGACTCCCATATATTTGCACTAAGTTTAGTCGGGAATTGCATTCATCAGCCGACATTTGAAGCAAAAAAAATCAGGTAAAAAAAAAAAAAGAAGCCGCGTCGCCGCACCACTTTTTGGGCAAGCTCCATACCAGAAACCGGAGACTTTTTTTTTGGCCTTACCCAACATTGAGTCAAAATTCTTACCCAATGGTGTTACGTCAAAATTGTACCCAACAAATGATCACCCTTTTTTTGCCCCCCATGGGCAGGGGGTGGGGGGGGGGAGGGGGCTGGGGCTCTGACAACTTTTCTGCATAATAAATTAATCATTCCCCTCACCTGAAACCCCCCCCCCCCAAAAAAAAAAAAAAAAAAAAAAAAAACATGGATGCTCTGCTACTAACAAACTGTGCTGTCACGCAGGCCAAGATACTGATCGTGTTTGAATGTGTGTACATTTTGTACACGTACGAAACACACAACACTCATCGCGACATTGCAATTCAATCATCGACCTATTTGTTGTAGGTATCTCATATGTTGTAGGTACCTCATACTGCCCACGTTTTCTCAATGACGTATTTTATCAATTAGTGCATCCTGAAAAGGAAATGATTACTTCTAAATAAAGGTATCGGCGATTTCGAATCCGACTCTCGCAGCGGCGTATACAGCTTTTGATGTCGGGGGGGAGGGCAATCGCACTGCTGCGCCGAAATGTTTCTTTTTTTCGGACACTTGGCCTCCGTAAAATCAAAGGGGGGGGGGCTGGTACCCAGCTTCAACATGCGTACTTTTCACGGCGCATCATATTGGTTGTTGAGCGGGTTTTCTTTTGTGAGATTGATGTCACAAAAAAATCTTTAAAAATGTATTTAAATCATTGCTGACAAAAATAATTTGTGACAAAAAATCATTGCCCAATTTGAACATTGGGCAATGTTTGCTCATTAGGGGGGAATATTTACCCATCTAAGAGCACATAATGCCTATTCTGTTGTACGTTGCAAGGGCCAATGTGCTCTCTTGCACTATGTTGTTTACAATTTGATTTGTTTTGGTTACACAATCAAAGGGTCAAATTTCCATTTTGAAGGGTACTGGCAAAATTGTCACTTTACCAATAATTGGGTAAGAAACTACTCAACGTTCGTACGCAACACATTTACTCAGCAAGTTTTGACACTGGAGGGGATTACGAGCAGAGAAGATGGTTGTGTAACAAGATAAGGATAACATGTGGTTTGAAATAAGAATGTTGGTTCTGCCGTCAAAATCGTGCACTGTGATTGGTGAAGAGAAAGGGAGGTGATCTGGAATCTACGCATTGTGTGCTTGGTTGTCTACCGAGAGTAAAACATAAGAAGTATAGGGATGTCCACACACTTGTCATAAATTATAACACGATGTATTCACACATCTCACTCGTTCATACCAAACACGTGGGACTTTACGTCTTTGGGATTATTTCCGCTTCAGTGAATGCTCAGTAACTTGAAATTTCGTGGTGTGTACCGTCAACGAAGCCGCGAATGAAGTCAGTCTCTAAAGCGTTCATAACACCGATTATGAACTCCGATTGTCCAAAAAACTGCATAATTTCAGACCTGCTAAACGTTTGTCTTTGTACCTGTTATACCGGTTTACAATTTACTGTCTATTTTCAGCTACATACAACTTACAAAAGTTTAAAATTTCCATGCATGGGCATGTTCTTCTTCTAATCAATTCAATCGTCAGCGTCCCCAATGTAACATAAAAGTATGAACTTATTCCTCCATGGTATGAAGTAGCCGTAACGAATTACTGTAAGAGTGGCTTAAGAGCTGGTTATTTTATTTATTATGTTCTTTTCTATAAGACACTTCTAGATGTTTCCTACAATGATATTTTTTTTTTTTTGAAACTACTATTCTTTAATCATCACTGTCTTCCTCGTTTTCTTTATCCTCGTCTTGTTGGAACAATCCGTCAAATGTGTTACGGTGTTGAGGCATAACTCTGTTCAGAGCTTTATTCACTCCCATGCCTGTATTTAATTTTTCTGCGATATCTTCTGCAATAACTTGATAAGTGCTGTTATCTTCAGGATGTAGGTAACTTGATGAAAAAAATCCTTGTATTTGTTGAAAAAGATTCGCTTGACAGCACAAAGGGTCGTCTTGTTGGCCTTTTCCTTGGCCTGATGATATTCAGTCATATCCCCGTTGATTTGCTTTTACTATTTTTTACTCCTCATCTCATTGGTGGCTTTTATGGTCTCTTTCAACAAGTCTGGAATGCGGTGTTGTCTTACAAATCAGAACTAGACTCATCTTCATAAGATAATTCGTCTTCTTCCACCTCCGTTTCGGATTCCGAATCATCTTCCTCAAAATCTGCGTCTTCATCATTGACTCATGTCACTGCCCATCTGCTCATTTAAATGCTCATTTTCTCATTTCTTGCTCATCTGCTCATTTAATTGCTCATCTGTTCATAAATGAGCAGTAAAGCGAGTAAAATGAGCAGATGAGCAGTGAAATGAGCAGATGGCAGTTCAACGAGTAAATGAGTAATCAAAAGGGCAGAAAATGAGCAGATGAGCAGTAAAATGAGTAAATGAGTAATCAGATGAGCATTGAAATGAGTAAATGAGTACTAAAATGATCAGGAAATGAGTAAATGAGTAATCAAAGAGCAGGAAATGAGCAGACAAAGAGAATTTTTTGTGGTAATTTCGCGCATGTTCGCCCTGAAAAGCACTATTTCCCCCCCCCCCGGTAAAAAAGGGAAAAAAAACATTTGATTTTACGAAGGCAAGATGTCCGGAGGGAAAAAAAGTGTCCACATTGCAACGTTTCAAGTTTCCGAGTGCCCTTTTCAAGAAATGACCTTTTCAATAAAAATGCCCTTGCTACGTGCCCCTGCCAGCCCAGTATCCTCTTTATACCAACTGACTGACTAGCACTTGTTAGCAGGCCAGTGCTATCGTACTGGTATGTATCCAAACTGTACAAAACTATACGTTTGGTGTCGACTTAGCCGGGCTTGCCGTTTCTTGAAGGTTCATGAATTTCATAATCCATTGCAGCCTCGTCATCTCTTATGATTCTACCCGGACCCGAAGTGTTGGCTACACCGGACACTAATGTTACTCTCACTTGCATAGTGGCCGGGGATGCAGTCCATCAAGATCTAACACTCAGATGGCTCTTTGAGAATGGAGTCCGGCGTCAATGCCACTTTTCAAGTGGGGAGTTTAATGGGTCCTTAACGGGACATGAGACCTTTGAGAGGCAGTGTAACCTGACAGTCGGGCCAGTGGACAATTCGTCTGTGGGTATCTACAAGTGCCAGTATTTTGACGGGGAGCAAGTAGTCTCCCAAAACCTAACATTCATTATCGGTAAGTGACCACAGTATTCAATTTGCAGGGGCGCTTAGGGAGATAAGTAATTGGATTGTGCATCCAACGCGGCTTTTTTTATCAAGCTAATCTTTGCTTTTTCCCAAATGTAGAATATAAGTTGGAAGGGGCGCACAAGGGGCCGGGGATTCAACCACCCCTCCCCTAGCCCACTGAGCGACAATTTTGTTGCACTTTCATATTAATTTATGTGGTCAGAAGACGTTCTTTTAAGGGCTTAATACATTAATCCTAATAATGTCTCACTTCTTTTGGAAGTAAGAAAGTTATGTTTGTTACAAACAGTTTTGAGACTTTCAAATTATGAAAGCTCAAAATCTCATCAAATGCGAGATGTGAATGTCGTTTACTAAAAATTGGCTATGAGGAACTGAAAACGCATCAAGCCACTGTCGAAATTTAAATGTTTAAATAAAATGTTCAATGTGAAATTTAAATGTTTAATGCCAAAGTTTCTTCGGACAAATGAATAAACATGCAGTTTTCAATTTAAAATAGAAAATTTACGTGATTTAGCTTGCTTTAACTGCGATAATTTCGGGGATCGCGAACAAAGTTGTGGATATAAATTTTATATTAATGTCACAACCACTGGTTGGAATGGAGGGTATTTTACAAAAAGTATCGTCTTTATAAACTGTCCAGAAATGAACGAATGCGATGATGCCTCGACGAACAAATGCGATGCCAACGCTGAGTGTGTGGATTTGGATGATGGTTACGATTGCATTTGCAAGGAAGGATTCACTGTGGACGAAGCGACGGGGAATTGCACAAGTAACTTTTGTTCAGTGTATTTCCCATCACTCCACTCTTTTCGTGAACTACGCGTTCAGTGGTTTAAAGTGTCCTCTATATTGTATATATAGAAGAGGATTTTGTTTCGTTCATTATAGCTCCAAGATTAATTTTACAACAAGTTTTATGATTTTCTTGCAATGTGATGTCTCTGAACGGTGTAACATTGACAGTTGAAACAGTGTTACACAACAAATTCTTCGATTATATAGACTTGACAATGATGAAGATTTCACTACATGACCAACTGACAATGTCACTACACGAGAAGCATCTCGTCTGACTAACTAACCGTCTTGCTGGCTGTCACTTGTGAGCAGTGTTGTAGGTCTCGAGACCGGTCTCGGTCTCGAGACCGTACCACTTTTTGCTGGTCTCGGTCTCGGGAGCTGTGGTCTCGGTTTTGGTCTTGGTCTCGGTCCCCATTTGGTCTCGATATTTTGGCTGGTCTAGAGTCGAGACTGGCAATATGGAGCATTTACATGTGCAGCTCGATCGATTACTTTGTGTTCACTTCGTTTAGTACCGTTAATAGTTAGAACATTTGCTAGCCCGTAGATCATGTTGTCAACCTTGTTAACGAATAGTTATATATCGTAGTTGGTTCGAACTGTTGGAAAGTCCCAAAAGTACATGTAAAGCTGCAGTTAGCTCCATTAAGGGCCCACCATTTTGGGGGGATTGTGTAATTTGCCCACCCTTGTGTGCGTATTTTCTTGTGTTTTTTTCTTCTTCAAATAAATGAGCTTCTCCAAATTAGTGATATTTTCGACCCCACACAATTTTGTCTTTAATTTGGGACAGTATTTGGAGAAAAAGTAAATGTTTCACCCGATTTTCCAGCAATGAATTTACACACTTTTACCAGTTAACATTCACTGTTGCAATGAGAGTATATGATAAGACCTCATTTTCTGGCTGCTCATTTGAAGTACCCATTTCTCAAAAAGCAAAATCGCAGTCAGAAAAAAAATATAAATCAATATCTGGTTACCACCTCGCAACTTGTGGGTCTATGTATGTACAAGTCTATATTTCATTACGGAAATTTTAAGTAATAATTCAATACGTATTTTAAATAACAATTTTTTTGGGTTGAAGTTAAGTCCTATTATTATTTAAGAAAAAAAGAGGCCTGGTGAAAAATTAACATTTCACCTTTAAATATGCGTTAGCAGTCATAGCTGAAACCAAGGGGTGACCAAGGTTGTTTCCAAGATTTGTAATTGATTGTGCCAACGATAACAAATCCTGATGTCATGTTGTAATTTAAAGGGAATATACATCATTTGCTTTTGCTGTAATTTTCAGAAATGGATGGAATTGGGGGTTGGAAATATATAGCAAATATAGTTACACTGACTTTTTGAGGTTTTGGGTTCGAAAATGCTATAAAAACTAAGAAAAACAATCATTTTCCTGTTGTCTGGTTCCCTGACTCCATTTAAGAAGAAACATAGCAGTTTACATACATTGGGGAATTGTAAGGTCAGGGAACCAGTCTAGCTGGCTTGTACCCGTTCATAGGTGTGTAATCGATTGCAAACAAGTGCGATGGTCAACTGGGGCCAGTATTTGGGGAAAAAAAAAACAGTTTTGTCCAACGCTGGTCGGCCGATCAGCGTTGGAAATTGATACAAAAATACCACTTTTCTTGAAAATGACAGTATACCAGGTGCCATGATTTTACAGGATGCTTTACACTGTCATTCACTAACAGTCCAGCAAGGTATTTCAAAATGATTTGGTAGTTTTATTTTTTGACGTTTGCAAATGTTGTGTTTTCCCTTTAATGTAGGAAGCATAAATGAAGAGCACTCCCATGACACAAGCAAGTACAAGTGATTCCTAGCTTTCAATCACTTCCTTCACATCCCTATCATCATCTCAAGGACAGACTGTTCAGCTGTAACTATTTTTCTTGGTTATTATTTGGATCATAGTTATTATTATCCGCGGTCTCGGTCTCGGTCTCGGACCATATCGGTCTCGGTCTCGGTCCACCTTGAAGGGGCTGGTCTTGGTCTCGGTCTCGAAAGTTCAGGTCTCGGTCTTGGTCTCGGTCTTGGTCTCATTGACCCGGTTTCCGACTATCCGGTCTCGACTACGACACTGCTTGTGACTAACTGTCACTTGTGACTAATTGTAGATTGGTGAAGACAGCCGAACAGTAGCATCGTATCGATTACCCCTCATAAAACATGCATGAAAGAGATCTGGTGAATAGTCATTCTGGATCATTAAAAAACAAGCGCGAGTGCACAATAAGCTTTGACGAAATATGCGACGCCGATGGCACATATGAAACACCATACTTTTGGTCAATTTTCGGGACAGATAGACAGACAGACAGACCAACCGACCGACCGACCACCAAGTAACATGTATTAGCTCCTTCCAGGCCTTAAAAATGCACTTTCGGACAAACTGGACAACACACTAAAAAATGGTAGTTATAGAAACTACTTTTGTACTCACCTTTTTGTCCTACATGCTGATTCTATAAAGCCATTTAGATTATTTGCATAGCGTGAAATTCTGTTGGTGCTGTCAGTGTTAATTCTGAAGGTGTACCTTTTCTTTTTCAGTTAGAAATCAACTGCATTTGTTGTTCACGCTGCATGTATTGTTCGTATGTAAACAAGCTTGCTATAACTGCGATAATTTTCGGGGATCGCACACAAATTTGGGGATATCAATTTTGTATTAATGTCACAACCACTGGTTAAAATAAAGGTAATTTGACAAAAAGTATCGTCTTTATACACTATTCAGGAATGAACGAATGTGATGATGACTCGACGAACGACTGCGATGCCAACGCTGAGTGTGTTGATTTGGATGATGGTTACTATTGCATTTGCAAGGATGGATTCAATATGGACGAGGCTACAGGGAGTTGCCAAGGTAACATTTTTTTTCTTCAGTTTGTTGTATATTTCCCCGTCAACCCCACTTTTTTATCTCGTGAACTACGCGTTAAAATGGTTTAAAATGTCCTTTATAGTGTATATAGAAGAGGATTCTGTCTCGTTCATGTAGCTCTAAGATTATTTCACTTCAAGTTTTATGATTTTCTTGCAATGTGATTCCGAAAGGTGTAACAATGACAGTTGAAACATTGTTTCATCACAAATTCTTCGGTTTAAGGCCCTGTCACATTGTCTGCGATCTTATATGCGCTCTCACTGCGTCCTTAAAAAGCAGCTGGGGCGCAAAAACAACTACTAGATCGCAGCGACAACTACATAGGTCGCCAGATGGGCGCCAGAGGGTCTTAGTGGTCTCCGATGAGCGCGGAGGTCTTTGAAGATGCTCAAAACAATCGCAACACCTCTACGCTCTGGCCAGGGCGCCGTAATGACGCAACTCGGGCGCTGTGCGAGCGTGAATCGTGCGACATTGAAGTGGCATTGAGGCAGCCTAGGCGCAAGGCAGTCGATTTAGTCTCCATGAGAAAGTAACTCGACTGCGATGAACTTGTAGAATAATTTTTAAACTGGACTGTGTATTGACCGTTTTGTCGTAGTATTTATACAGCGCAAGTGACGTCACATAGCGTATTTTGGTCGAATAGAGAGCGCAACGCATGCTACTAGGACGTATCAACAGCGAGCAGAGCGTAGTGTGAGCGCAGTGACAGCGCAGCAGCAGCGACTAGATGGAGTAATTGGGCTTGGCAAGGGCGCATAGAGAGCGAGTTGAGCGCATTGTAAGCGCCGGAAGAGCACAGTATTAGCGTAGCTTGAGCTTCTTTGAGACAAAAAGTTGTTATTTTCTTGAGTCCTCGCTGCGATTGTTAAATTTATGAAATATTTTTGGTCGCCGTAAGGTCTCCTATGAGATCGCATATAATGTGACAGGCCCTTTACATAGACTTTACAAATATGAAGATTTCACCGCGTGACCGATTGACAATGCCAGTACACGAGAAGCATCTCGTCTGACTGAATGACTGTATTGCTGACTGTCACTTGTGACTGATTGTAGATTGTTGACGACAGCCGAGCAGTAGCATCGTATATGATTACCCCTAATAAAACATGCCTAGAACAGATCTGGTGAATAGTCATTCTGGATCATTGAAAAACAAGCGCGAGTGCATACTATGCTCTGGCGAAAAATGCGACGCCGATTGCACATATGGAACACCATACTTTTGGTCTATTTTCGGGACGGACAGACAGCCAGACAGACAGACCATCCGACCAACCGACAAGCTCCTGCCAGAGCTTAAAATATTTTCGGACAAACTGGACAACAAAGTAAAAATGGCGGTTATAGAATCACTTTCTGTACTCAACTTTTTCCCAAATGTTTAGTCTATAAAGCCGTTTAGATTATTAACATAACATGAAATTCTGTTAGTGCTAACAGTGACAATCCTGAAGGTGTGCCTTTTCTTTTTCAATGAGAAACCAACTGCATTTGTTGTTCATACAGCATTTATTGTTTGTACGTGAACAAGCTTGCTAGACTGTGATAATTCCGGGGATTAGGAATAAAGTAGGGGATGTAAATTGTGTATTAATGTCACAACCACTGCTTGGAAAGGAGGTTATTTGACAAAAAGTACCGTCTTTTTAATATACACTATTCAGGAATGAACGAATGCGATGATGACTCGACGAACGACTGCGATGCTAACGCTGAATGTGTGGATTTGGTTGATGGTTACGATTGCATTTGCAAGGATGGATTCAATATGGACGAGGCTACAGGGAATTGCACAAGTATTTTTTTTTTTTAGTTTGTTGTGTATTTTCCCGTCAACTCCACTCTTTTCGTGAACCACGCGTTTAGTGGTTTAAAGTGTACTCTATAATGTATTAAGTCTATAAAGCCGTTTGGATTATTTGCATAGCATGAAATTCTGTTAGTGCTATCAGTGATACGTCTGCCCTTATTAAAAGGAAAAATGAGATCGGAGGTCATGAAAAAATCTTTGGGGTCAGACTTAGATATGGGTAAAAAAGTGGTGTTTTGAATAGTTAATTAATCCTCTTATTATCTTCCAATAGGATGCACAAAGTGCATTGACCCCTCGAAGGTCAACAAAGGTCAGACATGAGATTCCCTTCATAGGAAATGCTTTTCATAGCATGAGCAACTTACCATTATGACTTGGGTCTTGAAAACGTTGGGGTTGAAATGGGTAAATCGTAAAAAATTACTATAAATAGAGTTAGTGCAGTTAATACCCAGGAAGTTGACCTCTGGAAGGTCATCAGAAGTCAATTGTGATTTTTTTTCCGCATTTGGTCGTTATTTACATTGTATGAAAACTATACATTGACTAAGGTCATAGGAAAGTGATGTTTTCAAGAACAATAGGTATAAATAGAGTATCCAAAGGTCATTGACGCCTTAAAGGTCACCAGGGGTCAGATATGAAATGCCTCCATATCTAAAAAAAAAAACACATTTGTTATGGTGTGAAGACTTCACATGCCAAGTTTCACGCTTTCATCACAAAATGCGCACCACTAATTAATGGTTATTTGACAAAAAGTACCGTCTTTATACACTGTTTAGGAATAAACGAATGTGATGATGAATCGACGAACGATTGCGATGCCAACGCTGACTGTGTGGATTTGGTTGATGGTTACGATTGCATTTGCAAGGATGGATTCAATGTGGACAAGGCTACAGGGAGTTGCCAAAGTAACTATTTTTCAATTTATGTATTCTCCCGTCAACTCCACTCTTTTTGTGAACTACGCGTTTAGTGGTTTGAAGTGTCATCTGTAATGTATATAGAAGACGATTTTGTTCATTCATATAGCTTCAAGGTTAGTTTACTACAAGTTTTACGATTTCCTTGCCATGTGATTACCCCGAAAGGTGTAACATCGACAGTTGAAACATTGTTACATATCGATTTCTTTGGTTATATAGACTTGACATTGATGAAGATTTCACCACGTGACCAACTGACAATGTTGACAACGTGAAGCATCTCGTCTAACTGACTGGCTGTCACGTGTGACTGGCTGTCACGTGTGACTGGCTGTCACGTGTGACTGGCTGTCACGTGTGACTGGCTGTCACGTGTGACTGGCTGTCACGTGTGACTGGCTGTCACGTGTGACTGGCTGTCACGTGTGACTGGCTGTCACGTGTGACTGGCTGTCACTTGTGTGACTGATTTTAGATCGTTGAAGACAGCCGAACAGTAGCATCGTATTGGATTACCCCTAATAAAGCATGCATGAAAGGGATCATTGAAAAAAACAAGCACGAGTGCACAAAAGCTCTGGCGAAAAATGCGACGACGATAACACATATGGAACACCATACTTTTAGTCAATTTTCGGGACAGACAGACAGACGGTATTGAAGTACAAAATTGTTGACAGAGACGCCAGTCCGGCAGCACTGTCTCTCCGCTATATATTGCTCTATATTCGTTTATCCAGCAGCTACGGGCCTACTTCGATTAACTAAGGGGAAATTGACGTCCAGTGCCTCTTCCTGATCATTTCGGGCTCGATTTCTAGACCTGGTTTGCAGTGATTTTGACTGGAAAATCTGCTTGGTGCGTGATGCTTATGGCTTCTATACGGTGACTGCTTCACGCAGTGTGCCTATGCACAATCAGTGGCTTGGCTTGACTGCCCTGCTATTGTCCATCTCCATTCAGTTGACTGTCGTCCACTATATCAACACAATGAACTTTTCACGGAGTGAACTCATCCAGTTGAACAGTTATATTGTTCGGCACCCAAGACTGCCCACTGATGTGTACAACAACATACGCAAACTTGGTATCAATCGCAAGCCTCCTACTCGTCGAGGGAAACGGGCAGGGAGGATAGCCTCTACCACCTTGGTAACTGGTCAATTCATTAGTGACCCAACCAATGATGTTCCTGTGATTTCTTCCCAATCCCCTCCAACTCGTAACTGTCACAACACATGTCCCAGAGGTATAAACCTTAGTCTCTGGAATTCCCAGTCATAAGAAATAAAACTGACATACTATGTGAAATGATAATTGAACATGATACTGATATCATGGTTTTAACTGAGACTTGGTTAAGACATGATGATCAGGTAGAGATGGGGAGCATGTGCCCACCTGGTTACTCGGTATTGAGTGTACCTCGTCAGACTGGTACCAGGGGTGGGGGCATAGGACTTGTCTCAAAGAGTCAAATGAATCTACAGCTGAGAAATAGTGTACTGCCAACAACATTAACTTGGCCATAATCTACAGAACCCCATCCTCCTCTGTCACTGAGTTTCTTGTGGAGTTCGATGAGTTCCTCTGCGCTTTGGAACGTCTTCCTGGAAGGACACTTGTTCTTGGAGATTTCAACCTTCATTATGATTGTCCATCCAAGCCTGAGGTCAGATCGTTTACTACCATCATCTCCTCCTGGAACTATCGTCAAATAATTGAAGGTCCAACCCACACAGCTGGTCACACTCTCGACTTGGTTCTTGTCAAGAATGATGATACCTTGCTCAAGTCACACACTCTGGATCAACCTCAGGTTTCTGACCACCTTGTCATTAACTGTGTCCTCGATCTCTATGAACCCTGTGGCTTGCAAACAACATATTCATCACGGAACTTCAGATCCATTGACTCTGATGCCTTTCATCGAGATCTTGCAGGCAAAATGGAGAGTATTCGATTGGGTGGCTGTGATGACATTGATGACCTTGTCAAATGCTACAACTGCGCCTGCCGGGAAGTGCTCGATGATCACGCTGCTGCTACCATCCGGTCCCGTGCCGTCCGTCGCAAGCCCAGATGGTTAATCAAATCTGTGGAAGCCGCTCGTCGTGCACGGCGCCGTTCTGAACGGAAATGGAGGACGACCCATGCAGAGACGGATCATCGAGCCTACGTCCAGTCGCAACGTCATGTGTCCGATGCCATCACTCAAGCCAAGACAGAATACTTCAATGGACGGTTTTCTAATTGTAACTCTAAAGATATATTTAAAACCATTCATGAATTACTGAATACAAATCATTGTCATTTACCCGATTCTACCTCCTCAGATAGACTGGCAAATGAGTTTAGTGATTTCTTCGTATGTAAGGTTGACAAGATACGTTATGAAGTAGATAACGTTGCTAGTGCTGGTCCACCCATTGAATATGGGGATAATAACCGATTGTGTTGCACTATGTCTTGCTTTGAACCTGTTACTGTAGACGAACTAACTAGCCTTGTCATGAAATGTCCATCCAAATCCTGTAACCTTGATCCCATGCCCACATGGTTAGTTAAAAACCACTTACCGGCTCTTATCCAGATCCTATGTCGCATTGTGAACGGCTCTTTGTCTGCAGGTGTGTTTCCAGCAGAACTCCGTAGAGCTTTGATAACCCCTGTCCTGAAAAGACCTTCGCTTGACACTCAGCAACTGCAAAGTTACCGACCCGTGTCAAACTTACCCTTTTTAGGTAAACTTATTGAAAAGGTTGTTTCCTCACAGGTCGCATCTTTTGTCCATTCCAATAACTTGTCCGAGCCTTTGCAGTCTGCTTACCGGCCGACACATAGCACTGAAACTGCTCTCCTCACAGTTCAAGATGTTGTCCTTCGAGCTATTGACTTCAAGCGAGGCGTCTTCCTCATCATGATTGACTTGTCGGCAGCATTTGATACAGTTGATCACAGTATCCTATTACAACGTCTCCGTCACGACTTTGGTCTGGAGGGTACTGTCTTGAGCTGGTTCTGTTCGTACTTGAGGGGTAGAACGAGTCAAGTCCTTGTGAGGGAGGCGCTCTCTGCTGAAGCCAATCTCAAATATGGTGTTCCTCAGGGATCTGTCATTGGTCCACAGCTCTTCACTTACTACACTCACTCTATTGGTCAAATAGCCCGTCAACATTCCATACAATACCACATTTATGCAGATGATGTCCAACTGTTCTTGACCTTTGACCCCATCCAGCCAGGAGATGCTGTCTGTGCTCTGCTTCGATTGTCTCAGTGTGTCCAAGAGCTTCAATCTTGGATGATCTCCAATAAACTCCGGATGAATCCAGATAAGACGGAGTTCTTCATTGCGTCTTCTCCTGCTCACTTCAAACATCTCAAACATTTCACTTTCAACCTTGATGGTATTGAAATTCACCCTTCTCTCTCGGTCAGAAATTTAGGTGTTGTGTTTGACCACGACATGAAAATGTCTGACCACATAACACAACTCTGTCGCTCTCTCAACTGGCACATACGCAACCTTAGCCGGATCAGGAAATTTCTTGACTTTAATGCCTGCCACAATGCTGTCCGTGCCCTGATTCTTTCAAAACTGGACTATTGCAGCTGCCTTCTTAATGGAGTTTCCAAGAAAGAAATATCTCGTCTTCAGAGACTTCAAAACAGATGTGCAAGGCTTATCTTTCAGACCCCCAAACACACCCATACCTCTCCTCTGCTCAAACAACTACACTGGCTCCCAGTCGCCGAACGCATTCAGTTTCGCACACTGGTTCACACTTACAAGTCACTTAAACACTCTGCGCCAGATTATCTCTCCTCTCTTCTCAAAATCCAAAAGAGTTCTTAATCCCTTCGTTCTTCTGCTTGTGAGTCTCTTGTCATCCCCAAGTCACATAAATTGGCTGGTGACAGGGCCTTCTCTGTTGCCGCCCCCCGGCTATGGAACAACCTGCCCATCTCCATCAGAAACTCATGCAGTGTCTTTTCCTTCAAAAAGGCTCTCAAGACCTACCTTTTCCCCAAAACGTAGCTGCATGTCCTTCTTTTGTTGTTTTTTTGTCTTCTATTCCTCTTTCTTCTTTTCTAGCGCCTTGTATCCTTTGGTAATTTGGCGCTATACAAATCCAGTTATTATTATTATTATTTAGACGGACCATCCGACCAACTGACCAACCGACCACCAAGTGACATGTATAAGCCCCTGCATGTCAGGGCTTAAAATCACGTGGACCAGTATGTGAACAAGCTTGCTATAACTGCGATAATTTTCTGGATTGCGAACAAAGTTGGGGATATAAATTTTGTATTAATGTCACATTCACTGGTTGGAATAGAGGTTATTTGACAAAAAGTATCGTCTTTATACACTATTTAGGAATGAACGAATGTGATGATGAATCGACGAACGACTGCGATGCCAACGCTGAGTGTGTGGATTTGGTTGATGGTTACGATTGCATTTGCAAGGATGGATTCAATGTGGACGAGGCTACAGGGAGTTGCCAAAGTAACTATTTGTTCAGTTTGTTATGTATTTCCCCGACAACTCCACTCTTTTCGCCAACCACGCGTTTAGTAGTTTAAAGTGTCCTCTATATTGTGTATAGAAGAGGATTTTGTTTCGTTCATATAGCTCCAAGATTAGTTTACCATTAAATTTGATGATTTTCTTGCAATGTGATTACTCCGAAAGGTGTAACATTGACAGTTGAAACTTTGTTATAAAACTTGACAATGATGAAGATTAAATTCACCACGTGACCAATTGACAATGTCACCACACGAGAAGTATCTCGTCTGCCTGACTGACTGTATTGCTGGTTGTCACTTGTGACTGACAGTGGCTTGTGACTGACTGTCAATCATGGGCGTCGCGAGGGGAGGGGGGGCACTTATCCCCCCCCCCTCCCCCTGGAAAAGCAACAAAAAAAAAAACAATAAAAAGAGGCGCGAAGACAAAGTGGTGTCAATTTAATGAGTTGGGGGGGGGGGGCAAAATGTCCCTGTCCCCCTCTGAAACTGATAAATCGAGAATGTGTTGAGAAATACAAGCATTTTTTGGCAAAATGTTTGCCCCTTTCTAGAAAAAATCCTGGCGACGCCCATGCTGTGAATTGTAATTGTAACTGACTGACTGTCATTTGTGACTGATTGTAGATTAGTGAAGACAGCCGAGCAGTAGCATCGTATAAGAGTACCCCTAATAAAGCATGCATGAAAGGGATCCGGTGAATAGTCATTCTGGATCACAAGGGCAAGTGCACAATAAGCTCTGGCGAAAAATGCGACGCCGATGGCACATATGGAACACCATACTTTTGTTCTTATTTCGGGACAGACAGACAGACGAGCTATCATGGTCCCACCGACCGACCGACCACAAAGTGACATGTATAAGCTCCAGCTAGAGCTTAACAAAATGCACTTTCGGACTAACTGGACAACACAGTAAAAAATGGCGGTTATAGGAATACTTTTTGTACTCACCTTTTTTTCCCATTATGTTTAGTCTATAAAGCCGTTTAGATTATTTGCATAGCATGAAATTCTGTTAGTGCTATCAGTGATAGTCCTGAAGGTGTGCCCTTTCTTTTTTCAATTAGAAATCAACTGCATTTGTTGTTCATACTGCATTTATTGTTCGTACGTGAACAAGCTTGCTATGACTGCGATAATTTTAGGGGATTGCGAACAAAGTTAACGATAAAAATGTTGTATTAATGTCACAACCACTGGTTGGAATAGAGGTTATTTGACAAAAAGTATCGTCTTTATACACTGTTCAGATATGAACAAAATAATTATGTGATGATGCCTCGACGAACGATTGCGATGCCAACGCTGACTGTGTGGATTTGGTTGATGGCTATGATTGCATTTGCAGGGATGGATTCAATGTGGACAAGGCTACAGGGAATTGCCATAACTTTTTTTTCAGTTTGTTGTGTATGTTCCCGTCAAATCCACTCTTTTCGTGAACTACGCGTTTATTAGTGGTTTAAAGTGTCCGCTACAATGTATTTAGTCTATAAAGCCGTTTTGATTATTTGTATAGCATGAGATTCTGTTAGTGCTATCAGTGATAACCCTGAAGGTGTGCCTTTTCTTTTTCAATTAGAAATCAACTGCATTTATTGTTCATACCCATCTGACAGAGAGTAACCTAGATGGGAGTGTTGGTGTAAACAGTGTAGTTGTAGCTGTATGCGCCTCCGTGGTCTTGTTGGTCATTGTGGTAGTCGCGCTCGCTGTCTTCGTTCTTCTGAGAGTCAAGAGAAATCGTGGACAGGCATCGATGACCCAGAACGCAATGCTTAGCACGGAAGCGGCAGAGTCAGCGGTTGCAATGGTGAGTCTATATAGACTGGGAACTTCTCTGCAGCCCCGCCCACTGCGCAAATGGTTAACGTCGGCACACGGTGTTGTGACCAATCACAGTCGCCTTATATGTCCGACATGCGTGCAAAAAAAAATGTCCGGCATGCGTGCACGCGTGTACGACCATTCACTACACTCTCAAAAAGATATTTAAAGAAATTATTAGGTAAAAATTGTCATGTAAAATAATACACAATTTCGGTACAATTCACCGGAAAAAAAGTACCTCGAAAATTGTAAAATACATATTGAATGAGTAAAGCAGTCAGTTTACCTTAATTATGTTAACCCTCCGACGCAGAAACTAGCCCTTTTGGGGACCCAATTTGGTTAATTACCTTAATAAAAAAAAAAAATTCCAACCAATTCTGGTGATCTTCCATCTAATCCTAGCCAGAGACACCCACTACGGATATATGCAGTCCCGGGTCAGGCATATCTGAGCCTGACAACCTGGGCTGCCCATATACACGTGCACAAAACAAAGTCACTTGCGGGTAGCCAAGTGCACGACTTGACCACAGACTATGTATACAACATCTGTTTCCTGTCAATGACCTCCTTATTTATAGTCTACAGACATGTCGAGATTGTATACATATAGATACTGTGTTGTGTAGCCTCAAACCAAGGCGCTAAATATCTGAGTCCCCGGAGGGACCCCTTACTGTAAGCGTGTTAGTAAATGTGCTTTCTGCGTCGGATGGTTAAAACGTACTGCAATTAGGTTAAAACGTACTTAAACAAGGTAAAACGTACACGCAGTGACGCGATGCAGCTAGATGGAGTACACCGTGATTTCTGTAACAACGAGGGGGTATGCCGCAGCTAATATCGGTCTTTGACGGTAACATTTTCTAGAGCTCTTGTGATTGTTATACCGTCCCCAAGCCCCAGAAATATTAGTAGTGTTTAACTCTGCCACTGCGCGTATTACACAACTCATACGTGAACCAACTCGTAGCGAGACAACTCCTACATGTCGTACGCGGGCCAACTCGTACGCCAGCCAACTCGGTATGCGGGCCAAAATTAGCCAATTTCCATAAATTGAACGATACACCGTTCCCAGTACATAGTCAAGAATCGTCGACCACATATAATTTTGTATACGAGTTTAATTCTGTGTACGAGTTGGACCGCGTACTAGTTGGTTTGGCCTAGCGCCTATGTACACGTATATATTCATACTTGCGCATACTCGCCGTGGCCGAGCTGTGGGCCATGGGTTATGCATCCTGTACTGTTGTATCGTATCTTGCAAAGTGTCCAAGAGCTGCCATGGATTGGGGACGGTATGACAATCACAAAGAGCTTGAGGAAAATGATATCTTCAAAGACCGAAAGTAGCTGTTGTCATAAACGTCATGGTTTCTCCAACCTAGTATAGCTATATGCTGCGATATGCTGCACAGTTTGCGAAGGGAATAAATAAAATTAAAATGAAACAGGTCGTTTTTTGATGGGCTTCCGGAGTTGTTTATGTTTAGAAAATCACATTTTTGCATGATAATATAGTATAGTTTTACCTGGAAGTTATGCAAAGTTTACTTAATTGTCTTTTACCTAATTAATGTGTATATATATTTACACTTACATCAAGTGAACTTTTACACAACTGTCAAGAAAACTTTTACCCAATATGCATTATGTAACTTTTTACACAATTGCAAGCGAGTTCGTATAGTTCATATAAAACATGGTTATGAAAACTTGTGTATTTTTCTCTGAGAGTGTAGTGAAACAAATACAACATGTTTTTGTGGGTAAATAATGAAAACAAATGACCCCTCGGTGTTGGATGATTGGGACTTGTGCATCTCCTCGGGGTCATTAGTTTTCACTATTTCCCCACAAACCATGTTGTGTTTGTATAATAACTACCGGTGTCACGGTCTCACTTATCCGGCGTGCTGGATTCTCTGGGTGAATGCGGCGGATAATTGAGCACGTTACAGTGCATGTTACATGAGCACGATGCATGCTCATGTGTCCGCTGTGCTTACTTTTCCTCGGGCTGTGTTATGGAGTCTACAGTCTACCATAGAGCAAGGACCCATGAGTCTACCAAGTCCATAACACAGTGAGGGACACCCAAGAATGTGTTATGTAACACTTCATGTGGGCCAAGCTAAAAGAGAGGAGTATGGTAATTGCCTGGGTCATTCCATGGTCTTGCAACAAACAGCGTCGTGTGTGTGTGTGTTCATGGAGATATAATTAAGAACGAACTCCTTCCTTGGTCTGTGCAAGGTCTGTGTTCCCTTCTCGTTCGTGGTTGTCTTTATTTTTGCAACCATGTGTATCCTTCATGTCTTTACATGTATTGGGAGTTGCGCGCGCCACGAAAATTCTGGATTCGACTGGCACCTTGTAACGTATGCATTTGTACATACAATATCCAAAGATCTTACGTGCACCAGTACAACCCCAAAGAACTCAGCACACAATAAAGTTGGTGAAATGCACACTACTACGCAATTTGCGAATGCGTGTTGGGGCGAAATTTCCCTCTGCGGAGAAGCTAGCACGCCGGAGAAGTGAGACCGTGACACCGCGTTCTTCTATGGGCGGTGCCATGTTTCAGAGCATGTGCAAAAATATGTGATACGCGCATCTTCATCGTAGGTTTGAACGCAAACGTGTAATTTATTTTGTTTCACAATTTACACAACTTTTGCACCCAAAAGGTTTGCTCAGCAAAAGTTACATTATTTGTTCGGAGCGAAGGTGAAATGTTCACGCTTACTGAATTTACGCAATTTCATGATAACCAAATTAAAAGTTAACATTTGCAAAAAAGTGGGTTAAAATTACATTTTTTTTCATTCATTCACATTTATTCCCATTTATTTCCAAAAAAAACCCCCAAAACAAGCAAATATTGATTAACAACTCGGTGTATAATAAGTGAACAAAATATTACGATGTTACATGTACTTCAAAAGAAAAAAAATAATTCACGTCTGTTTATGCCATCGAAATAGATGTTTCTGTAGATCAGCATTCGATGAAAATAACTTCGTTCATGCTACCTATTTACGGACGCCTTGGCGTCTCTCTAATTTTGAAATCAGATATCTTGCCCAGAATTTTGAGCTCGTCTCCGAAAGCTGGGTAATCAATAACGATATTGAGCACTGATTCCTGCTCTTTACTTTTTGTATGAGTCTTTGCTAAGATATTCACCGTATTGTTTTCCCAGCTCGTAACATCATACGAAGATAGGATCGCGAAGGCTGCGGCAGCCTCTTACGAAATTGAGAGTACGAGGCAACGTGAACTGACTTCAAAGGGGGGTGGTCTCCCGAGCTGGGCTAAACCATGGGAGATCTTATGGAGCGATCTGTTGCTGGATGATGAAGTACTGGGGAGAGGAAACTTTGGAGAAGTCAGATCGGGGGCCGTCAGAATTGGAGGCAAGGTGACCCGAGCGGCCATCAAAGTGCTCAAAGGTAACGTGAGTAACTCTCCAACAAAGTCAGCCTCCAACGAATTTGTTTTGTTTAATTGATTCAGAATGGCTATTCGCTTGGATTTTCTTGCAAACAGATTTACACAATAGGCCGTCTAGCCCATTCGTTGGCATTAGGGGGTCCTATACGATAGCACTGCCCACCTCGCAAGTGACAGTCAGTGAGTCACTAAGTCAGTGCGCGAGATAGGGGGAAGAGGAAACGAGGCTGGCTCTCTGAGACCAGCAAAAGTAAATGGAACTGTACAGCCCGAAGATAAATGTTTGTTCTCTAAATGGGGTTTGATAGTCACTGGATCAGATGTGCTTTTAGACAAAAATTCACTAAAAAGATTTTGAAAGATCTTCAATTTGCATACATTTAGGCTTGGATATATCTTAAGCAACACTTCTCTCCCTGGCGCTTTAAACTGAGTTGTAAGTATATGGCTATGACTAGGCATGATGTGGACACCCTTTCAATTATGTAATGGCTGAGTTTCTCAGAGAGTTGAATTTTATGTTTTGTGAATTAGAGCACTCGTCAAGTTCTGAAAAAGACGACTTTATGCAAGAGTTGAAGACCATGTCCTCTATCGGCCATCATGTTAATATCGTTTGCCTCTTCGGGGCATGCAAGCATCAAGGTAATACCACAACACATTTAATGTTCAATCTCCGAGCAAAAGCAACAGGCCTAGGTTAGCCTAAGAGAAAATATATATTGACCACATAAGTTAAAATTTCTCTGAAAGTTTAATATTCCTTACAGGCTGCCAGGGTGTAATGTAAAATTTGGACTCTATTAAATTTGGTAGCGTTGTGCATGACTAAGTGGAGATAATTAATACGATAAAAGATCACGTGTGAGGGTTAGAATCCATATCAGGTAAAAGAGACCAGATTCCATAAGAGTCCAAAGTCCATAGGACACCGTAACTGATCACAGCTTCACTGATTGTACATAAGAATTAAGTAAACTTAGGCTACTTTGTATTTTTGTAACAGTTATTTTTAAATTCTGTTTAGAAAATGTTGACTACTTTATCATCAACAGTGACTTGATATGAGTCATGTAAACCCAAACTTTACCTTTCATTTGTAAATCTATGGTTTATTGATATTACCTTCTGGATAAGTTATGATAGTGAAAGTATATATTTGCTTTGACATTTTACCAAACAAATCATCGTTGCTTTGCTTTATATGGAACTGCTACATATAAAATATACATTGTAATACGAAACTCATTCTCCTGTTCCGTAAGATAATACTGAACAAATTCAGAGCAGAGGGTACTCTGTACACTTCCTCTTTGACCTTTCGATTATGCTGATACCTTACAAAGATGTGTTGTACGTCGCCTTGGAGTATCTTCCCTACGGTGATTTACGCAGCTACCTGCGGACGGCTCGCTCACAGTCAGACTCAGACGAGTATGCCTTGTCTTCCGATCAGCTGGTCAAGTTTGCTCTGGATGTTGCCAAGGGAATGAAACACCTTGCTCAAGCGGGGGTGAGTCGATGTTCTGTTCCTTGTGCCAGGCGATACATTCATCCCGTCTGAATGTTGTTGTTTTTTTCTTTGAAAAAATAAAAGGTATATGTATCAGTGCCTCTTTATTTTTGTCATGCGGTTTAAATCCAACTGCTGTGGCGAATTCATAATACAATTTGCGCCACCAAAGGTTTGCCACGGAGAGTTCATTTTCCCCGTGCATTGTGGGAGATAGTCGACAAATTCGAAGCGCGGGACATGTGAAAGCGTATGATTCGCGGATCTTTTCTTTTTATCAATATGGTGTTTTTTTGTAAGGCGGCAGAACGCTATGCCCCAATCTATAACGATTTAGCTCAAGTTGCCTACTGACACTCATTCAAATGGGCTATGTTTTGTCGACCGTAAACTTGAAAAATGGACTCTCCATGGCAACTCTTAAGGTGGCGCACTGCATTGTGAATAGCCCAAATTTATTCTTTTTGGTTCCTCTATAGCATGACAAATGTTCAAAGGCTAGAGTAAAATCCTTACACAAGGGGATTTAAATATGTCCTGGTAATTTGCTTTGTTCTCAAATAATAGGCTGATCTATTATGCCCCTTCCACCGGATAGACCGTGTCCAAAACGGGCTTCCAAATCTACGGCTATACGTTTATTGTCAGCGCGTCCCGCGTATTTTTAAACGGCGCAGACCTAGACCTAGCTCTAGACAGCTGATTCGGATGCAGCCAATCACTAATCATATACGCGCGCGTCTAAACGATATGGTGCTGTTGTCTACAAGCTCAGATGGTGGGGCTTGTCTGACCGATCTATTGATGATTTGTTTTGTCTCTCTTGTTAAAAGATGATTCACCGTGATTTGGCTGCGAGAAACATTCTGGTTGGAGAAGCGTTGGTTGCAAAAGTCTCTGATTTTGGACTGTCCAGAGGGGAAGATGTCTACGTGCAGATGTCATCGGTATGTAATCATTTTAATCACATTTCTATTATACGTTGTCACGCGTTAATGTCGGTTTACACTTCATGCAAATGCGAATGCGATGGGAATTAGACGTCACGAAGCATTCGCTGCGAAATTCGCCAGAGTTGAAATGTGTTCAACTTTTGCGAATTCGCAGCGCCAAAAGCCCCCTGACGTCACAAATTCGCGAACGCGTTCGCTTTCGCGCCGAATATGAAACGGCCTTTATGTGTCATGAACTGAAACCATCTCTTGTTGTTGTGGAAACATTTCTCGATGCAACAGTTTCCATTCCCGGATATGCACTTTGCCGTCGCAGAGACATACCCGACACAACTGGAGGAGGGACTGTTGTTTACAGCTTGGAAGGAATTCTTATCTTCGATGGCAGAGATCTTGATCCCGAGGAATTGGAACTCGTGTTGTTTTCACTGGCTCTAAGATCGCAGAAGGTCCTAAATGCCGCCATGTACAAACCACGAAGTGTCAATGGTGACATTATCAGCTACCTAGCCCAACCACCTTGTCTATGCTATCCAAATTCAGTGCCCAATCAGCGGTTCTACTTCTACAGATACAGCTGGTCGTCGAACTCTTGAGCTGTGCCACTCTCTTGGACTGACTCAGATAGTCACTGAACCAACGAGGGAAGATCAGATTCTCGACCTTGTTCTGACTGATCTGTAATCCATCTCGACAACACTTTGCAAGGCTGGGAACATCAGACCACAATCATGTCTTAGTTAAGCAGGATGTCCCTCTCTACATAGACAATCCTTACAGACGGAAGGTGCTGCGATACGGTAAGGCCGACTACTGGGGTATGAGAGGCCCTCTCTCATACACCTCTCTTCTGTGGACTGGTCCCTAGCTCTTATAAACGCGAAGACCCAGAAGAGGCTTGCAGCAATATCACCAGCATCATCTGTGACGCAATGGATATCTATATTCCTAGCAAGCTTGTTTCAAATAAAACACAAGACAATAATGGTTCAACGATCTTTGTAAAACAGCAGCAATTAAGAGGCATCACTTGTTCAGGAAACAGAAGAAAAACAGCACTCAAGAAAACAGGGACAAGTTTGCGGAAGCTAGAAAGGAATGCAATCACAGAGAGAAAAAAGTAAACAATATTGTGTATAAAACAAGTTAAAGGAGTAGCTCTCAGACGGCAGCCCCAGTAGTCACAAGTCCTTGAATACAGTCAACACCTTGTCTGGATGATTAACAAGAAAACATATACCAGTCCTAAAAGAAGACAACCTAGTATACACCACAGCCAAGGGGAAAGCCGACAAATTTGTCCAGACCTTTGCAAAGAAATGCCATCTAGAGGATGCAGAGGAGCTTGTACCTGAGGTTCAGCCGACAACAACAACCTCCAAGGACAGTATCGTTTAAACCCAAGTATATCAAAAGGCTCTTGAGAAAGTTAAAGCTACTGGCCCTGATCGAAGTTCCCAATCGAGTTTATAAGGAGTGTCGCGCTGAACTAACCAGACCACTCAGCCGCCTTTTTGAGCTCTGCTTCTCACATGGAGGGACTCGAAAATACAGAGTCAACTTCAGAAATAAAAATGCTGCAGAACCATCTAATATCAGACATTAGACCCCACCATAGCAAATACGACATTCTTAAAATACTCTCTCAGCAATGGTCCAATGCACTGGACAGAGGCAATGAAGTGCGTCTAATTTAGAGGACATCAGAGGTGCATTTGACAGAGTGTGGCACAACGCGGCCTCTGCTCGAAGCTCATGGGAAAAGGAGTCTCTGGCAAGCTTCTTGTATAGATTGACAGATATCTATCAAACCGGTCCATCAAAGTGGTTCTTTCTGGCCAGTCCTCATGTACAATTCCCATAATTGCGTCTGTACCCCCAGGGATCTACGCTGGGCCAATTTCTCTTATCCGTTTTCATAGATGATCTGGGAGATGAGTGCAGGACACACTGTACCTATATGCAGATGACTCTACCCTCTATGTGAGATTAGATCAGGCGATCGACCCTGAGGCCATATATATCAGCTAGCCTGAAAAAAGACCTGGACAGAATAAGGATCTGGGCAGACAGATAAATCTTAGAACCAACCAAGTGCAAGCCCCTTACAGTTTTTAGAATGAGGAACCCATCTAGGTGGAACACTAGCTGAGAAAGAGGAGCTGTAAATCTTGGGTGTCACAGTAAACGAGCTGTAAATCTTAAAGATGTCACAGTTGAAACTCACTTTGGCAAGGCATATTTCCAATATGTCTGCTAGAGCTGGACAGAAGCTGGGAGTTTTACGGAGTTGTTGCTAACAAGCTGGATGAAAAAGAAAGCGAATATCTACAAGGCACAGGTTCGCAGTGTTTTGGAGTACGCATCTCTATGCCGGATAAGTGCTTTCACCATCACACTTATATCTATATAGACTCCTGGGTAATTTCCAGAAGCTCTCCGCATCATCGGCGTGGCCGAACAGGAGGTAAGAGTGAATCTCAACTGTCCATCTCTTCATCATAGGCATCAAGTGGCTGCTCAACAGTTCTGCACAAGATGCATGGCAGTCTTTGTCCATTAGACTTGAAGGCTACACAGCCCTATGAGAGACGAAGTGCAACACGCTTCAGCTTGTCGACGCCCATCCACTCACTCGCTGACACAGTCTCTAGGACCTATTCCACTGGCAGAACTTTCATCCATACCAGTCGCCCGGGCTGGAGACACACTGGTTCCGTGCCTCCAGTCGGCATCCCTGCCTGCCTGCCTCCCCCTTTGAACCCCCACTGCCTTGTGGGAAGACTTTCTGTCAAAGGCTAGGAGAAGGACACTCCAAACTCAAACCCGGCTATCCCTTCCACCAGCCGTCGGGTCATCGACGTTCCGCTGGAGCCCGGAGGAGATATCTCAGGGTGCCTCTGTGTGTCGCGAGCACTCTGGCACCTTAAACCATAGCGAAGGCTGGAGTACAAAAAGTCCTGCGGCGATGGATCAAAAGTGTCAGTGGCAGGCTTGAGGAGCTGGGAGCCATTAGCTGGAAGTCTGCACGTAGGCGGTCTGAGTGTGATGGCCGTGGCACATCTGCAGAGCGGCGGAATGCCAAGGTCCTGCTCAGACGATCAGGCAGATCTGTTCAGGGAGGCACTGCCTGCCCACATCCTGGGACGCTCCGATAAAAAGAGGAGTAAACAAAGCCCGCTCATCTCATTCCTGGCCGGGTCGCCACGCCCGGTGGGATCTCCATTTTGTGGCCGAAAGACACAACAAAAAACAAAACGACTGTATAAACTGGCATCTTTGAACGTAAGGACGATGATAGACAACCCAGAGCGCCCTCAGAAGAAGACAGCTTTGATCGATCGAGAACTGGAAAGATACGGCATCCACATTGCAGCACTCCAAGAGATGATGTTCAGTGGCACTGGGATCTTACGAGAGAAAAATTACACCTACTTCTGGTCTGGTCGAGATGTGGGGAAACGCCGTGAGGCTGGCGTCGCTGTTGCTGTCGCCAACCAACTTCTCCCGGAGATGACCACTCACCCTGTCTGCATCTCCGATAGGATGATCTCTCTGCGTCTGCAACTCTCAGCTCCTGACAACCGTCATATGTCATTATTCTGCGTATACGCCCCAACTATGACAAACGACGACGCAATCAAGGAGGAGTTTTACCACTCATTGCGCCGTCATCTTGAAGCTGTTCCCAAGTCGGACAAGTTAGTGGTAATGGGCGACCTCAATGCAAGTGTGGGGAGTGATCACACACTGTGGAAACGAGTGATTGGTAAGTTCGGCAGAGGGAAGCTAAATTCGAATGGCGAGCTACTACTCAATCTCTTCACTGAACTACACCTAGCTGTGACCAACACCTTTTTCAATATCCCGCCGAGGTGGTTCTACAGCTGGCAGCACCCTCGATCAAAGCGATGGCATCTCTTCGACTATGCGTTGGTCCGCAGAGTTGATCTTACTAATATATTCAGCACCAGGGCTATGCGGGGAACTGACGGTGATACCGACCATGTAATGATTCGAACAATCTGCTGATTCACGGTCGAAGCTAGATGCAGGCGGACTGCAAAGGCGCCGCCTAAGAAATTAAACACGGACAAGCTGCAAGATCCGCACTGCCGAGGATCACTGGCCCGTGCTATGGCTGAGCGTCTGGAAGCACTGCCATCTGCGGCAACTCTGACCGTAGAACAGGCATGGACAAATCTCAGAGACAACGTGTATGAGATAGCGGCTTCCGAGCTGGGTCATCCGAAACGCAAGCACGCAGACTGGTTCGACGAGAACGACCAGCAAATAAAGGCCCTCCTGGAAGAAAGGAGAATCGCACATCAGGCCCTCCTGACTGGTCGTCGGACCAGGCAAGCAACCAAGCGCTACAATGATGTGAAAGCCAGAGTCCAGAGAGAGCTGCGAGCCATGGAGGATCGATGGTGGCTTCAGAAGGCAGAGGAGATCCAGAAGCTTGCCGACTCAAACGATTCCAAGGCCTTCTTTGCGAGTCTGAAGGAAGTCTATGGCCCGCAATCCACTGGTTCAAAACCCATTCTGAGTGCCGACGGTATGGTTCTTCACACAGAAAAGCCGGCAATTCTGCAGCGGTGGTGTGAGCACTTTAAAGAACTGCTGAATCGCCCCTCCAACATTTCACCAGAAGCGTTTGACCAAATCAACGTGCAACCAGCTGACGTCTCACTCGATCTGCCCCCCACCAACATCGAGCTTGAAAGAGCAATTCAGGCCATGAACCTGGGACGTGCCCCCGGTACCGACAAAATTCCCGCAGAGGTCTTCAAACATGGTGGCATTGCTCTCAGGCAACGCCTACTTGAGCTGCCCCACAGATGCTGGGATACAGAAGAACTGCCACAGGACTTCAAGGATGCCATGGTGGTACCAATTTTCAAGCGCAAGGGGGATCGCCACAAGTGTGGCAACTAACGTGGCATCTCTCTACTGTCGATCGCAGGCAAGATCCTGGCCAAAGTTCTGCTCAAGCGTCTTCAGCGGGTAGCGGAAAGGCAACTCCCTGAATCTCAGTGCGGGTTCCGTGCCGGACGCGGCACCTGCGACATGATCTTCACACTCCAACAACTGCAGGAAAAGTGCGTTGAGCAGCAAAGACCTCTGTACGTTCATAGAGTTCATAGACTTTACAAAGGCCTTCGACACAGTTTGACGCGATGGCCTTTGGAGACTCCTGCAGATACGGTTGTCCTGCAAAGTTCACATCACTTGTTCAGCAATTTCACAACGGTATGATGGGATCGGTAACACAGGCAGGAGACACATCCGAACCTTTCGCCGTCAAGCACGGCGTTAAGCAGGGTTGTTTTTAAGCGCCGACGTTATTTACCCTGTTCCTAACAGCGGTTCTCCAGGTCACGAACCAGCATCTGGATGAGGGCGTCTACCTGCGAACTCGTTCCGACGGAAGGCTGTTCAATCTGGCGCGTTTAAAAGCACTCACAAAAACCCAACTCACCTTTATTAGAGATCTTTTTTATGCCGATGACTCAGCTTTCGTTGCTCACTCTGTCGAAGCCCAGTGCCTTCGGCCTGACAATCAACCTCGGGAAAACGGTAGTGCTCCACCAACCTTCACCAGGAGACCCCTATGTTGCGCCAAACGTCACACTGGAAAGGATCACTCTGGAGGTAGTCGAGCAGTTTTCATACCTTGGCAGCATCATCAGCGACGACAACTCCCTGGACGCAGAACTCAATAAACAGATTCAGGCCAGCTACGCTGCCTTCGGTCGGCTAAAGGATCGGCTTTGGAAGCGAACGGGGATCCGACCAAGCACCAAATGCAAAGTGTATCGTGCGCTTGTGCTGAGCTCCCTGCAGTACTCAGCGGAGACGTATACCCTGTACAGACGGCACGTCAAGAAGCTACGGACCACGGTCTATTGTCAACATATCATGGTGGGATCGGGTTACCAACGATGAGGTGCTGCATCGAGCGGGCATGCCGAGTGTGGAGCACATGTTGATGAAAATTCAGCTCCGCTGGACTGGGCATGTCGTGCGAATGGAGGAGCACAGACTGCCGAAGATCCTCCTCTATGGCGAGCTCTTGGAATCACCCAGACAGCCAGGCAGGCCAAAGCTGCGCTACAAAGATGTCATCAAACGCCACCTCAATGCCACCAACATTTCAATCAACAACTGGGAAAATCTGGCCATGGACCGTCCTGGCTGGCAAGCTGCAACAAAAGATGGCGTCCAAACTGCAATCGCGGATACCAAGCGGCGAAACGTTGAAGCCAGACGCCGACGTCATGAAAGGCAACAACGGCGCAACTGATTTATAGTACTCCCGAACTCTTCGATGACGAAGATCTGCCACACAAAAAGACAGTTGCAGTCTGTCCTTCAAAAGTAGGGTTCATCAACATCTCTTGTCAAGGCGTTGATTTGTAGCAAAAATCAATGTAACAAATGTAAAAAGAATGCCGTCTGAAAAATGGTAAGCAGAATATAAGAATCACGGGTCAAAGGCTAACCAGAAATGCATGGTAACCGCCCTCTTTCGTTCAATGTGGTGTTTTAACTTTCTGAGAGGTTCCATTATGTTTATTTCTTCTCAATTACAGAAGCGGGTTCCCCTCCGTTGGTTAGCAATTGAGTCCGTCAGGCACAATACATACACCACCAAGAGTGATGTGTAAGTTTGCTTCTCTGTCGTGTATTGCAGACCAGTAGCGTATCCAGCTTTTGTGTCAGGGCGGGTAAAATAACTGTTTCGACGTCTGAATTAACAGTCTAAAGGCCAACTCAAAAATACTGTCGGTTTTTTAATTGTCTAATGACGCCATCAAACGCGCAGGGGAGGCGGGGGAGTTGCCCCTTGGTGCCCCACCTCTTCCTCTGGATACGCAACAACTGCAAACAGTTTTGCATCACTATAAAAAAAGTTCATCTGGCGTTTTACCATGTAGAGTTGCACGTTGAGGCCGCTAGTCAGACAAAAATAGCTCCAATTCCATACACCATAACACATACTTCAGACAAGCGGAATCTCTCTGCAGTAGATGTTTATGTGGTTTTATGTACCATTGTAACCATACTTTATAATGCATTTATCTCTTCTTGTTTTAGATTATGTTATTGATTTTGTTTTTCCTTCGGATTTTTGCCTACTTCCTCCCTTCACACCCAAGAATAATGAATACCTTTTGATATGTTTATTTATTTTTATTTTGTTCACTTAGGTGGTCGTTTGGAATACTTCTGTGGGAAATAGCCACCGTTGGTAAGCTTTTTTAACCCAATATTATGAACAATGGGATTTGCATACCACCTAAATAATAAAATAAAGTAAACAGAGAAACATCATTTTCCATCTAACCCTGGGGGCAGCTTAGCAAAAAATATCACACGGAGTGGCCACGTGGAGAATTGTATCACCACATGTGTTTTAGGTCAATTCATAATAGGCTATACATTGTTGAACAATGTTAAATTACACAGATTAGTTTTCTACAAATCAAACAGCAGTTCAACATAACTGTGACCACGTGGATATTTTCAGGGACAACGTTAACTTTTGTATCATCTATTAAAATTGTTGCTGGTCTCAGAAGGCAAGCTATTTTGGCGCCTGTCTTACGGACTGACTGAACATTATCTTAATCATTGATAACACTTCGAATAAACACGATTTCTCCTTTATAAATCTCTCCTCGTGTGATTGCTTTCTTTTGAAGGGGGAACTCCCTACCCGACCATTGACAGCGATTCTTTGCCCGGAAAGCTGCTGAAAGGATACCGCATGGCTAAGCCGAGCAACTGTGATGACCACAGGTATTAAGAAGAGAGAGTGTAAAAGGTTTCCCAAAGAAGAACAGAATTTAGCTTTCTAAAAGGAAAGTAACAATATTACTCACAGATAGGTAGATATTCTTGTTTAACGATGGTAAAGAATAAATGCATCGTAAGTGCTGATCATCTCATCCATGGCGAAATGTATGGTTCTTCATTGAACAATGATCTGTTATATAAGTCGCTTGTGAATCCTTTCCGTTTAGTCGTGTGTAGCACGTATTATAACACCTCACCCACATATTCTGTGTCTTGATTGGCCGAGAGCGAGTCTCATGATACTTTCTATTTTTGCTATCTTTCTGTGCACGGCCAAAAGTAATATACCCGTAGCAACCAATGTACTATACCATTAGCAACCAAAGTACTATATTCACGGAGCGGTATTTGTGTGCAAATGCATGCTGGTACGGTGTGCGCGTTGCGCGTAGCGCGTTTTTTTTTCCAAAGAGAGTTGGGTTCAAACATTTCGTGAAGGGGTAGTTTGGATGAGAGAAATACATTTTTCGCCAATTTTGTATTGAAATTGAAGTTTATATCAACTGTGTTCAGATTCAAATAATTTAAAATATTGAAACAAGCAGAATCTGTGGGTGAAGTGTTATACAACAAATATTGAATGCTTTATCTCGTGGTGGAGTAAAACTAGCCTCCCTCGGTGATCCATGGACCATTCTATTTTCCCTCGGCTTCGCCTCGGGAAAATAGAATGTCCATGGTCCACCCCGGGAGGCTAGTTTTACTACACCACTCGAAGCATTCAATATTTGTATATTATATTTCTGTGCTCATGTGTGCTTTCGGTGTAACAGGGGCAAGCGACCGTTGCTCCTGGTTCAAGTAGCCCTTTCTCTTCAGTACATTTCATCCCTTTTGTAATAAATGTCAATAAAAAGAATTAAAATAATAATAATTAAAAAAACGATGATTAGGTTTTAATGACATTGCGTATGGGTATGTTCGAAAGTAGATATTAAGGATAGGCCTATACAAGAATTTCGTCCGTACTAACATTAACAAATCTTGTTCAATGTTAAACACTTCCGAATACAAATCACACATTCAATAGAACTTTCACTTTCCAAATAAAGTTATGTAGTTTGGAACAGACGACTTGCCTTTAAACTCTATATTTATTGATTTTTTTTCTGTTAAACATGTACTCGGATCATAGGCGCGATGACAATGATCGGGGGAGGATCAGAAGAAAGAAAAAAAATCGTTGATTTCAATTCACTTTCCACTCATAGTTTGTTTTTGGTTCTTTTACTTTAGTTATGTTCTGATGCGCAAGTGCTGGGACGAGGATCCTAATAATAGGCCAACCTTCACCGAGTTGGTCTCCATCCTGAGTGGCATGGCATTGAATAACACCAATAGTGTGAGTTGGACTTCACTTAAAATAAGCATCCGTAAACTTATCTAAAGCTTAACTAAAGTACAGCTGTGCTAAAAATGCTACATTTACTATAAGGTCAACTGGACTCACAAGGTCAGAGCAGAACAGAAAATCAACCCTATATCATTAAAAATCCATTGAAAACGAACCGCAGATATTAACGTACCTTAAAGCTATAGTCCATCATTTGCAGCCATCCGAAAAGTAACTGGCGTAATTACTGTTGAAAAACAAACTTGGTTGAAAGATAGTAAAGGAACTAAACTCCCTGTGAAATTATTCTTTCTGGGAAGCTGTCATTTTGAAGTAATCAACGAAAGAAGAAGGCATTTCCAACGGTGATTCTTAAGAAGCACCTTAGGAAAATTTAAATTAGTAGTTCGTTTTGTTATTCAGCGCAGCGCGCACAAGTATTGGAACGACGCACACGCGCGCGCGGTTGTTATAATTCGTCGGATCAGTGCGCGACGCCGCGTATAGCTGCAATTACAAAACAATTCAAAACATGATTCAGTAACTTTTGATTTGAAATTGAGATCTTAGAATGCTGTTTTTCTCGGAATGTACAGCTGAAGCTTAGCTGAAACTTCATCAGGTTAGTTGCTCAGTATCCTTTATTAGATTTTGAACACTTTTGTTGCTTCAAACGAACAAAATGCACTAATTACAAATAATGGACTATAGCTTTAACCAGTGTTTATTATCAAAAAATACCCAAAATATTTGCTACCCCATTTTAGCGATTTGAACTTGACTATTGGTTTGTATTTTGATATTCTGCTTTGTTTATAATGAAGACATAATCCTTTTCCCGATGAAAAGAAAGTTGCTACTGGAAAAGGATAGACGACATATACTTGACGAATGAGGGCGTTGTTACGACGCCATTTTGGGGAGTAAAAGATATGTGTTTCTAGACTTGTCCCTGCCCCTCCCCCAATAAAAAATAGGGACCGGGAGTTATTTCCCATTTAAGGCCATTGATTGGATGACCTCTGCACACGTGCGCAGTATTGTTGTTTATTTTTGACAATGATGATTACAGCGTTGCGCATGGATGACAGTTTAACACATGCAACCTTTAAAAAAACAAGACTGTTACCATAACCAGTAGGCAAAATAGCCAGCGTCTTCACGAAGGCACCTTTCCAGCATTTCAACTGTATAGGTTTCAAAATACTGAAAATAGTGCCCCTTTCTTTATTGAGAAGTACTGTGGCAACAACGCTCAATACGCCAAGATTATTCAAAGGTTAATGTTTCCCTTTCTATTTCGCAGACGTATATGGCGATGGACAGCATCAGGTATATCAATTGGAGCGCCATTCGCCCCGAGTTTGATGACAAATGAGAGTTTACCAACGCAAAAAAGGCGTGGTGCCTGTTTCTCTTCGTAACACTGGTTAAGTCAACTCGAAGATTGAAAGAATTAGGCAGGGCGAGGAAGTAGTAATTTCTTGAATGTCTGTGCCTTTTGTAGTTCTACTAAAACGCTGAGGAAACGTGATTGACCTAAAGTTCCCCAGCGATACTATAAAATTAGAGCCTTCTAAACTATACAGATCCGGCTATGTTCGTCCGTCTGCAGATTAACAATATTTATTCAGAATCTTACAACAAACAACAAATATCTATAGTTTAAAAACTTATTTTGAAGCTATGTACAATGCTGTTTTTTGCTATCAGAACTCTGGAATGGTATACACATAATGAATGTTGACGAGTGCAATGGTGAGACTATTTTCATGAGTTGAATTTAACAAGACGCATCCTCACATTTCGAGTGTTTCGTACTATGATTAGGACCTAGGTCCCCTTTTGTGTCAATGTGCTAGCACGTTACTCCCATGTTCCATTCCACGAGGCGAAGCCGAGTGGAATGGAACATTTCTTATGTCACCTCATGAAATTATTCTTACCATCGCACTCACAAACATTCTTTATTTGTATACTATTACACATGATATTCAATCTAATATACTAACGGGGAACACATTTTTAGTTAAATAATAAATCTTTGTACCACCTTACCATCAACATTTTTTTTGTAATATAATTATTGTTCACAATGTATTGATTTGAGAGTTTGAGGGCATGAATGTGCACACTGTCAAACACTGAAAGAAATCGCCCGACTGTACGGAGATAACACATATTAGTTGTGACCATTTTAAAATAGTGATATTTCCACAGACAATGTCGGGTCAGGCCTAACTAACTATAATATTAGTCCTAACTAACTATAATATTTAAATTCTACTGACGTATGTACAAAATGTACTTAACAGAATGATTTCATTACATAGTTAATTACGGATTGAAACAGCGAAATGTGAAAACGTACAAAAGGTCAACTGTCAAGACTATTCAAACAACTATGTTTGATACCTGCAATCTATTACAACAGGAAATGGTACCTTAGTACAGCATGAAATGGCAACTTAATGAGGAGACAGTTTATTGTAAATAGTTTCACACAAAATACTGGTCAGAAGCAGACATTTCAGTGGTCACATCTCTAATGCTTTTACGAATTCTATCGTCGAAAAATGCTTAAAACGGTTTTTTTTAAGTATTTTTAACGGGGTTATGAGAGGGTTTCTGTAGGTTTTTGTTTGTGTGCAAGTCTTCTCAATAAGGTACCAGTCTTACTATGACTACTATAACAACTATAATCAAGAGTATTATTTGGCAAAATAGAAGACGAAACGCCCTCCTCTTTCCACTCAGACACGCCCTTCCTACTACACGGTGAATTATAAACGCTATTCCTTTACTATACAGCAAAACAGTCAAAGGCACAATTATATTACAAAACTTGAAATCATTAGGAGTAACGGTTAAGATAACAACACTATACAGATTAATAAATATGGTATGCGAATGTTGAAGTGTGCAAGTTCAACTACATGTACAGTGGAGTGCGATAACATACAACAGCAACACGATAATATAGGTTTTCCCGGACAATTTCGGAAAATGTGCGTTTGAATTTGTAAAACATAAATTCAATTTGGCGCCGAGTTTGAGAACGACGTACATCCTGGTTTTATTTTCGCAATAACTAGCATTCGATGTCATTTTGCATCAATCAAATGAACGAATGTGCATAGCGTTTCATTTAAGGGATTACAAATACGTGATTAGGTTTTCGGTTTGGCGTATGCGTTGCCGATTATTACGAATGTACAATCCAATTCGCAGAAAATCGATTGTCTATTGTGACACAGGCTGAATTGAACATTCTTTTTCATTTGTTACAATTTCAATTCGCATTTTCGGCATTCAATTTAAATAAATTATTCAGGCCTATACAAATCATGATACAACTTTGATTCATTAATTAATGATTCATTGATTAATCAATGTATGCCTTATTGATCATGATGTGATTGATGTGTTTGTTCTTATATACACGCCTATGTGAAATGTAGGCAAATGGAATGTGAAAATAATATTTAATATGACCAATATGAAATCACTCAAAATAATCTTGTAGCCATATTATTGAGACGGTAAAGGGACACATCACGTGTCATGTTACAAGGGATCTGCATGGAGACTTTTTGAATATTCAAAATTCAATCATTCAATCAACCATTCCTCAACTGTTACTTTAACACATAAATGAGTTCCAATGCTTGACCAGGCATACGTTAAATAACACTGCGAGGGAAATCGGCTGCACATTTAGCGAAAAAGATTGATGATAAATTAAAAGGAAAACGGGACTGCGGATGTGCCTCCGATTTCGCGCTTAAATGAATTGTCAATACACTAAATGCAGTGCACATTCGGGAAATCGTACGCTGATTTTGTTTACGACTGAATGCACTTTCACGGAAAAAGAATAATCATTTGTTCAATAGAAACAGAGATTTGGAACGTTCATTCTATTTCGCACGAAAACAAATGCTTCTTTTACAAATTCGTGTACACATTTTCCAAAATTGTTCGGGAAAACCTATATTTACCTGTATAGTATTTGTTCTTCCCTATATAGGGCAATTTCAATTTGATTGGTCCCCACTTATTGCTGAATATTCAATATCAATCCAGTTTTAAATGTTTAGTCACCAACACCCGACGTCAAAGTTGTTTAACAATTTACCCCAGTGTACAAGGTGTATTGAACATGATGGGTTCATGTGCAAAAGCTATGAACTTAAACACTGTCAATGTGGCTCCATCTTAAAGGGTATGTCATTAACTTTTCATTGGTATCTGATTTGCATCTCTTCAGCCGTGGATGACCGAGCACCATGGATTCCAAAACAAAGGCCAATAACCCACTGTTTCCAAGTTTCCTGAATAAGTGGTGAGCTAAGCTGGCACATGAATCTAATATAGGTTTTCCCGGCTATTTTAAATCAGTTTTCATTCAAAATCAACAACTCTAACATACAATTTCGTTCAAGAAAAGTTTCACACGCTTTTAACAAAACCAATTCAGTCATTTACCATTCAATTTCAAAGCTTGGTCACCCTTTTTAGTCACCGGGTCAAGAATATTCGTCAAAACAGATCAAATTCGTGTAAGCTGTTGCCGAATGGCAGTAATCATAGATCGAATTCCTCTTTATAAATCTATTAGACGAATTTGATTTGTCAATAACAAGGTTTGGCGTAGACGAGACGAAATCGAATACTCCTGGACGTAAACCTGCTCATTAATTTAGTTTGCTTGAACTGAATTTGAAATTTGTCTGACAAAAGACAAAATTAAACATTAGAAGTGCACTAAATCGAGGTTGATGGACGAATTTTAAAATTAGAAGCAGTGAATTCGAATGATAAATGTTTTAAAATAGCAGGGAAAACCGATTATACCGGAGTCTTATATAGCGCACTTTTCTACCACCAATAGGTACACGAGGCACTGGAAATTATGTATATTATTAAAGAAAGGTAAAAATACTTTATGACAAAAGTTTATGACAAGTATGCTTCCGTACTGTGCAACTGTAATTAGCAGTAAGACCTGCCGCTCTGAAGTAGACTTTACATGAGATTTTCCATTCTTAAGTTGACATTTTGCCAAAACCGCCTCCTTCACTATACCGTTTAATGATGGAATGATATATTGTGCTCAAGTTCTAATTAAGCATAAACATAATTTCTGAGAGCCTGATTACTCGTTCGTAAGCACAGAATGCACGGTAATAAGCAGTTGTGGATCTTGCAGTATATTCGGCTCAATTAGCTTTTAGTGAAGGTTTCGCTCTTGTACTCGAGTTTCTAATTAACGGCAAAACACTTTAGCGCTCATTAGGCCATTCTTAAGCATGGACAGGATCGGTCGTTTTATGTTACTGACCATCAATCGATTAAATTGTAATTGAATAATACTTGTTTCGTGTTGGAACGGTGCTTGTGCGCGACATTCTAATTAAAGTCAAAGGGGGGGGGTACTTCTAAGGTGTACGCGATTGGCAAACATTTTATTCCTCGTTAATGATATATGTGAAATATGCTAACCATAAGTTCAGATTTCTGCTGCGGTATACAGTATATTTTTTAGTTACGACGTGCTATCAATAAAAGTGTTTAACAGCCTTGGAGTTTTGCCTACACACGCCGGGTTTTCATTTCGCACCACACGATCTTCCGGCCTGTCGCTGCCGTGCCATATCCGATGCCACGTTGGATGCTGGTTTGGTATTCACCATTCAAGTTCTTTTTGCTGCCGCTGCAGGTGCTGAACCACCAACCGCCTCTCTCCTGCTGTGCACAATTCGCCATGGACTCGTCGTTATCTTGATCGTACGTGGAGAAGGGGTGGCCTTTTTGTCCGCTGATAGATACCTGATTAGCTGAAAATCAAAGAAAAAGGCGTAATTAGACGGCTGTTTTGTTATATAGGTCGCGTACTATATAATGCAGCAAAATATGAATTGTGAGGCTAAATAGAAACATTGTCAACTTAATCGTTTGTATCTCGAAACACGCATTTGCCACTTTGCGGGGTTTATAACATCACTTCGTGGTGACGGTGACGAAATGTGTGCTCGACTGGTTTTAAAAACTCTGTTTAAGACCGGTCTGAGTCTTGAATTACTTCTTTGATAATTACCCTCGGCAAGCCCATTCATAAATATCTTTCCCGTCCAAAAATCAAACTTTTCGGTCTAGAAGTCAACGCAAGTCATTCTGAATGTTCGATGATTTCGGTCACCTATTTCACCTCATAGTTTTCGAAAAACTCTAACTATAATTATGGAATGTCCATCTTGCGCTAAGTCGTAAACAACTCCTTATTGCGTGTGATGCATAACGCAGCTGTGCCGGTGTATTGTGAATTTATGAATATGTAATATGGACTCACCGGTAGTATTGCGCTGCCTACGTGCATGAGGATGTGAATATTCAAACAATAAAATAGTAAAAAGCACTGGATTTCATAGGAGTCCAAATTTCATGTGACACTGGAACATTGTATAAATTCGGCCAGCCGGTCACTTCATCAACGGCTTTAAACTGGCAACGTGACGGACTCTCCAACAAAAGGAATTGATACGTAAACCTGAGTAAACTGTCAAAGGTATTTATGAATGCCGCAAAAATCATTGTGTCATTCATTTGAATGACACAATTATAACCAACAATTACCTATATTTAATAGAGAGTACGAATATCCAAGATGCAGCTCGTACGTATTAGCTCCAATGTTAAAATTCTGATACACTCCACGCCCAGTGCTTCCAACATCATTTCGGAGATCCATTCTCAAAGACCAGGTCTGACCGGGGTTGTCGGTCAGACGGTGCAAGGCCTCATTGCCCAACCAGAACTCCCCCATCAGACCACCGAAGCCATCACGGTAATCGGCCCAGCTACGGGTGAAATTCACCGATCCATCCACGCGTCGCTGAAATACCTAAAGAAAAAAAAATAGATTGAAAACGATTGGGCAATTTTTTTTACAAAACAACAGATCCTCGGCAAGGAATATAGATTCTGACTTTTCTTTCTGTTTAATCGTGTGCAGTCTAATCTTGGCGCATTCAAGATAACTACTATACAAATCAAATGGATTTCAAAAGAATAAAAAAGTTTCGATGAAAACAATGACTTCATTAGGACTGCTGGACTTTTCGTTTGAAAGTATAGGTTTTTTTTCTCTGTAACCATTCTTATTACCAGGATTTTAATCCAAGTATATTTTGAATAAACACCACTTCTGTGCATGGGATTGCCATCTTTCTTTCATCATCACCGCTATTTATACATATGTTATAGGATTTCTTGTGTCATTTTGACCCGGAAATTAAAGCACGAGGCCAATAGAACCAAGATCAGAGTTTAGAGTGATATGCCATCAGCTTGGGGGTTTGGTCGGTATCAAATCAGGGCATAAATGATTATAGTGCGCATGCGCAAGGTATACAGCCCCTAGAGTGGTAACAAGCATTTTGATGGACATTTTGAAAAAAGGTGATAACACCTAAACAGCTGCCACCGCTGCAATGCTATCACATATTTTCCAACTCTGCAGGTGTATTCCTTGACAAAAATCGCTGTGACGAATATTCTACTCATTTGATACCGGTTGCCAAAATTTTGGACCGAGGCTGAGGGCCTAAGAGCGTTGATTGTAGCATTCGAACTTAAAGGAAACGTGCAGTGGAAATCCAGCTCATCTTGTTTTCATGCACATTACTATGTGTGTTGCAACAAGTCGAGCACTGATAAGAAGAGCACTGTTAATACAAGATACTGCTTATAACAAATTTTAGGTACTAAGTCTTTGTTTTTCTTTGTTTTCCATTACTGATAATACAAGGTACCTGTTATAACAAGGTAATTCTTAAAGTCCCAGGAACCTTGTTATAAAGGTGTTCGACTGTTCTTGTTTTATTGAAGTGACATGAAAGTGTAGTTTTTCAATTGTTAGCAAATGTCATAGTGCAGTGGTTTAAACGCTGTGATGCATAAGCTTACTATTAAGTACCCTCAAACAGTGACAAAGTATAATTGATTGGGGAATGGGATTAACTTACGATCCAGCCTTCGTTATCCATATCACAGTAGACCCGTAAGCCCTCTGGATACTGCGACGGGTAGATGGTGTAGGCACCATTCGTCCTCTCACCGGCTTCATATAGGACTTCACAGTCAGGCGCCCTGACACCCACAGTTGATTCTGCAGTTGGGTCAGCAGTGATCAAGTTGAAGTAATACCAAGAGGTTTGACAGTTTATCCTATCTGGACCGGGGCGCAACAAGGCACCTCCGAAACTTATTTTGTAATAATTCTTATTTGAATTCGTGAATTTTCCAGATGTTAATCGGAGTATGAATTGAATAAACAACACTTCTGTGGAATGGCCATGTTGCCACAGCAACCGATTGAAACAAAATTTAGGTACATTTGGGCTATTTTATATAAGTTCATACAACTATGCATTTTTGGGAGATTCAAACATGTGTAAATTTGCTGTGTACATTTTGGTTAAAATCATGATCACGTGACCAAACGATGCGTGTTGGCATATAAGGCTGACATTAATGGCATACAAAAAGTACAAATTTTTACCTTTTTCTGCACAATAATTTTATTGGTTATTGTATGGTACTCTTGCATAAAAAAGTACTTTATTTGCGCCCTCGGCCTCAGCGGTGACTTACAAATGTTTGTACCAAATATGAAAGGATCTGAATAGAAAATGTAGGAATGATGGAAGAGGAGAAGTACTGTATTTGACTTAAAATGTACACAATTACCTTTCTGTCAATCACAAAAAAATCACTGAGGTAAAGTCAACACGTGTTTTGATGTTCTCTTGGTCTCCTTGGTACACTAAGTCATCGCTACAGGCGGAGGGCCCAAATAACACACAAACGCCCGGTTTTTAAAGGACGGATGTGTGTATGTTTATATCCTACTTTCAACTGTTCTTTCCGATTAACATCATCGCTCAACGCGCGTTTTACATGACACTTTTCGGGGATTTCAGGACTTAGTGCCCCTTTAAAGATTACCAGCCAGCCAACTACATGCACAACTTAGGAAACTCAGCCGATATATTTTAACTTAAAAATTTGATTCATTTTCCTGTTTTCAAAATAAAGTTTCTTGTTTCGTAGATGTGTTTTTATAATGGGACTTTTCGTCTGTATTCATAGTACCCAAATCACTTTGAGCACAGATACATCTTGACGAAAATTGTGGTCCCGTTTATAATTAAAGTGGTCTGGTTTAAGTTCATTCATTCTCATCTTACTGGCCAAAAGAGGGCATGGTGCCTTCACCATCGTGCCCATTAAATCCAATAAAACTGTTTCTTGTCAAACAAAAACAAACGAACAAAAATAAACAAACAGTTGGATCCTCACCTGGGCAGTTGAGCCGTTCACGAATCTCCGTCTTGTTCGTTGAAAACAAGACCAGTTCGGAATTGGGGAACTGGTGTATTGCAGGCAGCGCGATCTTAGGATTGCTCAATCCGCCGGGTACGATACTGGTGCACTCGCAAGGGTCGGACGCAGAACGCAACACCCAGCGAAGTTTGCTTTCCCGCTGAGGGTCCGGCTCGCTGCCCAAGTAACATACTCTCGCAGAGGTGAGGTGAATTTCTCAAAGAAAGTAGGAGGAAAAAGAAAACGCATTTAGGTTGATTTGTGAACGCATGCCTGAAAACCTTGTTTTTAACACGGGACCTGCATTTCAATGGAAACTTGCCCGAGCATGGAGCAAAAACATTAACGGGCCTTTATAACATAAGCAGGTTTAACGGCATCAATCGCTTCTCAAGAGTTAAGGGGGGTGGGGCATACCTTGATTAACACTTATGCGAACGCGAAGCGCGACCTATAATGGCGTGGGGTTTTTGCCCGCTTAAGGGCCTCGATATGATGTTGGATTCTAGACGCTCTGTGGTGCATCTGACCACTTAAACCAATTTTTTTGGGGGCAAAACATTATCCTTATCTGAGCTATAGATTTATATTTAGGCTGCAATTTTTATTTGGAGACGAAAAAAGTGGGGGTGGGGTGGGGGATTTGGTGCCCGCTTTAGGAATTCTAGACGCTGTAGTGAGATCTGAGATAATTTTTGACCAAATTTGACCAATTTCATTTGGCAAAAAAAAAATACCATTGAAACATAATTGTCGAGTTTTTGATTATTTGTATTACCTTTTCTGAGCCATGAGATTCATATATAGGTGGGGGGGGGGCAACGATTATGATATCCCCCATTCTAAAAAAAAAAGGGTGGGGGACTTGTCAGTTACTCGCTTGAAATGTTTTAATTTCAATATCAAGATGTGTGACGCTGTCAAAAAAAGATAATGGTAATTATAAGTTGAAAACCTTTTCATTTCAATTTACCAAATGTAAATTCAAATTCGTCCCAGAAGAATTTGACATGCTTTGGGCAAAATCATTTTAGTCATGTATCTATTTGGTACTTGATCAACAATAGATTCGTCAATACAGATCGCATTCCTCCCAGCAATTCCCGAATGACAGCATTCAGAGAACAATATAGCTTTTATTAGTTACCTTTACACCTGTATCGTGGAAGTTCCATAGAAAGAAATAGCCAAGAAAACTGTAATTTTGCTACGCCATTACAATTGTAACAGCATTGTACTCACCTACACAAATCACCAGGAAACCCACCAGTGGCGTTGGTATCATTTTCGCCTGGCTTTCTAATAAGATCCTTCGTATTCTAAGATGGTCCGTGATTCTCTGTGATTCTATTATTTCAAAGCAAGATGTGTTAGCAGGCTTGTGTTTGCTACGAGTGCTCACGTTTTGCTTGGATAGACGACCTACACACAACAGCGCTGATATCTTTTCTGTAGACCAAAGCGTTAGGAACTGGTACAAAACATCGTCAATTAGGCCTATAATTGCTCACGTCAGTGGCTTATAAATTGTTCAATGAGGACACCAATACCAAGGTTAACTCTTTAAGTGCATTTTTACCAAAAACATAACACCTTCCGTGGACAATATGAAATAATTATGATCATTACAGCTGAAGGTTCGATGGATATGAAATAATTATGACCATTAGAAAGGGTCGATGGATCCATTACAAGGCCAGTGACTTAGGCAATATCGTAAATGTTTAATCATTTGAACGTTTATATTTTGGCCACTGCCGAAAAAAAAAAAAATCTCGAGATAATGAAACAAAAGAACAAGCTTGTAATGCACGGACCCATCGAGTACAAATACCCACTCAACGGTGATAAATAGAGAGGAATTTCTACAATACTCTGTATACATATACATGTACTTCAAAACAATACAGTGCGATCCATGGGCGTCGCTAGGATCTTTATGGAGGGGGAAAAGCTCATTATCCCTCCTGTACTTTTCCAGCATATTCTGGATTGATCATTTTCGAGGTTGGGCAGGGACATTTTCCCCAACGCCACCCCCCCCCACCCCGTTAAATTAACAGCAGCATGACTTAGCCCCTCTTTTTCTTTCTTTTCCCCCTTTTTTCTCTTTTTTTTTCCTTTCCAGAAAGAAGGGGTTGGGGTGAGCGCCCCTTGACTCCCCGCCCTCGCGACGCTCATGGTGCGATCAAATATTGTTTGTATTCAAAACAATTGTAGAGGGTTTGGTAATGAAAATAGTATGCAACTCTAGATCTCTCTGGGGAGTGTGTTATACATTATATTTGCAGCTAGCTTCAGTTAAAAAAAAACGATACCTAGTTATATGTTTCTGTGAACATTATTTCTTAAAACAATCGTTCAAGACATGTTTCAAACTACAGTAGTCCAATGTAAAGGTATGACTTATTCAGCATTTCATATGGAAGCTCTTTCTTTGCTTATAAGTTATGTGAATCGCATATAAACTGTTTTTAGTCAGTGGGCTTGTGGTCCGGTAGCCCACAGGAAACCCACAGGATCACTCGCAGATACCTCAAGGAGTTCAAAACCACTTGATGCCATTTTTTCTGGCCCTTTTATGGGCGGGGTCATGACTTTAAAAAGTGGGGGCCTTCGTGTACAAAGAAATGATTCAGATAATAATTAGCTAATTAGCTCACCCAAAAGCTACTACAAAAAAAATCCAGAAATTTGCCTCTTCGGGGGTGGGGCCACATTTTATAAAAGCAGGAGCCCATAGGCTATGCATTTTAGATAACCATTCTTTGAAACTCTCAGGGTCACATATGGACACATCAACAAGTCAAACAAAATTATTTCCATGTTATCAAGCACTGTTTGTCGTGTGTAGTCTAGCTACGACAGTGGCTTTGCCGTGATATGCCTATAGGTACGTTACTATACCTACTTTAGGCCTAGTGTTAGGCGCAGGCGAGCCAAGGCATTTTCTGATCAACAAAGTATACCCTCTGAATTTATTTTGCTTGTTTTATTGATGCTGTTGTTCATAAACTGACTTCAAATTTGATGGTTTATGCATATCGCGGTTTTCAGCACAGGACTTAGCTAAAAAACATTCAAGTCACATGACTCACCTGTATCCTTTTCTGCGTAATTGGACTCGTTTGTCACATGGCAGTGTGTCACTACACGGACAAAATGGCGATTCATTTAAATGCCACAAAATGAGTCCAAAGACCCAAATATTATTCCAGCCCGAGTAACTTGACACATCCAAAAGTATGTGACTCACCTAAATGAGTCTTGTGACTCAGCATTTTTGTTCTGTGTTGATCACAATACACTTGGTCACGTCTGTAGAGAATGAACTTCTCTTCTCAAAAACCCTTTCCTTTCCTCGGCTTGTCCTGGAGCTCTTTGATTCGTCAGGCTTATCAATTGCTTTCACGGACTGGAGTGATGTGATTGGGTCACATGCGATGTTGGCCTCTTTTGTAATGAAGCTCACAAATTCACTAAAAGGGGGAATCTCTTCTTGGTTTTCTTCGATTCCGCTGCTTTTCGGGACCACCGTGCAACCAGCCACTCCGGTATCTTAGTGAGCAATTTCCTGTTCTCCTGTTCATCATTGAGAATGTTCAAGCTTTGGGTGGTTTGCATCGCAGCTTCACACTGTTGCAAGAAGTCCGCAAAACGTCGAAGGCCTGTACCATCTCTGGAGTTAATCTTGGTCCAGGAATCAAACTTATCCCGGAAGGCGCTCGCTACAATGAAGGGGTCACCAAATCTCTGTTGGAGAAGTTCCTTCGCTTTGAGGTAGTCATCGTCCTCTGACAACAGGAAGAAGCCTTCGACAACATCCTTCGCAGACCCTGCCAAGTCTTTCTTGAGGTAGTGAAGGCGTTCTGATGGAGGTATTCCTCGGCGCTCGATCAGTGTTTCAAAACTATTTTTCCAACTCGGAATTTTGAGCGGGTCTCCAGAGAAAAGTCCAGGCTCTGGAGGGAGCAAACGATTCAGGCTGAGCTGGTCTACTATACCAGGCATTTTTTTATGCCAAGTATGTGTGCTGTTGACGTCTGTTCGGCACTGTGTGCTCCTGTAGTCGTGGATGGGACTAGTTGGATGCCTGGCGTCGCAGGATGGGCTACATGTGTCCCTGCTGTCGCAGTTGGGGCAAAACGTGAGCTCGGAGTCGCAGTTGGGGCAAGTTGCATTCCCAGGGTCACAGTTGGTACGACATGTGTCCCTGTTGTCGCAGTTGGGGCAAAATGTGAGCCCGGAGTCGCAGTTGGGACGACATGTGTCCCTGTTGTCGCAGTTGGGGCAAAATATGAGCCCAGAGTCGCAGTTGGGGCAAGGTGCATGTCCGGGGTCGCAGTTGGGACGACATGTGTCCCTGTTGTCGCAGTTGGGGCAAGGTGCATGCCAAGGTTCGCAGTTAGGACGACATGTGTCTATGTTGTCGCAGTTGGGGCAAAATATGAGCCCGCAGTCGCAGTTGGGGCAAAGTGCATGCGCGGGGTCGCAGTTGGGACGACATGTGTCCCTGTTGTCGTTAGTCCTTCGGAGACTACGCGGTCATCAGAGTTGTGATTTGATGTCTGAAATGATCCAAGATAATTCTCCATCATCACGTCTTTACCTTCTGGTTCCACCATTTCGATGCTGGGATGAGCATTTACTTGCTGCACCCTACAAATAGCGTCCAGTTTGGCTTCTGTTACCTGGAGGTTTCGCATTCGCATGGTGCGTAGCTTTTTAAGCTCAGCATGCTTCATTTCTAGCTCAGCCTTCTTTGCAGTTTCAGCATCGGCGTACTGAAGCCGTGTCTTTAAAGCAGCTGCTTCAGCTGCAAGGGCAGCCTTTGTGGAAACCATGGACAATTGGGAAGAACATGTTCGACGTGATGACTTGGTTCGAACGGATAGTTCGGATCTAGTGTCAGCCTCGTGAATGTGCCCTTGTTTCCTCTTCATCCTCTGATGGTCTCCAATAGTCGACTCTACAGAGGCTGCGGAACCAATTTCTTGATCTCCGTAGGAAGTATTCGGTGTTGAAATTGAAAAGGGTATTGGCGTACTTGGAGAACCTGGTTCAGTCTTCTCTCTTTTGTCCTTTGACGACATGAAAACGGTACAAGCAGACTAACACGTAGTGCATGTAAAATCTCAAGAGAACAAGCAACAATATACAAGGTCCTCTATAGGCCACCTTAGTCAAACACACTACATTTAGCATACATGTACATGTATAAGGAATTGCAGTCGCAAATCTCAAACTACCTTTCAATATTAAACTTCCATCAAATGGATTAAACTCTCCAACATGCCTGTAAACATGTTATCATTTGAATGTGTATATGAACATATACCAATCTATTTGCAACTTATCAAATTACTGAAAATACATCTGCAATTGTCGCAATACAAATGTTTATACTCAAGCATTTCAACATAACAAATGCAAGAAAACATACTCAATGCAGCAATCACTGTACATGTATGTAAATTATCACAGGGTAATGAAACTAGGCAATTGAATGGCCATGTATTCCACAGTTCACATAATTCCAAGTTCCCAAACGCTCAGAGTTCACAGGAGTTCTGGCTCAGCGAGGGGCTGCTTTTCATCAGATGTCAGAAGTCAAAATGTGGGCGGGAGTTGGTTGGATGTCAATGCCTACATCAGAGGAGTCTCAAACTCTCAGCATGCCTGGTCATCTGAATGCTACAGCCTCAGTTGAGCAGTGCTGGCATCAAATGGAGAGGAGCGATGATTGCATTTCGCAGCTAGGAGTTTTCACTGTAGCGGCAGCACTTCAGGTGGTATAGCTCCTCAATTCTACTAGTGCTACAGCTGGGGAATCGCACAGGTTTCTGATGTGGGTCATCAGAAACCTGTGCGGTTTTCAGATTCAATCAAGTCAGTGTCGAAAAGATTAACTACCATGCATGAGGTCGTCCATTGCGCTTCTGTTGCTATGCAGTACACTGTACCTGAACAGAGGGCGCTATTCCAAAAAGTGTATTCATCAGGATACATTTACAAAAAACAGTTCCTAGGAAAAGTGTTCGCGGAAAAAAATTACGTTGTAGTTTAGAGGGCGGCAATCGCTTCTCAAAAGTGGAAGGGGACACATACATGTAATATACCTTGATCAGAACTAATGCGAGCGCAAAGCGCAAAGCCCTAACGGCGTGTTGGGTTTGGGGCCCGCTTGACAAAAAGAATTTTGCGGAAAAGCCAGAAATCAGAACAAAAACAAAGATTTTTCCGCAACTTTGCGGAAAAGCCAAAAAGCAGAACAAAAACAAAGGATTTGGGGCAACTTTGCGGAAAAGCCAACAATCAGAACAAACACAAAGGCTTTTCCGCAACTTTGCAGAAAAGCCAATAAACAAGAAAAACTAGAGGTTCGCGTTTGTTGTTACAAACGCAGAGTGGTCGGGTAGACAATTATTTCATTATTAGACTTTGTCCAGTTAGGTTATGAATATTGTAACGTGCGTCGCCTAGTCGGTCCCTTGCCTCTCTGGCCCAGTCCCGATGGAGTTGAAGCACCTGTGGTTGGAGGCCACAGCACCCAAATCTGCTCCAGCAGGGGGAAAGCGCTAAATCAACTTGTGTTTGGGATTAAGGGGATTGGGTGCATTAACCTGTGGTTTTGGGTGGCTGACCGGTGCCTCAGGGTGGCTTAATGGCTCAAGTGGCTCAAGTGGGCGAGACTTACACCCTAATTAGTGACATGACACCGTCTACAACCTCACGAACAAACGAACACGATGCTCTTTTTTAGTTCAAGAGATAAGGATCGAACTATTTTGTCAAATCGTGGCATCAAATCGCTTGTAATTTGATACATGATGACGTAATGATGACGTAACAAAATTTATAACATCTTCGTAACATAGTTCGTAACCAAGTTCACACAAGGTTTTGTGATTGTACCTTAAACCGTTCGAAAGAAATTTTGCTTTGTTTTGATTTCAGGCTTACGTCTTCAATTTGAATTCACCTAACTTTGACCTTCCGGTAGACCCGGAAGTAAAGGTCAAGCGAGTTCATGTACAGGACAAGAAATGTTGAACAATTAATTGTCTATCTCATTACAGAATACAAACATAATTGATTATTTAGTTCAAGAGTTACAAGTGAAAGTAATTGGTAATTTTTCCACCTAAAATCACTTGTAATTTGACACCTGATGACGAATCATGACAACAGAGTAATATGCACCACTTCGAAAGAGGGTCGATATATATTGAAAATTACAAGTTCATACCATATACCGTTTAGGAAAAAACCTACGGAGAAGTATTGTCCGGAGAAATCAAAAACGAAAAAAAAAGAAAGAACTAGAGGTTTGCGTTTGTTGTTACAAACGCAGAGTGGTCGGGCAGGCAATTTGTTCATGAAACACTGCCGAGTTAAGTTATGAATATGTTTATGTAACAACAAAGGATTACGAAATTAAATCCTTCCATCACAATAAATTATTTTGCTGAAAAATGCATCTTTAACGGTGTGTTAAATTTCCGTAAACCTTTTATGTACACAGACGAGTTATTTCTGGCTTCATGAAGTCATTCTTAAAAAAACGGGAAGTGAATACTGATTTAGTTCGGAGCGGATAAATGTTTTTCGTGAAGCTAAATAACATGCAAATATGTAAAATATAACTAAGTATTTATAACACCTAACATCCAGTTCCATAACGTCACTAGTATTTGGAAGCAAAATTTTGAACCTTGCCAAGTTAAATGTGGTTTATCAAAGAATATCAAGGGGCGATTTGGTAAAATTGGAACCGATGTTCTTCAGATTAAAGAAAACAAACACAATTTTATGTGCCGCTAGGGAGCGCCCCTTCGGATTATGACGTTATCGCACTGTTTTTTGTGACTTGCATTTCTCACTAAATACTTGCAAAATATATATGTCTGTAGTAAAATGCTTCCGCTTTGGCGTTATATTCAGTTTTCATTGCACTGCCGGTAACACGGGAAGTAAAGGTCAAGCGGTTTTGTGTCAGGGAACAAGAAATGTTTCCCACGGCATAGTCTACAACCTCACGAAAAAACGAACACGTTACTCTATTTAGTTCAAAAGAAATAGCACAAACTGTTTTGTCAAAATTTGCCCTTAAATCGCTTGTAATTAGATACCTGATGACGTCATGATGACGTAACAAAATGTTTAACATCTTCGTAACATGGTACAAGTTCACACAAGTTTGTGTGATTGAACCGTAAGCCGTTCGGACGAAATTTTGCTTTGTTTTTATTTCAGGCTAACGTCTTCATTTTGAATTCACCTAAATTTGACCTTCCAGTAGACCCGGAAGTAAAGGTCAAGCGAGTTTACGTACACGACAAAAAATGTTAAGCAATTAATGGTCTATCTCAATGCATAATACAAACATCATTGATTATTTAGTTCAAGAGTTATAGGTGAAAGTAATTGGTCACTTTTCCACCTTAAATCACTTGTAATTTGACACCCGATGACGTAATCATGACGTCAGAGTAATATGCACCACTTAGGATGAGGGCCGATATTTGTTGAAAGTTACAAGTTCCTACCCTAAACCGTTTAGGAGAAAACCCGCGGAAACGTGCTGTACGGAAAAGAAAGAAAGAAAGAACTAGAGGTTGTAGGAACAACCACACGGTGTTGGGCCATGGATTACCGCAAACATTGCCACACACATCAACTCAAAATATGCATGTTTAAATCCATGTTTGACTTTTGCAACATGCCGCCAGAGGGGGCTCTAACATTTGATGACGTCACCTGTAATATGTTTCTGAAGTACAGCCTAGGCAGAAACTCACATCGTTGAAAGCAAGTTCGCATCTTCTGCCAATTTTAAATAATAAGGCACTTCCGGTTTCGACCGGAACGAAGGGTCACGTGATTTTGCACTTTTTTGACGTTTTTTAACCTGCCGCTTGAGGGCGCTCCAACACTTCATGGCATCACCCATTATTTTTTTTGAAAGGTAAATCCAGGCAGACACTTAAATCGTTAAAAGCAAGTTCATATCTTTGTCCACTTTTAAATTATTAGGCACTTCCGGTTTCGACCGGAAGGAAGGGTCACGTGATTTTACGCGCACAAGACAATATGAAGAGCATTTATTAAAATGTCGATTCCCGCAAAATTCAAGTTCCGGTCTCTAACGGTTGATTTTATATTGAATTTCAAAGATAAAATTTATTAATTTTTGAAGTGACGTCACGTGACCCATGATGACGTCATGATGACGTAATTGCAAAAAAGCACATCTTCAGTGGGTTGTGCATTCGTGTATTGACAATTGAATTTCATATATGTTTTCATTTTGACAAACAGTTCTGGAAACGAATTTGCTGAGGAGAACTAAAAAAAAAAAAAAATAAATAAATTCTTACAATAACAATAGGTTTTTGGCTCAAGGCCCAACACCTAACTAGAGTTTCGCGTTTGTTGAGTTACAAACGCATAGTGGTCGGGCGGACAGCCTTTTCATTATACACTGCCCAGTTAAGTTAGGAATATATGTTTATGTAGAAAAAAGGATCACGAAATTAAATTCCTTTAAGTACAGTCAATGTTTCACAAAGATATCTTTAACGGTGTGATTAATTTCAGTAAACATTCTATGCACACAAAAAGTTATTTCTGGTTTGATGACGTCATCAGTCAAAAATGGTTAGTGAATACTGATAAAGTTCGGAGAGGATAATTTTTCATTGTAAAGTTAAAATAACGTATGAAAATATGGGAAATATAATTGTTTGTATTAATAACACCTAACTTCCGGTTTGATGGCGTATTGATAACACCTAACTTCCGGTTTGATGACGTCACAGCATTAGAGATCCAAAGGTGAACATTGTAATGGATATCATTATTTTGACTTCGAAGATATGACAGGGATCAAATGATAGAATTAAATTAAAACTATGATCTTTTTCAAATTCTCCTTAAAGTAACTTCTGGTCTGATGACGTCATGAATTTGAAACCTTGCCAAGTTATCTGAGGTTAATTAGAGAATGTCAAGGGGCGATTTGGTAAAATTTGGACGGATGGTTTTACAATTAAAGAAGGGAAACTCTATTTTATGTGCCGATAGGGGGCGCCCTTTCGGATGATGGCGTCATCACACTGTTTTTTGCGTCTTGCATCCTCACTTAACACTTTCATAATATATATGTCTGTAGTGAAATGCTTCCGCTTTTGAGTTATATTCAGTTTTTATTGCACTTCCGGTAACACCGGAAGTAAAGGTCAAGCGGTTTTGCGTCCGGGAATACGAAATGTTTCTCACGGCATAGTCTACAACCTCAAGAAAAAACGAACACGATACTCTATTTAGTTCAAAAGATATAACGCAAACTATTTTGTCAAAATTTGCCCTTAAATCGCTTGTAATTTGATACCTGATGACGTCATAATGACGTAACAAAATTTATAACATCTTTATAACATGGTACAAGTTCACACAAGGTTTAGTGATCATACCGTGTACCATCTGGAAGAAATGCTGCTTTGTTTTGATGTCAGGCTAAGGTCTTCATTTTGAATTCACCTAACTTTGACCTTCCGGTAGACCCGGAAGTAAAGGTCAAGTGAGTTCACGTACGGACAAAAACTGTTAAGTGATTAATGGTCTATCTGATTACAGAATACAAACATCATTGATTGTTTAGTTCAAGAGTTATATGTGAAAGTAATTGGTCCCTTTTTCAGATAAAATCACTTGTAATTTGACACCTGATGACGTAATCATGACGTCAGAGTGATATGCACCACTTCGGATGAGGGTCGATATATATTGGAAGTTACAAGTTCATACCATATACGGTTTAAGAGAAAACCCGCGGAGAAGTATTGTCCGGAAAAAAAAAGAAAGAAAGAAAGAAAAACTAGAGCTCAATGTCTGTTTGCAACAGAACATAGGGCTTTTCCGCATTATGATTTTTTTTAATCAATAATATGCCCTGAATATTCATGAACATAAAATCTGTCAAAAGAATTTTGCATTTTGCATGTTGCGTTCGGGAGATATGGCTAAAAGGTCCAAACAAATAAATATTCATATAAAATCTCAGGATGACGACATTATGACGTCACCTCATTTTTAATCTATAACACATCCTGGTATAGCCACATACCAAGTTTCAACCCAATCGGACTTATATTTCTGTAGATATAAGACTTCACAATATGTACGTAAATTTTCAAAAATCAATAAAAAAATTAGGTGATGACGTCATCGTGACGTCATAGTCTAGGCAGAATTTTTGTATGAGGGTCTTCCTTGGCTGTAACTTTGATGACGATTCCAGATCGCCAAGTTATAAAAATGGTGGCTTGAAAACGTGTACACATAAAAGTCAATGGGTTAAAAATCCAACAGCAGAAAAACTGCACCTTTAAATACGTGATTTGCCTTTAAACTGAAACTTTTTTATCAAATATTACTTGATATTCTGACTCTTGGGAATATTTTCAATCAAATGACAGGCGAAAAAAAATACGATTTCTTTTTCCTTCTCATAGTAATTCTCAGCCGAAGTTCAGAACTACTCAGTAAGATATATCAGTGTTGTATAGGGAAAGACTTGTGGAGAAAGCTGTGTACAAAGTCTATGAGAAAAATTAATTATTCATGAATCCATAATAAATCATTTGATGATGAGTTCATCATGATGTCTTAGTCTTGGCATAATTTTTGTATGAGGGTCTTTCTTGGCTGTAACTTTGATGACGATTCCAGATCGCCAAGTTATGAAAATGGTGGCTTCAAAACGTTAATAGGTTAAAAATCCCACAGCAGAAAAACTGCACCTTTAAATTAGTGATTTTCCTTTAAACTGAAACATTCTTATAAAATATTACTTGCTATTCTAACTCTTGGGAATATTGTCAATCAAATGACAGGCGTAAAAAAATACGATTTCTTTTTCCTTCTCATAGTAATTCTCAGCCGAAGTTCAGAAAATCTGTCAAAGTTAGCCGAAAATCGGCTAAAACGGTCACTGTGGACAGGATTTGACCTCAGCAACACGTGCGCTGCAGGCTGACTGACATACGATGTATGTGCCTATGTACAACGTACGTGCATGTACATGTACATGTACATTGTGGACGTCCTGTCCTGTGCATCTTTTGAAGCAGAGGTATTGTCAACGTGAAGTTTTAGGCGTGCGCAGGGTATGTTCGAGTTCGCTTATCGCCTCGAAACTTTGAAATGTTTTAGACCTACCCTTCAATCGACAATTAAAGTAAAAACAAATATAAAAACTGCCATGGTTGATTTTTCAGGAATTTTCAAATGAAAAAGGGTCTTTTTATTATAACTTCTGGTCTGATGACGTCATTTGCCTAAAACTTCCCACACGTCTTAAGTGGGTCAAGGTCATTATATACACCAATATTTAGGCGATTCCGACAAACTTCGCCACAGACATCTATTCAAAATACATTTTTGCTAATTTTCAACCTGTCGGTAGAGGGCGCTCGAAGATTGCATGACGTCATCGGTAGATGATTTGAAGAATTCTATCGGCCAAGAGACTAACACTGTTAAAAGCAAGTTCATATCTATTACCACTTTCAAATAATAAGCCACTTCCGGTTTGGGCCTTTTTCGACCGGAAGCAAGGGTCACGCTATTGCACGCACACTGAATGAAATGAAGACCTTAACCTGCTCTACCACTTGCCGGCAACAGAATGCTGCGGACGCGTACGGTTGATTTCTTATGCATTTTTAAATATTAAAAGTGTCACAATTTAATTGCCTATAAATAAACACAGGATGACGTCATCATGACGTCATCATTCCACACTGTTGTTTGAATTAGGGTCTTTGCTTGGACAAAGATTGGTGTTAATGAATTACTGGCAAAGAGTCAAAAATGCCCTTTGAAAATCGACAATTATTTTTTTAATTTCTGTGTACAAAGTCTATGGGAAAAATTAAATATTCAAAAATCTATAATAAATTAGTCGATGACGTCACCATGACGTCAATCTTCGGGACACATCTTTGCTATAGGGGCTATGCTTATGCTAACTTTGAATGATGTATGACAAACATTAATGCCAAAAGTGGCGTGTAGAATAAACGTGTACAAAGTCTATGGGGTTTTGGGAAAAAAAGAAGAAGAGGAAGAAGAAGAAGAAGAAGAAGAAGAAGAAGAAGAAGAAGAAGAAGAAGAAAGAAAAAAAATCAGAACAAAAAGAAAGACTTTTCCGCAACAATGCGGAAAAGCCAAAAAGAAAGAAAGATTAATCGTAACAGATCCAAAGAGTGGTCGGGTTGTGCCCGACCACTCAACTAAAGGTTCGCGTTTGTTGTTACAAACGCAGAGTGGTTGGGCACGCAATTTGTTAATTAAACACTGCCGAGTTGAGTTATGAATATGTTTTTGTAAGAACAAGGATCAAAAATTAAATCCTTTCCAGTACAATCAGTTATTTTGTTTTAAAAAATGTATCTTTAACAGTGTGATAAATTTTAGTAAACATTCTATGTACACATACAAGTTATTTCTGGCTTAATGACGTCATTATTCAAAAACGGGAAGTGAATACTGATTTAATTCGAAGTGGATAAATGTTCGTTGTGAAGTTAAATAACGTATGAAAATATGGAAAATATAACTGTATGTATTCATAACACCTAACTCCAGTTTGATGACGTCATAGTATTCGGAAGCAAAAGGTAAACATTGTAAGGGATATAGTTATTTGGGCTACGAAGATATACCACATGAATCAAATGATAGAATTAAATTTAAAATATTATCGTTTTCAATTTCTCATAGAAGTAACTTCCGGTCTCATGACGTCATAAATTTGAAACCCTTGCCAAATTATCTGTGATTAATCAAAGAATATCAAGGGGCGATTTTGTGAAATTTTAACGGATGGTTTTCAAATTAAAGAAAGCAAACCCTATTTAATATGCCGCTAGGGGGCGCCCTTTCGGATGATGACGTCATCACACTGTTTTGTGTCTGGCATTTCTCAATAAACACTTTCATAATATATATGTGTGTAGTAAAATGCCTCCCCTTTTGAGTTGTACTCGGTTTTTATTGCACTTCCGGTAACACCGGAAGTATAGGTCAAGCGGTTTTGCGTCCAAAAACAAGAATTGTTTCTGACAGCATAGTCTTAAACCTCACGAAAAAAACAAACACGATACTCCATTTAGTTCAAAAGATATAACTCAAACTATTTTGTCAAAACTTGCCCTGAAATCACTTGTAATTTGATCCCTGATGACGTCATGATGACGTAACAAAATATACAACATCTTCGAAACAAGGAACAAGTTCACACAAGGTTTTGTGATCATACCGTAAACCGTTCGGAAGAAATTGTGCTTTGTTTTGATTTCAGGCTAAAGTCTTCATTTTAAATTCACCTAACTTTGACCTTCCGGTAGACCCGGAAGTAAAGGTCAAACGAGTTCACGTGCTGGACAAAAAAATGTTTATCAATTCATGGTCTATCCGATTACGGAATACAAACATCAGGAAGGAAGGAAGGAAGGAAGGAAGGAAGGAAGGAAGGAAGGAAGGAAGGAAGGAAGGAAGGAAGGAAGGAAGGAAGGAAGGAAGGAAGGAAGGAAGGAAGGAAGGAAGGAAGGAAGGAAGGAAGGAAGGAAGGAAGGAAGGAAGGAAGGAAGGAAGGAAGTTCTGCTTCATTTTGTACGAACATAAAAGTGTATGTATTAATAACACCTCACTTCTGGTTTGATGACGTCACAGCATTTAAGGTCCAAAGGTCAACATGGTAACGGATATCATTATTTTGGCTACGAACAAAGTCATTAGATAGGTATCAAATGATAGAATTTAAAAACAGTTGATCATTTTCAAATTCTCCCTACAGTAACGTCCAGTCTGATGACGGCATAATTTTGAAGCCTTGCGAATTATATGTAGTTGATAAAAATATGAAAAGGGGCGATTTTGTTAAATTTGGACGGTTGATTTTTAAATCAAAAAGGAAACCCTATTTGTGGTACCGCTAGAGGACGCCCTTTTAAATGATGACGTCGTAAAGCTTTATTTATGTCATTTAATCCGTTCTAAACACTTCTATAATTTATTTGCTTATAGTAAAGAGCTTCCGCTTTCGAGTTATATTCAATTAATATCGCACTTCTGGTAGCACCGGAAGTGAAGGTCAAGCAGTTTTGTGCCCGGGAATAAGAATTGTTGCCCGAAGCATCATTTACAACCTCACGCATAAACAAACACAATACTCTATTTAGTTCTAAAGATATAGCGGAAACTATTTTTTACAAATTTGGCCCTTAAAGGGAATATACATAATTTGCTTTTGCTGTAGTTTTCAGAAATGGATGGAATTGGGGGGTTAGAAATATATAGCAAATTTAGTTACACTGACTTTTTGAGGTTTTGAGTTCAAAAATGCTATACAAACCAAGAAAAACAATCGCTTTCCTGTAGTCTGGTTCCCTGACTCCATTTAAGAAGAAACAGAGCAGTTTACATATATTGGGGAATTGTAAGGTCAGGGAACCAGTCTAGCTGGCTTGTACCCGTTCATAGGTGTGTAATCGATTGCAAACAAGTGCGATGGTCAATTGGGGCCAGTAGTTGAGAAAAAGCCAGTTTTTTCCCAACACTGGTCGGCCAATCAGCGTTGGAAATTGATACAAAAATACCACTTTTCTTGAAAATGACAGTATACCAGGTGCCATGATTTTACAGGATGCTCTACACTGTCATTCACTAACAGTCCAGCAAGGTATTTCAAAATGATTTGGTAGTTTTATTTTTTGATGTTTGCAAATGTTGTATTTTCCCTTTAAATTGCTTGTAATTTGATACCTGATGGGGCCATGATGACGTCAGATTTTTTTTTTTTACATCTTTGGACGGGGGTCAAGTTCGTACCAGGTCTTCACTTCTTCGACGGTTTCCTTTGAATTTCCTATGGAAAAACCGTATAAGTTCATGTCGGATGAACACTGCATGTGGAAAAAACATAGTTTATGCCAATTTTATTTCATACATTTCATATTTCTCCGTTCGTAGTAGTGGCCTATCCCGTCGAGTACGACGATGTAGCTCGATGTCTAGCTGCACGATGATTCTCGCAATCAGCAATATAGGCAGCAGAGGAAGCAGAGCGGCCAAGATGGACAGCGGATCGCCAACGAGTGCGGTCCTGCACTACGGTCTGCCAGGAGCTGACTAGAATTTGGAAGGTTCGCAGATCACGCTTTAGAACATCCTTGTAACGAAGTTTTGGACGGCCACGGGGGCAAGGAGCATGAGCCAGCTCTCCGAAGAAGATGTCCTTCGGCAGTCGACCGTCCTCCTGTCTGCAGAAATAAACAGACCAACGAAGGCGGCGAGCTGACAGCAATGTCGTTGACTCCTGTGAGCTCAAGAATGGCAGGGTTTGAGACTTGGTCTTGCCAGGAGATTCCAAGAATTGAAAGTAGGCAGCGGAAATGGAACGGGGCAGCCCAAGCGCCTTAGGATAAAAAAAACAGGCCTGAACGACTCACGTTATCAAACGCGTTAGTCAAGTCGATGAAGACCATGTACAGAGGTCGCCGCTGTTGTCCTGGAGTTGTCTCAGGGAAAACACCATGTAAACAGTGGAGCGGGATGGGCGAAAGCCACACTGGCTTTCGGGAAGGATTCTGTTGGCAATGACATGTAGCCTAAGTAACAGCACTCGGGCAAAGCCCTTCCCATTGCAGTCTTGTCGGCTACCTTTGTTTTTGTAGAGGATTATGGTGTTTGCATATTTTAGATCCTGTGGTATAAACTGGGATTGCCAGCAGGTCAGGAGAACAGTGTGGAGCTCTGCAGCCAAAATATTGCCGCCCTTCTTAAGTACATTTGGAGGGATGCTATCGGTGCCAGGAGCCTTGTTGTTCTTTGAGCCGGTGATGGCACGTTTCACTTCACCCAAGGTAATGGAATTGTCCAGCTTTGATCAGGACGGGAAGCTGAGGTATGGCAGATATTGCAGAAGTACTGACTGCAGCATCGTTGTTGTAAAGTCAGTTATAGTGCTCTACCCACCGGTCAAGCTGTGCTGTTTGGTCTGTGAGGATGGCAACAGTGGACGACAGCAGAGGAGCAGATTTCCTTAATGCTTCCTTAATGCCTCGGTACAAGCCGCGTAGATCACCAGAGTCGGCACAACGTTGGATGCGATCACTCAGGTGTTGCAAAAAACTGCTGGAGTAAGACGCTGGACAATGCTCTTGGCAGCCTGAAGGGCAGCTTTTGAGGAGCGTGTGTTGATCAAGCGGCATTTATTTCTGGCTGACCGTTTGTTCTCCAGCGCTGGGAGCAGTATGTCCGCGCTGTCCCGGAACCAGTCAGGTTGCTTTCGTGAGCAGCGACCAAAGGCAGACACAGCACTGTTGTAGACTACTGAACGGAACCTAGACCAAGCACCTTCAGGGTTGGCAGAGATTGGTGCTGAGTTGAAATGACCAAAAAGGAGCTCTTGAAATGAGTAACATGACTGATGTCGTGAGTTGAGACAGTGTCAATAGCAGGAAGTGGTCTGTGCGTTGCACGATGGAACTTTTTGGGTAGTAAACGAAGCTTACGGCGAACAAGTGCATTGTCTGTATTGCAATCAGCAGAATGCAAGCTGCGGCAGTGGGTGGTATTGCGTAGTTGTCTCCGTCTGACAATAATGTGGTCCAGTTGGTGCCAGTGCTGTGAGCGAGGGTGTTTCCATGTGACCTTGGAGCGAACAGAGCCTGAGAAGAAGGTGTTAGCAATGCAAAGGTTGTAAGAAGCGCAGAGCTCGAGGAGACGTTGACCATTGTCGTTCATTCTCCCAACACCATGCGGGCCAATCACATTCTTCCACGCACTGGAGAATGATGCCATCACCAGCCGGAATATTGTGCAACAACTCACTAAGCTGAAGATAGAAGTCGTCTTTAGACTCGGGGGAAGACGTCAGGGTAGGTGCATAGGCAGAGATTAGAGTGACGTAACCAGTGCTCAGACACATGCGCAAGGACATCAGGCGAGGAGAGATGGCGGCAGGTTGATAAGATGGGTGCAAGGGAGTAGGGAATTCCGAACTGTGAAGCCTGTTCCATGCATAGGCCTCGCATCATCTGCGTAACCGCTCCAAAAGAAGGTGAAATTTTCCTCTCGAATAGAACCACAACCAGTAAGCCAGGTTTCGCTGAGAGCTGCAACACTTATACCAAGACGAGTAAGCTCGAGGTCAACCACTGCTGATTTTTTTGGCGAGGAGGAGTGGCCGTCTGTATGAACACCAAGAGAACGAACATTCTAGCAAAGCGAAGGCTATATAGGCAGTAGCAGGATGACGACCCGGTCGCGCCTGCCTGGAACGCGAACCTTGCCGAGCAACGAAAGCCCCCAAAGAGAGTGACTCCCGCATTGCCGGTATCAGAATATTGTTGGAAACCATCATGATTAGTAGACGCCGAGCGCCAATGCAGAGGGGAAGAGAGAGCAAATGCTTGCCCAGGACAGACGCTCTCCTCTGGGCCTGACATTCATCGAATCCAGCGGAACTCAACAAAGCGTGACAGCGGGGATGAATGGAGGCTGCCCTGCAACTATGCCTGTTGACCGACAACCGTTGACCCAAAATGGGCTCATCCGCTTGCCAGTTGGCTACAACATGGCAATAGCAAACATATGCCATAATTGTAGCTGCCAACCCCTGCTGCCGAGCTGACAGATGTGGACTACCTTTCGTCTGACCTCTACCCTTTGACCTGTCTGGCTTGGGTGGCCCTGCTAGGAGTAAAAGAACTCCTGCCAGCATAGCTCTCAGGGTCACTGAGGTGCACAAACTCCTCCTCCACGATAAGGTAGTGGTCCAGAGAGACTAAGAGCATAAAATACTGCAAATCCAGTCACTCCCACCGCGCAGCACGCTAGAAGCTAGTCAGCGGGTCATGACGTCATGCAAATGTTATGCTAATCCGAGTGCCAGGTCACGACGGATACCACTGGATAGAAGAATGATGGGCTTCAAGTTTTCTTTCATTCCGACGACATTTCTTAGCCAATCAAAATGAGTTTTAACATATGATATGGGGAGGTAAGTAACGCGGAGAATGCCGGTCTTCGTAAAAGCGTTTTTTTAAAAAGCTGGTTCGACGACATTGAATGCTCTATTCGAGTGAAATTTTGAAGTTTTTTAGGAAAATATATAGAGATTGGAATGCCGAGTGACCCATGTTTATATGTTTTTCGTTAGGCGACTACAACCATTGTTTTCACCGATGGACCGGATTCGGAGCGACTGCGGCTAACCCGTTTTGTGCGTAACACGGAAACTCATCCTTATCGGTGTAGCAAAAGAGACTACTTTGCCATCGAAGATCGTCATTTTTTTGAACAAAAATCAATTGTAATTTGACACCCAATGACGTCATCATGACGTCAGAGTAATATGCACCACTGGGGATGAGGATCGATATTATGTTGAAAGTTACAAGTTCATACCATATACCGTTTAGGAGAAAAGCCGCGGAGAAGTATTGTCCGGAAAAAAAAAGGAAAGAAAGAACTAGAGGTTTGAGTTTGTTGTTACAAACGCAGAGTGGTCGGGCAAGCAATCTGTTCATTAAACACTGCCGAGTTGAGTTATGAATGTGTTTATGTAAGAACAAAGGATCACGAAGTAAATCCTTTCCAGTACAATCAATTATTTTGTTTCAAAAATGCATCTTTAACGGTGTGATAAATTTTGGTAAACATTCTCTGTACCCGTACAAGTTATTTCTGGCTTGATGATGTCATTATTCAAAAATGCAGGGAAGTGGATACCAATTCAGTTCGGAGTGGATAAATGTTTGTTGTGAATTTAATTAACGTATGAAAATATGGAAAATATAACTGTATGTATTCATAACACCTAACGTCCGGTCCGATGACGTCATAAATTTGGAACCTTGCCAAATTATCTGTGGCTAATCAAAGAATATCAAGGGGTTATTTGGTAAAATTTGAACCGATCGTTTTCAAATAAAAAAAACACTATTTCATTTGCTGCTAGGGGGCGCCCTTTCGAATGATGACGTCATACCTTGTTTTTGCGTCTTCCTCGCTTAACACTTCCATAATTTATATGTGTGTAGTAAAAGGCTCCTATTTTTGAGTTAAATAACGTTTTTATTGCACTTCCGGTAAGACCGGAAGTGAAGATCAAGCGGATTTATGCCCGGGTACACGAAATGTTTCTCACGGCATAGTCTACAACATCACGAAAAACGAACACAATACTCTATTTGGTTCAAAAGATATAGCGCAAACTATTTTGTCAAAACTTGCCCTTGAAAAAGAACAAAATTTATAACTTTTTCGTACCACGGTTCAAGTTAACACTATGTTTATGATCATACCGTAAACCGTTCGGAAGAAATTTGGCTTTGTTTTGATTTCAAGCTAACATCTTCATTTTTAATTCACCTAACTTTGACCTTCCGGTAGCCCCGGAAGTAGAGGTCAAACGACTTTGACTTTAAAAAAAAAATGTTTATCAAGGTTTTGTCCATCAGATTACAAAATATGAACGCGATCGCTCATTTTGTTCATGAGTTATAATTGACAGAAAATTTTCATATTTTGACCCAAAATTGCTTGTAAATTGACACCCGAAGATGTCATCTTGACGTCAGAGTAATATGCACCACTTGGGATGAGGGCCGATATATATTGAAAGTTACAAATTCATATTTTTAACCGTCTAGGAGAAAACCCTCGGAAAAGCATTGTCCGGAAAAAAATTAAGAAACAAAGATTAATCGCAACAAATCCAAAGAGTGGTAGGGTTGTGCCCGACCACTCAAAGAAGATTTATGAGAACAGTTCCAGACAGTGGTCGGGTTGTGCCCGACCACTCAACAAATCCAGACAGTGGTCTGGTTGTGCCCGACCACTCAATTAATCGGAACAACTCCAAAGAGTGGTCGGGTTGTGCCCGACCACTCAAAAATAAAAAAATCTTAACGAAACAAAGGCTGTTTTGGCAGGTTGCCGAAATAGCCAAAAATATAGAAGTAAAACTTTAAAGTCGTACCAACTCTGCTGAATTGGGTGACAAAATAGTGTGCATTAAAATGAACGTCGTAGATGTTAGACCCCCCCCCCCCCCCTAATATATGGGTCTGGTTACTAGCTCCCATTTAAAGCCTTTGATTGGATCGCCACTGCTGGCGCTCATCACGATTATTGAGTGGTCGGGCACAACCCGACAACTCTCTAATACTGTTCCGGAAGTGAGCATTTTACTACAGACAAATACATTATGGAAGTGTTAAGTGAGGAGTGTCAAACACAGAAACCAAAATTTGGACGTCATCCCCGAAAGGGTGCACTCTAGCGGCGCATCAAAAAGAGTTTAATCTTCTCAAATTTAAAAACCCTAAACCAAAATGTGCCCACATTGCCCCTCATATGCCATTAGCAACCACAAATGAATTTGCAAGGTTTCTTAACCCTGACGTCATCAAATCAAAACTTACTGTAGGGAGAATTTAACAATGATAATTTGTTAATTTCCACTTAATTTTGATCCCTGTCTTATGACTTCGTTCCTAGTCCAATTTATGGCATCTGTTACACTTAATGTTGACCTTTTGCTTCCAAATACCATGACGTCATCTAACTGGATGTTAAGTGTTATTATAACATAGACTTAAAATGTCCTTATTTCTATGGGTAATATCTACTTTATGTTACGAGTATCTCCCTAGAATTAAATCAGTATTCCCTTCCCTTTTTTGACTGATGACGTCATCAAACCGGAAATAACTTGTACGTGCACCTAAAATGTATACCGAAGTTCAAATTTCCTGATGATTTGTTCTAACACAAAAAAGTATTCATAGACTAGCTGAACATTGTTTCATAAAATAGTTGTCTACCCGACCACTCTGCGTTTGTAAAAACAAACGCGAACCTCTTGTTTATTTTTGAATCGCTGTTCAACGTGTGTGCAAGAACGCCGCGCCGGTAATTGAACTCACGATTATTTTAATAGAAACTCGCTCTTGTCTCACCACAAAAATGACACAATATCGCCAGTGTCTCCATGAAAGCAACTTTTTTCCCCAAGTTCATCGTAATATTTTTCCTCGTTCTGCTGGCATAGGTGAGTGTGTTCTTTGGGGGTTTTTTTTGGTAGAAGGAACATCATGTAGGGTTGGTTTATAGACCAATGGCCAAGTGTCCGGAGAAGAAATATGCCTACAAATCGGTCCAAAATCGCCTACGTCGGCCAAATCACTATTTGCATGCCCTCGTTATTTGAGCATATTGTGGACCATGAACTTGAGGGTTTGTAAAAAAAAAAGGGTGTAAGCCATGCATAGGACTGTGAGTTTGTAGTTTTATGTTATTTGGATGAAATTGGAGCCCTAAACAGCGCTCTATTTTGCAATGGAGAGTAGTCGTCGTTTTTCAAAAAGGCGATTTGCTTCAGGACCATTTTCGGATGGAAATTTCTCCTAAAAGTCTTCAGTTAACCCCAATAAATTGAGAAGAAAATGAAAGATGATGAAATTAGCTTTAATACTAGAGGTTTGCGTTTGTTGTTACAAACGCAGAGTGGTCGGGTAGACAACTATTTTATGAAACACTGTCCAGTTAAAGTTTTATATAAGAACAAAGGATCACGAAATTAAATCCTTTCCAGGACAATCAATCATTTTGTTCAAAAAATGCATCTTTTACGGTGTGATAAATTTCAGTAAACATTCTATGTACACATACAAGCTATTTCTTGCTTGATAACTTTTAAGTCAAAAACGGGAATTAATACCGATTCAGTTCGGAATGGATGTTCATTGTGAAGTAAAATAACGTATACAAATTTGGAAAATATAAGTGTATGTATTCATAACACCGAACTTCCGGTTTGATGACGTCACAGTATTTGGAAGCAAAAGGTGAATATTGTCATTGTACCGTTATAAGGGCCAAGATATACGACCTGGATCAAATGATGGAATATTTCTTTTTATATTTCAAATATGATCGTTTGGCAAATTCTCATAGAAGTGTCTTCCGGTCTGATGACGTCTGATGAATTTGAAACCTTGCCAAGTTATCTGTGGTTAATCAAAGAATATCAAGGGTCGTTTTGGTAAAATTTGAACCTATGGTCTTAAAAGTAAAGAAAAAAACCACAATTGTATGTGCCACTAGGGGGCGCCCTTTCGGGATGATGACATCATCAAACTGTTTTTTTTTTTGTCAGGCATTCCTCACTAAACACTTTCATAATATATATGTCTGTAGTAAAATGCTTCCGCTTTTAAATTGTATCAGGTTTTTGTTGCACTTTCGATTACACCGAAAGTAAAGGTCAAGCGGTTTTGTGTCCGGGGACAAGAAATGTTTCTCACGGCATAGTCTACTACCTCACGAAAAAACGAACACGTTACAGTATTTAGTTCAAAAGATATAACGCAAACTATTTTGTCAAAATTTGCCCTTAAATCGCTCGTAATGTTTTATCTGATGACGTCATGATGACGTAACAAAGTTTAGAATATCTTCGAAACATGGTACAAGTTCGCACAAGGTTTTGTGATCATACCGTAAACTGTTCGGAAGAAATTGTGGTTTGTTTTGATTTCAGGCTAACGTCTTCATTTTGAATTCACCTAACTTTGACCTGCCGGTAGACCCGGAAGTAATGGTCAAGCGAGTTAACGTTCAAGACAAAAAAATGTTAAGCAGTTAATGGTCTATCTGATTACAGAATACCACCGTCATTGATTATTGAGTTTAAGAGTTATAGGTAAAGTAATTGGTCACTTTTTCAGATAAAATCCCTTTTAATTTGACACCTGATGACGTAATCATGATGTCAGAGTAATATGAGGATGAGGGTCGATATATATTAATAGTTACAAGTTTATACCATATACCGTTTTAGGAGAAAACCCGCGGAGAAGTATTGTCCTGAAAAAAGGAAAGAAAGACGATTTATGAGAACAAATCCAGACCGTGGTCGGGTTGTGCCCGACCACTCAATAATGTGTGTCTCGAATATCATTTATCATTGGGGTCTATGGGTGCACGCCTGTAAATAGGCCAAAAATCTGTCCGCCGAGCTCATGAATAAAAGTTATACCCTCAAAATATTATATATTAGAGAGTTCTGAGAACCATGGAATCGGGGAATTGAAGACATGTGGCACTGAACCTCTGGCCTGGACTTGGAGCTTCCAATTCTGAGCATTTTGGATGCAATCGGGCCCGAAAGTGGCGCTATTTAGCCATGTTGTGGAGGGATTCTTTTTCAAAATGGCTACTTTTCCAGTTTGGGAAACATCATTCGTTTTAGAGGTGTTCTTCTTTGGGTGAGAATATCGCAAAAAGTCAATGGTCAACCCACCCAAAATTGAAAAGAAAATGAAAGATGACATGTTGATCATCATTTTTCTGTGCAGGTTGAATACCTGTGAGAGTTCTGAGTATTTTTAAATGAATTTTGAAGTATGGGCATTTAGCACTAGTGTCTATGGGAATTTTATTGCAGGCGCGCACCCTATAGATCCTGAGTGGTGGCGGCCATGTTGTTATGACAGGGGATTTAAACGTGTGCTTTTTATTGCTGTAAGTATAAAATAAGCTTAAATTGAGTTAAAATAGATATGAAAACAAACATTTTACACTCTGTATCTTTGATTTTTCAGGTTTTTATTCAAAACACACTGTGGGAGTTAGCATTTACATGTAAGTGAACCGTGAGTCATTCACCCTAGTCTCTGCATGTTCTTATTTTGTTTCCATTTCGGGGTATTTTAATTGGTTATTATAATAATAATAATAAAGGACATTTATATTGCGCAAAACCTATATGGATATACACTTCTGCGCATTACAAAAAACAAACAGAAATGCAGAAAAATACAAAATACTAGAAATACTTAATTGTGAAATAAATGTGTTTTTAACCTGGACTTAAATACATTAAGTGAAGAAGATTGTCTGATACAAGGAGGGAGATTATTCCATAGTGTAGGAGCAGCGTTCACAAATGCCCGATCACCGAGGGTAGCCTTTGATGTTCTTGAAGGGTAAGCCAACAATGTGTGGTCTTGCGAACTCCTGAGACAATAGGTTGTTCTAGAGAGTGATTTCATGGTTATGAGCTCCTGAATGTACATTGGTGCTATACCATTAATGGCTTTATAAGTTGTTAAAAGAATTTTAAATGCTATTCTTTGTCGAATGGGTAACCGATGTAAATCATGTAACAATGGACTGCATCGAGAATATCTGGAGGAATTACAGATTAATCTAGCACAAGCATTCTGAACCCTTTGCAATTTGTTAATCTGAGTGTCAGGCAAACCAAAGAATAAGCTGTTACAATAATCTAACCTGCTAGTCACGAAGGCATGAATAATTTTTTCTGTACAACCACGATTTAAGTATTTACGGATATGCCGGATATTAAACAGATAGTAAAATGCATTCTTACAAACTTCAGAAATATGCTTATCAAATGTCAAGTGTGAATCAAACCAAATGCCTAAATTCCTTACTGAGGTGGAGGGTGATATTTGTGACGTAACGACCTTGATACTCTCTATTTGTAACTTTGATGTTTGCCTAGGAGTACCACATATCAGAAATTCAGTTTTCTTATCGTTCAACAAAAGATTATTCAATGACAACCAAGTATAAACATGCATTATGCATTCTTCTAATGCTAAGACAGAATTGTTTTCATTAACTTGACTTGGCGAAAATGATATATATAGTTGAGTGTCATCTGCGAAGCAATGACAGGAAATTTCAGGAGACTTCCGTTGGATTTCTTGAAACAATCTACTGGTGTACAGGGTGAACAAAAGGGGTCCCAAGCAAGAGCCTTGGGGTACACCCCGTAACACTTTAAATTCCTGAGACAAAACATCATCCACTGCAACCTTCTGCCTTCTCCCACTCAAGTAAGAATCAAACCATGACAAAGCAACATCACATATCCCGAAATGTTTTTGAAGAACGTTCAGGAGAATTTCATGTTTGATTGAATCGAATGCGGCACTCATGTCAAGCAATATCAAAAATGTAACCTGTTGCTTATCCATGGCCATGAGAAGATCGTTCTTAACTCTGAGTAAAGCAGTTTCGGTGCTGTGATGTTGTCTGTATGCAGATTGCATTGAAGGTAGTAAATCATTCAGTGAAAGGTATTGGTGAATTTGATCTGCCACCGCACCTTCAACCAGCTTAGAAACATATTGTAAGTTGCTAATCGGCCTACAATTTTCAAATTGCAGATCAATACCAGGCTTTTTCAGGAGCGGCTTAACCAATGCTAACTTCCAATCTGATAGAAACAACCCACTTCTAAGAGACAAATTGATTATTTTTGTGAGAACTGGCAATAAGATATTAAGGCAATTAACAATTAACTTTGTGGGCATAGGATCCAAAGTACAAGTTTTCTTACTTAACTTCATGACCAAGTTCTTAACATCACTTTCTGACAAAAAGTACTCCTTATTGAAATAGAACACAGAGAAGGCACATTTCTTTCTTTATTCAGACACAAGTAAGTGAATAATATTGTTTGTACTAGTTTGAGCTTGTACAAATCAAATTTTGACTTGTAATAAAATGGATGGTGAAGGGTGGACATTCACATCCAAGGTAAAAAACTTTTAGCCAATGGATTTCTAGGCTCCTGAAAAACACTGAGACAAAATGGCCGACATGGAGTCGTGGTGCGACAGAATTAAATGGGCGATTGCAAAAAAGAGCAGATTTCAGCCTTCAAAAGGATGCCGGCTTTGGCGGGGATGCATAAAAAAGTCCTATGGCATCATTTCACTGAAAATGCCAGGCTCGAACAAACGCACTCTGAAGTCTGTGCACAGGGCGGCTTACATGGCACACACCGGAAATGTAAATATGCCACGGGAGTGGGATGTAAGTCACCTGTGCCAGAATTCATTGTGCGTTTGTTTCGAGCATTTGTCCCTTGAACCTAGGGCTGTAAATAATAGCAGAAAAGTCTGCAAACGACTCAAGCAGTGCCAAGGGCACGATGGGTACCGGGAGTGCCTGCTTTAAGGTATCGTAATGAACAATAAATTTGTCAGTTACATTCCAAAAACATAATTTAAAAACGTTTGCAGTAATTGTGTTCAAATTGGATGATTTTGCAGACATTTTTCAAACCATCGTCTGGCTTAGGATCCAGTTGGCCACGTTTATACAGTGGCCGTGTGGCATAATACAGCTGGAATCTTTGAGAACGTAATTGTGCTCTGCGTGTTTTGTACTCCTGACCTTTAGCACGTTTATTAACATACTTTTTTAGTTTTTTATCCATTTCAGCAAGGGCTTTTGCAGCTGGGGAGCCTGCAGTTACTGGGCAACCAGCAGCTGCGCACTTTTTGACTATTGAATTGGCGTGTCTGTTATTCACCAAGTGCACTGCGCTATGGTCTCGACAAGAACCATTTCTTGAAAAGGTTAGTGTGGCCTTAGGATTGGTTACTGCAAAGGCATGGTTCATTGATTCTGCTTTTTGAGTTCTGGTGCCATATTTAGTTTTTTCAAGGGCTTCTTGGCCAAGTCGTTTGCCTAGGAGTTTGATGAGAGTCTGTTCATCACAAGTTGCTAATTTCAGTTTGCCACGGGCATCGACTGGCAGGTATGGAAACCGATATTTACCACCCATACAAATTTGGGACCACTTTTTGCAAAGGCCGTGATTCCCCATGTACCATTGAACAATGGCACTTGTTGCATTTCTAGCCATGGTCGTCATTTGGGAAGAGTTCCCACCGCTTTTTTTTCAGTATAGCAGCAGCCTCGGCCTGTGCCCTGTGGCTGACGTCATCGGCAAATCGATCTTGAATGTTTTTCTTTGCCCTTTTATTTTTGCCTGGAAACATCTCTTTACTGAATTTGCACGACTTATGGCCGCACAGAGTGATCGGTTTAAATGAGGCGGATCTAACGAATGTTCAGTTTCCATACCTGCCACCTTACTTTGCATATATGATGTCATACCCCGTGCCAGACAACCGTAGACATCTGTTGTCACCCTATTTACAAACAAAGGTTCTTTACAGTTTAAAAGTTTTTGGGCGCACTGAATGCCCCCGTTGCGCTCATCTCCCATATTGAAGTTCGGTGGACGAGTGGCCGTGCATTTCCCTGCGTGCTTGTGATCCCTCGCTCCGTCAATGTCACATTTTTTGCAAAGTTTGTTCTCCTGGTGGTACATGACAACATACTTGCTGGTTGTCACATTTTCAACGACAATATCTCTTGTCTGGGTGGCTGCGACGAAGGGTGTTTTCTTGCGACAGTTTCGAAGGGGATTATTATATTGTCTGTCAGTTTCCACTGCAATTGCGCTGTGTCTCTCGTAACCCTGCAGTTCATGAATGTCTTTCACGATTTTTCTCTTGTTGCACAATGTCCGTTTCATTTTCTGTGGTGATAATTTCACCACATTTGTTTGATATACTTTGCTGGCTACTTATCGAGGGAACAGTTGTGTCCATTGCAGACAACAGCAACCTAGCCCCAGCAGCTGCACTGCCGGTGTTGTAAAGACAAACCTGGAACGCCATGTTGGGAGTGGTAGTCCGTCGTCCTCTCCCCGTCTGTGGAATTTCGGTGAACAGTTTTGTCTTGTCAGTGCAGAACCCACACTTTTGGCAGGACAGTACCTCGGACACAGCCAAACTTCGGCCCTCCTCAGCATCTGGCATCAATGTGGGCCGGCTGCTACAATCAGGATGTGTGCGTTGGTGATCTAGGATAGCCTGCGCTCCCAAGTCGACTGCAGAATTGATGTCGACGAACCGGTAGGCTGCTCGCTTCCCTCCATCTGACTGATCAGCTGGGCTCTGGTGCTGGAGTTCTCTTCTACAGAGGGGCTGTGGTACTGCTTCCTTCTTGAGTTGGTGTTTGTCAAGGGGAGTAGTTTCAGCAACGTTTGGTCGAAGCAGCATGACTTTCCTTGTCGGCACTGCATTGGGCGTGGTACAGATGAACCCCCGCTCATCTCTGTCAACGGCAAGTTGAATCTGCTGTTGTGTTGGCCTTGTGTACACTGTTGGTGAGTTCATCTGAAAATGACTGATTGGGGATTTACACTTTGCAGGGAATAGTTTATGGCCATTCTGGAACCAGCTTTTCTTCCTTTTGTACACTGCTGGTCCCAATCGACCCATACTGAAACTGCTGCAGAAATAGCTGGTTTTGCAAAATTGAGATTGTTTTCCCCCTGTGTGAGCATGTGACAGAATGCATGTGGTCACACTAACTCTCAATGCCAGAGTGATGACTATACAGCACAAGTTTGGTTAATAATTCAGAAGCCAGTCTGTACAGAGAGTTTATTTCTTTTGTTATTTATGGGGGGGGGATGGAAGATAGGTGTTTTACACTGGAATCTTTGGAGACAGTTATTAGCCCAGCTAGTACTAAAGAGGCTGGGCTGTGATGGGGACAGGGCCAGGGAGTCATAAATAGGGTCATATAATAAATCTTCAGCATGTACTTTCAGAGAATAAAAGGCAGCCACAGCTAGGGATTAGTGCACAACATCAAGGCCCATTGTGTACAGTTTTTGATCTTCCAAGGGTGTTCATTGCTTGCAATAGATTAAGAAATGACCAAAATACTACTGTTGTAATGTTGCTTATGTTACATGCCACCATTAAAATACAGGGCACCCTGTACATTTGCATATACAAAATGTTAAAGCTGTGCTGAAATTAATTTATCCCCCCACTTCTTTTCACCCTTGATCCACCCCTAAAGTGGTTATGGCCACCACAAAGTGACCCCAGATGAACCAAGAAAATAGTTCACACACATTGCAAATGTAGAAGAAAGGAATATGTGGCAAAATTTGAAGTGAGAAGGAAAGAAAAAACACCTTCCATGGTCATATTGCATGCACATAAGCTTTTTTTTCCTATTCGAAACAGTAGAAAACACCAGCCACACCCTATACATTAGCCCCTGTGGTTTCTCCGAGGGGCAATATTTTGCATTTTTTTTTCAAAATAATGACTTCTCCTGAATGTGGTTTTGTGTTAAAATTTGAGAGTTGCCTGCTATTAAAGGGTGCACGCCTGTAAATAGGCCAAAAATCTGTCCGCCGAGCTCATGAATAAAAGTTAATTCCTCAAAATATTATATATTAGAGAGTTCTGAGAACCATGGAATCGGGGAATTGAAGACATGTGGCACTGAACCTCTGGCCTGGACTTGGAGCTTCCAATTCTGAGCATTTTGGATGCAATCGGGCCCGAAAGTGGCGCTATTTAGCCATGTTGTGGAGGGATTCTTTTTCAAAATGGCTACTTTTCCAGTTTGGGAAACATCATTCGTTTTAGGGGTGTTCTTCTTTGGGTGAGAATATCTCAAAAAGTCAATGGTCAACCCACCCAAAATTGAAAAGAAAATGAAAGATGACATATTGACCATCATTTTTCTGTGCAGGTTGAATACCTGTGAGAGTTCTGAGTATTTTTAAATGAATTTTGAAGTATGGGCATTTAGCACTAGTGTCTATGGGAATTTTATTGCAGGCGCGCACCCCTATGGCAGTTTATTTACTGGTCTGCAACCCGAAGGACAGTGGGGTCAGGGAACCAGACTATCGCCCAAATTGATACCCACATTTCATTTTGCACGGCGCATTTCTTTACAATATTATTCTGATATCTATGCAATCAGCAGGTGCCTTCTATACGCAAGTGTATTCGAGCTCCCCGCGTGCGTAAACATCACGCCCACGATGATTAGCATTTTCGTACATGTATTTGTATAACACAAACCCGGTATTCCATTTCTTAACCAGGGGCGGGAGATAGCATCACGCATAAGAGAACGGTAAGACATTAGGTTGGTTTCCTTTCAACCATATGTTTGAAATAAGCTGAGTAAACAATCCCAAACATGAAATTTTCGGGGATTCAGGACATAGTGCCCTAAGAGACCCACTTGAAATTTGATCGGACTCCAGTAAAATGCCCGTTAATTCTGACAACTGATGCTGCAAATAGCATCCGGGGGTTTTCCATGTTTCCTAAACGGGAACGCGGATGTTTTTTGCAAACAAGTGTTTGACTGTTTGGGGATTCGGACGTTATCGATTCGAAACTGGTACTATCGTAACATTTTTCCTGGTATACGTGAGTTTGTTCTAATTTTATCGAAGGAACATCATGTAGGGTTGGTTTATTGAATTTTGTAAAGCGTATAAAGCCGCCATATAAGCCTATAGGATTTGAAAATAACGGTATGCATTAATTTCTGATAGATTGGTCTGCTGTATGAACACTATTTTTGTTAATGTCCATCAATAGGTAACGGAATTTCATCATGTCAGTACTCGGGATCTTGTCCCTGGTGTTGGTAGGGCTGTTGAGTTCCTTAATGCTGGGGGTTTGTGCGGCAAAATACAACGTGTGTCCTGTCGAACGAGGTGAGAAAATGTAGTAAATTAAACCAAACGTTTTGATCATAGGTTCATTGTTATTAACAGCAGGACATTGTCTGGGAGAGGAGATCGGTTAACATATGCTCCCTCGAAACCCACACAAAGTTGAAAAATGAGATTGTGTGTTTGTCGGGGTGTTATTAGGTGTTGGGCCTGAGCCCAACACCTATTGTTTTTGTTAGAATTTACTATTATTATTATTATTTTTATTTTTTTTTATTCTTCATTTTCAGTTGATGTCTGTGGCGAAATTTGCGGTAATCGCTTCAAAATTAATATACATAATGACCTTAATGCAGACAAGACCAGTGCGCGCCAAAAAAAAAATGATTACGTCATCGACCGGAAGATACAATGAAAAGACCTATTTTCCTTTGAAAATTGCTAAAAAATCAACCGTCAGAGATATAATCCAGTTCTGTGCTTTAAATGGCACTTCAATAATAGGTCTAAAACTTCCTAAGGTTTCGTTACAATACATTTACTACAAGATGCCCTGCAGCCCCCTTGAAGTTTGAAGTTGAACACGCCTACGCATTGAAACGCTCATTTAATGCCACGTACATTGTGTGTACACCAAATGGGGATAATTGCGTACAAAGGGAAAATCCCGAAAAACAGTGCGCTGTGATTGCGTAAAAGGGAACTTCCCGTCATACGATGCTCAAAAATTGGGCTGGCAAGAGCGCCTAACTGGGCGCTTTTTTAAATTGGGCGCTTTTTGCTAAAAGCATGCACATTGGGGTAAAGAGGGTATGGCGAGCAATATCTTGTATTGCGCCAATGGTGTGCGACCTTTACTTTTAGAGATATGAGCTATTTAATGGGTTTTTGTAACAATTGTACTAGATAAGTTTACAGTACAGCAGCATACGCGCGTGCAGATCCTCACCTGACTCTTTTTAACTATCCTTTGTATAATTACTCCACGCGCTATTTTTCAACCCTCAACCCTCAACCCTCAACATCAACATCAACAATCAACATCAACAATCAACATCAACAATCAACAATCAACAATCAACATCAACAATCAACAATCAACATTAACATCAACAATCAACAACAACAATCTACATCAACTATCAACAATCAACATTAACATCAACAATCAACATCAAAAATCAACAATTAACATAAACAATCAACATCAACAATCAACATCAATAGCAACATCTCCATCAACAATCAACATCAACAATCAACATCAACATTAACATCAACATCAACAATCAACAGTCAACATCAACAATCAACATCAACAATTAACATCAACAATCTGACATTCAACATCAATAACCAACATCAGTAATCAACATCAACAATCACCATCAACAATCAACAATTAACATCAACAATCATTAACAAAAACATCAACATCAACATCAACAACCAACATCAACAATCACCAACAATAATCAACAATGCGAAAAAGAAAAACCTCTAGCCCAACACCGTGTGTTTGTCCTCAAACTCTAGTTTAGCTTGTTGTACTGGGTTTGTGGGTGATTTTTCTTTTTTTTGGGGGGGGGAGGTGGTTGGGTTGTTTGTTTGAGTTATTCAGGGATTTTTGCTTGTAAACAATTTTAAATGCCAACGGTTCGGTTTTTATTTATCTTGTTGATGTAAATAGTTATTCAAGCAATTAGGCATATGACGTGGCTTTTTGCCAAAGTATCGTCACACTAGTTTTGCAAAACAACTGCGCTGTGCTATTTATAGAACTGGCTAAAATAAAGGAATTTCTTTGAATTCCGCTGTAATAATGCATGCACGCGCAGCTAGCAGGGAATTTCCACCATTTACAACATGTTATGTGTATTGTACAGTCAAGTACAAAGTCTGCAGCAAGTTCAAACTCATGTACTCAATAAGGTCAAATACGTGCACCTGCATAATGAGTGTAATGTTAAATGAGTGACTTGAACCTTGAACATAGACTTCAGGACAAATCGGCAGACGTACCTGTTGATGCTAGACGGACCGCACCACAGTGTGTGGCACCGTCTACGCTTGCGCTGTGTGCGACGGGCGAACAAAATCCGGCCAATTACTATTCAACTGGAATTCAAGTCTTTACATGAACATTATGCATCCACGTGAATGGATTTTGTTTTTGGGTGTACTTGTTAATGTTAGAACGTATCACTATTTCTTCCCTAGTGTCAGCTGCTGGATATTTCAATGGTCTGGTTAAGCTAACATAAGGAAGGTTCTTTCAGATTTCTGTAAGCTCAGCATCGGCATTGTAAATAATCACATTAATCGCGATCTAATATTTGTATCATTTGTAATGCAAAATTAGTTTCATTACTAGATGTTTTTCAAATTGTATCAAGTTATGAGTGATGAAAAGGCAGTCACATAGTCTCATAGGGACAGATTCTAGAAGTATTTTATAGACCGGTACATAATAATAATTTTGCCTTTAAAATTTACCAATTTGCTGCTAAATAAATAAGGAGTCCATGAATGATTTTTTTTGTGCTACTATATATTTGACATCTCTTTTTGGTTGATTTTATTCAAAAGTCCACTTCTTTAAACATTTATCTGCTGATTGAAAACATGTAGGGCCTATGAGAAAAGTTTGCTCATGACTCACTGCCGTATACTAACACAAAAACGAATCACAGAAGAAAGAAAATTTTTAACAGCAAAATATCCAAAATTATTGCAGCTTTTTGTGCACAAAACTATTTCAACATTGAGGTTTCTGACTGATATGACATCAAGCTTTTTCTCACGAATATGGAAAATCGCATCAGTATAAAACCGAAAAGGGCAAAATAAAAGAAAATTAAAAATAAGGTTAATAAAGGTGCATTTTCAAGAATTACATTAAACAAAATACATTTCATGGGCCCTTTAAGTTCAATTGTTGCATGTAAACTTGACAAAAATTAAACAAGTTATGAATTAGTAACGGTTTCGGCTTTCAGGGACGAGTATCCAAGATGTCTTTGGCGCCTCTGGCTACCTTCAAAAGAGTATTTGGCACCGAATTCCTTGTCCGACGTTGCGCCCCACGGAAAGTTTAGATGGTGTTATCTGGTACCAGGGGTCCAGCGTAGACGACCCATCAACGGTGCGTCTGATCAGCCGAGACCTGCGAGGAAGCGTCATCAAAGACTCGGCTGCCGACGAGAGGTACTCGATGTCGTCCAATCACGGACTTGTTATTGAAGGAGTCGAGGACAGGGACGAGGGGAGTTTCCTTTGCCAGATTATTCCTGAAGCTGCCGATACAAGGGTCGGGAGAGTATACGTCCAAGTCATAGGTAAATACGTCATTGTTATAGTTCAGATGCATGCATGTGCTGTGCAAGTCAATCACATGCCATCTAATCCAAGTGACCTAATTCCATTCAAATGAAATGTGGACCGAAAACATTCCTTTAATATTGTTGATCAGAGTCGTGAAGTGAATAATTCTTGTGATTTAGAGTGTAACTTAAGTGTCAGCCTTGTTTAAAAATGTGTCCCATAATACATCACCACGTCACTGCATCGCATAGTTGAAGCCTAAAAATCTTAGACACCTTCCTGCACGGTTTGCACTCATACCAAGTCTGAGATTCATACGTTGTTTCCTTAATAAAACACAAAACATGATAAAAAGAAGGGGAAAAAAACACAAAACCAAAGGGGGATAGACACAACACCATCAACGATTGACCGTCAGCCCTACAGGAAACATATTCTGTGAATGCCTAAAAAGAAATCCAGTTACCATCGAGGATACAACCACTGGATTATCCAATTTTCAACTTCAAAAAATACAGGCGATACCTTTCCAGGAGTCAGTAGTCAGGTGTTTTCCATTGCTAGCTTCCATCGAGGACGCAGACAGACGCTCCCGTGTGAGTGCGCGTCAAAGACACAAGACGCGCCGATCTCCGTAGTGTATTGGTCAACAGGAGAAGGCGTCACTGCAGAAACACATATCATTGGTGCACGTTTCTCTGATGGTGCTACCCTGAAGGTTGGACACGGTGCCGATTACAGCATTAGCAGCGACGCTTCCCTTCTAGTTAACTCCCTGAGTGACGTACAAGACACACAAAGATTCTGGTGTCACGTGTTCCAATCAGATGGTACTTTCCGAAATTGCCACGTCGATGTCCAGATATCAGGTAGTGCAAATTGAATCAGTGCCTAAAAGCAATTGCCAAAATAATGGGGCTTTTGAAAAATTGTGTTTTTCATACGTTTATATCAATGCGTTATCAATTTATCAGTCAGCGTCAAACAACAAGAGCTACTGCAAAGAAGTCCAATTCCTGTAGTTTCTCAATGTTATTCACTGCCAATGTTCGGCACGAAGCACGTTTTTATCACGCTGATTTGCATTGCAGCATAGCAAGATCTGTAGGCTACACTGACAGCAATGAGTGAATTATTAATAATATTTTATTTAAAGTACTCTACTTTAAATGTAGATCAACAGACACCCAACCACGCCCTCAAGGCATCCTCGACATCGTTCTACCTTCTTGAGGGTGGAGAGCAGTCACTTCCATGCTCGAGCTGGATCCCCGGTGTCGCAACCTGTGAGGTGCAGTGGTTCAAGATCGATACGTCAGGTCGACACCTTATACTGTCTAGCAACGACGTCAGTGGTGAATCAGAGTTCGAATTCGCCAGCGATTTCGGCCTGATCGTGAAATCAGTTGATGGCAAAGATGCTGGAAGATATAAGTGTGATACAGACAGAGGAATCAGTGGGGATGATACTGCAGTTAGAGTAATAGGTACATAATTTTGCCTTTTTAATTTGATCGCATGTAAAGATGTAGCGTATCAACAAATTAATGGGAATCCCCTGATTAGTGTTTCACTAACTCTCAAAACATTCAGTAATAGTTGGTGAAAAGTTTTTTTGTTATCAAGATGGCTTGTTAGACAGGCATTTCTGATAGTTTCTTTCATTAAAACACATATTTTGCATCTTTCCTTCTTCCACACATGGATTATTCAGATGCGAAATTCCCATTGGACGGAGGAAGGGTGTTTGCAAGCTCGAGAATCGACTTCGAAGCTGGGGAAAATTACACACTCACTTGCCAAGCTGCATTGGATTTGGCTAAGATCGGCAGTCCTGCAACTGTGTTCTGGTCTTTTGCCAATCCTGACAATCATACGACCGCGACCGTGATCGGGAGTCTGAACCTACCAGGTAGCTCCAAAACGATGTCTGATCTTGGAGGTAACGCCTGTTTCTCCATATCTCAAGAAGGCGCACTTCTTCTGAACATGTGCTTTCAACAATATGACGTCAGGTACTGGTGTCACGTCTTCCCTGAGAACGAATTGCTAAATAGATCGTATGTGGATTCACTAACCAACGGTGAGTATTACACTTCCGGGCATAGCAACTTGCCTTCATTCCTTGAATTCGTAAAATGTTATACGACCTAAATTATTGGGGAATTTCGGTTTATTTCTATAATGATGAGATCTCTATGCCTTTTTTTCATACAAGCTGGATTACACAATACACGGAGTGATATTAATCCTCGTCCTCACCTGGCTGATTAACATGAAGTTTAGTGATTTCTCCTTACTCTCATCCGCGTCAAAAAGTATATTTAAACAATTTTGACATTGTTTAAATGATAACAGCCAAAATAAGTTTAAATATACCGTTTTGATCACTTTGATATATCGCATCTCGTGGTAAATTTGGAGCAAACAATAGGTCTTAATTGTTTCTGTATTTTGCCAAACCTATTTGTCGGTTCCTCTGTCTTGAATACTGTATTTTCATTGGCCTAGAAAGATCCCGTGTGGAGTTTATAAAAAGTCATAGCATACTCCCTGTGGGATATCACGTACGTGCATACTGAAACTTGTATTCTTGTGGAGACATTTCTTTGTTCTCGTGTCGTAGTTTTCGAGTTTAAATTTTCAAAATGTTCTAATTTTAACCAGAATTAATTTCCTGGGCTGAAATTCGGACTTAATATCCCTTTTCTAAAACTCTTCCATTTACAACGGATCAACCCACCTTGGAAATTCCTATTTTTTGAGTAAAATCCATATATCTATTTCGAGAAAATCTAGAAATTGCCCTTTGGAGACGTATACAATCTTTTGTTCCCTATTGTGTGCACGTCTCCAGAGGGCACGGTGTATCAGATCGTGATATCCCACAGTGTGCATTGACTTTGTACGAAATGTGCGTTTAGGGTGTGAAACGCTTCTATTGTTGATACCCACGCTATTTTCAACATGTTTTCACCAAAGATCTTTTAGCGCCGAAGGCGCAAGATGGGGAACTCCATAAAAATTGCGAAATATTCATGGACGCCATTGGAGCAAGCAAACGATTACTCGAAGCAAACCACTGTGCATAATGGTTTCACAACGGTTTGCTTACTCGAATGGCGTCCATGAAGATTTCGCAATTTCTATGGAGTTCCCCATCTTGCACCTTTGGCGCTATAAGATCTTTGGTTTTCACACAGCTAGCAGTTTTCGTAGCTAGCAAATGATCAGGTGTTTCCGGAAAACACGCAATATGCATGTGAGTTGGCGTTCGATTGTCACATGGGTTGTGTTTACTGCTGTTTGTTTTCGTGATGTTAACATCAAAATCCAAAGAATGCAAGACAGAGGCATAACAAAACAATTTTTGACTTCTGTGATGTGGGATATAACGTTTTGAACACCGTAGCACCGTAGCGTAGCACCCTAGGCTTCGCCACGGTATTCAAGACGTCATATCCCACATCACGGCAGTCAAAAACTGTTAATTATTTCCATGTGTTAAACAAAATATGAGAGGGAGGGACATAATATGTTCCCCACTCCATTTGTTCCCCACAACATCTGCTGGGTCGCATTGACCCGGAATCTTTATTTAAATTCCTATAGACGACCCTTTTCCCGAGTCAAAAATGACATTCTTCCTGGTCAAAAATTGTATTTTCATTGGTTTTTGTGACCCGCTCATTGTTTAAGAAGCCATCCGCGGGAACATTAGCCGCAGTGCCTAGTCTGAGTTTTTGTTTTAAATCCTAAAAGGTTTTTTGGACAAAATATTTCATATTCCAAAAGTTCATTATTCAAACATAGCCAAATAGCACTGTGAGTGTCCCTTTAACAATATTCGTTGTCCCTCGTTTTCATTGTTATATCGCTATTGGTTTCGTTTGTCTTTTGTTTATGTGTCTGACTGTGTGTGTTTTTTGTTTTTGTGATTACATTGTATAGTTTGTCCAGGCTGTTCCACCTACAAGCCGTGGTCATATATGAACAGCCTTGTACTCTCCTATATTACTTTAATTACTCTTTAATTTCCCTATTATTTCCCCATCTGTCTACAATTATCAATAATTTCCCTATTTCCCTTTAATTTCTCTATGTAATAATTTAGCTGATTAGCTTCAAAGTGTTATTTTGTTACTGGTGGTAGGCGTACTTCATTTTTGTTTTTCTTTTTTTCTTTCAATATCACTGTATTATACTTTGTATTATCCCACTCTGTATTGATTTACTGGATGAGTTAAAAAAAAAATCGACTGAATTGATATGATTTGAATTAAATTGAAAAAAAAACTCATTGTATCGATTTTATCTAGAGCCTCAGCCTCCAGATGTTGAGGGACGGCCCAGTATCTTCTATATTATCATCGCTGTGTGTTGTTGCCTCGGGTTGATTGTTGTTGTGGTCTCTGCTGTCGGGATCTGTGTGCGTCTGAAAAGACGTCGGGAAAAAAAATATTTGACACTTCAAAGTGAGTATAACAGGTCATTTTTTTTTCAAGCATAAGGGGGCGCTTTAGCAACGCCGATTTATGGACACAGGGTTGTGTGGTAGGTTCACGTCAATCTAAATAAGAATTATTACCGATTGTAAAGTGTAACATTTGAAGAGTACCAATTCGAGTAAATTCACGTCAATCCTTTAGATTTGCATCTAGTTGAAGCAAGATTCCGTTCTCCAGCTTAAAGATTTTCAAGATTAGACGGAAAATGTCAGGCCTTCGTTTGCTACACCCGTATATAATGGACAATATTTAACACGAATATGCTCTTAATGGAAGAAAAGACTAGAATATGGGATGTCATCCCGCCACTGCAGGTACAAAACGAAAATGTAAACGTAATTTAATCTCAAGCCGATAGGAAGTTATCATTCTTATAAGCCTTCCACTCTTTTTAGACGTAGTGGGATACTTTTTTTGTTGTTGCGCAATTTAAGTTAATCAAAATGAGGAAATCTATATACATGTACACAATGTTCATGGATTTATTAAATCGCCGCAGTAAGTGGACGTTTTTACCGCCTTTGCTTGTTGACTTCCTGTTTCTTTGCGAAATATTGTTTGAAATACAGATTGTTCATCGTTCAACGCGATAACAATCATTTTGGCATAATGACTTCCTGTGAACACTATCACTGGGTTCCACAAGCAGTGCTCATTGATGTCAAAATCTTACAATAATAATCATAATAATATAAGCGTATTTAATTAACACGCGATTCATGATTCATTTTCATTTGTTTTCCAATTTGTGTGTGTGTGTGTGGGGGGGGGGGTGGGGGGTTCGTTATCTTTGACGTTGAATCTGACTATGTTAAATGATTGTTATCGCGTTGAACGATGAACAATCTGTATTCCAAACAACATTATGCTAAGACAAAAGAAGTCACCAAGCGAAGCGAGAAACAAACTCTGCAGCAAAGGTGGTAAAAACGTTCACTTAAGCGATTCATTAAATACATGTACATGTATATAAATTTCCTCGTTTTACTTAACTTAAAATGTGCAGAAAATAAGTATCCCACTACGTCGTAGAAGAGTGAAAGCTTATAAGAATGATACAGAGAGGCAGCGGCGTATCCAGCTTTTGATGCAGGGGGGGGGGGAATCAAAATCCAAAGTATGGCTTTCCAGCATTGATGTCGGCTGGGGGATGGGATCAAAAGCCTTAGTGAAATGTGGGTTTTTTTGGGGGGGGTGGGGTTGGGTGGGGGGGTGCTTGTTCGTTTCAGACGTGAGACCTCTCTATACCATTCATGGAAAAAAGTTACCGGTACTATTAAAAACAAATACAATGGATACTCCACTGGTTAAGGTAAGAGGGGAAGGTTTGCGGGTTTTTTTTAAGGGATGGTTCGTTTGTTTGATGTCTTATACTCACTTTGGTTGCTTTTACCTTGTAGAGACGGAGCAGGGGACTAGTTCAAATGCTCCAGATGAACAAATATCGAGCGAGCAACAAGGTCAGCAGCAAATGGGTAATACATTCATTTATAAACCGCAACGGCTTAATATTATTGTCGGCATTTTTTATGCACATATATGCCTAGATTTTTACCATACATAAAAAAATACTGTATCCAAACAACGTTCGCTAAAAACAAATGTTTCAACAAGTGATTAAGGGAAGGGAGAAAACGTGGAAAACAATCAGCAGCAAAGGTGTACATTCACTTACTGCAGCGATTTATTAAACACATATTTCCTCATCTCAGTTAAAAATACGCAGAGCAGAAGTATCTTACTACGTTTTAAAGAGTGAAATGCAGTTATAACTTCTCAGTGCGGGTAGGGTGAAAGAAGGTTTGTGAGATATTGTTTTGATAGTTTTTAGAATAGATTCAGTTGTTTGATGTCTTATAGTATTGATTGATTTTTACCTTGTAGTGATGGTCACACACACTGCTTCAGAAGAACAAATATCGAGCGAGGAACAGCAACAAGATCAGCAGCAAAAGGGTAATACGTTCATTTAATTAACTGCAACGATTAAACATTATCGTGTGCGAGTGTAACGTGCATATAGGCCTAGATTGTTATCATTTTACACAATACACAGAGTATACAGGGGCGTAGCACGTTATTTTTAGGGGGGGGTAACAATTTTTGAAAAGGGTACTTGCACAACTGTTGTGAAATGTAGACAGGTTTTTTCTCGGGACACTTGGCCCCCGTAAAATCAAAAAGTGCGGGGGGGGGGGGGAGCTGGTACCATCTTTCGATGGGGGCGCTGTTCAAAACTGACAATTATGCACACAAAGGGCCAATTATATGGTGCTTTTCAGGGCGATACATGTGCGAAATTCTGAAAAAGGCACCCACAACGGCAGATGCCACAAAAAGGGCACCACTTCTTTTTTTGAAAAGGGCAATTGTTCAGAAAAAGGGCACTTCGTAAAAAAGGGCACTCTTTACAAATTATTCGGGGGATGTTAAGCCCGTTGAAAAAAGGGCTTTGAATGGAAAAAGGCAGTCTTTACAAAATATTTGGGGGGGGATAAATACCCCCTTACCCCCCCCCCCCCCCCCCCCCCCCCCCCGGCTACGCCTATGGTATATGAAGATGTACAACAAGGAAAATGATCCTATCATGTATAAGTTCTTTGTGGTTGGGAGGGAAGGTTTGTCAGAGTTTGCGTTGAACTGTTGACTCGACTGTCAAATGTCTCATAATCTACTGATCATTGATTGCAGTGAGACTGCAGAACGAACTGGATATTGAGATGACTCATTTAGAAGGAGAAGCTTTGGACTACGTTCGATCTAGGAATACGATGATCATCAAGTTGCAAGAAGCTGCTGCCAAATACAGTGAAGTTTACAAACAGGCCCAAAAAAGCAAGGTAATGAAACTATTAAAGGAAAGTAATCGGCCGCAAAACGGTTGTGAAATAGTAATTTTGAACAGCAACATGTAATATCATACGCTAGGCTCGCGCCATTCATGCCCAGGCTCGAATTGCGCTTTCAACGCCAAGAACAAGGACAAATTTTAATCACCCTTTTATGTTTTCCCAAAAGACCCAAGCGTTTGCGCACAAAATATGCTGGTGTGCAAACTGGACGAGCTATAGCTCGTTGGATTCCAAACAATTGCTCGACAGCATGCCATCAAAAAACGAAAAATAACAGTGATGCTGTTGAAACCCCTCAGCCGGAGTCAAGGTATCATCCGGAAACCATTAACCTTTAACCTTTACTCACCACAGTGACCTTGACCTTTGACCTTATGACCCCAAACCAATCTCAACTTGCCTGTACCCAAGGGAAACCGCCTTCTAAAGTTAGAAATTCAGATCACATTTCTAACTCAAGTTATCATGCAGAAACCATTTACCTATAACTCACCAATGTGACCTTTATCTAAGACCTTTTGACCCCCACCTAATTCCAACTTGCCTGTAGCAAAGGGCACCCCCCACTGAGACACACAAATCGCATTTCTAACTCAAGTTATCATCCGGAAACCATTAACCTTTAACTCACCACGGTGACCTTGACCTTTGTCTTTTTGACCCCCAGACCAATTCCAACTTGCCTTTCTAAGGGCAACCGCCTACCAAGGTTTTAATCCCAAACGACATTCCTAACTCAAGTTATCATCCGGAGACTAATCTGCCCGGACGGACGAACGGACATGCAGTCCGCCAGGACGGACGGACGACATACGGGCGATGACAATACCCCTCGAGCCCTCGGCTGAGGGGTAAAAACCAGATTTGCATACTTCAGTCTGGTTCCTGCATGGTACCAATTATATTGAGAATTGTTGGTTTCTTACTATTGAATTAGGTTTACGGTAGTGCAGCCAGGCTGACTGGTACTGGGATGCTAGTCAGTAGTATTGCGGCTGCGCCCTTCACGGCTGGTGGGTCCGTCGTTCTCACAGCAGTCGGTGCCGTTACAGGGTTTGCGGGTGCAATTGCAGCAAGAAAAGGTAAAATGAAAGAAGACAGTGTCATTCAAGAAACAGAGAAACATGTAAAAGATATGCTAGCTGATGACCGGGAAGCTTACACAAACGTTAAACGTCGTCTACAGCAGATTGATACTAAATTAAGAGCAGGTAGTAACACCACATCTGCTAATACAGCTACTAACATTTATGCATTCGTAAGGGTAGGGACAGCAGCCGGGTCAGCAGCTGGGACAGCAGCTGCAATCGGACAATCGGTTGATCATGCGGAAACTACAGCTCGAAAATTAATGGCTTTTGTTCCCATCTCTAACGACATTTACAATATAATTGAATCGTCTTTGAAATTGCAAGATGAGAATACACCACCACTGGTTCAAACGATTCAACAGATAACAAACGATTTGAAATGCCCGTCTGAAGAAGAAATGAGTGAATATATTAAACAACTCAGATTGAAAGTAAGGCTAAATTGAACTCATACGAACGTGATATAATAGATGTACCGCCTGATTATGGGGGACGTTTGAAATCTGGTTTTCGTTGTCGAAATTGTAAACTGCAGTTTTAGTAAGTGAACTGTGCCATCACTTGGTGACCGCTAAAACTGGCGAGTAATGCATTGAATTTTGGGTAAACCTGCGTAAAATGAATTATTATTTTTTTTTTAAGATTGCTTGATTCTGGTGTAATGTTTCGGAAAATAGCGATCATTTGAATTGTTACGTTTAGAAGGGTAAACACGCAGTAACTGTTTTCAAACTTTAAATTAAAAATATCTTGAAACAACAATGACGAATATTTCTGAATCGTTAAGCAGTTATTGATAAAAGAACGCACTTTCTTTATATTAGTACCAGTATTCATGTGTTTGTCTTCATGTTTTTGTTTACAACAAAAAACCCATTCCTGTTTAAAACAACAACTTTTCGGTAAAATTTGACGGCAAGGTATGAACAACATGTTTTGTGGTAAAAGCCTCCAGCAAACCTGCTGTAATTTCTGTAATGTTTTTTTTTTTTATCAAACGGCTTGTTGTGAGTCTCATACTTGCTCATTACTTTTACGTACAATTTATGGCGACTGGTCAGGTGTAACCCATTGCCATAATCAGTAGAAAAGTATGTCCACAATTGACACCGCAATGTTAAGGCGTAAACAGTATGAGGTCAAAGTTCGTAAAGTTTAGTTTAGATTGAACGAGCAATGTAGTGTTAACAAGGAAGTTTTAAAGAAACAATCTTCATATGCTACACAGCTTCACTACTCAATGCCTTGGTGAAGTGAAAAGACGTTTATATGTATTTTTTTTTTTGGGGGGGGGGTGGGGAAGGCTGGCTTATTTTAATTTTGTGTCTCCCTCGTGCACACACATGCGTGTGAGGGCGGACCGTCACCGCGTTATGGGGAAGTTTTTTTTTCATTGTTATAAATTAGGAACGAGTTATGGGGACATATTTTGCTGGACCTACATGCAGTGTCTTCGGTCTTCATAGTACCACGGGACAACACGTGTGTAGTCTTCACAGTTACGGAGCAAGAACATGTGTGTGCATCGGTTTAGGTGTAAATTGAGGACACGTTATGTTGTGAGTAATTGAGGACAGGAGTCAAATCGAGGACGACCCCGATTACAAAACGGGCCAAACCAATGAGAGCTATTGAAAAAAAAAAGTTACTATATAAACAAAAGATCGATGATGAGGAACAATAGAAAAACCTCGAATTACACCAGAAACAAACCTGTAAATATGTACATGTACAGGGTTCCTTGTTGGGTAGAAAACGCAATAGAACATTAGACCCCATAAGGAAGTCCTTTGAAATCAATTTACCCCAGTAGGGTAGCTATTGAGTTTGAAATTTTAAAAGGAACAAAGGAAAACAAAACAAGGCAAATACAATTCTACCCAATAAGTATGTGTGTAAGGCTATTTGCGCTCTTCGCTCGTACCCCCGCCCTGCAAACAGGACGCTAGGAGGGGCTGATGAATTTACGCTCTGATTGGATAGATTTTGCGTGACCTGTGACCTGCAATTCATGACGGCCACGCCCCTGCAGGGTTTCAAACGGCCGTTAAGACTGTGAGTTATCACTCTTTAATATTCCCATTCGTTAATACTTTTTTTTTGTTGAAAAGCTAACTAATGTAGTAAAATCTGTAAAACGTATATCTTTTGTAAATTTTCAATTCCCTTCACTCGCTAAGGCTCCGTTTCGAATTCACGATGGGTCAAATTGCATATTATGCGACGCTCAAAGTGTGCCCACATGGTCTGCAATGAAAAATAATTCGCATCCGAAATGGAATATGCATGAGAACGTTTCCGGATAGCGGGTTTGCGCGCAATGGTTTACTACAATCTTAAACAGCTGCAGCCAGATTTCGTTATACACAGATAATGATAAGTTACTCAAAATGCCATCCCCACTTCCTTCACAAGATTCTGTTAAGCTCATCAGCTCTTCCCAGCGGGGGTACGAGCGAATTTGTGCTCTAACCTTTCCTACTCCTTTTGGACCTGTGAACAAAAGAGGTCCATATCCAGGATGCAGGAGGCGTGAACGCTTTGTGGACTTGCACACGTCCACACTATACGTTTCCTCCTCTCTGCTAAACAGGTTTAGATCTATTTTGGGGGTTAGGATTATCCGTCGCAAAATGAAGAGGAACATGGACTGAAGAGAATCATCATGATGAAACCAAATTAGGTGGAAAGAGGAGTGTAATTCACAGTACAATCAAAATAAGTTTGTTTTTTTTCCTCCGGTTTTCTTAACTTTCCAATACAAAGAAATAACCACAGTAGGTATGCGGATAAGGCTGTGTGTACGTGTTTGAGTTTGTTTTTGCATTCAATAGGGAACATTAAACAATACAGGACAATATGATCCACAATTTCCGAAGGTCCACGATTGACCATCGTGTACAAAACATACAAGAAGTTTTTCTAAAAAGTTGAAGTGCCAACAAAACAAGGGCAATAGGGGGTCCGCGAATTGAAGGTGTTTCACAATTGAGTACATACATGGCTTTACGATAAAGGACATACATTAATCCTCGAGCATTGGGTATTTTCTTAAAAGCGGTCCTCGATCGCATAGTCTGTGAGTGTTATAGTACAGGGACAAACACAAAGCATTGTCCTCGGGCGTATAGAATTTTACGACTGTGCGCTCCAGACAATGTGTGTGTTTACATTTTCGAATCAAGTATTATAACATTGATTTCATCTGGACATCTTACATTTTTACTGTAAAAAAGTAATTGACAATAAACACGAAGATAATTAGCGGAATGATTTTTTTTGAAAACATTTAGGTTCTTTTGAATACATAAAGTATCCTAAAACAATTGAAAAAAAATATTATAAAACTATTTATGAACACAATCATACAATAAACAAAACAATAAACATCCTAAAAGGAGGCCAGGTGTCTGGAGAAAAAAAAAAACACATTTCGGCGCGGATGTTCGGTTGCCCCCCCCCCCCCCCCCCCAATCAAAAGCTGGGTACGCTGCTGGTGCGAACTTCGAAGAAAAATTTGTATTTTCTGAACAGTCAATTGTGCACGGTGCGAATAGAGCAGATGAGACCAATACAATATTTACATATGTGTTGACTTTTTCCACGAGGGCAGCTTTCAAGCATTTTAACTGCATATGTCTTAAATACTGAACAGTAATGTCGCTCTCTGTATTGATATTCGCGAGAGACACTTTCGAATTCAGCGAAAATCGAAGCTCCTCACTACCGAAATTGTGCATTTGTGTCGCGGCTAATGTCATTTTCTGCAATAGGCTGGTTTGGGCAAACGTTACCGTTGTGATTTTCAACTCATGAGGCGGGATTAAGCCCCGTACACATCATGCATATCATTGTTGTGATTTTATATTCAGGGTGCGGGAATCAGACATAGGCTAGTCCTGGATATAATTTGCATACATTACGAGGTAAAAAATATACAGGATTCATTGCTAGCTACCTGTCCCCATATTAAATCCGAAAGACAATGGAGGTACCGAAAATCAGTCTACATTTTAACGCGCTCATGGACACACAATGAGCGTTGTGCTAGGTCACGTGCTGGAGGAAAGATACATTTAGCTAAATAGTCATGTTTAAATTGGGCCTGAATTCAGCATCTGAGATAAGTTCTTACGTGGTCGTGTCAACGCTTGCGCGCGCCTCCCCAAATAAAAAAAAACGAACAACAAACGGAAATTTCCAATGATCGTTTGAAAGGCCTTCTTTCATTGATTTCTTCAGATGACACTTTGCAAGAAAGAATAATTTCACATGGAGTTAAGTCCTATTGTATATTTAAACCAAGTAAGCTTTTCAACAATAACTATATCAGTTACTTTCTGGATAGCTGCAAATGATGGAGGCTGTACCCTTTAATCTAAACACTCAAGTTGCGTTAACATGGTTCCCATGCACATCCAACTCTATTTTCCAATGCTACCTAATGAGCAGTGGGCGTAGTTTAAACTGAAGTGACGTCACACTAGACGAACCAGATAGTATGCAATCTTCGAAATGATACACGCGCAGTACATTCTGAACAGTCAATCGGCATCGCCTTCGTTATTCTCACGGCACGGGGTTAGTGAAGGAATGCGCACGCAGTGCATGGAGTCGAGGTTGCAGCACACATAAATCTTAGTTCGAAATACGGAATCGAAATCCATCGTTGTAGCAAAAGCATTATGTTATACACAGTAAACCTACACGTGTACATATTTTTTGCACCATAATACGCTTACTTGTCATCGTCTTGTCAACAGTAAAATTAATCATAATTAGGTATTAAAAGTAGGTTATACTTTTTTTTATCAAAATAAATAGTAAATCTCAGCCTGATAATTGTAATCAATCTAAAATGTGTACAGTTGTATCAGTAATGCTAGAGATAAGTCTAACGAGGCACGTTTATAATTAATTTGAATGCAACCAAATTAACAAAGGATCTCTCACAAAAAAACAAAATTCCAACGGTTTTATCGAAGTTCCTTAAAGCATGCATACATTAACATGGAATTAAAATTTGCCAATCCTTTTCTTTATAAATATTGCCCAAAACAAATTGCCTTATTGGGATTTGTACACATTTAAGATTTCATTGGCTGTGTTATCGTAAGTTAAATGAAATTCAAATACATGTATATACCTATTAATATGTATCAGATACAGGATATCTCACACCTTTATCAGATATTCGATTTTCATTTGCACGTTTAATTGCGATAAATTCTTGTGTTCGTGTGGTCCAGTATTCTAGCTAACAATTTGTTGCAATGTTTATACCTAGGCGCTTGGTGCTACATACATAGTTGTAGTTACATATTCAATTTGATATTAATTTAGTTAATATTTGCATTGTTGCATTTACAAACGTTTATTTTGGTGATACAAATTATTGTACATGTCATAATGGTTGACCATACTTGAAGTTAGTTGTTACTACAAAAATATTGCTTTTAATTACTGTTTCTAGATTCAAGTGAAAGAGGAGGGGAACTTTCTATCCGATTTGTGTTAATCTGTCGAGTTTTTTTGTCGGAATGTAGTTCTAATTCATCCGAAATTTGAAGATGAATATCAAAAGCATTAATTAATTTCAGCAAATGCATTAAGGATCCATATGTTTGGAGTCACATTTTATATACACGTTACATATCTGGTTTGATAATGTCATTAATTTAAATTGTGCAGAACGAATACTTAGTTAAGATTTAGTTAAGACAACTTATGCTACATAAAGTAAAAAGAACTTCTGGAAATATGAAATAACATAAACATATATGTGTATGTATTAATTGCACCTATCTTTCGGTTTGATGATTTTTCAATATTAAGTTACCAATCGTCAAGGATGAAACTGGCATCATTATTTTGGCAACAATGATCTCAAGTGGGTACGAAAAATACTGTAAAGAAAATATCTACCACCTCACTAAAACTGAACCTGGTAATTAGTTCAGTTTAATTCAAGAGATATAGTTGAAAGTATCATGAGGTTTTGACCTTAGATCGCTTGTAATTTGATACGTAATAACGCCTTGATGACGTCCACAATTTAGTCACTTATTGGGACAAGATTGCATGCTTATACAAAGTTTCATAGTCATCCCTTAGACCGTGTGTAAGAAATTCCGTTTAATATTCATGCTTCCTTCGGTATTTTGAATTCACCTTACTTTGACCTTCCGTTAACACCGGAAGTAAAGGTAAGGCGACTGCACGTACGAAATGGTCATGAAATGGTCATCAAGGCATGGTCTATCACATCATAAAGTGTGAACATGATTCTGTTTTTATTCAAGACCTATGAAAAAAAAACCAGTCACTTTTTGAATTTGAATCACTTGTAAATTGATACGTGATGTCGTCATCATGACGTCACACTTGTATGCACACCTTTGTATCAGGATTGATGTTCATACTGATTCTGTAGTTCATGCTGTGTTCTATTTTAAAGGAAAGTTGCGGAGATTTGTTGTCAAGAAAGCAACACAAACACGAAAGAAGACTGTATAGACAAAACCAAATATGATGGGGATTCCCCCTCACTTGATTATGTAATGATTAGTCTCGAGAATCTAAAGGAAGCCTACCATTGGATTTGTTGGCTTTAATTTAAATAAGTAGGCCTAATTCATTTGTATACTAGCATAATATTTTAACGTATTAACTCTGATTACATATAAACAAGTAAACCACGTTACTTTTCTTTTATTTCTTTTCTTTGCATTACAGTTGAGATAGCCTTAGTTTGCATTAAAATCACCGTAGAAAACTTTTTGTTTATGTATGTTTTACTAATTTGTTAATTAAAATTAGGTTATGGTTTCCCTGACCGAATAAATTGGTGTAGCCTTTTCGTGTAACATCTTATGCCGTCTTACCGGTAGATGATCTATCCTGACGGTATCACTTGCTTGAAGTGTAGCGCCACCACCGAGAGCCGGGTGATATCGCAGAGTCAGTCATCGTCGGTTGCCCAAGTCTGTCCGCCACGCCACCTTAGTGAGAAAGAGATCCTAGCCCGAATTAAAGCAAAAAATGAGGATGACTCAATACGACACGACAAGACACGACACGACACGATATGATATGATTTTACTTCACTTACTTGAAGTTGTCCAGTGACATCTGCATCCGAAATTCCCTGTCGGTACACTAGCCCTGCCCCCTCACCTGATACCCAGAGCTACTTGATTCCTCTCCACAATTTGACGTTCTTACACTTGTCCTTCAGAAATAAGTTACAGGAATTCGAGGCAAAGCTTGAATCTGCCAAAAGGGGAAAAACAGTGGTGGGTGTATCAGTGACACTGTTGACATGCTTTATGACATTAAGGGAACACTTTATGGGAGTTGGCATTGTAGCAGGAAAACGCGATGACGAAAACTTTGAACGTTGACTAGTGTCTCAAAGTGGTAAAAGACACATCTGACTTTAAGTAGTTATACCTTGAATAGGGGAAGGAGTGGGTTTCAAATAACCCAACAAAATTACTCAAAAACTGTTCATTGTATTGGATTGAAATGTTGCCTGGATGTTGAGCATGACGGCAACACAAGCCTGTTAATTATTGAGTGAAAGCATAAAAATTATCGACGTCAATATTATATATTTTTTTGTAAACCGACAAAACTGCCAAAATGAAGTCACGGTGTGTCCAGAAAATCGGCCTTACTATGAAACAGAAACACAATCACACCTATGCCACACGATAACTTGAACACTTTTATTTTTATTGGATAGAAATGTTCGCTGGACGTTAAGCATAACTTGCAACACAAGCCTGTTCAATATTGAGGGAAAATATAGAGATTATCGGCATCAATATAATTCTTTGTAACACCGACAAAACTGCCCAAATGAAGTCACGGTGTACAGAAAATAGGCCAAACTATTAAACAGAAACACAACCGCACCTATGTCACACGATAACTCAAAAACAATTTGTTTAATTGGATTGAAATTTTGCCCAGGGTTTAACCATGACTGGCAACACAGGAATATTAAATATTAAGAGAAAACACACAGATTATCGGTTTCAATATAGTTTTTTTCAACTCGGACAAAACTGCCAAAATGAAGTCACGTTGTCTATAAAATTGGCCTTACAGAACACAATAACACCTATGTCACCCATTACTATAAAATAACAGCGTTGTTGTTGAAACCACTCAGCCTGAGTCAAGTTATCATCCGAAAACTATTAACCTTTAACTCACCACTGTGACATTGACATTTGACCTTTTGACCCGAAAACCAATCCCAACTTGCCTGTTCCAAAGGACAACCCCCTTCAGAAGTTCGAAGCCAAAGTTTCATTTCCAACTCAAGTTATCATAAGGAAACAGTTAACCCTTAACTCACCAAGGTGACCTTGACCTTTGACTTTTTGACCCCCCAAACCGATCGCAATTTGCCTGTACCCAAGGAAAACCCTTACCGCAGTTAGACACCAAAATCGCATTTGTAACTCAAGTTGTCTTAGGGAAATTATTAACCTTTAACTCACCACGGTGACCTTGACTTTTTGAGCCCAAAACTAATTCCAACTTGCCTGTACACAAGGGCAACCCCCTTCCAAAGTGAAAAACCTAAATCTCCTTTCTAACTCAGGTTATTATCCGGAAATCATTAACCTTTAACTCACCTCGGTGACCTTGACCTTTGACTTTTTTACCCCTTAACCGATTTTAACTTGCTTGTATCCGAGGGCATCCCCCTACCGAAGTTAAACAGCAAAATGTTGCTGTTACTCAAGTTATCATCCGGAAACCATCAACCTTTAACTCACTACGGTAATCTTCACCTTTGACCTTTTAACCTCCAAACCAATCTAGAAACCCAAACTCTCATTTCCAACTCAAGGTAACATCCGAAAACATTTAACCTTTAACTCACCACGATGACCTTGAAATTTACTTATTGACTCCAAAACCAATCTCACTAATTTGTTCCCAAGGAAAACCCTACCGAAGTTAGACACAAAAATCTCATTTTTAACTCATTCATTCATTCTAACTCAGTCATTTCAACCGGAAACCATTAACATTTACCTCACCACAGTGATTTTGACCTTTGATCTTTTCACCCCCAAACCAATCCCAACTTGCCTGTACCCAAGGGCAACCCCCTTCCGAAGTAAGACACAAAAATCTGATTTCTTAATCAGGTTATTATCTGAAAACAATTCACCTCTAACTCACCACTGTGACCTAGAAATTTACCTATTGACCCCAAACCAATCCCAATAGCTTGTACCCAAGGGCAATCCTCTGCCGAAGTAAGACACCAAAATTTAATTTTCCATTCAAGTTATCATCCGGAAACGATACACGTTTAGATCACAACGGTAACATTTTGACCTTTTGACCCCAAAACCAATCTCAACTTGCCTGTACCCAAGGGCAACCCCCTACCGAAGTTATACACCAAAATCTCATTTCTAACTCAAGTTATCAACTGGAAACCATTAACATTCACCACACCATAGTAAATTTTGACCTTTGATCTCTTCACCCAAAAAACCAATCCCAACTTGCCTGTACCCAAGGGTCACCGTCTTCCGAAGTTAGACACCAAAATATCCTTTCTAACTCAAGTTATTATCCAGAAACCATTAACCTTTGTCTCACCACGGTGACTTGCCCTTTGACCTTTTGACCCCAAAACCAATCCAGACTTGCTTTTACCCAATTAGGCGACCCCCTACCAAAATTAGACACCAAAATCTCATTTCAAAAGGTCAAAGGTCAAGATCACCGTCACCACAGTGACCTTGACCTTTGGCCTTTTGACCCCTTACCGATTTTAGCTTGTACCCAAGGACAACCCCAATAGCATGTACCTAAGGGAAACCTCCTGGCGAAGTAAGACACCACAATTTCTCACTCAAGTAATCATCCGAAAACGATTAAACGTTTAACTCACAACGGTGACATTGACTTTTGACCTTTTGACTCCTCAACCAATTTTAACTTGCCCGTAACCAAGGGCAACCCGCTGCCCAAGGTAGACAGCAAAATCTCATTTGTTACTCAAGTTATCAACCGGAATCCATTCAACTTTACCTCACCACGGTGATGTTGACCTTTGACCTTTCGACCCCCAAACCAATCCCAACTTGGCTGAAACCAAGGGCAACCCCTACCCAAGGTAGACAGCAAAATCTCATTCGTTACTCAAGTTATCAACCGGAAACCATTCACCTTTACCTCACCACGGTGATCTTGATCTTTGACCTTTTGACCCCCAAACCAATCCCAATATCATTTTTAACTCAAGTTATCATCTGGAAACCATTAACTTTAACTCACCACGCTGACCTTGAAATGTACCTATTGACCCTAAAACCAATATATCCCACTACCTTGTACCCAAGGGCAACCCTCTACCCAAGGAAGACACCAAAATTTCATTTAATAATAGCATGCTCTTCTGAAGCGCACATATCCTAAACGAAGCTGGATCAAGGCACTTGACACAAAAAAAACAGTAAAGAAATTAATGACTTAAAGAGCTCTGAATAGTTCTGTCGTCAAACGTTTCCGAAATGTTGTCACTGATTCGGATCGGCTGATTTCTTGAGGGAGCTTGTTCCACAGGTAGGGGCAAGAATAGCCAAAGGCACCCTGGCCGATCGATTTGTTACCGATGGGTGTAGTAAGTGTTGTTGAGTCTTGTAGTTTACAGAGTCGGTTGTCGCGGTGATAGAAGGTGAGGAGATGGTTTAGGTAGACAGGAGCTGAGGGGTAAATGCATTTCCAGACGAAGAGCATGATTTTGAACTTTATTCTCTCGGAAACTGAAAGCCAATACATTTCTTGAAGGATAGGGGCGATGTGTTGAAATTTGCCGGTTCCGGTTATGAAGCGGGCTGCGTGGTTTTTGATTTGCTGTAGTCTCGCGATGTGATAAGCCGCAGCTCCAAGCAAGATGGAGTAGTCAATATTGGAGGGATCGAGAGATTGGATAGCAGTGCAACTTGAGGCAGTGGTCAGGTATTTCCGTACGTATTTTATTCGACGCAGGTGAAAGTTACATTTTTTTATATATGGCTGATACTTGATCGCTCATGGATAGATGGCAGTCGAGGATTACACCTAGATTTCTGCACTTGTAGTATGATTGAACTACAGTTTCACCAATGGCGATGTAAGTTGAGCCAAATTTGCGCAATTGGTAAGGGGACATTATTTGAAGAAACTACGTTGTATTATTATACAGTTTGAGCCAATATCCGATCATCCAGTGACGAATGGCATTAATGCATGTAGTTATAGTAGATGTTTTGCTCTTTCAATATTACCGTCAAGCTTGGGATTGTAGAAGGATACAGCTGGATGTCATCTGCATATTTATGGTAGTGGAACTCATCACGGTGTGTGATTACGGTTTCAAGAGGTGCAGTGTATGCGTTGAACAATACGGGGCCAAGAACTGACCCTTGTGGTACGCCAAAGTTAAGAGGGAATTCACGAGAAGTACAGAAGCCAATATTAATGCGCTGTTAGCTAAGTAATAGTTATGATGCAAACAAAGTTTTAGCTTAGCCTACAACTCCAAACTGTCCACTTTTGTGACTCCAAAAAGTCGAGCTGTTTGGGTGCTAGTTTTTATTTCATCCGCAAAGCGTTCGCCTTTCGCGGACGTCTAAGAAACCATATTTTGTGCATTGGTGATTGGTCACGGCTTTTCGCGAGCACGGCTCTGTATTGACACACACACAACGTGTATATCGTACATTGACTGAAAACGACAGGAAAAGCGTATTCGTGCTCCGTCGTGTCCGATGTAAACAACCGGGTTTATTTCGTCTTTTCTCGGGAACGGTAAGACATTGGGTTGGTTTCCTTTCAACCAGATGTTTGAAAAAGGCTAAGTAAACAATCCAAAACATGACATTTTCGGGGATTTCAGGACCTATAGTGCCCCTTTAATAATTATGAGGTATGGTTTATGGTTTACACTATACAAAAGCATGAATTAAGATTTGAGCATTTCAATAGTTGGATCATGCATAGTTCAAGCAAGTCATAAAGAGTCGATGAGGAATAGTTATACTTCCTTGCTGAATCTTTGGGGCCGTATCATAAGTCCGACGCCTCATAAGTCCGAAATTTCGGCCTTATGAGGCGTCGGACCTATGCGTCGGACTTATGAGCGGACCCCGAATCGTTAATCATTACAGTTCATTTGTCTTTTGCATAAGTCCAATTCCCTGTGCAAAAAAAATAAAAAAATAAAGAATCACTATACCTCATACATATTCATGATTGAGAGCCAAGTTGTTACGGGTCCATTCTCGATCTCGTATCATTTTGCTGTTTCTCCCAGAGCGTCAACTCAGAGAACAGTTAAATAGGGGATCAAACTTATGACAAAATGAAGAGCTTTAGAAAAAGCGTTCCAAATTTAATGTTTATAGATGAATTTAATTTTCAAAATTGTCTTTCAACCTTGTTTATATATTACAATAAATTGTTGTTTATATTCGGTTAATACAAGTACTAACATTCACGTCACTGACTAAAAAAAAACTATTGAGTAAAATGGGTTTTCATCCACCTCAGAAACTGCATGATGTGCTTTAAAAATTTAAACACAATCTTAAATGAAAATAACTAATATCGCTGCAAACTGTTTTCTGACTGGATTGACCCGAAATATACGAATCAAAAATATTCAGGCGGCCTGACGTTGCGATCTTAACAAGATCTTCTTCAGAGGCAAAATGACAGAGGTACAAGAGACAAACATGTTGGGATTTTAAGCATGCAGGGTTGGGAGGAGAACACAAGAGAGGGATTAAATATGGGAACAGACCGACGTGGGTGAATGCCAAGGGAAGGAGTGTATAACATTTTGATACAAAACGTTAAGCGGAAATAAAGATCTTAAAGGTTAAGGTGAATGTGAGGCTGGATTGAGACTTGTGTATGAATGTTCACCATGGATCGACTGTTGTCTCTATAGGATATTGATTATCTTTAGTTCAAACCGCAAACATTGAAAGCAACAACTGCAAGTGGGTTAGACGGTAACCAGGCGCGGTTCTAGAACCAATATTTGGGGGGGGGGGGGCTAGCACGGTGGATCCTGAATTTTTTCAGGGAGGCGTGTTGAAATTTTTTCCAGACACTTAGGCCTCCGAAAATCAATAAGTGTTGGGGGGGGGGGGGGGGCTCATGCCATATTTTCAATGGGGAGCGCCAATAAAATCCTAAAATCATTCACACTATATTAACTAATGCACCCTTGTCACGGCTATTTCTTCTTTAGGGGGAGACCGTTCGCATGTACATCACAATCCTTCTTTTTGCTAATGCCATTTTTTTTACGGAATTTATTTTGGGGGCTAGCCAAAATTTTGGGGGGCTACAGCCCCCCCCCCCTCTCCCCCCCCCCCCCTCCCCCCCCCCCCCCCCCCCCCCCCCCCCCCCCCCCCCCCCCCCCCCCCCCCCCCCCCCCCCCCCCCCCCCCCCCCCCCCCCGTAGAACTACGCCTGACGGTAACTGCATGGGCTAGGTTTTTTTCCGTTTTAGAAGTATTTACCAGTTCGTGTGACCGATTTGGAAAAAAAGTACAGTGACCTCAATTCATTAAAACCAAGGAATTTCAAGTGCATGGGTGCATTAAGAGTATCGTACAGACTGGCGTATAATATAAATGTATTGAAAATGCATTCTCATCTGAGTGTTTTGTACTATGATTAAGAAGGATCTCGGTCCCCTTTGGTGTCAATGAGCTAGAACGTTACTGACATGTCCCGATGAATCTAACTAGTTCCCAGATGTCTCAGATGTTTGTACCGCATCACTGATACCGTATCTGCATCCAACTGACGCCTACTGCTTGGCGAAGAACCTTCTGTTTACCACAGCTTTTTCTGCGGTTCCAACAGTCTGTGTCTGGACCATCTGACTATCGATCAACTCACGGACAAAATGGACGGCTTGTGGGTGGCTCTTGTTCTTTGATACGTCTCTATATCACACACCGCCAGGTACGTACTCGGCTCTTTATCGTTCAGCGGGTTCCTGTCAGGGTACTCCTGCCCCACGGTGAAGTTACACTCCATTCTCTCGAGGCCCTTGAGGATGATTTTGAAGACGTCTCCGTCCTGACTGATTTCGAAGACCGGTTTACGTGACACCGCCATCTTTTGCACCGTGGGTTCGAAATTCAGCTCCTTGAAGAACTCCAAAATCTCGTTCTTGACATTTTTCCAGGTGCCGGTCAAGTCGATTGGTACCATGATTTTGCAGGAAGTTTTTGGTTTTACCCGGCTGAGTTTATTCGGTGTTGCTATCGACACAGCTGATTCGTGAGAAATGCACTCCGACACAGTGTCGACTCGTTTTATACCCGGCCTGTGTTCATTATATTTACAGTAGATTCAGAGATGTTTGCAGATTATTCTGCAATATCGCTAAACAAACACTCATCCGTAACCCTAATTTGGTTCAAGTTTCTTTGTCGCTCCTATAGCAATGACCTTCGCCTTGTCTGTTCATACATTGCATAGAGCCCGTTATACCCTTCACCTAGCTTGCAGCGTATAAATTAATTCAAGACTGCCTGTCAAATTAAATCACACAAATCTTGTTGGCTTGGTTAAAGAAATCCCAAGTTGTAGTAAAAAGTGCAACCTTTTTTTCCTCAGCTGAGATTGCACCATTTGGCTTAGAGCTGAGGGTTCGACATTCCCACGCGTGGAATATAAATTAAAAAATACTAATGAAATATTTTTTTATCAAATTATCTATGGCATTTTAAACATCTATTCTACATATTGTACACATATAAATTGACAACATAATCGACTTTGGAGACACTTATGTTTGGATCTCTTACCCTGAATACAATGCTGACCTCAGTGCAACTGCATATTCCTGCAAAGCCAAAAACATACAATCCTGGCCAAATCTCGCTGGGCCCCCAACCCCTCGGCCCCTGTCAATGTTGTCTCACATTGCGCGGTGTGTGCTCCATGGGCTGGAGAGAACAACATTGACCGCGGGGAGTGGGTGATCGTGGGAGGCTAAGGTTATTTCCAAGTGTCCCAACCATTTTGGCCGGGATTGTAGTTAGCACTGAACTATGTGAGGCTGAAATGATGTGTGCAAATACAGCCAGCCCCCCGATGCTGACAATTTTACGAACTTATAAATTCCAGGAAAGCTTGTGTAGTAGCTGGTCAGCCACATATCAAGGGTCGCCTCGTCGGCAGGCCTCGCCGTTGTTTTATTCAACAGATGACATGACAAATGACAAGCTTCAGATCTATCTCTTATCTAGCCCCATAAATGTGGCCTATTTACTGGACTGCCTCCGTAAACATAGGCCACACATCCACATGTACAAAAATCGTGTCGACTTTGCCAAATTTTGATTTTCACATTTAGGCTTAGTTTGTAGGATTTTTTTGCTTTAGAAGCATACTCACCCTCTTTATAGGCTAATCAGAAAGTGCTGCCTTTTTCAGATGTTTATTTTTCGTGAAATTTCCAGATTCATTTTTACACGTTTGCGTATCAAAATTTCAACATGAAATTTCACAAAAATTAGACATCTGAAAAAGGCAGCACTTTCTGACTAACCTATAAAGAGGGTGGGTATGCTTCTAAAGCAAAACAAATCCTACAAACTAAGCCTAAATGTGAAAATCAAAATTTGGCAAAGTCGACACGATTTTTGTACATGTGGATGTGTGGCCTATGTTTACGGAGGCAGTCCAGTAAATAGGCCACATTTATGGGGCTATCTCTTATCTAGCTTTATTATCCCGAAGAAGACAATACTTCTTTCAGTAGAAGTAAAAACCCTGAAAAATTACAATAAGTGCGGTGACAATTAAGTTTCTAACAAAGTAATCGGTCTGATTTATAAATAGTATTAAATAATAAATAATTAAATAAATAATACAGATAAACCTACCCCAGTGCCTTTGAATTCGGTTATTTAAGGATACACACAACAGCACAACTCACAGCTTGGAGAGAAAGCCCTCGAACTGATCTACAAGTCGCAGACTAGGTATGTCTGGCTATGCCAGGCTCAGCCAAAAGAAAAGTTTTCGTCTAGCACGTCAATAATAGTATGCGAAAACAGCGTTATCTCCCTGCGTCTGCAGCACGGGGTGACAAAATACGTTTTGATGATTTTCAAATTATTATGAATCACCACACTTGTAACCAATTCAAATGACATAAATATATAACGTATAATACAAATATTGTGAAATCCAGTCTGGATTTAACTTGTGAAACTATATGGACAGATACCCGTAGGTCTCAAGCTTTAAATTCTTTCTGAACAAGGTCATTGATACCAAATGCCTCATCAAACTTGTGTCCAATTACACGTGATTTATATTTCATTCGCTTACTAGTAATTTGATCATCTGAGCTCGATAACTTATTGCTCTTTGACTCATTGAGCTTTGTCATTTTTGACTTTTTCCAATAAGTGCAAATGGTATATAGAATATATACTGTAAGTCGCGGCCATTTGGGAGTTTAAACTAGCTGTTACAGTTTGAACTAAGTGTACAGCCAAAGAGGTCAGCATTGAATTCAGGGTACAATATAAAAGATCAAAACATAAATGTCTTATATGTGTACAATATGTAGGACAGATGTTTAATATGGCTGCCATTTGGAAATTCAAAATGGCAACCCTAGGGGCGTTGAAAAAAATGGGACCAAGCGATTTTTTTTTGACTTGTTGAGTCCTGAGAGTTTCAAAAGAATGTATACCTGAACTGCATATGGGCTCCCGCAAGCCCACTTTTGGAATATGCCCCTTTTAATAAAAAAATTGGGGCACGCCCCCAAAAGGGAACAATTTGTTATGATTTGACAGGCAAGCATTCTGTCCAGCCGGTTTTCTGTACTGAATGGGGAAAAAAAAATTTACCCCCCCCCAAAAAAAAAAACACCACCCAAAATGTCTGTTACAGCTCGATTTCATTTGCCCCCTGCTTTTTTAAAATGTGGCCCCACCCCGAAGAGACAAATTTCTGGAATTGTTTTTTTCTAGTGATGTTTCTAGGGTGAGCTGTCCAAATGCTAACAAGAAAAGTGAAATCTGAATCATTATTTTGCGCACGAAGCCCCCACTTTTAAAGTCATGGCGCCGCCCATAAAAGGGTCAGAAAAAAAGAAGGCATTAAGTGGTTTTGAACTACTTGAGGTATCTATTAGTGATCCTGAAAGTTTCAAAAAATGAACCTGAAATTGCATATGGGAACTCGTTTTTGACCGTAGGCCCACTGGCTATTTTGGGAGATGTTAGTGGTGCAGGCACAGAGAATTGCCCTACTAGAGGTACCTGAAGGTACCTTTTATTATACCGATCACACAACCTGAGATTTTCTTTTCAAACAAGTTGAATATACATGTATAGGCCCTAAGTTTTGGTCATTAAAACTCATTCGCCAATAAGCAGGCATCTTTGTAATTTCAATCATGATCATTTTATTGTACCAACATCATACCAAATACGGCATGCTTTTAAGCATGTTTGCAATACATGTATTTGTTTTATTCACAATGCTACCTCGTCAGAACAAACTGCAATTCGATCTGAATACAAAAACACACAAACCATAACAAAAACATAGTCCGAGGTGCGACGAGTAATATTTCAATAAATAATTATCTCTTCGGTACCATTTAGGTATTACAAAAGTAGCGGGCAGTGCTGTTTAAAATATGTTGGTTTAAATGAGATACATATACATGATACATAAAATCTCCACCGCATGACCATCTGCCAATCCAATTTCGAACAAGAGAAGGCAAGCCTAGATTAGCTGATCTCAGAGCACACACAATTTCTCTTCAGTTAATCCAGAATAGCGAAAGAATGTTGCAACCTGACGCTACATCAGCGGTTGTGTACAAAGTCTATATTGGGAGTCAAGAAAATTTGTCAAGTATTTCCTACCAAAATTGGAAATGTTTCTCAGTCCCAGATTCATGTCTTTTTTTATCATTTTTGCAATGAATGACCTTCATTGGGATGATATATGAAGAGAACATCCACCGTCAGGTTGCAACATTCTTTCCCAGAATAGCGTTTCATTGATAGACTTTTCATGGTTTTCATGGATTTAGCCAATTTATTGACGTAACAGGGTTGTCCTATACGATAGCACTGCCCAGCTCGCAAGTGACAGTCAGTCAGTGGGTTCGGCAGTGAGTCAGTCTGGTACCCTGCCCCAAAAGAATGTCCTGACGCCACTTATTAGGTTGTATACAGAGTCCAAGGAGAGGCAAATGCATTTCCAAAGGACAACAGCAGTGGCCAATATTTCTTCCAAACATTTTTTGTTAGGTAATTTCGAGGGACTATTGTATAAACTTTTGACAAGGAGTACCTTTACGTGACAAAAGCAAAATATCGCCCTCTTACCATGCTTACATAATACATGTATTGACGAAAGGATTTGCTAATAATTGAAAAATTACCACTTTCTTGTCACTTACAATGAGAACAAGTATTAAGTTTTTGTATGTATTGTTGCAACACATAGTAATGTGCATGAAAACACAATGAACTGAATTTCCACTGCATGTTTCCTTGCAGTATGAGATGTAGTAGAAGGAAACAGCTGACATGTTGTGTCTGCATAACTTATAGTCTGTAAGGAACATGTCGATACACTGCTGTCTATTGTGGCATGAATTAAACACAAATGTCCCTAGTGTCACACACTGTACAGTGGCCATCACTGATGAGATCCTCCCTTTCGATGGCCATTAATTGTAAATGAACTATCGTATGATGAACTAGCTAGTTACATGTATAACATACATGTACATACGTGTACTTGACTACGTTATAGGGAAACAATGTAGTCCAAATATTGGCCCCTGCATGATCACTCAATTATTCTCCTAATCAGAATACCAGCCATGATGAACCACGGTTGCCAAGCATCAATTCCGTACAGTATGGGTAACCATGGTAACATGTTTTTATTACCATTTGGCAATGTGCCAAGACAAGAAGGGACAGGAATTTGTTCTTGGGGGGGGGGGGGGGGTGTGCAGTACATGTACATTTTTTTCTGATATAATTCCCTGAAATTTATCACTTGATTGCTTTGTAAACAAGTTTGATTAACCCTAACAGTCCTGAATCCTCCAATTGTAATACAATTTTTACATGATTAAATTAAATTAAATTATTTAAATGTTACCGATTTTTTTTTTCAGGATGATGGTGCAAAGTACAGGTAGGCCTACATGTAGGCTGTCACAAAAAATCAGAGAATGATATCGTGTTAACCTACTAGCCCTAACTCCCTAGGCCTTTTTGCTAGGATGTAGCCTCAGTCCTGCAAAATCCTCCAATTGGCCTCATGGAAAAATAGCATATAGCCTCAATCCTGCAAATTCCTCCGTTATTTCTTGAATATGGTCCATGGAGGGGTGACCACTGCCTGAATCCTGCAAAGTCCTCCGGCTATGTCTGTCAATAGGCTGAGGCAAAGGCAGTGACATCCTGGAGCAGTGCGGAGGATGTCAAGTATAATCAAGGACTAAATTTATGCACGGCTGAGCATAAACAACACAAGGTCCAGCCTAAGACCTTGACACAGTGCGTACTCAGCAACGCACTTTTGCCATGTAACCTCAATCCTGCAAATTCCTACAATTTGTAAAAAGGATTTTGGAGGATTCAGGGCGGTTAGGGTTAACAATAAATGAACTTTATACATGTACCTCCTAAATATGTTTAGTACAATGTATTTTTCCTTTCACACACATGTTGTTGATCAAAGAAAGGCGGGAGGAAAGATGTTGCAAGAATTACAATTTCCAAGTTTCAACCAAGACAACTTTACCCTAACCCCTTGAGCAGTTTCACTAGAAAGTATCCTGAATCCGCCAAAATCCTGCAGTACCGCTAGGCTTACAATCCTGAATCCATCAAAATCCCCATGTTTTCAATAAGGAGGTATCCCGAATCCGTCGAAATACTCCAAAACAGGGGTGTGGATTTTGATGGATTCAGGCACGTTAGGGTTAATTTATGGAAGCATAGAGGAGCCACAAGCAATAACATGTTCGATGCTGTGAGTTATATTATCTTTTAAACATTATAATGTTTGAGGCCCCTCTACCATTTCTACGCTTATCCGTACTATTAAGCAAACCAATGTTGTTTGTTGTTGTGATTTACACGTATATATATGATTGTTTGCCTGGTAAGATTCTCTCTCAATTTGATCAATTCCATCATGAGATTTGAAAGTTTGCATGGTGGAAAGATACTAAGACAAGATAAGTTTGCGGTAGCACCATGTGAATAAATCTCTTTTGTGAGTATACTCACAAAAGAGATTAATTCACATGGTGCTACCGCAAACTTATCTTGTAACAATTCCATCATGCTTGTTTTCCAAAACTGATTGGCTACTTGCCTTGTCTAACCTTAGATTTAAGCAATATTCTATCTTTTTTCCTCTCATGATATGGATTCAACTTATTTTTTTCCCCCTGCCTGGAGCATTTATATTTTTATAAAAAGAAGTTGATGTCAAACCTAATCGTACAAGTGCGTACTTAATGAGGGAACAAAATTCCAAATGTAACCGAAGAGGGAAAAACTGGAACTTGTCACTAGACAAATATGTTTGACTTTTGTCTTAGATAGTAGGTGTTTTTAAAACCATACCGGCATTTTTGACCAATTTAGGGGACACCAATGAAGTTACATGTACATACACATTGATCATGTAGATCAATATGTACATATGCAAGTACCAATCAGCAATTGTACACTTCAACCTCAGTATTTTTGTTTGTAATGTATTACATTATATTACATTTTTGTTAATATTATATTAACTATTGTTGATATCTGTCAGTATGCCTTAAGAGTTTTTTTGTAATGCACACTTAAAATGAAATTATAATTTATAAAATGTAAAAACAACTTAAAAATTTAACTGCACAATCATTTCGGCATTTCAAAAGAATTTCAAATTGTGTTTGATTCTGTGAATGAAAAATGGCACACTTCAGAAAACCACAAACCAGGAAATCAGTCTGATTTAGACTGCTCTATTTGTCGCAAGTCTTTCTCTCCTGAGCAGACCTTTTCAACGGCCAGTGTCTCCATCGCCGCTGTCAGACTCTGGTCAAACTCCGGATTGGACCTGTGAATGCTTCGCTTAGAGAAGATGTTGCGCTTGTCTAAAATGTTTCGGTTCCTGTCCTCGCTGGGAGGAATCGGGGGCAAGATTGGTGGGGGTGTAGGCCGCATCTCTGGGCCGCAGTTCGCGTTCTTGGCCAGGAAAGGTTGAAGATCTAGGATGTCCGTTCTGGAGTGCGTCGTAGAGCTGTGCCGGCGTGGGCCTGCCGAGCCCGATCGACGAGTCCTGACGATGTACTGTGGTGTGGCTGCTGTATCCGCCACATATGATGCGTAGTCCAGCAAATCGCTGTTGTCCAAGCCGGCCGGGTGGATTGCCCGCAGAGGGGCTTTCAAACCCTCCAGCCCAATGGAGCTAGTTCGGACTTTGTGCCGGCGCACATGGTGCGGCTTGTCCTTGGGCGGAGCTGGGCTGCTGATTCTCTCGTCAGCCAACGCTGCTTCGTCCTTGCTCCGCGACCGATGCCGTAACTTCAGCTGGTGTAGCTGGGTCGTCAGGTAGGCAATGCTGCTGGAGCGCTGCTCTAACTCACTGGTCATGACCGAGGCTTGGTGCTTGTAATGCTTGATCTCATTTTGGTGTTGGTGCTCTTGGGTCTTCACCTGCTGCTCTAGGGAGCTGACTCTGGAATCCCGCTTCTCGAGTTCTTTCTTGGCTTCTGCATATTCTGCAGTTTTCTCCTGAAGCTGGGCCTCTAGCGCCTTCTGTTTCTTCACGTATAATTCTGCAGAAAAAAACAAAAAACACAAAGTACATGTCAAATGTAAGATGTGACTAGAAATGGGAGGGAGGGGGGGGGGGGCATATCTTACATCCGGTGGTGCTTTCCAAGGTAGACCAAAAAACACAGAAATCATTTGAAACTGAATGGTGCTATTCATTGGGGCTACTTTTTAACCAGTTCGCGCCGGAGGCTGAGTGTACACGCAAAAGTTTTGCGCTATTAGGAATGGATGAAAGAAAAACATGCAGGGAGCGAGGCCGGAAATATCTGTCAGTGACCCGCTCACAGCGGAAGATGGGGTGAAGTGGCTTGCCCAAGGAAACAACATGACCAGCAGATGGATTCGAACCAGACTTTTGGAAAACTTGACTACAACACTGAGACTTCACAATCACATTCTGGGAATCAACAACATGCATCATGTGCATGAATCCAAGGTATTTTTGTCTACTACTGTACTGTACATCCAAGTGCAAAATGCCTTTTGGGAAACGCAAGGTATATATCACACAAACTACAGTGTAAAGCCTGGTTCATACTTCCTGCGAAAGTGAAAGCGAAGCAGAATTTGAGACGCCAACAATATGTTCAAAGCAGGTCCATCGCTGTTGACATGAATTTTTGCTTCGAGCTTGCTTTCCCGTGAAGTATGAACCGGGCCAGACTCTTGATCACAATTTTCACCTTGGTCTGGAGCATCGCCCTTCATGGCCAGTTCAAAGGTCAACTCGGCACACTTCTTCTGGAGTTTCTGCAGCTCCTGGTGCAGCCCCTGCAGCGTCTTAGCATGCTCCTGCTGCATGAACAAGATGGAGCTCTCTGCGTTGCGAAGCTGGACATGGACGGGGGCAGCCATGTTTAGTTGTTCCCCCTTTTTTTATGAGAAGGTTTGGTGTTTGTCTGAGAGATCTACTCTCGCTTCTTCACCATCTGTAAATAGAAACAGGTAACAGATTTGTATGTAGGCCTAACATGTAATTTTCTTTTTCTTTGGAGGATTTTTTTTTTTAAGAAAAAGGTCTGAGAACAATTGACAATTAACCTACTGCGATAGAATCGCATCAACACAACTTGGGAAATATTGTCCAATTACATGATATGCAAAAGGACGCGGAACGTGCACATTTATACGCTATCCCATTCAATGGCACTTGGGACGGGTGTGGATATAAGAAGGTTTTGGATAAATCAAATGTGATTGTGTTGTCTTGATTCCATTGTCTCAACATGCTCAATGGTCAAGTTGGCTCGAGTTGAGTTGTCTCAACGGTCAAGTTGTCTTAATGGTCGTGTTGTCTCAATGGTTGAGTTATCTCAACTGGTGAGTTGTCCTGAGTCGAGTTGTCTCAATGATCGACATGGTCGAGTTGTCTGACATTCTGAAAATCGCGTATGATATGACGGGTACTAAAGTAATGGAATTTCCTTTGTAAATTGTAGGCTTATTTGGATGCCATAAAGATGGCAAGTTATTTGTGTGTCAAGAAAGTTAAATTTTTATTTTACAAAATGCATTTTCCCCGAAAAAGTAAAAATCCAAAACAAGGAAAACGACTGTATTGTTGATGTACCCTAACGTGGCGCGGCCCCTAACGTGGCGCACTTTGATTTTTTGCCTGTAGTGCCTACCTAGAGCAAAAGTTTTAACTGAAATTTCACAAAAAGTGAAATGTCATCAAGTTCTAAACACTCCTGATCATAAATCGCGAGTTTATTTACCCGTAACAAATTCAGAAGGAAACATTATTTTGGCGTGATTTTCCGATTTTATTTTCAAGTGCAAAGTGAACCCTTTGAAAATGCCCTGAAAAATGAGAAAATAATTTTCTGACAAACATCTGGCTGGGTATGTAAGTAGAGATAACAATTATTTATAAGAATTTATCAAGTTTACAGAAAGTCTTAAGTGTTAATTTGGAATTTTCCAAGATTTATTCAAGTGCGCCACGTTAGGGAACACTCCGCCTATTTGTGCCCAATTTCCGGACGCCACCGTTTTTGAATTTCGGATTAAATTTTATGAAACCGAAATTGTTCACAGAGGTTAAATAGCAAGCATTATTAAAGTAAAAGTACCAGTATTTTACTGCATGAATTTGACGTTTGTCAACAAAGAGGTTTGGCAACACTACGCGAGGAAAGTCAGGTATGCTTCGAAGTGCGCCATGTTAGGGAACACGACTATATTCATGGTAATTGGTATATTTTATTAAATTAATTCAAAATCCACTGCGAAAAAAAATCCTGATTTTGGGTTAAGAAAAAAATAACCATATACATGATATAACATTACAAAATACAAGACTCTACTCTCTAGCTCTTGTCAAGAGCTAGGGCCTAGTAATAATGTGCTAATATCATATTTTAATGAAAGAAAATCAAAGTCTATTCATATCTAAATGTAACACTGAACAAAATCAACTAACCTTCATCATTTTACTGCACATTTTTTAGGATAAAATTCGGTCCACTTCGTCAAGAACCGCCACTCCAAAATGCCATGCAAAAATTCTGGTCCTATATTCACTGGTACTATGCCCCAGCCGTATATACCTGTTGAAACTGTGTTTTGGAAGTAGGAAACCAGTGCTGCCAGCAATCTCCAAAACGACAACACAAAACATAAATAAAGGTGTAGTCTCTTTTCAGTCGCTCACCCAGCCCGAGAGGAGACTAAACCGAATCATGACGTCACAATTGGTAAAGAAATAGTCTGGTGAACGCCCCTTGTCATGCGCGAGCGCCGGACTGACCTAACATCTAGCTTAGCAAACGCACGCGGCTGAAACCATACCGGCTGTACAAACGCGTGAATTTTGTAACTCGTTGATGCTGTGCACGAGGTAACACTTAATTTTCCAGGTTTTCTCCTAATTACAAAGAGCTTTTTTGAAATGATTTTGTGTTAGTGTTTATTGCTAGATTAATATTTATGCATTTGAAGGTGTTTAGTTGATGTCAAGTAGGGAAGAACAGACTGGATTCATTGACGAAGTTTATACGTTTTGTAAACGCCAAACTGAAGTTTTGATTGAACAGTATGAAAGCCGTGCTTTTCCGACACCTAAACATTGATGTTCACCTTCGTGCTAGCCCCATAATGTGGCCAGTTTACTGGACTGCCTCCGTAAACATAGGCCACACAGCCACCATCTTGGAAACTGACTCGACGAAATTTAAAAAAAAAAATTTGGTGATTTCCACATTGCGACTTCAAACCCAGTTCATTTATGCATTAAAAATACACTTACCCTCTTAATAACAAAATTAGAACCTGCTGCCAGTGTCAGTTGCCCAGCTGCTGCGTAATTTACGACATTTTCTGGACCATTCTTGGCAACTTGGTCCAACCGTGGAGCTATCTCCATGGTCCAACTGAACAATGCCCTCGCGCAGATCGTTCACCTGTCAATCACGCGTGCAGGACGCACGCCGCAGGCCCAGTGGTAGTCCGGTTCCCAGACCAAAAGATTCTGACTATTCCATCCTAGGAATAGTCAGAATCTTTTGGTCTTGGAACCGGACTACCACTGGGCCTGCGGCGTGCGTCCTGCACGCGTGATTGACAGGTGAACGATCTGCGCGAGGGCATTGTTCAGTTGGACCATGGAGATAGCTCCACGGTTGGACCAAGTTGCCAAGAATGGTCCAGAAAATGTCGTAAATTATGCAGCAGCTGGGCAACTGACACTGGCAGCAGGTTCTAATTTTGTTATTAAGAGGGTAAGTGTATTTTTAAAGCATAAATGAACTGGGTTTGAAGTCGCAATGTGGAAATCACCGAATTTTTTTTTTTTTATTTCGTCGAGTCAGTTTCCAAGATGGTGGCTGTGTGGCCTATGTTTACGGAGGCAGTCCAGTAAACTGGCCACATTATGGGGCTACCTTCGTGCATGTCGTGATTCGTGAACATGGTGAAACGTGCCAAGCACACATGCATGACATGCATGACATGTGAGAATTGACAAAAAAGATTGCATTTATTAATGCTTGCATTAATTGTTATTTAGTTTGTTTATTTTTACTCTTTTCCTTTTGACAACCATACAACTTACCATGTTTACAGAAACCTTGTTAATATTTTAATAAAAATTAAAAGCTATTGAATAAAGAATTTATTTTGAATTAATGGATTTGAATCTGTAATATCAAAATCTTATTTCTGTCGTTGAAAAAAAATGTCCCCTTACGAAAAATCTCCGCGGTTTTTAATTAGTACTTCCGGGGTGGTAGCTGCACTCTTTCACAGAGCATTATACCATAGCTCCATGATTATACTTACGCTTCAACTTCAAGATGCACTGTCTGTGCTCTCTTCGATCACTCCAACAAATTTGTTTTTATTCACTTTTGAATGAGACATCGAACGAAAAAAAAATCAACCCACGCAAATTGTGTTTTGTGCTTTAACGGAAAAAATATTGGGCCTGTTTTGTTGTTGCTTTTTTTCGATTCGATTTGATTTAATTAATTCAAAACTTCCTACAATGATTATAAAGATAACCGGGCACAGTTCTCGACTTGCTCTGTGTTTTAACTATTGGTCTCCATTACATTGATCTCCATTAGCAAGACTTACTAATGGAGATCAATGGTTTTAACCCATGCAGCTATAAAACAAGTAATAGATACAGTACCGCACCCATTGCGGAGGTGGAGGAGGTATCGAAGGTCGCGTGTACGGCAATTATGGCCGAGTCGTAACATTGTACATGTTACACCCGGTACAATTACGTACGGAACCCTTGGCATGTACAATGTACATGTACGCGTGACCGGCCGTGCTGGTGGGTCTAAGGACATGCACACGACGATCACGCGCGGACCGACGATGTACATAATTTATAAGTTTGATGACGCTGTACTGTTCACGGCATAAATTATGATAAGTGGTACTGCTGGAGTTGTGATACTGGCGTTACCACACTAGTGGGGCTACATCCTTTCCAGAATCATATGCATTGAAAGTAATAATATCCACCAAAATAAGCCTTTTTCGCTATTTCAACTGCGACTGTGCAAGTGCGCACATCAAATTCAATGGAGAGTCGAGTGCACGTATTTTTGACACGTAAAACTTGACATGTTTCTCACTCATTTCAGTCCCAGATTCATGTTTTCTTTAAAACTTTTTTGCAATGACTGACTTTCATTGTGATGATACATGATGAAAAAGGGGAGTAATTGCAGAATACCCTGCCACTCAAAAAAATACACCCCTAATTTGTGTAAAATCTCTGGCCACCTGGTTGGAATCACTGGAAAAGAAACAATTCAAGTCCATTGCCAGCTAGGCGGATACTGAGTGGGTCCCCATTATTTGAGAACGAAGCAACACAAAAGGAATGGGAGTTGCTGAAAAATGTTTAAGTCCAAACCAACTACCCTGTTGGCGGCTACACGGATACGTAGTGGGAGTGCAGTGGAGCATGACGCATAGTACATACAAGTAGTGCTGAGAACTTTTATTGAGGGCAATCAACCGTGACTCCGTAGCCGGCTACTAGGTGGATAGATTGAGTGGCGGGGTATTCTGCAATTGTGCTGTAAAAGGTGGCGTCAGAATGCAACATTTGTTTAGTTTAGAGAGATAAACATGTCACCAAACGCATGCAAAATCATAGTGGGTTAATACCAACAAAATTAAAGAAAGTTTGAAATGCACGCCTAGCTTCGGGTTAGCTTGATCACTACAGCTTGCAACGATAGCGTGCCCTCTATCAATCAAATCAGACTGGTCACGTGACCACACATCTGGAAATCACAGCTGAGCGTGTTGCTCACGAATTGTGCGATCACTACAGACCAGACATCAACAAACGACAAGAAATAAAGATTTGCTACACTAAGTTACATAGTTTGGTTTATTGTAATAATTATCCATAGAGCTGACACTTTTAGGTGAGAAAAATATACAATCTGAGCAAAATGTTAAATTGTGATTGAAAAAATACATCATCTAAATCAATATTAAAAGAATGCGCCAGCCAAATAACGCGAGTGACTGAAACTTTGAGCCATGATCTTGGAAGAAGTTGGAACTTTTGCATAACTCGAAACTCTGAAATCTTGAAATTTTTATCCATTCCCTTGAGATATGACTTATCAAGATTTCACTGTACCTTTTTTACCCAAAATAGGTGATTGCCATATTTCAAGATGGCAGCCCTTGTAGGTGGCTACCCTTTAGCCCCTCCAGGGACCTACCCACCTCAACCAAGTGTAGTGCCTCAGGAAGTACCAAGCTACATGACAGAGGACAAACTCCAAGAAAAAGGTAACTTAAGATATTATTGAGATTTGTGCAATATACATGTAGATACTCAAAGGAACTGGACAATTAAAATATGTGTACAAATGTACATGTGATTTCTTTGTAGTGTATTGTCCTATTAAAGCTACAGTCCATCATTTGCAGCCATCCAAAAAAGTAAATGGCATATTATTGTTCAAAAACATACTTGGTTGAAAGATAGTAAGTGGACTAAACTCCCTGTGAAATTAATCTTTCTGGCAAGCTATCATTTTGAAGTAATCAACGAAAGAAGGCCTTTCCAACAGTGCGTCTTAAGACGCATCGTAGGACAATTTAAATTAGTAGTTCGTTTTGTTATTCGGCGCAGCGCGCGCAAGCATTGGCACGACGCACACGCGCGCGCGGTTGCTATAATTCGTCGGATCAGTGAGCGACATCGCGTATAGCTGCAATTCAAAACAATTCAAAACGTGATTCAGCAACTTTTGATTTGAAATTGAGATCCTAAAATGCTGTTTTTCTCGGAATATACAGCTGAAGCTTAGCTGAAACTTCATCAGGTTAGTTGTTCAGTATCCCTCTTTAGATTTTCAACACTATTGTTGCTTCAAACGAACAAAATGCGCAAATTACAAATGATGCACTATATCTTTAAACTTTTCAAACATGTGTACATGCTGATGTTATTTTCCTGTGAACGTATCTGTGAGTTATGGCTAGTTAACCAGCCACATATTTTTGCCTTGTAGCCTCAATCCTACAAAATCCTTCATTTTGCAAAGAAGATTTTAGAGGATCGATTTGGTAACGTTGGGCCAAAAAAAAACTCTTCGGTTTCCGGTATGGAGCTTGCCGCAAGAGTGGTGCAGTGACGCACTTAAGATCTCGACCGACACGAACTTTCTTTGGGAAATTTGGATAGCCTAGACAAAAATCAGAGAAAACGGTAACTTCGGGCCATACAGCGACATGGACAACATGCATGTGCTGCCAGGCTGGTCATTACTGCTCCCTTATATATTGTGCTAATTAAAAAGCATTTACAGGTTCCAGATACACAACCATTGCTCCCTCAGTCTGGCTCATAGACACACAATAACAAAATTACATTGCAAATGGTGCCCGACTAAATTTTGTGCAAAAGAGAGGCCACATAAAGCTTATACTCGATCGTAACCCCATCTAAAAACACGTTAAAATTATCCAGCAGCAGGATTCCAGTCAAACAAGTGAGTTTGGCGGTTTTGAGACATCATCTAACATTTTAAAATAAACTTTTAAAATTTTGTCGACGTGCATGGCTTAGGTGATGCTTACGCAGACCAGAAACAGCAGACTTTTTTGGGGGGTGGGGGCCTTAGAGTAAAGGGTCAACAGGCAGGGTCGGGACTGTGCTATGTAAAACAAAGAGAACTTTGTTCTTTTGTTTTGGTTTCTCATGAATAGCTCGAAAATGGCAGCAGTTGCAATCCAAGCGTTATGCCGAGAAGAGAAAGTTTGGATTTGTCGATGCGCAGAAGGAAGACATGCCCCCTGAGCATGTGCGTAAGATCATCCGTGACCATGGAGACATGACTAACAGGAAGTTCAGACATGACAAGAGAGTATACTTGGGGTGAGTAGAAATGTCTTTTCGTGAGAGCTGTTTCTGAAATTGGGTGTCAGAAACTAATAATTTATGTTGTTTACTTTTCTCTTTATTTGTAAGTAACAAATGTGTAAATATAACCATGTTGAGTCCATATCTATAGGGTGGCATGGGTGGCTTGTGCGTAAAGTGCTCGCCTCTCAACACTGTGGCCCTGGTTCGAATTCCCGGCTGCTGACCATATATGCCGGGTGTCGGACGCTTCGCCCCATTTCCACGTCGCCCCATGTCACTTCGCCCCTAACCACTTCGCCCCATCCCCACTTCGCCCCATCCCCACATCGCCCCATCTCCGCTTCGCCCCATCCCCACTTCGCCCCATCCCCGCTTCGCCCCATCCCCACTTCGCCCCATCCCCACTTCGCCCCATCCCCACTTCGCCCCATCCCCACTTCGCCCCATGTAATATGAAAAAGGTGAAGGCTGAGGGTGCAGACCAAATAAACTGCCAAAGACCCCAGATAATAAATGCTCCCAATTCTAGAAACTTAGGAAAAATACAAACTCTCTGATGAGGTGCTCGAGACACAGATGAGAGAAATGATGGCTCTATCCCATTCAGAGACGCCTCTCCTACTGGCTTGTGAATAAAATCATCAGCCGCTGGATTCAAAAAAGGAACTCGCTGCCTTAAGGAAAATGTTCCGTCAAAATTTGTCTGATATGTGACACTTACAACTTCATTTAGATGAGATTGGTTCCTCCAAGAGTGAAATTAGGATGTCAAAGGTATTGTCGTTCTCAGATAAGTGGGAGACGGGTTGGTATAGCCGGGTTGGGAACAAAGTTGGATCTTTTACTTCAAGCTTTTTTCTCGGTAGGGGAGAGCCTAGCTTGAGAGGTTGGTTATGAATTGTTCATTTGGTGATGGGCTAATTCTTTCCGTTGGTTAGCAATTAGTGAATCTGTTGAAATTGTTTTTTTAAGCCAATAAAATAGATGATTTTTTTTTTTACATGTAACGGCTGGGGCGAAGTGGGGATGGGGCGAAGTGGAAATGGAGCGAAGTGGGAATGGGGCGAAGTGGGAATGGGGCGAAGTGGGAATGGGGCGAAGTGGGAATGGGGCGAAGTGGGGATGGGGCGATGTGGGAATGGGGCGAAGTGGGGATGGGGCGAAGTGGTTAGGGGCGACGTGACATGGGGCGACGTGGAAATGGGGCGAAGTGTCCGACATTCTATATGCCATATGGGAGTAAAGCTGTGCATTGGTTCTCTGCTGTGTCACGAGGGTTTTTCTCCGGGCCCTCGGGCATGTCAGGTTTTCCTCCCTCCGCAAAATAAACACTTTTGTTCTCAGGCTGTGCTCCGTGGTCATGATATGGGTCGATGTGGCTGGCTGCCAAAGGCGCCTTTACATGCCTACGGCTCGATCACATTGTAGCCGCATCCTTTACAATTCAGCTTCTCAGCTGCGAGTAAGGATGATTAGCCTTCCAAATTATTTATTTATTAAATAAAGACAATATGATTAGAGTGAGCTGATTTTGGTGTTTCTATGCTTCCTATGTTGATGGTTACCCGTTTTGTTCAATATTAAGATGCAAGTAATTAAGCTGCCATTATTAAAACAATGACTACTGTACTTGCCCATGATTATACCAGATCCTGTTTTATTAATAACATGAAAGTATAAACACTATAATTTCAATTAACAGATGCCCACACTCCACGAATAATAACTTTCGACAATTCTGTGTATGATGCATTGCCTTGACTGTGCAAATTCTATGCCAACACTTCTTTATAAGTGTATTCATGAAAACACTGTTGCCCTCCTGGACATAGTGTAGTGTTTATTGTATAACGTCCCTGTCCGTTTCATTGCACAAACTTAGCTTTGTCAGTTACTTGAGTATGCAGGGTCATGTTACTCCAAAGATCTCTCTCACAACTGTGTCCGTGAATTTTACCTTTAACCCTAACTCCCTAGGCCTTTTTGCTAGGATGTAGCCTCAATCCTGCAAAATCCTCCAATTGGCCTCATGGAAAAATAGCATATAGCCTCAATCCTGCAAATTCCTCCGCTATTTCTTAAATATGGTCCATGGAGGGGTGACCACTGCCTGAATCTTGCAAAATCCTCCGGCTATGACTGTCAATAGGTTGAGGCAGTGACATCCTGGAGCAGTGCGGAGGATGTCAAGTATAATCAAGGGCTAAATTTATGCACGGCTGAGCATAAACAACACAAGGTCCGGCCCAAGACCTTGACACAGTGCATACTCCGAAATCTGCAACCCACTTTTGCCATGTAACCTCAATCCTGCAAATTCCTCCAATTTGCAAAAAGGATTTTGGAGGATTCAGGGCGGTTAGGGTTAATAAGTTCTCTCTTTTTTGTTGAAAATGTTTTCGTTTTTTTCTCAGAGCTCTGAAGTACATGCCTCACGCTGTGCTGAAGCTGATTGAGAACATGCCTATGCCGTGGGAGCAGATTCGTGACATCAACGTCCTGTACCACATCACTGGAGCGATATCGTTTGTCAACGAGGTGGCTAGGGTCATTGAACCAGTCTACATTGCACAGTGGGGGTGAGTTTCTATCCAGAGAATCATTTTGAATGTTAATTCTGTTTCATATCTGATGTATGGTAAGTTTAATTGCTTCACTCACGGCATTTTGATGACTTGTTAGAACCGTCATTTACAGAATCAGATCCCACACTTTTGGAAGCATGTTTTTTTTTTACAAATCCAAATTCACCAAACTGGGCAGGGGTTAATTTGGTGTCTGGTTACTTTGATCTGACTTTCTGGATTCTGTCCATACTACTGTTTAGCTGTGAAAATTAAAAACCCTTAATTGTAACTGACACGTAAAATTGGTTACTCAGTGGTCAATGCTGCATTTCTTATGGTTTAGAAAGGTATCTAAACTGGCTAAAAACGGACAATTCTTATTTTGCAACGACCACTAGACACGTCGTAGCTTGGACGTGTTTTAAGCCGTTGTCAAGGAACTTACGACGCGTTCAACACATCGCAACTTTCGTGAAATGGATTATACGACGCGTCGTTACACGTCGTAACTCGAGTTGCGACGTGTGGCAGCGCTTCGTGAAATCGGGTGCTGATGTGCCAAACTCATTGATTGTTTTTGTATCAACAACCCTCGCACAGCACAGTTAATTAACACTTAAAATTAAAACACATGGAAAAACTGACAGATTTGAAGTGTTGTACATATGAACCACAACTTTAATGTCCTAGCCCCTTATGCTAGGAACCATCCGCAATCCTCCAAAATCCTCCAAAATGTTGCACTTATGTTCAAATGAAGGATACCCAGCACCACCATTCTTCAAAATCATCAGATAGTCTTGCCTCAAAAAATGCATTCATCCTCAATCCTCCAAAATCATCCTCCTTTTCAAACACCATTCATCCTCAATGCTCCAAAATCCTCATGTGCTAAAACACCATTCAACCTCAATCCTCCGAAATCCTCATGTTTCTCTAACACCATTCGTCCCCAATCCTCCAAAATCCTCCAAAACCGCCTTGAGGATTTTGTAGGATCGAGGTGGGTAAGAGTTAAGGATAAATGAAGCTATAATATCAAATATACTATTGGGTTATTTTATTTTATTATTTTGTTAGGAGCATGTGGATCATGATGAGACGTGAGAAGCGTGACCGACGTCACTTCAAGCGCATGCGTTTCCCTCCCTTTGACGATGAGGAGCCCCCGTTGGACTACGCAGACAACATTCTGGACGTGGAGCCCCTGGAGCCAATCAACATGGAGCTGGATCCGGAGGAGGACGGCCCAGTCTATGAGTGGTTCTATGATCACAAGCCACTCATTGACTCAGTGTGAGTTGTAGGCTTGACATTTCTCAACCTTGCTTACGTGCGCCTAAGTGGTGCAGATTGTATTGCTGTGCTTGCTGTAAGAAGTGTTTATTTTAACAGTGTTTCAGCAATCGAATAGATTGCTAAATGCAACAAACCGCAACAGTGGATTCTGTTGCATTGTGCAGTGAACCTAGTGCCTTCACACCAAGCAGTTACCCTGCTAAATGCAACAAACCGCAACAGTAGATTCTGTTTCTATTGTGCAGTGAACCTAGTGCCTTGGCACCAAGCAGTTACCCTGCTAAATGCAACAAACTGCAACAGTGGATTCTGTTGCATTGTGCAATGAACCTAGTGCCTTTGCATCAAACAGTTAACCCTGCTAAATGCAACAAACCGCAACAGTGGATTCTGTTGCATTGTGCAGTGAGCCTAGTGCCTTCGCACCAAGCAGTTACCCTGCTAAATGCAACAAACCGCAACAGTGGATCTGTTGCATCGTGCAGTGAACCTAGTGCCTTCGCACCAAGCAGTTACCCTGCTAAATGCAACAAACCGCAACAGTGGATTCTGTTGCATTTTGCAGTGAACCTAGTGCCTTCGCACCAAGCAGTTACCCTGCTAAATGCAACAAACTGAAACAGTGGATTTTGTTGCATTGTGCAGTGAACCTAGTGCCTTTGCACCAAGCAGTTACCCTGCTAAATGCAACAAACCGTAACAGTGGATTTTGTTGCATTGTGCAGTGAACCTTGTGCCTTCGTACCGAGCAGTTACCCTGCTAAATGCAACAAACCGCAACAGTGGATTCTGTTGCATTGTGCAGTGAACCTTGTGCCTTCGCACCGAGCAGCTACCCTGCTAAATGCAACAAACCGCAACAGTGGATCCGTTGCATTGTGCAGTGAACCTAGTGCCTTCGCACCAAGCAGTTACCCTGCTAAATGCAACAAACCGCAACAGTGGATTCTGTTGCATTGTGCAGTAAACCCAGTGCCTTCGCACCCAGCAGTTACCCTGCTAAATGCAACAAACTGAAACAGTGGATTCTGTTGTATCGCCTTGGCACTATGAGCAGTTACCCTGCTAAATGCAATCACTATGAGCAGTTACCCTGCTAAATACAACAGGCACTGGGGCATGAGTTGGCTGCTAAATGCAACAAACTGAAACAATGGTTTGATCTGTTGTATTGCCTTGGCACTATGAGCAGTTACCCTGCTAAATGCAACCACTATGAGCAGTTACCCTGCTAAATGCAACAGGCACTGGGGCATGAGTTGGCTGCTAAATGCAACAATATGCAACAACTTTTCACCTTTGTTGCTTTCTGTTGCATTCAGCAGGGTTAGGTTAAGAGGTAATGGAAAAATAGTGTATGAGACATAGGATGATACATTTTGTTGTTTTTGAATATTGCAGCAACGTGAATGGCACCAGCTACAAGAGTTGGCGTCTAACGTTGCCCATGATGTCCACCGTCTACCGTCTGGCTAATCAGCTCTTGACAGACCTCATGGATGACAACTACTTCTACCTGTTTGATCTCAAGTCCTTCTTCACCTCCAAGGCTCTCAACATGGCCATCCCAGGGGGTCCCAAGTTCGAGCCGTTGGTGCGGGATGCCACGCTTCTGTGAGTACAGATATGCTGTCGAGTGAAGGTCACAATGGTGTTATTTGTTGAAACTCTGTGGACAAAAGTAATCAGGACATGTCTCGTAATTTTCATTGACACTGTATGAAACGCATCGCTGACTAGTATACAAATGTAACATGGATTGAGGGTGGAAAAGTCGATATTAGCTCTCCATGGTATGAGAAGTTGACAAACTAGTTTCGCCTCGGGAACTGGTTTGTCAACTAACAATACTGAGAGGAGCGAATATCGAATGTCTTCCCGAAATAAACCATGCTATATTTGTTTTATTATACCTCATACAAATTCAGTTGCCAAATTTTCCCGTTGTGATATGCACCTCATGGGCATACAATCTTCGGAGAAACTTGTCCAGCTCACCAGAAGAATATCCCTAACCCCCTTGGCCTTTTTGCTTGGAACCATCCAAAATCCTCCAAAATTTTACAACAGCGCCTAAATTCTTCAAAATTTCCAGACAGTCCTGCCTCAAAATGCATTCATCCTCAATCCTCCAAAATCCTCCTCATCCAAAAATGTTGCACTTATGTTCAAGTGAAGGGTACCCAGCCCCTCAATCCTTCAAAATCGTCAGACAGTCCTACCTCAAAATACCATTCAGCATGTTCAGCCTCAATCCACCAAAATCCTTTTTTTTCTGAAAAAATACCATTCAGCATCAATCCTCCAAAATCCTTTTCTAAAAAATGCCATTCAGCCTCAATCCTCCAAAATCCTTAACTAAAAAAATACATTCAGCCTCAATCCTCCAAAATCCTCCAAAACCACACGGAGGATTTTGGAGGATTGAGGAGGGTGAGGGATATTATTGCTCAACCTCAGAAAATTCAGGTCGTTTGAAATACAGTACCGCCTTAGACATGTAAGAGGTTATACAACATTTGTGGACAACTTTTTTAGTAAAGGATGCATCTTTGTTAAATATTGTCCACAATATTCTCCAGTTCGGCATCATTGAGTTTGGGAAAACGCTTATTAACACTTACATGTGAAACCATCTTTTCATGTGTAGCTAGGGCGATTGCTTCAAATGTAAAGCGTATGCGTAGTAGACTGTCGCACGGGTAAGACAGTTTACTACTACGCATGCATAATTAGCCTGTGCGTGAATATGCGCGCACGCTTTGTTAACAGCAAAACAAGCATCTGGCACGCGATGGTGAATGGACCAGTGAGAATTCGGCTCTCAATCATGAATATGTATGAGGTATAGTAAATCTAAAAATATTCCAAATTTAGGAAAGAACCTTTATTTATTGCTGCTGTATTTTTACTGTTCCCGATGCAGTGATGAGGATTGGAACGAGTTCAACGATGTCAACAAGATCATCATCAGACAACAGATCCGTACAGAGTACAAGATAGCATTCCCTTATCTGTATAACAACCTACCGTATTATGTCCAGCTGACGTGGTATGTAATGATATGCTTTCTTGAGCTTCTCATTAACATTAAGAATTTACCATAGAGCTATATTAAATTACTAGAGCGCTTACTCATGTACAAAGTTTTGCCTGCTGGGTGCATCCATGTTTGTGCACAAACCTATGGAAAACTTGAAATTGTGTACGTCTTTTGTATGGCTATTTGCATATCTGCGCTTGTATTCTATACAGGTGCGTTACCGAAGCTGATACGCCCAAAACCGAAATGCACAATTAGCAGATGAGGGTTTCATTGTATTCTACACAAACAGCGCAACGTGTGCGCGTATCTGCCGCAGGTTATTAGCCGTTACGTGTTGTTTTAAGCTGTCATGTCGCACTTACGTTGTTTGTTTGTGTTGTACTTGTGGGTTGCATTTGGATGACACTTTCAAAATTCAGTCCATCTAATTTCATTATGTTCTTCAAACATGCACATGAATTCAAAGTGTCTGCGCCCAGGACAGCTTCAAAGCCTCTCCTCACGCAACAATGAGGAGTCAGCGCTCTAGTAATTTAATAGAGCTCAATGGTCTGAATAGACTCCCTGCTTGAACAGTAGAGGGCGCTTTGCGACAACTTGTCAGAGCACTGTGTGTGAGTGACAGTGCTTGCGTTCACTGGTTTGCGTTCGTTCAAAAACTTGATGCAAGAGTTATTTTATTCTGAATGTTCACGTTGGGCATTCCATCTTATGAATAGTTTCATTGCGGTATCCGCTGCCACATCAGATTCGAACCAGCCAACCGAGCCCGCAAGCTGGGTGGTCGAGTGGTAAGACGTCTACACTAGAAAGCAGCAGGTCGTGGGTTCAAGTCCCCCAAGTGATTTTTTTTCTCACTTTCGGGGTTTCGGGGGGGGGGGGGGGATACAGTGACTATAGGTCGGAATGCAGGAATGCACTTGTACGATTGATCGATCCTGTAGGCAATCTCAGACTTTACTTCCCTTTTTTAAAACAATCCTCCAAAGTCATGAAATGGAAAGAAAAGGCAATCGACTGATGGCGGCGTGATCATCCAATAGCACAGCGCGATCGACGAATAGCGCAGATCCAATAATCGCGCCCAACATACACATACCTGAACTATCATCATGTGAGCAGATATACCAGCCGACTATTGACATTTTTTTGTATTCAAAGGCCCTGCACAACTCTTATCCTGAGGGGGTACTTAAATATGCACAGAGATAATAGCACATATTGCAATCTGAACAAGTTTGATCAGAATTATCTCGGAAGCTGCAGGCCAACGAATTTGTGTTTATGCATGAGTCACGTGATTGTGCCATGCAATTTTTGGAAGGAGTAGTGTTTTGATAACAAAAAATCAGGTTGACCCCCTGTGCCCCATAATGACCTTTGACCCGAGTTTGGTCATGTGACATTTTGGGCTGGGCTACTGATACTTTTGACAAAGTTTGGTTGAAATGGGTCACAATATGTAGGAGCAATAGACAATGCCAACATTTGTTGCTAACTAACGGACTAATGCAGAGACTTGATGATTTATTGAGCTGCTGAAAATTATGGAGAGTAAATAGAGAAAACATTGATCAGTTTAAGAGGCCGAGTTTGAGTAGTGAAATGTTGATTATTGTCTATGTGCATTGAAGGTACCATACTCCTAGTGTTGTGTTCATCAAGACCGAGGATCCTGATCTACCAGCTTTCTACTTTGATCCTCTTGTCAACCCAATCTCACACAGACACAGTGGAAAGGTAACAAATCCTCACTTTTAAACTTATGTTTGTCTCGGAATTACTAAGTCTTGTAATAAAAAACATAATTGAAATTGTTCAGAACACCTGTTTTTTTAAGCTAGCTTTCCTTGGACTTATTAAGCCATTTGCTAGTTAAATTTGAATAAAATCTGGAACGCTGACTTAATCCAAACTTTGCACATTTTAACTTTGCATTCTCCCGACCAAAGAGACTGTTACTATATCACGTGATTCGGGACAAACCTTATGCTAGCAACCCCCAGCTCCGGCATGGTCTGGTGTCTTTGTGCCATTCTCACCCATTGTGAACAATGTATTGGTGCTGAGCATCTCTTACGTAACTACATGTATGCACGAGCTTGCCCCAGTCGTGATATAGCAACAGTGTCTTTGGTCTGGAGAATTCAAAGTTAAAATGTGCCAAGCATTTTGAGCAGGTCAGTGTACCAGATGTTTTCCAAATTTAAATCTCAAAGGGTAAAGGTCACTCGCAAATGGCTTATTTAGTAGCTTACGTTTTCTCTTCTAGGTGGTTGAGCCCCTGCCAGATGACGACGAGGAGTTTGAGCTGCCAGACTACGTCCAACCCTTCCTGCAGGACAGACCTCTGTACACAGACAACACGGCCAATGGCATTGCCTTACTCTGGGCACCGAGACCATTCAATCTGCGCTCTGGCAGGCATAGACGAGCTGTGGATATACCGCTGGTCAAATCATGGTGAGGGGGTTTTTAACTCGGAATAAAAAAAAACTCAAACTAGACAGTCGTAGACAAGAGCAAGTGTGAGCAAGAACTATCTGCCCCCGATTTCATGAAACTCATCGTAACTTGGTACATAGGTTCGAATCCTGACGGGTAACATGGTGCTTGTGTGCCTGGGCAAGGCACTTTACTTACGATTGCCTCTCTCCACCCAGGTGTAGTAAATGGGTACCTGGTAGGAAGAAATTCCTTCAATGCTTGAGCGCCGTAATGGCAGCCGTGCTAAAGCCAGGGTAATAATAAGAGCGCCAGGAGTGTCACTTCGTGACAGACATGAGCGCTATACAAGACGCCATTATTATTATTATTATTATTATTATTAACTTACAATGCATCTCCTCTCGAAGAGGTTTTTCAAACGTAAAACACAATGGCGGACATTTGATGCAGATTTAAGGTAACAAGCTTGCGGTGGACTATATAGCTAATTTGAAATTTCAACTGCAGTATTCCAGTTTATTTCATAATAATGTATTTTCCATTTACAACTTCACACACACCTTGTCTCGTATTATAGTCTTGTTTATGTAATTTTCATGGCATAAAACTGGCTGAGAAACGGACGCTTTTTATTTTGCGATGACCACTAGACACGTCGTAACTTGCGATGTGTTTTAAGTCATCAAGGAACTTACGACGTGTTCAACACATCGCAAGTTTTGTGAAATGGATTGTACGGCACGTCGCAAGTTGCGACGTGTTACACGTCGTACACGAGTCGTAACTCTGGTTACAGTGCATCTTGAAATCAGGTGCAGCTATCTTCAGCTGTCTTCTCTGAAATCCGTGATGATATTGTTCATCTCTAATATCTTGCGACCGGACTTGTGAACGGACTTGTGTCATTTACTTTTGACTAGACTTTGCTGGACTTGTGAATAAAAAAAACTTGCAATGTTAACATCACATTTTCTGTGTATGCGTGTTCCCATTGCAGGTACCGTGAGCACTGCCCAAGCGGTCAGCCAGTCAAAGTGCGTGTCTCCTACCAGAAACTGCTAAAGATCTACGTCTTGAATGCCCTCAAACACCGACCACCAAAGTCACAGAAGAAGAGGTAGGCAACCCAAATGAATGTACCCTATTCATCTTATAAATATTAATATTATATCACTTTTAATATGAATAATATAATATAATAAAGAGCATTTATAATGCGCCAAATCCATCTTGATTAGATGCTCAAGGCGCAGAGAAACAAACAAACAAACAAACATGAAAGGCAAAAACAGCAGGGAACAAAAGTACGCACAAATGAAAATACATGAATATGAAACAGTACACATGAGAGTGAAATCAAACTGGATGATTAATGAAATGCTGCTTGGAATAGGTGGGTCTTCAGAGCACATTTAAACTCATGGGAAGTAGCACTATCACGAATATTTTGAGGAAGTTTGTTCCATAACATAGGTCCAGCATGAGAAAATGAACGGTCCCCCCAAGATTTAATAGTTTTAGGCACAACAAGCAGGGACGAATTTGCAGAGCTGAGGCACCTAGCAGGGTTGTAAGAAATGAGCAAATCAGAATTATATCCAGGGGCAGAACCATGTAAGCAATGAAAAACAAGCAAAAGTAATTTGAAAACTATTTGAAACTGTACTGGCAGCCAATGGAGGGAACGCAGAACTGGCGTTATGTGAGTTTTACAACTAGTTAGAGTAACTATGCGAGCAGCTGTGTTCTGGAGTTTCTGTAACCAGGCAAGCTGTGTTTGGGTAAATCATCAAGAATTGAGTTGCAGAAGTCTAAACGGGATGATATCAGGGCATGAACAATCTTTTCAGTGGCTGAACGAGTTAAGTATTTTCTGATAGTACCAAGGTTACGCAAATGAAACCGAACAGATTTACAAATAGCAGATACTTGAACAGACATAGACATATATGAATCAAACATAACGCCTACATTTCTACAAGAATCCGAAATGCAAATGATGGAATTATCTATGTTAACAGATGGGATATCTATTTTAGCCAACTGCACTTTTGAACCACAAAGTATCATTTCAGATTTATTACAATGAAGTTGGCTTGGCATAGGTTATTGCCAGTGTCACATCATATACATCAACAGTGGAACGTTGCTATAACGAACATTGCAGAATTCACAGGAAAAGTTTGTAGTAGGGATCGTTCGGTATAGCGATTTTAAGCTGCTGGTGCTCCAGTACTCACTTTTCAATAAATAGCACCCTTCAGAACTTCACCTTGCATGTCCTCAGGTAGTTACTGAAGGACGATTTTGAACACGTGCCGACTATTAAATTGTGTAATTACACATTTTTTTAGCTTACCACCTACAACAATGGGTGGCTTTCCCCCTTCTATTCCTTCAGGAAATAATAGCCACTTGCCACTCTTCTGTTGACATTTTTTTATCGACAATGTTCGGAACGTTTTGTGCACAAAAATTGGGAGCCAAGGACGATGTTCAGTTTAGCCGAATGTTCGATATAGCCGAATGTTCTGTGTAGCGGTGTTTGGTATAGCGACATCCCACTGCACCAAGACGTTAATCTTGTCATTGTTTGATTTGGTTTGTCACCCCTCAGGTACCTGTTCCGGTCCTTCAAGGCCACCAAGTTCTTCCAGTCCACCACCTTGGACTGGGTAGAGGTGGGGCTGCAGGTGTGTAGGCAGGGCTACAACATGCTCAACCTGTTGATCCATCGCAAGAACCTCAACTATCTCCATCTGGATTACAACTTCAATCTCAAGCCTGTCAAGACACTCACCACCAAGGTACAATCTAACAACCTCATAGGGCCCGCAAAGATTATTCAGTAACTTGATTAAATTAATCCTTGTTTAGATCATTTGCTTACACTTTCGGATTTCAAGTTGATTAAAGGGAATATACATCATTTGCTTTTGCTGTAATTTTCAGAAATGGATAGAATTGGGGGGGTTGGAAATATATAGCAAATATAGTTACACTGACTTTTTTGAGGTTTTGGGTTCGAAAATGCTATAAAAACCAAGAAAAACAATCATTTTCCTGTAGTCTGGTTCCCTGACTCCATATAAGAAGAAACAGAGCAGTTTACATACATTGGGGAATTGTAAGGTCAGGGAACCAGTCTAGCTGGCTCGTACCCGTTCATAGGTTTGTAATCGATTGTAAACAAGTGCGATGGTCAATTGGGGCCAGTATTTGAAAAAAAGCCAGTTTTTTCCAACGCTGATCGGCCGATCAGCGTTGGAAATTGATACAAAAATACCACTTTTCTTGAAAATGACAGTATACCAGGTGCCATGATTTTACAGGATGCTTTACACTGTCATTCACTAACAGTCCAGCAAGGTATTTCAAAATGATTTGGTAGTTTTATTTTTTGATGTTTGCAAATGTTGTATTTTCCCTTTAATCTAAAACACTGTGTGAAGGTGGAGTTTTGGAAGGATTGGATATGCAGATACAGTGTTGTGGAGGTCGCGGGTTGAAATCCTGCTCCAGTTCATACCTTTGTTCAACATATTCATTAAAAAAAAGGGCTCACATTGTTAAATTCACTTCTACGCCTTCAGGTGTACTTCCAATAACTGTTCAACTCTGTATCCAGGATAGTGCATAAACTGGATTACTCAGCTGATAATGAGCAGATACAGTGTTTTGGAGGTCACAGGTCAAAATCCTGCTTCAGGCAATCTTTGTTAAACCTATTTAAAAAAAAAAGGCTCATGTTGTTTTAATTCATTATTAAGTCTTCAAGTACACTTCCAATAACTATTCAGCTCTGTATCCAGAATATTGCAGGTTATGTCTCCATTGTCTTTGTTACCTGCTTAACAAGCTTATTTCCAATTTTGTTTTTCGTCGTAGGAGCGTAAGAAGTCTCGGTTCGGCAACGCCTTCCATCTGTGTCGTGAGATCCTTCGCCTGACCAAGCTGATTGTGGACAGCCATGTGCAGTACAGACTGGGCAATGTAGACGCATTCCAGGTACAGAAAAGTAACACTGTTAATGGAGAAT